>NW_027555736.1:242616111-243816111 GCF_003287225.1 Phascolarctos cinereus | reverse complement strand
AAGTCAAGAGACTTAACTTGCTCCTCACCTTGGTACTCAGTAAATATTAATAGACAAATGACACTAACTCATTTTTATATTGTACTTTCAGATTTATAAAGTACTTTATAAATATTATCTTAGTTCATCGTCACAACAATCCTGGGAGGTGGGTGGTATAATTGTCCTCATTTATAGATGAGAAAACTGAGGCAAACAAAGGTTAAGTGACTTGCTGAGGGTTCATGTAGCTAGTAAGTATCTGAGACAAAATCTGTACTGTGCTCTTCTGAGCTCCAAGTTCACTCTGCAATCTAGTTGTAGAACAAGTACAAATTTCCCTCAACAAGCCCTTCAGTGTCAAGCTTTATCACTATCAAAAATGTCTTTTCCTAAGCAAAGTCCCATATCCTGGAGTTCCAGTTCATTTACAATTATTCTGTTCTTACTGGTCACCACCTCTCTAAGAGAGGGAATTCTATTGTATACGTGAAGATCATTACAAAAGCCACTTCATGGTCTTCTACTCCACAGGCTTAATGATATCAATTTCTTTAACCATTCCTCAAAGACTATTTCACAACCACTTTAATAATTTTTTCAGAGTTCTCCTATAAAACTACTTCAAATGTGAATTCCCTAAGAGTTTTCAAAGCTCTTAGCCAATTGTAGTACCTTTATTTTTTGGATCCTTTCTTCAAGGGGCATTTTGCCTTCAGTTGAATTCAAAACCATGAGTGACTCTTTAATCCCCATTATCCAAGCAAATACATCATGTACAAGATCTTCAAAGCTCTGGTCTTCAGGAGGAGGTGACTGATGATTTCCTACTTCACATACTTGTGTTAAAAATGTCTCATATTCCTCAATCAAATGAGTTGACTCTATCACTATTTCTTCTCTAATAAGTCCAAATTTCTTCAATGAGTTGTTCAACTGAGCAAAAGATTCAAATAGTTGCCTGGAAAATTCCAAACACAAAAAATAAAGTTTATGATATCTTCTATACCACAGAGGAATTTAATTTTTTTCAGGCAAGATATTTGATAAAAAGTTAGGGTTACCTTTTTCTAGTTAATGCTTGGAAGAAAAAATTATGCTTGTTTTCTACTCCAGTCTCTTTCCATTTTTCTTCTTGATTCATTAGCCATTTATTCAAGCTTATATAGTCATCCTGAAGCCTGAAACAAAAAGTACATTGTATCTACAGCGCTAGAATTGCAAATCCAGTGGGATCATCCTTTTAAATGTTGGCACAGTACCAACCTCATGGCTAAGTTATGACTTCCTCTAAGTAGAAGTTAGACTTTAGGGAAGACACTATTTTACTTTGAAGCCTATTAGAACCTGAGTAATGATGAGTCATGTTCTACTGTATTAAAACAATTAGCATTAAATAAATAGATATACCATAAAAGCACAGGAATGAAATTTCAATAACTTCTTTTTAAAACAAGTGAGGGAAAAAGATAACAGGAGGAAAGAGCAACACCTCATTCAATATCATCTTAACAAAAATCAGCATTGACAGCTATGATGGCCATATTTGCCATATATTGACAATATAAGGCAACAATGGAGAGTGCACTGAGTTAACAAATATGAGTCGCTTGGTGAACATGGACAGCTACGAATCTTCAAAAGGTCTGGCCTGATGCCAGCCTCTCAGGATGTGGATTACTTCATTAAAATGGTGAGGGAATTTCCAAATCACCCCAGAATCAACCCCAGGTTAAAAGAAGGATTTTTTTTATCTGTCATGTGGTCTCCATACATCTATTGGCCCTATAGACCAAAATATTGTAAAATAGTATCTATGTGAGAATGATTAAATACTTTATCATCTATGTAATCATAACACATACATGTAGAAATACACTTCTTTTACTACCTAAGTAACTGTTGCAAGCAATCATGAAGTCCGTTGGCTTGTGTCTGACATGTGAACTTCATTTTCTGCAGTTCCAATTCCTGAGTCATGATCCAGTTATTCAGTTGTTCAACACTTGCCTTGGGCAGATGCCTTTTTACATTATTCAGTGCAGTTTCTACTTGTTGTATGTCCTTGCTTCTTCCCTCAAAGGTTAGGAAATCCTTAATAAAGGCAAAAAGTAAGAGAGAGAGAGACAGAGAAACACTACTTAAGCATTTATTCCTTTCACTTTCTTTCTCTTGGCAAGTCCTTATTCCTTATTCCTTGGCTAGTCTATGGATGGGACCAAATATGCTACTATGTTACAATGATAATTCTTGATCTTCTACATAACAGAGTACTGTAGAGATGCTAAGAATCCAAAATGGTGAATGATCAAAATGACACTTCTACTTAGACAGGGAGGTGTTGATATTTCAAAATGGGTATGCATTTCTGTAAAATACCTCATTGTGTAAATCTAAGCAATGCTCTTTTCTATTAAACTTTCCCTAGAGCAGGTATTGTGGTCAAGTGCTTGGATTTCAAGTGTTGAGGTGCAGATGACATGCCATTGCATAAACTAAAAGAGATTACTGCAATAAAATAAGCACACAAGTAAGATTATTACTGAGGCAGATAATTAAGCTGAGGACCTCAAGTGCTCTCAAGAAACATGAAAGCATCATTTGCCAAAGGTGAAAGGCAACACAGCCAATCAACACGAGGAAAACCACAAGTTGACAACGTTGTATGCTTTTATACCTTTATCCTAAGTGTCTAAAATAATTTTTCAACTGCTATTTTTTAAAAAAAGATTAATAAAACTGTCAGGGTAGAAGAATGGCCACGGGCATAGGGATATGACAACAGATTCAGGAGCATCTTCTTTCAAAGGGATAAGAGTAGATTTAGGGCCTATATCATGTACCTTAATTTTTAAATCCTGGAACATCTTAACATACCCAACAAACCAATCAAAACCAAATTGAAATTGTAACTCATGACATTTCATGGAGAGGCTTCAGACATTTATTTGTACCTGTAGGGAGCAAATCAGATACTTCCATGCATCTGTATTTACTTATCTGGGGCAGAGAAGGGGGGACTAGAGTGAAATACCTTTTGTGGAGAAATTGATAGAACCTAATTGTCAAAACATTAGAATATAAGCTAATTGTGCACAAGATTTTTTTAAACTCTTCATACTTCTGTCCCTAGCACCTAGCCCAATGCCTAATACATGACAGGTGCTTAATAAATGCTTGTTTATTGATTGACTAGAAACCAACACCAGCCTACCGTCTTAATACAGACCAGGGAGGTATGGCATAGCAAAGTTCTATACAGGGGAAGGCAGCGATCTTCTTTATCTGCCACTTAAAATGCCAAGGGGCATTCAGTTCTTTTGTCAGGAAGTAGAGGGACCTGCAATCAAGGCACATGGTTCCTGATTCAGCCCTTGCTCTCTATATTCCCTTGTTAATAAACTTGCTAATTAGGTATGTCTACTAAACCACCAATCACAGCCTTGGATGGCAGCTCATGCTTGTCAGAAGAGAACTAGTATGGTAGGAGGTACAGCACTGGGACAAACCCCAAATGTAGTACAAGAAGGGAGCTTTATTGAGGGTGGGGATACTCACACAGTATAAGGGCAATTGGGGAAGATGGACACACACAGGGAAGTCTACTGGGGGTCTGAATAGAGTTTGGTGCCCAATGTAGGGGAGGTGGGGTGGGTTCTTCTAAGATTCTTATGTGGGTCAAACAAGACCAGGTGTTGGACCTAGGGTCAAGGTTCAGGACTAGCGCTAACTCATGCTGGGGAGATGCAAGGAGAAACTAGGAACTAGCTGATATGCAAACCTCCTGGCAGAGGGAAAAGGGACTTTGGACCATTACTGGCTAGTCTTATTCTGATAGGGTGACTGGGGATTTTCTTTAAACATTTTTCTTTAACAGGTTGAGGAAGCTATCATATTCCTTATCCCTATCTGTTTATACCTTAAAAATCAGGCCTCCGTCATTTTCCACCAAAAGAAAAACCCCACAAACAACCAGCAAACAAACCAAAAACAAACAAACAAACAAACAAAGTGAAAACTATTAAAACAGATTCATGCCTTACATTAAGTTTCTGGAGTTTTTCTTCCACACTCTCTTTAGTTTCTGGTGGTTCAAAACACTCCTTAAGGGACAACTGAATATTGTTGAACTCATCGTCAAAATTTTTGCACTGATCTGCAAAAGGGCATTTAAAAATTATATTTACATATATATATATATTAATACAAAAAGAATTAAGGAGTATTACTTGTTAACATGAATGACTCTGAATCATGCTTCCCAGGCTAATGGTGCAAATGGAAATTGACAAAGGATTCTATATACTCATAATGCATTATTACGTTTTATAAGTATCTACATATGTTTTTATCTCCTGTGAGCTACAATAAGCCCAGATTTGAGATTAAAATAGCTGCATGGAAAATTCCAAATACAATGATACTTTACAACATCTTATATAAATTTTGTATCATCCTGAGCAGCGAGCACAATATTTTGCAAGCAGTGGGCACTTTATAAATGTTTCTTAAATCGATTTATTGCCAACTGAGGATAAAGAACATTTGGGGACCCTTGGTGAGGGAGTTTCTTCACTTGGAATTCCTTATACCAATGGATCCACATGTACATATAGTTCCTATCTTGACCTTTCTCTACCAATATCCTTACTGATCCCATCCCCAAAGTGGGATCATAAGACAAGCTATGAGACCCACTGAACACAACTGTATGTACATATGGGCTTCAAACACCATAATCCTAATTTCATTGAATAGGAAGGTCATGTTATATGTCTAACAAGCCAGAGAATTATGGCTGGAAGAATCCTTAGAGGAATTATCTAGCAACTTTTTCATTTTAGAGATGAAGATATAGTGTTGTAGTTTAGTTGTGTTTGATTCTTTGTGACACCCTTTTTAAGTTTTTCTTGGCAAAGATATTGGAGTGGTTTGCCATTTCCTTCTCTAGCTCATTTCATACATGAGGAAACTGAGGCAAGCTGGATTATGTGACTGGCCCAGGGTCACACAACTTGAAAGTGTCTGAGGTCACATCTCAACTCAGGTCTTCCTGACATCAGGTTCCATGCTCTATCCACTGCTCCACCTAGCTGCCTCTGAGGATATAGTAGCTTCATGCGAGTAAGTGATTTGTCTGAGTTCACACTGCTAGTTAAAGATTTAACCAGAACTAAAACCCCAACTACTAAACAATTATTCTCAAACAAATTTTCCCCAAAGACCAAAATGATAAATTCAGACCCAGGCTTCTTAGATGACTCCCTTTTAAAGATGAACCTTGAATTAGACTTTCCATTCAGATTATCAGACATAAATTAAGATATACCAAAGCTGAGTAAGACTTTGTTAAACATCTGGGTAACTGCGTGGTGCAGTTAGAGAGCAGGACTTGGAGTCAAAAATATCTCATTTTTGAATCTGGCCTCAGATATTTCCTATGTGACCTTGGACAAGTCACTTAATGGCCCTTAACCTCAATTTCTTTATTTGTAAAATGTTATTATAAGCATCATATGTGCAGCTAGGGTGGCACAATGAATAGAGCACTGGGCTTAGAATCAGGAAGACTCCTCTTCATGAGTTCAAATTCAGACTCAGACACTTTCTAGCTGTGTGACCCTGGGCAAGTCACTTAACCATATTTGCCTCAGTTTCCTCATCTGTAAAATGAGCTGGAAAAGGAAGTGGTAAATCACTCCAGCATCTTTGCCAAGGAAACCCCAAATAGGGTCATGAAGAGTTGGACACGACCAAACAAGAAAAGCATCAGACAAGGTAATATGTGAATTAGAGGGCTTTGAAAACCTTAAAGCATTACATGTTAGCTCATCATTACTGTTTTGCTTACCATTCAATAGATTGGAAAAGTGATCTTGCCAAGTACGTTTCTTAGTACTAAACAAATCATTGATGCTTTCATACTGCTTCTTCAGTTCAGAGAGTTCAGGAGTCAGACAACCTATCTGAGTCTCAAGAAGTGTCATATTATGCTTTTGCTGGAGAATTTGCTGCTGTATCTCCTAGAAAGATAGATAGAAAACAGACAGATAGATAGGTCTCAGAGTAGGCTTCACATTCCATCTAGCCATCCACGCAGGCTACTTTGCCACGTGTCTTTACCATTTTTCTCAATTCCCAATCCCTACCTGTAACAGCGCCCTTCAGGCTGGACTTCCAGAAACCATATCCTTAGTCCTTGGAAAGTTATTCCCCTTAGTTTTGGAAAATATGCCCTGTGGCTGAGCTGTATGATTGACAAATGAGTAAACGTAAACTGGTCTAGCCCATTGTATCCACCAGGTCCCAGATCAGCTCATGTTTCATATCCTATCCAGACAGCCAAACCCTACGCCATCCTCCTACCTTTCCCCTTGCTCTGAATATAGCAATTAAACCAATACTACCACTGATTCTGGAAAAGCTGTGGTTATGCCTTATGGGTCAATTTGCCATCTATCTAGACCCAAACTCCTTTCTTTTCACAATTTTCTTGTATATTTTGTCTTTCTCTGTTCAAATATGAGCTACTTAAGTGTAAGGATGGTTTCAGTCAACTTACAATTATACCAGGCACTGTACCAAGCACTGGGGGTACGAGGATAGGCATAAGACAGTTCTTACCCTCAAGGAGCTCTAATGAGGGAATCCAACATACAAAAAGAAACTATAAAAGGGATGGGGGGAAGGGTTCACTTTTGTACTTATATCCCCAATACGAAGCATAGCGCCTAGCATATAGCAAGTACTTAAGAAATGCTCTACCATTCATTAATTCACCATTTGTTCATTGATACATCTTAGAAAAAGCTCAATATATGCAAAACAATATAAATTTCAATTGCTTTTAAAAAGAGTTGTTGAATTGCTTTCTTTATGCTGGAAAATATCTAAAAGTGAGGAGATTTAAGATGCAATAATTAGTTAACACCTGTAAAACAATTTGAAGGTGAAAGTACTCCATACACATGAAATATTTTTCTCATCTTTCCAATAACCTTTACTACTTTCCTTCCTTCAATTTTAATTAATCTAAATAGAACAAGACTAACTGTGAAAATGAATCTGAATCACAGGAGAGGTAAAGTTGACAGTACCTCCAATTTTGTAAAGATCTCTAAACTGTCAGAAGGAGACAAGGCTTTTAAGAGAGATTCAGTCATTCCAATCTGCGTCTTGGCCTGGTCAAGGTCCTCTTTTAGCTCAGCTGTACTGCCATTGAGTTTACTCAGGTTGGATTTGTCCATTAAATGCATTTTTATTTTTTCTATTCTGTTCAAAAGAGATGACTTGATGACCTGAAATTAGGAAAAAAAACATCAAGTAATATAAAGTATTTTTTCCAACTAAATTTCCTGACAATGGCATTATTATGGAATGAATTGAGACTGTCATTATGAAGTGATTTAAATGCTTCTTCAAAATTAGATCTTATTACCCCTCCAAGTCTCAAATTTTCTCTGTCACAGATACAGCCACTCAAAATGATATCCTTTAAAAAGAAAAAAAATCAGAAAGTAACATCTTAACCTTTTCTTTTTCTGAGCAGCTAATTTCAATTCTTCTGTGTCTATGAAACATTTACTTAAAGATAGATTTTTATCTAGATACCTGTGATAACCTCATCAATATTCTCAGTTGGACAAAATTAGAATTATAAAGCTTTTTCTTGACAAACTAGAAAACCAAATGGATCAAACTAATTTTTTCTCCAACTAGAAATTCTGTGGAAGTTAGAGAGCAGAGAAAATCCTGGGAGAGCCTTTATACAGGCATCTATGCAAATAGCTGAGAAGCATTGTAGTGTGGAGAAATAACAGTGCAGTTGGAGTTAGGAAGACACCAGCATGATCGTGGATAGATCACTTCTCTTCCAGCCTCATTTTTTGGAATTTGTAATATGTATAATGTTTATAACATTCTAATTATTATTAATAAATTATTAATATATTATTAATTGCCATCTATAAATATTAATGCTGTACATTTAATACAATATAATAATTTATAATATAAAACAAAAATACTTATGCTACCTCGTGGTGTTGTTTTGAGGAAAATGTTTTGTAAACCTCCTGTACGTATTTTATTTTAAATGAAAAAAAAATGATGTAATAATAATAGCTAGCATTTACATAATCCTTTAAAGTTTGCAAAGTGCTTTATAAATATTATCTCATTTGAGATACACAACAAACTCTAGAGGTGGGTACTATTATTATCCTCATTTTACAGATAAGCAACTGAGGCAGGAGGAGGTTAAGTGAGTTGTCCTAGATCACACAGCTATTGCCTGAGGAAGGATTTGTACTCAGATCTTATTGGCTCCAACACTCTATCCATTGCACCACCTAGCAGACTCTGAAAAGAGTAATGAAAAGGGAACTAGATTTGGAGCTTGGAAAGATTTAGGGCAAGTTATCTAAATTATCAAGGGAAATCATAAGATGGAGATATAATAATAATAATAATATCTGTAGTGCCTACCTCATAGGTCTGCTGTGAGAATTAAATTATATAAATGCTGCAAAATTTATATAAGCATTATATAAATGTTAACTATTAATGTTATAAAATTATTATGTCATAATATCAATTCCCTCTCCACAAAAGAGCCATGGGAAAAAAATTCCTGCCTTAAGAATAAAAATGTATAGGGGCAGCCAGGTGGCACAGTGGCTAGACCACTGGCCCTGAAGTCAGGAGGACCTGAGTTGAAAAACGGCCTCAGACCAAACACTTAGGACACTTATTAGCTGTGTGACCTCGGATAAGTCACTTAACCCTAATTGCCTAAAAAGAAAAAAAAAGAATAAAAATGTATAATCACACAAATAATGTATTTGATGATAAAGAACATAATTATTTTAAAACCATTTGCAACATTTTGTGATCACCTAAAAAGGGGCAAATTAAAATAATTCCAATTTATGTTATTTCTTGTATAAGGAGAAAATAGATTATAAGCAAGAGTTTATAAATAGTTATATAGCAGACACATGTATAATACTTCTAACACACATAAATCATCAAGAGATAGAAAGAGAAATTCCATTTAAAGTTATTGTAGAAATTATAAAATATTTGGGAGTCCACCTGCCAAAACAAACCCAGGAACTATATGAACACAATTACAAAACACTTTTCACACAAAGAGTCAGAACTAAATAATTGGAAAAACATCAGTTGCTTGTGGGTAGACTGAACTAATATAATAAAAATTGCAATTCTACCTAAATTAACTTATTTATTCAGTTCCATACCAATCATACTGCCAAAAATTATTTTATAGAGCTAGAAAAAATAATAACAAAATTCATCTGGAAGAACAAAAGGTCCAGAATATTAAAGGAATTAATGAAAATAAATGCAAGGGAAGGTGGCCTAGCCATACCAGATCTTAAATTGCATTATAAAGCAGCAATTATCATAACTACTTGGTACTGGCTAAGAAATACAGTGGTGGATCAGTGGAATAGGTTAGGTATACAAGGCACAGTAGTCAATGATTATAGTGATCAACTGTTTGATAATCCCAAAGACTCCAACTTCAGGGATAAGAATTCACTATTTAGAGGCAGCTAGGTGGCGCAGTGGATAGAACACTGGCCCTGAAGTCAGGAGTACCTGAGTTTAAATCCGGCCTCAGACCAAACACTTGACACTTATTAGCTGTGTGACCCTGGGTAAGTCAACCTCAATTGCCTTTTAAAAAAAACTCACTATTTGACAAAAACTGCTGGGAAAACTAGAAAAGAGTATGGCAGAAACTAGGCATAGACCAGCATCTTACACCCTATACCAAGATAAAGTCAAAATGGGTACATGATTTAGATAAAAAGGCTATACTATAAGCAAACTGGAAGAGCAAGGAATAGTTTACCTGTCAAATTTATGGAGAAGGGAAGAATTTTTGACTAAACAAGAGATAGAGAACATTATGAAATACAAAATGGATAATTTTGATTACATTAAATTGAAAAGTTTTTGCACAAACAAAGCCAACGCAACTAAGATTAGAAGGGAAGCAGAAAACTGGGAAAGAATTTTTACAATCAGTGTCTCTGATAAAGGCTTCATTTCTAAAATATATAGAGAACTGTGTCAAATTTTTAAGAATACAAGTCATTCCCCAACTGATCAATGGTCAAAGGAAGAAATTGAAGCTATCTATATTCAAATAAAAAAAATGCTCTAAATCACTAGTGATTAAAGAAATGCAAATCAAAATGACTCTGAGGTACCACATCACACTATCAGATTAGCTAACATGACAAAACAGGGAAATGATAAATGCTGGAGAAGATGTGGGAAAATTGGAACACTAACACATTGTTGGTGGAGTTGTGAACTGATCCAATTATTCTAGAGAGCAATTTTGAACTATGCACAAAGGCCTGTAACACTGTGCATACCCTTTGACCCAGCAATACCACTTCTAGGGCTGTGTCCCAAAGGGATCATATAAATGAGAAAATGACCCACATGTACAAAAATATTTTGGCAGCTCCTTTTGTGGTGGCAAAGCATTGGAAATTGAGGGGATGCTCATCAGTTGGAGAACGGCTGAGCAAGTTGTGGTATATGAACGTAATGGAATATTCTTGTGCTATAAGAAACGATGAGCGGGCAGACTTCAGAAAAACCTGGAAAGACTTACATGAACTGATGCTGAGTGAAGTGAACAGAACCAGGAGAACACTGTACACAGTAACAACCACACTGTGTGATGACTAACTTTAATAGACTTATCCCTTCTTAGCATTGCAAGGATTGAGGACAACTCCAAAAGACTCATGATGGAAAATGTTGTCCACATTCAGAAAAAGAACTATGAAGTATGAATTCAGATCGAAGCATATTATTTGCTTTCTATCTTTTTTGTTGTTGTTTCTTCTTTCTCATGGCTTCTCCCATTGGTTCTAATTCTTCTTTGCAACATGACTAATGTGAAACTAGGTTTAATATGAATGTATATTGAGCCTATATCAATTTATACACTGCCTTGAGGTGGGGGGAGGGAAGAGATGGGGAGAAAATTTGGAACTCCAAATCTTATGGAAGTGAATGTTGAAAACTAAAAATAAATAAATAAATTGATTTTAAAAATGCTTTCAAACAATAACTCTCTTACCTGTAACTCAAGTGGTGGTTCACTGATTTGAAGAAAATTTTGTATTTCACCTAACCTTACATCAAATTTGGCACTGTTTTGCTCTTGGATTTTTAGCTCTTCCTAAAACACAATTTAAAGAAATAGTGGTATTAACATTTCTTCTTTCAAATTTTATTCATATCTTATCTTCCAAAATGCAATAGCAATTGCCAATAATAATAACGCAATTCATTCATGAGAAAACTAAAGAAGCTAGATGTTAAGGAACTTGCTCAGGATTATATAATAAGTATCTAAGGCCAAATTTGAACTCAGGTCTTCCTGTATCCAGGCCCAGCATTCTATCCATTGTACCACCTAGGTAGGTACCTTTAAAGGAGAGAAGAATTAGATCATGACTTTTAATTTATATAATATCTCAAATCACTTCTCAAAGTATTTGATGACAAAGGAGTGTAGAGTGTGTGTGTGTATGTGTGTGTGTGTGTGAGAATATAATATTTAACTAATCATATATGTAATTTAAACAAGTAAATATATACATATATGAACATATATGCATATATACGTATGTATCAGGGGAAAGTTGACATCCCTACTTTTGAATCATTTATATCCAGATAAAGAAATTGTTTTATTTTTATGATGTATTTTTAAAGCTTCATTATATCTTTAGAAACTTTTGTGCCTAATTCCAAGTTGTATTACAAAAGTTTGATTCCTTGATGCTCTCAGATAACGGATTCTTTTAAAGCCCAAGCTTTAGGCTTCTTAGGTTCTTTTGAGAAAATATTTTATTTATGCCATCAAAAAAACAAACAAACTCCACACCCTACCCATGGGAACTTCTAGATGGGCTATGCAATGATCATGATATTTGTCTTTGATGAGCTCTTTAGGGATTCGACAAAAGGGACTGGCTTTTAGTATCAAATGAAATAACAGTTGTAAAGTACTTAGCACAGGGCCTAGCACACAGTTGGTGCTTCATAAATGCTTCTTTTTCTCTTTATCATCCCCTTTCATTTTAGGATCAATGTAGGGGATCATCAGGGAAATGAAAGACTCTCTAATAGTTTTCCCATCCCACCACAGGGGATGGGAGAGAGAGAGAGAGACAGAGAGAGAGACAGAGAGAGAGAGAGAGAGAGAGAGAGAGAGAGAGAGAGATGGTTGTTACAAGGCACCAGTTTTGACACCTATAGCTCACATATTATATCTTGCTTTAAGTTCATCTTACAAATGGACTTTTCTTATTTCTGTACAGTTACCTGCAACCGTGTTCTTTCTGTGTCATTCAGCTGATGGCCTTCAACTTTTATAAGCACTTTTTGAATCCATTCATCAATTATATTTGTCAAATTAAGAAGTTTTTCCCACAAGGCTAGAGCCCTGACCAGATTATCATAATAGTTTTCTGTCTTTTCATTTATCTGTCACAAATTAAAGACAAAATAATATTCTCAGTAATGAAATAATAGGAAAAATATCATTTTAGACAGAGCAATATTTTAAAATAACACTGCGTGTTTATCTTCACTTGTCAAATAATTTATTTTACTTATGAATAAAATTATCTGCTTGGCCTTTTCTTCACAGTCATGTCTCTGAGAAAAAAACAGTGGCTGATTTGTTGAAATTGACATGAATTGCAATGCAGTTGATCATAATTCCAGAAGCATAAAAAAGATGTTCATTTTAAACTCCACATAAATATATATAAATACATATAAATACTTTCAACTTATATTTCAGTAAATGCCACATATGCAATATGCTATTATTCTACCAGAAGTGATATAGTATCCAATTTATTCTGAATAATATTAGTTTCAAGAAGTATAATTGAAATAATATAGCTAGGTAAAATTAACAGTTATTTATCACATACATCAAGCCATCTGTCCACAATAATATTAGCCTCTTTCTCAAAGGGGGGTTCCGCAAAGGTTATCATTTTGTTTAGCTGGAATTGCAAATTTTTGCAGATCTGATTTATTTTTTCTACATCTTCTGAATGTTTATTAAATTCCTCTCTGACAGTTTCAATCTGTAAAAAAAAAAAAAGATACAGAAGTACATTTTTAAGTCCTTGTATGTAAGATTATAACTTCAATTATACCTTTTAACAGAATTGAGTCTTATTAACAGTATTGACTCTTAAAATAAAGCAACACTGTAAAAGTGTTATTTATACCCTTGAATGCAGTAATAGAATTTCTACTCATTGACTGTTGAATCACCAATTGGTAAGGATTCTACTCATCATTCTAAAACTCTTCAGATAGCTTAAAAAACGGGTATATATTTTGTAATTAACCTAACTTTAACCCAAACTCAAACTACTTTCTGTTCTATCTGGTGAATATTTGTAATTTTTATAAAATTATTTTTCTTGCTTAAATTAAGTAAAATTCAGTAGCATCAAAAATGATTGACATTCCCATCTTCTTGGCACTCTAGATAAGTGTGGTAAGAAATACAAATCCTTTCTGGATATCTCTTAACTTCTGCAAAGTACAAAATAACTTAGGGAGTGAACTACATAACTTTTACCTAAAAGAGGCAATTAAAAGCCTAAAGAACAACACACTGGTAAATTCCATACACTCAAAGTTTATTACTGTATTGAATCCACCAATCTCACAGCATACCAATATGTAAAACTAGAAAATACTGACATCTAGTGCCTATAACCTGACCAAAACAAATAACATTTTCTATAGACAATGGAATCTACTTTTACATAGGCATGGCCAATTCCTGTGAGACAATGATGGGTAAGATAGCGAACTTTTAAAGAGAGACAGGAACTGTGGGGTTTTTTTGTTTTGTTTTGTTTCACAATGAATGAGAGTTTTATATAATGGCAAAAAAAAATCTTGTTCTGACATTTCCTAAGGTTGGCTAATCCTCTGGCTCTCTATCTTTCTAGTATTTCTTTTACTCTTCTGTCTCTCAATGAGGTTGGGAACTTGGCATTATGCACCAGACAGACACTCATCTTTCTAAAGTTCTAAAGAAGGAAGTTCACAGTGTTATCAAGTTTCAATCACATTGGTGAAAACCAGCATAATGATCTAGTTATTTTCTGGGTTTATATTGAAAACAGTGTAGCTATCTTAGTATTAAGTGAAAAGTTTTTCAAGAATCTTAAGAAAACTTAGAAAAAAAGTTTTGGTTTTTTTCCTGAGGGGGGGAAAAACAGTATTCAATAGATGTGGATATCCAAATCGCCTACAAAAGTTAATAATCATTTTATTGACTTGCTGTGGAGAGTTAGAAATATCAACAATAAGAAAAGTCAGAAATTTAGTAAGACTTTAAAGAGGCTTACAGATGCCATTTTATTCATTTTAAACCATCCCTCAAAAAGGCTTTACATTTCATGAACTCAATATAATAAGCTATTTAAGTGTTTATGTGCAGACAGGCACAGAAAGGGGAGGGGGGAGGAGGAGAAGGAAGAGGAGGAGGAAAATGAAGGGGAGCAAGAGGGGGAGGGAAGGGAAGAAGAAAGACAGAAGGAGAAGAGAGGAGATGAAGAGCCTTCCAGAATGGAGCTAAGAATCTCATGTGAGGGTAGGGGATTTAAAAAACAAATAAATAGCAATAATATGTAAGAAATGATAATAACTGAAGAAGAATAGTAGAAGCAAAGTCCTACTGACGGTCCTTAGAGGAAAAAATCTTTTCCAAATAGAGGAAGTTTTGAAGACAAGTAAGAATTAAATAGGTCAACTGACAGGAGGGGAAGATATTCCAGGCATATCACACTAAAGAGGCAAGAAAATTACCAATTTTATTCAGTTTTAAACTTCTGAAACACTTTTTAATATAAATTTTCTTCTTTATTATGAACTTAAATATCAATATAAACACTTTAATACACAAAGATCGGAATTGTAGATGAAACTGTGAACTTCTATTATGTACAGTTTTATATTATGTATACAGTGCTACATGTAGTTATGCCTAATTACAAAACTGTGCCCAATAATGTTTTCTTTATAATATAAAAATGAGGCTTTGAACATTAGTAGAGTATTAGAGGTAGACTTAAAAGATTAAGTAGAGAACTAATCATTATAAATATACTAAATTGCTCAGGGTTGATAAATATTCTCATGCTTATTTTTTTTTGCTCTTTGGAGGATTTGCTAGTACTTTTTTGCTTGATACTACTGTAGCGGAATTTCAGGAGGGTGGAGGCAGGACCAGAGCTGGACCAATGTAGAAGCTCTTTTCATCTTACAGAGGTAAGAGGAATGATGAAACCCATCATGGAGTGACTCCTGTTCCCAGACCAACTTCAGATGCATCCTAGACCTCTAGAAGTCTTCCCAACCACAGATGCCCCCAAAGAAGGCTGGTTTAAACTGGGTTTTTAGAACTCTCCCTAGTCAATAATAACAATCCCAGAAGCGGAAAAAGATCAGATCAAGGAGCTTTCACTCTACAGCTTCTGGCTGTTGATTAGCATTCATCTCTGGTGAAAAGGATGACAGCCACACATAAACTCAGAACCACAAGACAATATTACATTACTTCCTTCATTCAAAGGACCAAAGGCAAGAGAAACAGTAATAACTTAAGCTTAGGAGACCCAGATAACAAAATCAATAACACCATCCCATACCTTAGAGGCTCACAACAATGTCAAGAGGTGAGATTTGCAAGTATTATTATTTCCATTTTAGAGATAGAAGAATTGAGGGTGAGAAAGCTTAAGTAAGTCACTTGCTTAAGATCATTCTGATAGCAAGCTGTAGAACAAGGATCAGAACTCTGGGCTTCAGATTCTTCCTGTGCTCTTTCCAATAAACCAAGGTTTCTACTGAAGTTTCATTTTTAAGCCCTGGCTATAATATTTGGAGACCTTGTGAATACCCTCATTAATAATATGCTCAAAGCCAAAGATCCTAAAATGATTCCATTCAGCTGCATTAATTTAACAAGAACTTATTAAACACCAGTTTTGTCCCTGAGACTCTAAATGTGCCCTTTATTCTTTTTAGCATTGCACTAACAGTTTAACATTCCCTGTCAGCAATTCTACCTTCATTTTTGACATTTTTATGCAAAAATGCACAGAAAAGCAAAGAAAACAAGAAGAAAAATGGCAAAGTAAAGGAAGAAAAAGACAACTGTCACCCTGCAAAAATTAACATGATCAATCACGCTTGAAGAGCTCACCTTTGCTATTCTCCTCTTCAGATTTTCCTTTCCCATGTAAGAAGCCTGCAGTGAGATCACATTCTCTTCTTTGTGGATCAAAGAGGTCAGAATACTTTTGCAATTCTGATATTGCTTCAGGAGATCCATTGTTCTTTGGCATTGCTCAAGGCTATGAAAAGGAAGCATTTATACTTAGGTACGTTTTAATTAACACACTACAATTCTCCCTTTGCAAATGCCCAACCGTTAATTTTGTTCAGTCTATTTTCAGTCATGTCCAAATATTTATGACTCTATTTTGGGGTTTTCTTGATAAAGATAGTGGAGTGGTTTTCTATTTTCTTCTCCAGCAACTTTCACACATGAAGAAACTATGGCAAACAGGGTTAGATGACTTACCCAGGGTCATATAGTTAGTAAGTGTCTGAAGCTGAATTTGAACTCAGGTCTTCCTGACTCCAACGCCTGGCACTCTATCCACTGTGTAATCTAATTGCCAACTATTAATTAACTACCTAATAAGAAGAAATTCTCCTATTCAAATAGTTTCACAATATTAAGTTTTACCAACTTAAATTAAAAATCACTGCAATTATATTTACTTAATAGACTTCAAAGTGAACCACCCTACTAACATTTTCTCCAGACCAACCATACAGGTAACTTCAGGGAGAAACACTAGAGAATAACTCTGATTTCATTTTCTATCCAAAGTATAATCTCTCCAGAAATGCTCAATCCTTAGCATTACCCAGGGTATTAATTTTCTATTAACTCACAAAGGTTTGCATGATGACCATATTTTGTTAAACCATACCAAGACATGTGGGCTGACAAAGCATGGTACTTTTGAAACGTCTCATTAACAATACACTTTCATTTCCTTAAGTTGTGACCATCCCAGATAGTGTTATGGTATTATGCTCACAATTATTCTACCCAGATCTAGCCATCTCCAAAAGATGAAACAATCCAGTTTTAGCTGATCTAGGTTCTACACAAAGAATTTCATTGTCACCTAATTTCCTGCATTATGGATGTTCTTTAGTAAGATCTACATTCAAATATAATTTTATGGGGGTGAGGATATGTTGGTTTTTTTTTTTATTTTGGAAGAGTGCTCTTGCCTTACCATTCTTCAACAGAGTATTTCACATCTTCCCATAAACATGCTGTCTCTTGGCATTGTTGACTTGGGATTTTTCCTTTTCCATCTTTCAACTGTGGAAGAGAACTGGCCATTTTTCTGAGGTAGTCTATCTCCCCAGCATAGTAATCCAGATCCTTCTCCAGTTTGGTTAATGATTTTATCCTTGGTTATAAAAGAAATTTTTTTACTTATTAGGGAAGGGGAAAGGGATGCATTTATATAGCGCCTACTGTGTACCTGGCACTGTACTAGTGCTTTACAAATGTTGTCTCATTTAATCTTCACAGCAACCCTGTGAGGCAGTCAAGATTATTAACCCCATTTTATAGTTGAGGAAATTGAGGCAGGCAGAGGTTAAGTGCTTTGCTCAGGGTCACACATCTGGTAAGTATCTCAGGTGGGATTTGAACTGAGGTCTTTCTGACTCCAGGCCCAGTACTCTATCCACCTATCTAGATATTCAACTAAAAATTAATAGAAAGGATTAATAATTCTAATAATTATTAGAGTATAAAATAAACTCATACAAATCATCAACAGAACCCAGCAGAAAAAATAGAAAAAATTCTACCCAAAATTACTATAGAATGTATATAATATCTAGGAGTCAAAGATATAAGCAGAAATTATATGACTATAACTACAAAATACTCTTTATAGAAAGAATGAAATGTTTAAATAACTGGATTGGAATTAATTGCTCATGGTTGGGCATTATAATAAAAATTATAATATATAATTAATATAACAAAATTATAATACCTAAATTAATTTATAGAATCAGTATTATATCAAACTACCAAAAGATTAGTGTATAGAACTATTTAAAATAATAACAGAATTCCTCTGAAGGAACAAAAGGTCAAGAGTCTCAACTGAATTTTTTTCAAAATAGAAAAGAAAGAGGCCTAAATCCAACAGATCTCAAACTATACGTACCAAGCAAAATCATCTAAACGATTTAGTACTGGTTTAAAAATAAAAAAGTTGATCAATACAGAACAGATTGGGTAAACAAGGTGCAAAATCAACTGAACATAGAAGCTAAATGTCCAATAAACTAAAAGATACAAACTTAACATGAATAATGAAAGAATTTATTTTGCTTAACTATGCATATTTGATATGAGGTGATTTTTTCCATATTACTTTGAAAGGAGGAAGAGGCATCTAAGAGAGAAAATGGATTTTTGTTCATTAAAAAAAATGAAATTTAATGTAAAAGTGAACAAGGGGGAGACAGCACATATAGGGAAGCAGTCACCAGTAATGGATGTTTGGGCCCAGTTTCAAATTCTCAAGGAGGGGGCAGGCTGGGAGGGAGAGAATTTAAAACTTAAAATTTTAAATTAATATTAAATTTTTACTTGTAATTGGGAAATATTTAACAAAATAAATAAAAAATATATTGAAAAAATAACTAGATTCAAATCAGAGTTTATATCAGTCTGGTTAGAAAGACTTCATCAATTATTTTGGAATAAATGGAATTTAATTCTTAAAGATAAAAAGGAAAGAAAATAGGGAAAATTAAGACTTACATCAACATTTCAAAACACATGCCACAAGAAGTTCCAAAAGGACAAAAGGTCATTTAATAAACTAAAAGAGAATAGAAGGAAATACTTTTTACCACTCAGCATAAAGAAGGAGTTTGGGGCCAAACAAAGGAGAAGATCATAGGAGATAAAACAGACAACTTTGGTTGCATAAAACTGAAAACTTTTTGAGAAAAAAAAAATCAAAAGCGGCATTGTCAGAGAAAAGGGGGAAAACAGTTAACTGGGGGAAAATATTTACAGCAAATTTCTTTAATAAAAGCCTGATGTCCAAAAAAGAAAAGGAATTGATACAAATACAAAAGAAATGGAGCCATTCCCCAATAGGCAAATGGTCAAAGGATAAGAGCATGCAGTTCTTTAGAAGTTCAACCTATCAACAGCTATGTAAAACATTCCAGATACCCAGTAGTAAGAGAAATCAAATAAAACAACTCTGAGGTTCTACCTCAAAGTTATCTGATTGCCAAAGATGACAAAAATGGAAAATAATAATTACTGGAGGGGTTATGGGAAAACAGACACACGTAGTGGAGCTGTGAAGTGATTCAACTATTTTGAAAAGTATGAAACCAAAGTCACTAAACTGTGCATACCCTTTAACTTCGTGATACTACTAGAAAGCAAAACGATCAAAGACAAAGGAAAAGAATCAAAAGTCAAAAAAGGAAAAGAATACAAAAATAATGTAACAGCATTTTTTCCTGCTGCAGCAAAAAACTGGAAGACAAATTGGTTGCCCATCCATAATGGAATGGTACATGACTCTTATGGAATATTATTGCACCATAAGAAATTATGAAAGGCATGAATTCAAAGAAACCTAGGAAGACTTGAGAGCAAAGAGAGCAGGATTAGGAAACCTATTTCTAAAATGACCAAAACATTATGTGAACAATTTTGAAAGACTGAAGAACTCTGATCAATGTAATAACCTATCATCTCTCCAGAAGATGAATGTTGAAGCATTACTGCAACCTCTTGGTGGAGAGGAGAAGGTCTATCAGTGCAGAAGGAGACAAATATTTTCAGCACAACACAAATTTGATTTACTTGACAAGATATATTTGTTATAAAGGAGAGCTTTTAATTGGATATTAGAGTAGTATTGGAGAGGAAGTGAGAGTAATAGGCCAAAAAAAAAGAAAGGAAAGAAATGAATACCACAAAACATTCAAAAATCCACCGAAGAGAGCTCAGAAGGGGACATGGACAAGCAAGGCAATTTTGGCACCAGTAAGATACATCTGATATAGATATATACATATACATATATACACACATAAACATATAAACATACAAATATGCATGTGTGTATATTTTTATATGATTAAAAAGAAAAAGGCCACATATAGTGGATTCATGTACAATTCACTTTTTCAGGTCCTATTTGCATATGGAGTTATTCATATTTGTTGATGATTCTCTAATTCTTAATAAACTTCTAAAAATAACCAATAATTATTTGAGAATAATTAAAATATATTATAATTATATATGTGAATATATATTTTTGCAAATAAATACATAACAGCATTTTAAAGCTAGCATATTTTAAAACATAGCATATATATGTGTGTGTGTATGTATATATACAGATACATATATATTCATACATAAAACTAACATTTTGAAGCTCACTAAACATTTTCCTCACTACTTTCCTATGAGGCAGTATAAATATCCTTACCACTTTCTGACAGATGAAAAATGTTATGTTCAGAGACAATAACTTGTTCACAGTCATACACCTAGAAGTATCAGAACTGAGACTTGAACCCACATTTCTAATTCTAGAGTCCCATACTCTTTCTACTAAACCAGAAACCTACATTGTTTTTAGATTATAATAAATGGTAACTACTCACCTCTGTTTCACTGCTGGAATTGTTGGATCTTTGAGGCCAATTTTATTGATCTGGTCTTGAACATATGTAATGTTTTTAAGGATCTCATTATTTTTTGCAATAAAAACCTCTAGTAATTGGTCTTGTCTAGTGAAATCTTCAGGTTCATTATGGCCATGTGTCTCATCTATCATTTTTAAGAAAACTTCAATGAGTTTTTCACAGCAAGTATCTTCACCCCGTTCAGCATTTTTTAAGCTTATATCAAGCATTTTCATACGCTGATCCAAACATCTGGCCTCATCTTTTATCAGTGGAATTTTTTTCTGCACATCTTCCATCGTCCAGGTTCTGTCTTGCACCACAGGTATATCTGATATTGAAAAATCTGTTGCAGGCTGAATAGAAAGTTTAGCTTTTCTCAGGGAGGCCAAAAAGTCCTCAAGAGCTTTGATGGCTATTTCAGTGTTCTGCATTTTGTGGTTCATTTCTTCAAATTGTGTTTTATATTTTACTATAATGTTCTGAATTGCATGAAGATCCATTGGGTTAAATTCACATAATGCATCACTGCCTGGATGTTCCAAGTTACTACATAATTCAATTTGTTTTGCTACACTACTCTGGATATCCTGAAATAAAGATAAGAATACCTTAGAACATAGTCAGAGAAAGACAGATGCCATGTAATGAACAAGCAAAATTATGAGACTAGGTTTGAACTTGAAAAATACTCTGGAATTTAAACAAAGTTGTGAGCGTGGACAGAATGGAATGTTCTGATTTGGTCATGCAGTATCCTCTCCAATAATCTTACCCAAAGGAAAACAAACCAATATATCAATAATGTAAGAAGAAATAACAGCAGACATAACTGAAATGTTTATGATTTTCATTAACTACAAAGCACTTTCCCCTTCTTCCTCTTCTCTTTCCTCCCCACATTCCCTCCTCCCTTAAAAACAAAAATGAAAACAAAGAAACAACCACCACCATTTAGGATAAAATGAGAGTTTGAAGAATTTAGATAAGTCAAATAATAAAAAGCAAAAATATCTTTGCTAAAGCCAATGTGTTAAGGATATTATGATGCTAATGTCAGTCAATGAATAAGCATTTATCAAGCTATTGCTATGTGCCAGGCATTGGGAATACAAAGAAAGGCAAAAGATAGTTCCTGCTCTCAAGAAATTCAGAGTCTAAAAGGTAACTAAAATGATACCTTATGACACATTGAATTAATGCCAAAGTCTCCTGGTAGTGCAGAGGAAGATGATTATAAGAATATGGGAAAATTTTAATGCCTTAAGAAAACAAAGTAGATATCAAAATGTTATCACCTTAGGTGATCTACCTCAAAAGTTGTAACTAAGAAGATTTGAAGATGTAAATGACACATCTACATTAATGAAGACTTTTCTCTGTCGTGATACTAGATTTTATATTTGAATTATTAATAAAGTTGTGCTTATTGATTTTAAATAGTACATATCTATGAATCTTCCAGAAGAGATCATTCTGTTATAACTACACGGGAAGAAAAGTCTTCTTTTTTTACCTTAAGATTTCGGTAAGCATCATCACTACCAACTAGATTAAATTCTTGTATTTCCATCATATGAAGGAGTTGTTCTGAGTCACCAAGGAGAGCAGCTTCCCTTTCTATTGGCAAAACGATCCTCAATGCAGCGTCTAAGGATTTCATCCTATGAGAAAAATAAACAGAGGGATAAGCCAGAGAGCCATCGTAGCAAGCTTTCTCTTAGAAAATAATTCTACAACAGTTTCAGTTCAATTTAATTCCATAAATATTTAGGTGCCTCCTTTGGGCAAGGGTTCCTTACTAAGCAATAGTTTATAAAGGCAAACTGAAAAAATTCATGACCCCAAGTAGCTTACTTTCTATCATTTGACCAAAAACATACATAATAACACATTGACATGAGTTTAGATTCCTGCTGACAGTGCCATGACAGTGCTTCAGCTATTGAAGATGAGTCTATCCAGAATTCTGATAATTCCATACAATGGAAACATAAGAATTTAATCTAACCAGTAGTGATGATGCTTACCAAAATCTTAAGGTAAAAAAGACTTTTCTTCCTGTATAGATAGACTCATCTTCAATAGCTAAAGCACTGTCATGGCACTGTAAGCAGGAATCTAAAGTGATCAACTGTAATCATATGCAACAGAGTTAAAAAATAAAAAAAGAGTCAGGATCAGGGTGCCAAGCTAAACTTCCTAAAGAAACAAAGTGAAGACTTATCTGTTCCTGTCTGTGCTCTCTAGCATGTCAGGTTTATCCTTTTAAGTACTTAAGAGGTTTTTTTTAATTTTATTTTAACCATTGGGGTAGAAACCTTTCTGGGGCAGCTAAGTGGTGCAAAGGATGGAGTGCCAGGCCTGGAATCAGGAAAACTCCTCTTCTCGAGTTCAAATCTGGCCTCAGATACCTACTAGCTGTGTGACCCCAAGCAAGACCCTAGTGGCCTCAGTTTCCTCATCTGTAAAGTGAGCTGGAGAAGGAAATGGTAAACCACTCCAGAATCTTTGCCAAGAAAACCCCAAATGGGGTCACAGAGAGTCTGACGTGACCAAAAAATGACAAGAAACTTTTCTAAAAAGTATATCTCTCCTGACATTTTAAGTAGATTATAATGAGTATAACCTGATCCTATCATGATGCCCAAAAGTCATCATTCCAAAACTTTCTATTTTCTCTTAAGCTCCTAACTTCACCCCCAACAACCAATTGCAGATGACTTAGCCTCTTCACGGACCTTGATCCAGCAGTCATGCCCCTTCTGTCATTCTTCTTCAGTCTTCCTCTTCACTAATCCCTTCTTATTATCCAATAAACATATCCCCCAACTTGAAAACATGGCTTCCCCATCTTCCCTATCTAGCAAGTGTCTCATCCCTGTCTACCATTCCAGCACCTAAGTTATTTACATTTTATGGCTAAACTTTGTCACTTTCTGTCACTTCCCACTAAATTCCTCTTAATGTGGTTTGTGTCCTGCTACTATTACTCTCACAGATGTAATGAGTTCCTAATCATGACATTCAGTGGCCTCTTTTTTCCAGTCCTCATCATCCTCTTTGACTTTCCTGCAGCATTTGACACAGACCCCAGGCTCCTAAATGTAGAGTTGGAAGATACCTTGGAGATTATCTAGTCTGATTCCCTCACTTTACAAAAGATGGAACTGAGGCCCACAGAGGCTAAATAACTGGCCCAAGGTCATGCAGTTAGCAATTAGAATTGACCGCTATCCCTCTTGCTGGCTTGTGTGATTTACCTTTTCTCCCACAGTGTATTGGAAAGAGTGCTGGGCTTGGGAGTCAAAAGAAAACTGAGTTCAAATCCCACTTCTGACTCTCATTGTATGACCATGACCCTGGATAAGTCACAATCAATCTGAGCCCTGATTTTCTCACCTGTAAAAGAGTGATATTACTTGTAGTTGCTACCTCAGAGAGTTATTCTAGGGAATTCAATGAAATAGGGTATGAAATATTTTGCATATCTTTAAGAATTCTATTATTCTATTATTATTAATTATAAATGATGTAATTATTATATTATTATTAATGCTTCTATATCTCTTTCACAAGCTTCTGTTCTTCACAACTCCATTAAGGTGAGTGTTCCCAAAAGTTCAGTTCTTGTGCCTCCTCTCTGTCTCTGTCTCTCTGTCTACCTCTCTCTCTCTCTCTCTCTCTCTCTCTCTCTCTCTCTCTCTCTCTCTCTCTCTCTCTCTCTCTCTCCCTATTTCTGTGTGTGTGTCTCTCTCTGTCTCTGTCTCTCTCTTTCCCTCCCTGTCTCCACCCATCGCTTTAGTTACCACCCACATGCAAAGAACTCCTAAATTAATACCTACAGCCTTGTCTGAGTTTATTATCTTACCCTAAAATCTTGTTCCTTCTTCTGACTTCCTTCCTTCTATCTATCAGTTGTATCTACTCTCCTTTGCTCAAAACTTGATGCTATTTTTTTTCCTTCCCTTCCCTTCTTCTCCAAAGGAGAACCTGCATTTAGAATGCTTGGCTTCTAGTCTCAGCTCTGCTCCTCTCTCACTACCTATGTGACCTTTGTGGGCCCATTTCCTCATTTAGAATAAAAGGGGGAGGGCCAATCAGTTACCAGGTTTTGTCAGCTCTCTCTCCACTCTTCCTCTTTGTTCCCACTGCCACCACACTAGCATAAGCCCCATTATTACTAGCCTGTTTTACTGTAATCCCCTCTTAACACAGCCTCTTCCTTTCTTTCTCTCATCCTCCCACTATATTCTCCAGACCACTTTCAAAATAATCTACCTTATCATTGCCCTAAACCCCATCAGTTTTTTCCTATTGCTAAGTAATAATCAAAGTGCTTAGCTTGGCATTCAAGAGCTTCCACCATCTGGAAGCACCCTATCTTTCTCGTTTAATTCATATTACTCCTTTCCAGATATATTATGGCAGGTGGGCAATGCAGTGAATAGAGCACTGGACTTAGATTCAGGAAGTTCCAAGTTCAGAAGTCAGAGTTCCAATCCTGCCTAACATATTTACTTAATTGGTGACTTTGGACAAGTCACTTAACTTCTGTTTCCCCATCTGTAAAATGGGCATAATAATACCTCAAAGGATTGTGAAGACCAAATGAGCCAATAACATATATGTAAAGTACATCGTAAATCTTAAAGAGCTATATAAATGCTAGCTATTATTACTCTTACATTACACTGGAAAAAAAAGAGGACTGGACTATTCACTATTCCCTAAACTACTCTTTGTTTTTCCATCTCCATGCTTTTGTTCATGCTGTCCTTATTCTTGGAATATCCTTCTTCCCCATCTTTATCTGTTGAGTTTCGACCCTTCCATTAAAGCAGCATTTTCCAAACTTTTTCATCTTCAAGACCCTTCTATACTCTTAAAAATTATTGAGAACTTCCCCCTCCAAGAGCTTTTGTTTGTGCTGCCTATATCTATCAATGTTTACCATATCCAAAATGTAAATGTCTTAATAATAATATGAAAATGATTTCGACCTTGCAGACTCTCAGGGGTCCTCCTCACTTCTCCTCCTTTTCTTCCTTCTCCTCCTTTTTTTAAGACTGCGTCTCGCTATCTTGCCCAAGCTGAAAATGCAGCAATCACTCACAGGCCTGACCCCACTGCCAATCAACATTTAATCTGCTTTGTTTCTGACACAGGCTGCTTCACTTCTTCTTGGGCAGTCTGGAACCCCCCTCTCCCACATCTAGGGGCTCACCATATTGGTGTTGTACATAGTATGGACACCCATTTGACTTTAGCCCTAAAGCTCAGCTCAGAACTCCTCAGCACAAACGATCTACCAGCCTCAGGCTCCCCAGTAATAGGGATTATAGGTACCAGACCCATTCTAGGGCTCTATATGGGATCATATGATTTAGAACCAGAAGGGATCGTAAAAAAACAACAACAAAAAAACCCCATATAATTTAATGCTTTCATTTACAGAGGGAAAAGTCCCAAAGAAATTAAGCGATTTGTTCTAGGTCACACAGCTTATAAGTAGCAGAGCTAGCATTCGAACACAGTAACTTTAAGTCCAAATTCAGTGTTCTTTCCAGCACTTCAGGCTGTGCCTTTTTAAAATTAATTAATTAATTAATTTTGATTTATCAATAATCACTTCCATATGTTTTTGAGTTTAAAATTTTTCTCCCCCTTCCTCCACACCACCCTCCGCAAGACGGCGCGCAATCTGATATAGGCTATACATTACATTCCTATTAAACATATTTTCACATCAGTGATGTTGTAAGTAAGAATTAGAACCAATAGGAGGAACCACCAGAAAGAGGAAACAAAATTCAACAGAAGAAAAAAAAATAGCAAATACTATGCTTTGATCTGCATTCAAACTCCACAGTTCCTTCTTTGGATGTGGACAGCATTTTCCATCAGGAGGCCTTTGGAGATGTCTTAGATCCTTGTATTGCTGGGAAGGGTTAAGTTTATCAATATTACCACACAAGGTGGCTGTTATTGTATACAACGTTCTCCTGGTTCTGTTCACTTCACTCAGCATCAAGTCTTTCCAGGTTTTTCTGAAGTCAGCCTGTTCATCATTTCTTATAGCTGTGCCTTTTTTTTTTTTACTATAAAATGGGGATAATAACACTTGAATTTTATTTCTCACATGGTAATTGTGATTATCAAGTGTGTAACATGTGAAAAGGAAACTGATAAACTGGGAGGTCTGGATGCCTGAGGGGACATCTATATGTAAATTAAAATATTGAGGTGCCCAAGTGTGTAAGCAAAGTAGACCCAAAGACTCTAAGATAAATGTTAAAATTCTCAAGAAAGGGGACAATATGACCTGAGGGCCAGTAGATAACTGCAAGCAAGATCTGAACAGGGTGATGACATATGTAGTTGTAATGAACCTCAAAGGAAGAGAGCATGCTCAGTCACGGTATCATGGGAAGGTCTAGGAGTGGCAGTGAGTCTACCTGTTCCTCTTCCTTGCCCAGTGTGCCAAGGAGAATGAGATGAGCAACCCATCCCAGAGAGGTTGGCCAGGGACAGAGAAGCCAAGTTTCCATGAATAAGAAAAAATGGGAATAAAGTAACTGCTATGTACTTTACAGATATTACCTTATTTGATCCTCACAACAACCATGAGTGGTAGGTGCAATTATGATTCACACTTTACAGTTAAAAAAACTGAGGTAAAACAGAGTGCAAAACAATTGTTGTTCATCTTTTGTTTCGGAAGAGGACCAATGATATCATCGTGTGTTGACTTTGAAGTTAATTGGATTTAAGTGAGGCAGAGCTGCACAAAGTCATCAGCTTCACTCCGTCTTCCAGAGACATCAAAGTCCAGTGGCAAGACAAAAGTCAGGACAACTGGCCTGGGATGCAGTGGATGACCCTGGCATCTTGGAAGTCTGACCAAGCTCTCCACAGCATCTGCTTTCAGCCACCTTCACGGCCATTGGAACAAATTGTTCTCATTGACACATTCCACCGGGGGAAGTCTTCATATGCTTGGGGTAGACATCCCCCAAACTCACCAACGGGTTTGAGGCCTGTCAGTTACCCTTAATTTGGTTTAGCCCTTCTGTCTTGATGGTTTTACTGGGGTGTGGCCATTGCACACACTATCGCTTCTTGAAGCCACAGGTGATAATTGGGGGGCAGGTGTATTGGGGTGTTCATGGAGGACTAGAACCTCTGATATGAGAGCTTGCCAAGTCCTTTTCAGGGCTTCTCATTCACCTTTGGTGCAAAAGAGTATGAAGTGAAGAGATCTAGGCCAAAGAAATATTTAACCATAGAATAAGGGTTCCAGAAGGCACAACGGAACTAGAGAACAGAAGAGGATAAGTACTTAAGAGGCATAGGACAGGCATGAAAAGATGAGGAAAGAATAGAACGGATGGGGAGTTTTTACCTGGAAAACCCTTGACTGAAATACAGGATTTAGGAGATGAGAAGGTAGAAATTTATTGACAATCTAAAGGGAAATCGCTATATGAGTGGGGATCCCATCCTTGGTCCTGTGATAACTAAGGGTAGTAACAATTTGATTTCTTTCAAACAAAAGGGAAGAATAGATATAGTTTTGGGGATCTGAGTTGGTAAATAACTGGCAACTGGCATCTCTGCACCTAAATGAAGATACCCAATATATGGAGTGGGCATTAGGCTCAGATCTCTGGTGGCTATAAGGTCCCAGTAACATACCTCCTCTGGTGTCTCAGGCTCCAGGAGCTTGCAAGCATAGGAATGGAAGTAGAAGAGCTGTGTGTTGGGAACTCACTATCTTTCCCCTCCAAACCCAACCCTCTTACTAGATTCTGTTTCTGACAAGGGCACCGCCATCCTTTGAGTCATTTAGGTGGCCAACTTTGGAATTATCCTTCACGCCTCACTCTCTCTCACTCCTCATAGCCATTTGCTCTCCAAGTTTTGTCTTTTCTACCTCCATAGCATCACTCACGTGTCCCCTTCTCTCCACTCACATAGGCACCTTGGTAAGACCATAACCTTTTGATTGATCTCCCTGCCTCAAGTATCTCCTCTCTCCAATCATTTCCCAGACAGAAGCCAAAGTCATATCTTTAAAGCCTAAGTCTGACCATGTCACCATCCTATTTAAAAAGTTCCAATAACTCCAAATTATCTCTAGAAAAAATATGCAAATTCTTCAGCCTAGTAGTTAAACTCCTTCACAATCTGGCTCCAACCTACTTTTCAAGGATTATTTCATTCTTATCTCTTTCATACACTCTGTGATCTCATCAAATTATGCCACAATTGTTCCCCTAAACAGGAAATTAAACGTCTTATCTACCTACATTTGCCCAAACTGTCCCCTGTGTCAGGGATAATTATCTTGTATTTGCTAACCTATGTGCACAGTTATCCCTTCCACATTGCAGGGTTAGGATCTGGAAAATCTGTGTAAAATTTTTGGCCCTCTCTTCATATCAGAGAAGTCTGAATTTTTTATTTTTGTTTAATAAGGTGCTTATGGTACCTTATTGTAAAATTTGGGTTGATATTATATAATACTGTACATATTTTTATACATTTCTGAGTTTCTAAACTTTTTCTGTGTCATCTGCTGGCCTTTGTGTGTCTGTGGCTTCTACAAAATGCCCCCAAAACTCCTATTTAATTTCTTATGCCAACCCACAATATATTGAAACCGTGACAGGAAAAGTTGCGATGTGAAAGGCATTAACTATACTATAGACCCCAGGTAAATTGTGAGCTCTTCGAGGCCTCAAAAAAGTGGTTTGCTTTTATCTATGTACCATCAGTGTGTAGGCACAAAAGAATAGAGAGAGAAAATAAGGATCCTGAGAGAAATTTTAACTACTCTTGGACAATGCCAAAAAAAGTTATTTACCGTTTGATATAGATACTTGCAGTTAAAAAATACATAGTAATATATTAGTCAGATGGCTTCTTTCCTTATGCTATCATAATTCAGAAGCTCCATATAATTTTGCTGTTAATAAGTCATAATCATAACCCGAAATTATATGCTCAACAGATTTATTGTTCATCATACCTGTTGCTTAGAGTCACTTGAAGCTCTCCCTCTTCTTTCTTTAATTTATCCCTCGTTCGAGAAAGAACAGACCTTTCTAGGTCCCCCACTATATTTTCTAACTTCGATGAAGTCATTTCAAACTCTGTCCAGCAAGAACCGGTTTCATTTTTTAAAACCTGAAGTAGGATGAAAATACTGAGTTAGTACATATTTTAATAGAGACATAATTATAATCCCACATTTCAAAATTATAGATTTTGCTAACTGGGCACAGTGGCAAAGTTAGCAAAACTCCATATGAATAATGACAATTTACAAGTGAGTTGTGTTTCAGTGCAAAATGGGATAAATTCTGCTCTCACTTCATATAAACCAATAGTAGTGAACAATGTCTTTCTAAGTGTATACCGTTATCTTTTCCTTGAACATAAGACAAAGAACATGATTTGAAAGAAATAGTAGAATATGCATTGATACATTCTATTCTTTTGCCCCCTAAAAGCAGGTGTATGTAGTATAAACTAGAAAGAACTTGGATTGCATTGAAACTGATATTAATTAGATGAAAAATGAATGAAATTATTTTGTAAATACTAACTATATTTAGGGTGTACAGGAGCCAGATTGTACTGGCTCATGACAGCCAACTGTTAAATTTTCAGTGTGACCATTTACACTTCGCAAATCAGCAAATGCTACAAAATCAAGGCTTGATTTTTAAAAATTGTCTAGATTTAAGAAAGTGATGGAGAAAATGCTAACATTGCAGATTAAACTTAAAGGTATGTCATGCACACTTTATTATTTTTTTGGAAAGCCAGTTGTGAAACATTTACCAGCATACCCATAGCTATATCCTCCCCCCCCTTCTTTTTCTCTCCCCTCCCTACTCCATGTGTCTCTCTCCTTTCCAGAGGGTCCACACAATATGCTATGTAAGGAACTTCCTCTAGGTCTTATTCATTCATCCACTCCAGAAACATTATTTTGTACCAGTTATACTGTTTGAAAAATTATGTAGGAAAAGTGCTCCTCCACTCTTTCCACATGACTGACTAACTGTTATTCTTCTCTTTTTAAATAATGTTTTACAGGTTTTTAATAATTTTTGTTTTGTGAACTTGACAAACACCAACAAATGTGAATACTCCCTTATTAAAAAAAAAGAGGTGTTATATATGAAATAGCAAATCTCTATTATGTATAGCTTGTTTTTTAAAATATATATAAAAAATATAATGTTAGTTTCAAAGTTGTCCAGTTTGTCTCCTTCTAAACTTTTTTCTGTCTCTTCTGTGTATTTTTTAAATCCTTCTTTTCTTCTTTTTTGAGGAGCATCACTACCACTAATGCTCCTTTCTCAGATAAATCCCCACCTCCCATAAAAGAAACCCTTCCCTTGTAACAAACAAGCATATCCAGGAAGAACAAATGAACACATTTGGCCACCTCCTTTTCCAAGTAAAGTCAACAAGCATTTATTAAACACTTGCTATGTTCCAGATGCCATGCTAAGTGCTGGGGACACAAAGAAAAGCAAAACCAGTTCCTGCCCTCAAGGAGCTTACAATCTAATGTATCATACATTTCTTAAATAATCTCTTAAACCTTGCTTCTCACATACAGCTACAAGTTGCCAATAAGTTGCAATCCATCTGTGCCAATAGTAGCAATAAATTGTTATCCTGAAGTTCCTTTTCCCCTTGACCGAAACTCACTTGTGAAGTAAGATCACATAAGAGATGTACTACAACAAAGCAGACTAACATGTGGGTCAATATTTGGAGAAACCAGTCAATTCCTCAACAAATAGGTGCAGTCACATGAAATACTATAAGTCTATAATCATGGACAGTGGTAGTGTCTTTTACCTAACAAACAGGAAAAAAAAAGATACTGATTACAACTATTTACCTGTAGATCTGTCAATTTATCTTGTAAGCAAGAGATACTCCTTTCCTTTTCACTAGGAAAATCAGAAAGAACTCTGATTTTGTTGATTTGTAACTGCATCTCTAGATTATCTCTCTGTGCATCATATCTAGGAAAGAAGAATTGACGTTAATGAAGAATGGATTTTATTTTTTACTGAGGCCAAAACACCCCCATAATACTTTAAAATGAAAATGTCACCCTCAGTTACACATAAGGAAATCCCATATATAAGTTGAGAACTACATGGCAGAGGAAATAGACTTCTTACAAACTTATGAATAAAGCATAATAAAAGCATATCAAAATATAAAGCCTTCCTAATTTATATCTTGTTCAAAATCTGTGCTTTTAGGAAGGACAGAAAGATTATTAAGTCCCTACTATGTGCCAAGCACAGTTGAGCCTGACAACAAGCCTATAATTATCTCCATTTTACAGATGAGGAAAATGAGGCAGAGAGGAATTAAGTGACTTGCCCAGGGTCACATAGCTAGGAGGTATCTGAAGCTAGATTTGAACTCAGGTCTTCCTGACTCCAGGCCCAGCACTGTATCTACTGTTGTAACTCAATACCTCATTGCTTCTATAATAGGCAGTTTGTTTGAAATAATTTACCTTTCCAATAACTTCTTAAAAGGCGCATCACCATCTTTCTCTACATGCCTTTCATCTTCATGATGCTTTAGTATGCTGAAATATTCTAAGTCAAAGCTAGCAGATCCAGAAGCCTAAAAGAAAAGGAAAAACATTCAACACAACCTTTTCCAAATACCAGTCATCTCCCCCAAAAGCCACCTAGACCAGTTACTGATTCTTTATGCCAGTCAGGAGTGATAACAACATCATTTAAGATTCTCAGCTGAGACACCACGCTGCAGTAGCAGGGAAGACACCTGCCTGTAACTGGGGAGTCAGCAAACCAGAGGAACCATCCCCAACACATTCTAGAGAGAGGCTTCTGTCTACAGCCTGGGAGTGCAAATAAGAATAAAAACTAGCATTTATATAATACTTCCAGGTTTCCTAGATGCTTTACAAATAGTATCTCCTTTTGGTCCTCACAACAACCCTGGGAAACAGATGTTACTATTATCCTCATCTTAGTAATAATAATAACTAATAACATTTGCGTAATAACTAACCTTTATATAGCACTTATTATGTTCCAGGCACTGAACTTTGCACTTAATTATTATCTCTTTGATCCTCATAGCAACCCTAGGACATAGGTACTATTGTTACCCCCATCTTAATAATAATTAATATTTATATAGTACTTTCTCTGTGTGAAGCACTATGCTTAGTATTTTACTATTATTATCTCATTTGGTCCTGACAACAACCCTATGATGCAAACACTATTGTCATCCCCATTTTACAGATGAGGGAACTAAGACAAAGGTTAAGTGACTTGCCCAGGGTCACACAGCCAGCAAGTGTCTGAGACTGGATTTGAACTCAGGTCTTCCCGACTCCAGGCCCAGGGCTCTATCCACAGTACCAGCTAGCTGGCAGGACTAGATAAAGCAGAAAGCCCAAGTGATCACACAGCTAAGTAAGTGTCTAAAGCAGGATTTGAATTCAGACCTTTCTGACTCGAAGTACAGCTTGAAAGCCACTGTGCCACACTGCCTACAATGTTATACTGTCATCCTGTCTTTACTGGTGTATTGTCACACTGGAACCTCTCATTTATATGGAATCCACACAAGTGAAAAGCCCAAGTCACTGGCATTTTTAATAAACAAATTTTTAAAAAGAAAAATGACAAAAAATTTTTTAAAAGTTTATATTGTTTTTTTTAAAAAGTGATTTCCAATATAAATAATGTTGTTGTTATTAAGTCATGTCCAACTCTTTGTCACCCTATTTGAGGTTTTCTTCACAAAGAAATTCCAGTGGTTTGCCATTTTCTTCTCTAGCTCATTTTACAGGTGAGGAAAATGAGGCAAACACGGTTAAGTGAGTTGCCCAAGGTCACATAGCTAGTAAGTATCTGAAGCCAAAATTGAACTCAGGAGGAGTAGTCTTCCTTATTCCAGGCCCAGCACTCTATCCACTGTGCCACCTAGCTGCCCCATAAATAATCAGTATATATTATATCTTAGTATATATTTGAGTTAATCTCCTATACCATGGGTATAATAATACTATGATAGTAATTGCTGATGTTCATGATGATAACATATAAATTATTGTGAGAGAATTCCAGATGAGAAAATAAAAATTCATTGGGTTCTATGGGGCTTTATTTTGCCTATTTCATTAAAATATACCAGGTTACCTCCGAAGGTGGTGAGTTCCCCCTGTCTCAAGGTTTTTAAGTGAAGGCTGAATGACTATTTGTCAGGTACTTTATGAAGAGCATCTTTTTTTTCCAGACTAGATGACCTTGGAGGTCCCCTCTGACTCTGAAATTCTATGACTCTGAAATATAGTGCCTCAGTTAACCAGAACCCTAATTTCCCAACCATTCTTGATGAAAAAGAATCTACTTTATTGAAAAGTTTATCTATAGTATATATATCATAGTATTGAAGGCTTTCTTCATTAGATTTTCTTCTAAAAAGCAGCTAGGTGATGCACTGGATAGAGTTCTAGACTTAGAGTTAAGAAGACCAAAATTCAAATCCTGCTTCAGACAGTTACTAGCCATGTAAAGTTGGACAAGTCATTGAAGAAATTCTCAGCCTGTTTCCTCATCTGTAAAATGGGGATAACAATAGCACCTACTTTACAGGGTTATTGTGAGAATCAAGTGACACTACACGTGTAAAGTGTGTTGTAAACCTTGGTATCATCATCATCTAAATAGTATACCTCTTCAGGTAACGTTGCATCATCGGGTTTGGAAGGCTGTACCACCTTCCCAGCATCCCTTCCACCATTCTCAGATGCACTTAGGGGCTTCCTAGGAAGTAACAGAAATTTTCATTTAAAAGAGTGCCATAAACCTCAAACTCCAAAAAATAATACCATCAATGTTCAAATGCTATGTAACTTATTTTGCTATAAGTTTTGGAAGAAAATGGTTTTACAAATGTTTTCCCTGAAATTCCTCATGTTCTTATGAAATACCAACTTTTTTTCAGACATCTGAGTGTTTTCAATAAGGGCCTGGAGCATCATATAAATCTCAGAAGCAGTATTCTTAATTCCATTTTGTCTCTGTCCATATTCTATAATTGTTTTCCTTATTTCTTGTCGACTTTCCTCTGAAGTCAGCTCTTCACTCAGCTCCCTCAGGGCTTCCATGTGGTGATCAAGCTGACACAGGATCCCTTCATCAGAAAAGCAAGCCTAATTAAAGAAATAAAACAGCAGACAAGGATTCATTGTGAGTCGACATGATTTTTTCCATAATGATTAGAAACTAGTGGATTTTCAGAATGATGAGAAGCTGTTATTTTATTTCAGAATTTTTTTAATTTTTAACTGATACTCTTTGTTTTTACATCACATTACTATCTAAATATGTCTTTCTTCCCTTACCCAGCAAGCCATCCCTTGTAACAAAGAATAAAAGGAGTCTGACAATATAATAGGTAGCATTAAGATTTATAAAGCACTTTACATTTATTATCTTATAAACCTGGGAAGACTTATAGGGACTGATGCAAAGCAAAGTGAGCAGAACCAGGAGAATAATGTGCACAGTAACAGCAATAGTGTAATGATGATCAACTGGGAAAGACTTAGCTACTCTGATCAATACAATGATCCGTGACCATGCCAAAGGACTCATGATGAAAATTGCTATCCAGCTCTAGAAAGAGAGCTGATGAACTCTGAATGCAAACTAAAGCATGTTTTTCACTTTATTTTTCTTGCTTCTTTTTCACGACATGGTTAATGTGGAAATGTTTTGCATAACTTCATATGTATAATGGGTATCATATTTCTTGCTTTCTCAATGGGTAAAAGAAAGAGTGGATGGAGGGAAAGAATTTGGAAGTTAAAATAAAAAATTTTAAATTAAATTATATTTTTAAAAAATTTATTATCTCACTTGATCTTCGTTAGCTATCATGAGAAGTAGGTAGCATTATTAGCCCTATTTTACAGATAAGGAAACTGAGGCATACAGATGGTAAGCAACTTGCCCAGTATCACATGGCTAGTAAGCATCAGTGGCTAGATTTGAATGAAAGTCTGTCCTGACTGCTAATCCAGCCCTTAATGTATTGGTCCACTTAGCTGTGTACCAACATAGGCAGTATTCTGCAATTATAATCCCATATCTTGGCAAAGGGAAGGAGGGGATGCCGTTGTTATGAAAATATCAAGGGACTTTTGAATGTAATAACAGCTAGCATTTATATAGCTCTTTAAGATTTACAAAACACTTTACAAATATTATCTCACTTGATCCTCATAACAACGCTGAGAAAAGGTGCTATAATTATCCCCATTTTGCAGATGATGAAACTAAAGCAGAGAGAAGTTAGGTCAATTGGCCAGGGTCACACAGATAGTAAGTGTCTGAGGCTAGATTTGAACTTGGATCTCCCTAACTCCAAATTCAGTCTTTTATCTACTGTACCACCTAGCTGCCTCTAATATCTCAGTCTCTCCTGAAACAGTTTAAGCTTCAATGGGAGGCAGTCTTCAAAGCAAAAGTGCCACGTTTTTTAAAGAACATAATTAAATTAGAATGCACTACAAAGAGAATAATGAAGATGAGTCCATTTATTTCACCTCGACAAACATTTTTAAGCACCTACTATGTGCCAAGCAGTGTACTAGGTTCAGGCTTTTAAAAGAAAAACAGAACAAAAGCATTCCTGTCCTTAAGGAGCTTACATTCTTCTACTGGGAGTATACAACATGCATATATGCAACATGTACATGCAAATATAAAATCATCATGGTTGGGGGAAGGGACACCAGCAATTTAGGAGCTCAGAAAAGGCCTCTTGTAGAAAGTGGCACTTAAGCTGAGCTTTGTAAGGCAGCACGAGGTCTCAAACAGTAGAAGTAAGGAGTGAGAGCACCTCATGTATGGAGCTCTCCTGTGCAAAGACAGAGGCAGGAGGCAGAATGATGTACATGGGGAAAAATAAGTAGTCCAGTTTGGCTGAAATGTAGAGTGCATGAGGCTGAATAAGGAGCCTCAATAGATAGGTTAGAACCAGATTTTGAAGAGTTTTGAATGTCAGAGGCATTTGTCTTTTATTCTAGGAGCACCTGGGAGCCATAGACATTTCTTGAGCAGAGAAGTGACATAGGCAGACCTCTGTTTTAAATCAGTTCGGTAGTTGTGCAGAAGATGGGGTGAGGAAGCTGGAGGTGTTAAGGGGAAGAGCCTAGATGCTCAGAAGTCAATTAGGAGGCTATTGTAATAATCTGGGCAAGAGGTAACGGGAGCCTAAACTAGCCTGGTTGTGTGATGGACAAAAGATTGGAAACAATGTCACACAAGCACTTCCTCTTAATTGGCCCTCATGACTTTTTTCTTCCCCTCTCCAATCCATTCTCCACATAGCTGCCAAAGTGATTAACCTAAGACAAAGGTCTAACCATGTCATTCCCTTACTCAACAAACCCAGTGGCTCTTTGTCATTCCTAGAATCAAATACAAACTCATCTGTCTGGAATTTTGAAGCCTTTTAAAACCTAACTCGAATATCATTTTCCAGTTTTATCATTCATTTCTCCCCTTCAGATACCCTATAATCCATCCAAAATGGCCTTCTGGCTTTTCTTTACACATGACCCTCCATCTCCTATCTCTCTGCATTTGTACAGGCTCTGTCACAAGCCTGAATTATACTCCCTCCTTACCTAAATCTCTTAGAATCCCTAGCTTCTTTCAAAATTCAAGTCTCACCACAGGACCTTCACTGATCCCTCTAGCTTCTAGGACTTCCCCCCAAAATTGCCTTGCATTTCTTTGTTTGTATTTTATATATTCTTATATTTGTATATCTCCTTAATACAATGTAAGCTTCATGAGGGCAGAAACTGTTTCTTTTTTTGTCTCTGTACTTACAGTGCCTAAAACAGTGCCTGGCACATAGTAGTTGCTTAATATTTATTAACATGGTATAGAGGAGATTCTTGGTCAGATACAGCCTGAATTAACTGCCTTCTGATAACCCTTATATATCTAAATTAACTGGCTTCTGATATCCCTATCTGATATCCCTTTTGAATTCTAAGAGTCGTAGGGTCCCATGTGATTGCATAATGTTATCATTACTCAGAACCTTAAAAAAAATTCTCTATTAACTAGCTCCTACGGTACAGTGAGTGACTTTTCTACAACATAAAAGGGTTTTGAAAGTGTAAAGACTGGATTCTTGAGGACCCAACATAAAATAACTAAATGTGTGCCACTGTTTATATATGCGTGGATTATTCAATGAAAGTACCATGGGAAAATTCAAAATTGATTTTGGACTAACTTTGTAAGTATTCAAAGAAATGACCCTTGAAGTGGGGGATAGTTTAAAAAAAAAAGTCTGTTCAACCTGACTTGTTTGAATCTTTGTTCTGACATGCTATTCTTCACAAATACTTCAAGGCTACGTCTGGTGCTTAATCAGTAAAAGCCTACAGAGCATATCATGCTTTCCTAGAACACTTAGATCCTTCAAAGGTCACTGTGTCTATTTCAAAGAACAATAAAAAGTATTATATCTCGTATATAACTAGCAAATCAAGGGAAACTAAACATCAATTACTGAATGAATTTTTAGTACCAATAATAAATGAAAGAATTTAGGGCAGTGACAGAATTCCAAACTGGAATTGATAAACCTACAGAAAGACAGACTTGAAAATGATTCCCTAGATCATTTAATCTAAACTCATGCCATTAGATAGAAATAAATCTGAATGGATACCAACGCTCAGAAAGAGAGAGCTTACATGTCAAGGCATGGTCTTAAACACAATCAAAATGTTTACATAGGAATCAGTCTACCTCATGTTCCTCAATGAGTCCCTTGGTCTTCCCTTTACTGAGTAATTTTTTCTCTTTATTTAGTTGCTTTTCAAGTTTTGATATGTTTTCAGTAAGCTTTTTTTCAATTTCAATTTTTATTCGATGAATATATGAACATATTTCTTGATGAAGATCCTGTAAAATAAAATAAACATGATGCTTTTCTCCCAACTCCACTCATCAAATTTCTAGCCATATTTTAATAAAGGTCAGCTAGAATGTAACCCCATCCATGATCACTTTCTCCAGCTAGAAGTAACGTCTCCTCCTCTGAATTTTTTCGTGTAGAGGACTTTATGCCTCTATTTGCATCTTTACATTCTAACCCATAGTGTAGTTATCTATGGACATGTCTTACCTCCCTTCCTGAGTTGTAAGCTTTTCACAGGCTGGTCAAGGTGTCTTCCTTAACATGGTACTTGTAAACGTAAGCCATTTAATAAATACTTATTAAATGAATGAATGAATAGATAAATCCTAGAAACTAGCTTTGTCTAAACTGCTTGCTCCCAGTACAAACGGAAAACATGTCATGATTATCACAAGGCTAAGAGGGAACTAAAGTTCCCATCCCCATATCTTTAGGAAGGATTACACATTACCATTCCAAATAGTGAAAATATTTTTGTTTTATTTTTAAAAAATTAAAAAATGTGCTTCCAGCCAATACAATGCCATATAAATCTTACGGATATCTCACCTCCCACTCTTTAGAGAGCTCTCTGCTCATTTCTTCTAAGGATAGTTTTTCATCAGTAGACACAATATTTTTCAGTTGTTCAGTAGCTTTCAAAAATTTGTCCAAGCTTTTACTGCTTAAAATGGCTAGAATATCCTATAAACAAAGTACATAACAAACACATGAAAACTATATTACATGCAAAAGATAAGAAAGAAAAGAACATCAGTAAAGCATTAAACCACAGAAGAAACAGAAGAAAACAAAAGGAAATTTAGAAAAGGGATACAAATAAGGCAATTTTATTACAACCATATTAAATTTAACAAACACCTAGAGAAAACAAATTGTATATAACAAAAGCTTTCTCTTTGTATTATGAAATTTTCATGTTTGTAAATATTTGTTAAATTCATAGAAAAAAATTCTCTAAAAAAATTAAAATAACAAAGATGTAAAGCTAAAAACACATTCTAATTTCAAAACCGGTTTTTTCAAAGTTAGTACTAGGATATAGGGGGCCACTAGGTGGCAGAATCACCTAGGTGGAACACTGGGCCTGGAAGGCAAGTCAGGAAGACGAGTTCAAATTCGATTTCAGACTTACTAGCTGTATGACACTGGGCAAGGCACTTAACCCTGTTTGCTTCAGTTTCTTCATCTGTAAAATGAGCTGGAGAAGGAAAAGGTGAACCACCCCAGTATCTCTTTCAAGAAAACTCCGAATGGGGTCCCAAAGAGTTGAACACAACTGAAAAATGACTGAACTAGGGTGTGAGAAAACTGTCACAAGATGTCAACTGTAACACGTCTGAAGATTTGTATGAACATTTCCCTTTGTAAAGAGAAGCTACTATTACATCTCATGGGGCTAGAGGAGGTTCTTTCTGCTAAGTACACATTACTACATAATGGTATGGTTGAGAGATAAGGAAAATATTAAGGTACATTGAAAACTATGGAAAACTAAACATAACAGCTTTGATATTGTGTCAGAGCAAAGAAAGGTGTGGGAAAGGCATTAAACAATGTTCAGTATAAGCTTTCAAAGTTACGAATAAATAAGTTTGCTACATGAGCAACAAAATGTAGAAAGTGTGTGGAGAAGTAGTTCATGTCATACGAGTGCAAAGAAATTTCAATTATTAGTGGCAATTACACTGATAAGGAGGTCTGACAGGCAGTACGATACCCTTATTTTCCTATCTTCTTCTCCAAATGAATTCTGAATTCTGCCATATATCCCTTTTCCTCATTATCACTAACATTATGCACCTGCTAAAGTCTGGTAAGGGAGTATTATACTTCTTGCTCCCCAATTCCCCTTGTGGATTCTCCCACTATCACCATTATTCAGTAAACTCTTCTCTTCTGTTGTTCATAAAATCCATATTCATACCCAGTCAAGGATTCTGGTAGTTGGTATCTACTGACTCTTTTTCCTTCCTCATTGAATTCAGCAACTAACTCAGTCTTTCTATCTATTCAACTCCTGCCTTCATACAAAGGGACTTCAACATACATACTGATCCTCCCCTAAACATCAATAACTTCTCACTTCCTCAGCTTACTTATTTCTACCTTCTATTCCTCTCCTCTTCCTCAGGTACATGTAGAGATGGTCGTATCTTTGATCTTGGCACCACTCACAAGTGCACCACTTCTGCGCTCATGAACTTTAAATTTTCTTTATCTGATCACAGTCTTTTATCATTCTATCCACTTCTGTGCTCATGAACTTTAAATTTGCTTTATCTGATCACAGTCTTTTATCATTCTATCTTTCCCTCTGCTTCATGACCCCCAAACCGGTTCTTACTTTTTACTATGACTTCTAATCCTTTCACCCCTCAATACTTTCCCAGCCTCCACCCCTACAGTGGCTATACGCTCCTCCTTCCTCTTGGTGAACTAATTGAATTATACATCATCCTTTACTCACCATCCACTCTTCAAATGGAGTCACTTGCCCCTTATCTTTTTTGCTAATCATGCCATCCTAAACCTTGAATTACTCCCACCATCCACTATATTTATTTCTCTTTACATACTATTGAAAGAAGCTGGAGAAAATCATGAAACTATGCTAAAACTGAGTTCACTATAAATTTGTTACATAATCCCACCTGTGCCCTTATTGCAGTAAGGCAATCCTCATTAATTGATTCACTATTTTACTCATCATAGCAGCTATTCCAAGTTTTTTCATTTGTCCTCAAATCTGTCATGACTCTTCCTCTCCCCATCCTCTCAGCTGATAACCTTGCCTCATACTTCACTAAAAAAAAAAAATAGAAGCCATTTTCAGAGAGCTCCCTCTTCTCCCTGCCTCATCTCACCTCACCCAGATGTCTTCTGCCATTATTCCACAAGAACAGGTGACCTTTCTCCTTTCTAAGGCAAACCCCTCTATATGCACCATTGATCACATTCCATCCAGTCTTCTCCACCAAATTACTCCCCTCTGTTATCCCCATTCAGTCATTAATCTTCGATTTCTCTCTTTCTACAGGCTATTTCCCTGCTGCTTACAAACTCCCTCATTTTTCCCGAATCTCTGAAGAAAAGAAAAACCTCACTTGATCCATCCATCATCACTAGCTTTCATTCTATATCACCTCTATATTTTGTGGCTGAACTACTTGATAAAGCTCTCTACAATCAGTGCTTCTCTCTCTCCTCTCACTCTTCCAAAGTTTTTGTAATCTGGCTTTAAATCTCATTCAACTGGAATTGCTCTATTCAAAGTTACAAGTGACATCTTCATTGCTAAATCTAGTGGCCTTTTCTCAATCCTCCTCCTTTTGGACCTCTCTGAAGCCTACAATACAGTAAATCAGTGACATTGCTTTCTCCTAGTTCATCTCCTATCATCTAACTGTTCCTTTTCAAGTCTCCTTTTCCTATATCCAGATCATGGTAACTGTGGGTATTCCCTCAGAGTCCATCCTGGTGGGCCTTCTCTTTTTATACTTGGTCTTCTCATCAGTTTCCGTAGAGCCAAATGTCATCTTTATGCAGATAGATATTTCTCAGATATATTTAGTCAATCCTAACATCTCTCCTGATTTCCAGTCTTATATATCCAATTAGCCATCTAAAACTGAATAGCCTGTAGACATCTTAAACTCAGTGTTTCCAAAGCTGAACTCATGAGCTTTCCCCCTGAATCCTTTCCTCCTCCAAATTTCCCTATTACTTTTGAGGGCACTGCTACATAATCAGTCACCCAGGTTTGTAACCTAAGTGTCATTCTCACCTCCTCATTTTCTCTCACTCCACATATCCAATCTGCTGTCAAGTCTTGTCACTTTTTCTTTTGTGATGTCTATCATACAGGTCTCTTTCTTTTCTCTCAAACAATCACTACCATAGCCCTGCATCACTTTGTTCCTGGACTATTGCAATAGCATTCCAGTTATCTCCCTACCCAGAGTCTCTTCCCACTCTAATCAATCTTCCATCTAGGTGCTAAAGTAATCTTCTTAAAGTGTAGGTCTGACCATGTCACCCCCCTACTCAATAAACAACAAACTCCATATTAACTCCAGGATCAAATATAAAAATCTTTTTCAAAGCTTTTCAAGACCTTTAAAATTATGGCCCCTGGAAATTATGTCAAAAATCAAACTTAGGAGATAGCTAGGTGGTGCAGTGAACAGAGTTCTGGCCTTGGAGTAAGGAGGACCTGAGTTCAAATCCAGCCTCAGACTCTTAACACTTACTAGCTGTGTGACCCTGGGCAAGTCACTTAACCCCAATCTCCTCACCCAAAAAAAAAAAATCAAACTTGGGACTAAAGAAGGGAATCATAGTTGAAGAGTGAGGATAAGATCCTTTAAGTGTCTTTTATCAGTTCAGCTGAATGATAATTCTTGATATTTGTATAGCACTTTCACACTCACTATCTCATTTGATTCTTATTTTATCAGTTGGATAGGAAAGAGATCATCTTTTCTACTTACTACCTATGTGGCTTTGGATAAGTCACTTTACCTCTGATCCTCAATTTTCTTCTCCACAAAATGAAAGTATTGAACTAGATGGACTCTCAGGTACTTTCCAGCTCTATATGTTAACTCTATTAGCTCTATTTCACAGATAAGGAAAATGAAGCACAATTAAGTGACTTGTCTAAGGTCATAGTTGCAAAGCTAGCACTAAGACTAGATAAGTCAGGTTTCCTGAATCCTATTCCAGAGCTATTTTCACTGCAGCACTCAGCATTTTTAAAAGGTCTACATCAAAATCTGAATTTATTTTTTTTTCATTTAAATGAAGATTTTTTTAAAATTGTAATTGTAAGTCACTTTTGCTTACTACTGGAAAACTCAAAGAGGTTAAAAGAAGATAATGGCATCATTTTGTTTTGTATCTTAATTTTTTAATAGAGAAATAAGTACTAATAAATATTTTACAAGTAATGATAATAGAGATTCCCACCTTCTTTTGTGAAACCAAGTCACCAAGGCTCCCTTTTTGTCCAAGAAGTTCCTGAGCCTTTGTAATATCTGACTCAAGTTCCTTTTGTGACTTTTCAAACTTGGCCCTAACATCCATTTCTAGGGAACTCTCATATGAGGCCTGTAAGACAGCATCTAGCTCTGCCATGTTATTCTGTGAAGAAAAACAGTTTTAAATTATTTGCATTTTACCTTACTATCATAAAGGGTTCACACAGAAGAAAACAAGTTTTTCTTCTAAACTTCAAATCTTTTCCAAGGCTTAGCACAATGACCTATAATTTAATTCAATTCAACAAAAATTCAAGTATCTATTAAACAGAGAAGATGAGGCCAGATTTTAGAGGGCCATGAATTCATACAGGAGGTACTTAATAAAAGTTGGTTAAATTAAAGCTTCTTTCAAATAGTAGCTTTTTTCCATATAAATCCTAATATACTGTATTTATATGCAACTAAACAATAATTGTTTCAAACTGTAATGCAAAAATAATATTATGCAGGAAATTTTAAATGAATGGTAGCATTTTTTTCAGACCACTAAAAGCTAAGGAATAAAATATTTAGAAAATGCACTATGTTAGAGACCTTAACTGTGTCTTTTGCTTCTTTGATCTGTGTCTGGAGCCCAGATGTATGGAAATGCTGGAGGAGTACATTGCTTGAAATATTTTGTGCTGTTATTTGTAATGCATTTTCTTTCCTAGTCACATGTTCTTGGTACATAGATCCTCGGGCAATCAGGTTCTACAGAAATTAGAGCATAGTAAGGTTCAACATTAATCCAGATGAAAATCATGTTAATAAAAAGCCATTAAAGATGAATCCAAAATCCAAAATGATGAAATTTACATATGTTCTGAGTATTCCTTACATTGTCTAGCTTGGAGAAAGCCTGAGGATACAGTCTTAACACAAGTTTATCTTACGTAAGCACTACATATTACCTTGTAAGTAAGAAGGAAATAATTCATAAATAATTAAGAGCATATTTAAAGATGTACATGCATACACAAAAATATATAAAATAAAAATATGAACCATAATGATCAAGTTCTGAGAAACATCCTGATCCCTTTAATGTTATATCTATTCAAAATTACATCCTTTAAGTTGCAGATATCTTAGTATGTTATCAACTATAAGTAAAATAATAATATTTAAAAGATAAACTGGATTTAATCATCAGTATTAATTATGGGATCAGAAATTCAGACCTAAAATTAATTGTAGAGACTTGAGGTCTCTAACTTTAGAAACCAGACCTCAAAGAGGTTAAGGGACTTGACCAAGGTCATGCAGGTAGTTAGTGACATGATCATAGATGCTAGAGCTTAAAGAGATCTCACAGACCATCTAATCCAACACTTTCTTTAAACAGATGAGAAAACTGAGGTCCATGGAGCATTAGTGACTTTTTCAGATCCCCCATTCTCAAAAACATACAAATGATCTCTCTATACTTACTACAGAAATTATTGATAGATTAAATAAATACACAAAGCTAAGAAATGAAGATGTGCAAAGGAATTATTTCTTCTTCTGATTGTTGGAATTTTCCATCTTCTCAAAACTCATGCCTGGATGGTTTTATGACTTAGCTGAAACTCAGTCAAACTTTCAATGTTACATCTTCCCCAGGAGGGCTGAGTGTAATAGCTACGGCAGTATATTACAATGTAAACTATTTACTTCCCCGCTTCTCAATATGTTGGTTACACAGAAGTAAAGGCAAAACTGAGTCCCAGGGAAGAAAGAATACGTTCTCTTCTTCAAAAATCAGTAGGATTCCCTGCAATCAGTTAAGCTGTGGGAGTCTAATCCATGGGTAAGTTTTCAATAGAGAGCTAGTAATTCTTTATATTCACAAATCATACCTTCAAACGCAATATGAAACTAGACTTACTCATTCTCATTGTACTCTTTCATGGACACTTTTTTTTAAATTAATCTCCATTCTATTGATAGAAAAACAAATTCAAAACCAAAGGCATTGGCTAGGCAGAGTGGTACACAGCAGTCCCAGGTACTGAGGAGGATGACTCAATGTTATTATCCCTATTTTACATATTCTGAACAAGAACACAGCCGGAAGTAATGGAAACAGTACCAAATTTGCACTGGAGTTGAAAGCTATCTCTGCTACTCATTAGCTGTGTCACCAAGAGTGAGTCACTTAACTTCTTTGGGACTGTTTCCTCCTCTGAATTAGATCATCTTTACAATCCCATCTTGATCTTAAAGATCCCAAGAGACTTGCCCAAGGTTACATGGCTAATAAGTAGTGAGCCCTAGGCCCGGCATGGTGGTGGACATCTGTAATCTCTGTTACTGGGGAAGCTGAGGCTGGTGGGTCATACCCTTAGGAGTTCTAAGCTTCAAGAGGGCTAAAGCCACCTGGGTGTCCAAAATTATTCCAACAGCAGTATGGTCGACCCTGGGAGTGGGGTGGGCCTAAGAAGGGAAGAATTGGTCTACATCAGAAATGAAGGAAGTCAAAACCTCTGTGCTGATTAGTGGTGGGATTTGACCTCTGAGTAGCTGCTGTACTTCTGCCTGGATGCAATAAGGAAAGCCATTCTCCTTGAGGCTTCTAGGTGGATAGAGTGCTGGGTCTGGAGTGAGGAAGACCTGAATTCAAATCCGGCCTCAGATACTTCCTGGCTACATGATCCTAGGCAAGTCACTTAACCCTGTTTGCCTCAGTTTCCTCATCTGTAAATTGAACTGGAGAAAGAAATGACAAACCACTCCAGTATCTTTGCCAAGAAAACCCCAAATGGGGTCATGAAGAGTCAGACACAGGGGCAGCTAGGTGGCACGGTGGATAGAGCTCCAGCCTTGAAGTCAGGAAGACCTGAGCTCAAATCCGGTCTCAGACACATGTACTAGCTGTGTGACCCTGGGCAAGTCACTTAACCCCAATTGCCTAGCCAAAAAAAAAAAAAAGAATCAGACACAACTGAACAGCATCTCCTTATCCAAACAACAACCAAAACATAAAAAAGTAAAAACAAAAAACAAAAAAAAAACCAACAAAGGCATATTTTCGAGCAGTGGTGTCAAATTCAAATAGAAACAGATCCCAGAAGGCTGCATATTAACTTAGAAAACCACAGACTACCATTCTGTATATTGTATTGCATTTCATTTTGTTGACCATTTCCCAATTACATTTTAATCCGGCCAATGGGTAGAGTTTGAAGTCTCTTGCTTTAGAATACTTTTTGTCCATTTCTAGTGGCTCCCCTACAGGCAGAAAGGAGAATAACTAACCATTCCCTGGTGAGAATTCGTCTCATTAGAAAGAATTTCAAAGAAAAGTACTTCACTATCTCAGAGCCCCAAAATAAGCTAGTGTCAAAGTTCAAAAGACATAGATTTTGCAACTTTCCTAGACCCAGGGTACCAGGTAGTAAATATTGTGACCATAGCATGTCACTGGCTATGAAATACAGGTTTCTTAGAACTTCCTTTATCAACCTGATCTAAATTGAAATACAAGATCACAGCTGTAAAATTGGCATTTTGCTTTTCTACATTTTTACCTGCAAAGATTCTTCCATGGAAGCTTCCACATAACCTTGTTGTTTGATAAAATCCAGAACAGGTCTGATTTCTGTTTCCCAGGTTGCCACTTGATCGATGAATTCTTCCATCTCTTCAAGCACTTGTAGGAGCTCTGTGAACTCTTTAATTAAAGCCTCATTTTCTTTTCCAGTCTACAATATACAACCAAGATTATGAAAGCAAAGCAGTGTATCCAGAAATATCCTTTTTTATGCGAATAACTTAAAATTTCAATAGGTGGTCAACAAAATCATTATTCACAACTGACTGGCTAGTTACTCCCAGAATTTCCAATTTAATGGGGTTATCTAGGTCAACCATGTCAAGGAGGTCATCCAAGTCACCATGTCTTTATTCCTCTCCAAAGTGCACATCTGATTCTCCCAATCTTTTTCTACAATGCCCCAGAAACTTCTTCACCTTGGCCTCTCTCTCTGATTGGCTGGTTCTTCCCATAACCTCCATTTTAAGGAGGATGCCCAAACCAGTCATGTCTTCATTCGTCTCCAGGTTGTACTCCTGGCCCCCTGGATTTTTCTCTACCATGGCTTGGACAGGTACTTTCTCGTCTCCCCCTCCTCCCCTCTTTCAGCTTCCTTTTATGAGTTTTCTTCTTCCGTTAGAATATAATCTCTTTGAGGTCAGGGACTATCTTTCTACTTGTATTTTTATTCACAGCGCTTAACACAGTGCCTGGAACATAGTATGCACTTACGTATAGGTGGCATACTGGAAAGAACACAGGCCTTAGAGTCAATACAGCTAGAAACTATTTGAACCTTTCTACCTTTAATATTGTCCTAGGAAAGATCGGTCTCCTTGTACACCTAAGTTTAAGGGATAGTCATGGCCATTAACTTTGGGCAAAATAATTCCCTATTTAGGTTACTTAGTTTAATGTAGGGGAATACCCTGATGACAATACAAAATCAAGTTGCAGAATATTTCTTTAATGTTTACTTCTATTCCAAGATGAGATGATATTCTCTTGAATTAGGAGAAATGATGCTAAGCATTAGTACAGCAAGCAATGCAGCTGTGTATTAGAGTATACTAATGTCATTAGCCTTGCAATACACCCACAATCAGACCCCTTCAGCCAACAATGAGAGGTAATGAGGGGAATACCCAAAGGCTCAGCTACATGAACAAATCACTCAGCCTCTGAAGGCTGGGGGTCATAAGAGAGGAGTTCAGCAGGGGACTTGTCTCCAAAGAGCCTTCAAAGTTAATGGGTAAAGGCTTAGGCCAGAAGGGATTTTAACACTGAAAGAATGTAGACACTGAGGGAATTTGTACAGTGGTATTCTAAAGCAGGACAGTAGCAGTTAGCTAATGCAAGCTGTTAATTTGTGACTATAAATCTTGCACTAAAGCAGTAGTATTTCTTATTGAGAGCCTTTTAAGGGTAGAGTCACTGAGTACTGGTGGACCCAATTAGGTCCTACCATAAAATCTTATTAGCTGCAAAATCTTGTGCAAGTGTCAGTTAACTTTCTTGAGTATCAGTTTTTTCATTGTAGAAATCTGAATAATAATATTTGCTCTGGATACAGTTGTTGTGAGGAAAGTGCTTTGTAGATATTAAAACACGATAAAATAGTAATGCTATTACTATTGGGCCAGTGGATAGAGCACCGGCCCAGGGAGTCAGGAGGACCTGAATTCAAATCTGGCCTCACCTTCTAGCTGTCTGACACTGGGCAAGTCACTTAACCTTGTTTGCCTTAGTTTCCTCACCTGTAAAATGAGCTAGAGAAGGAAATGGCAAACCACTCCAGTATCTTTGCCAAGGAAACTACAAATGGGGTCATGGAGTCAGACACTACTGAAATGACTCAACAATGACACGTTGGGGATGAGAACAGCAGAGTTGTTGGGAGGATCAGATGAGATAATACTTCTAAAGCATTTAGCACAATGCCTGACACATAATAGGCACTCCATAAAAATGCTTATTCTCTTCCCCTATTAATCAGCTCCCTGGCTAGTTAACATCTGCCACTTCCACCATAGTTGTGAAATTGCTTTCTATGAGACATATTTCCAAAAATGCAATAATTATACTTAATTTGTAGGATCTTTTACTAAACTCCTCACTTAGCACTAAAATGAAATATTTAGAGAATGTATTGCTATGTTTAACAAAAACCTGTACGTTATCTTTGGCTTAATCTATGCTAAAGGTCAGGTGTATGGAAGTGTTAGAGGAGCACACACAATATGTTGCGTAATTATGCTTCTCAAGTCACATTTTCTTGGCACATAAACCCTCAGGCAATCGGGTACACTGCTAAAATAATCTCTCTTTCTACCAGCTGTTTCCCAATGTGTACATCAAAATATGCAAGAATTCTTGAAAGCTATATCCACACAGATAGCCATATTCAGCTACCCACTTATTAATATATCAGCTGAGGTATAAAACAAGAAGATGTATGCTCACCAAGTTATTCAACAGTGTCCTAGAGGAGACTGATTACAAAGACCAAATTGAAGAGGGTTTGCCTATTAGAGTTAATTACTTAGTGATGTTCCGATGTGAATCTGGGCAATAATGGCTTCAAGGTGACCCTGCGTTCTTAATGACACACATTTCCACAGAACTCTAACCTTTACAACAAATCTTGAAGTTAGGTAGTAAAAGTGGTATGATGGATGTTGTTGCAGAGGAGAAAATTAATGCCTAGACTTAAGGTCACCCAGGTGATTGAACCTCAAGAGCTACAACCTTCTTGCTATAAGGCCACCCTAGTTGAACTCAAGTTCTGGCAGGTCCTATTGAGCAAGAAGGGGTAGAGAGGTGGTGCAGTGGATAGAGTGCTGGGCTTGGAATCAGGAAAACTTATCTCCCTGTGTTCGAATATGGCCTCAGACTTACTAGTTATGTGACCCTGGGCAAGTCACTTAACCCTGTTTGCCTCAGTTTCCTCATCTATAAAATGAGCTGGAGAAGGAAACGGCAAACCACTCCAGCATCTTTGCCAAGAAAATCCTAAATGAGGTCATGAAGAGTCAGACATGACTAAAACAACTGAACAACACTACCATCAAGTGAGAAGGGTTTCAGGTACAGGCTTAACAACAGCCTGAGGTCCAAAATAGCTAATTTGAAGAGAGGCTCCTCTTCTGAACACTGGATACCTTATTATAAATTTTAATTTAACCAGAGTAATTAATGAAATTTACTACTAAGATGTGGATGTATTTCAATCACATTTCTGGAAGTATGAAAGTATATTTGGAAGATACTTAATGTTTTCTGCCCACATTTTATCCCTTTTTACATCTCCATTTCAATTCCCTAATTTCATTCTCCCAATAAGTTATGAGGGAGCTCTATAGAACCGGCATTATTATTTTCATTTCACAGACTAAGAAGCTGAGGCACATAGGTTGCCAAAGTGCACTCAGTAAGTTTCCATTAATTAGTAATGATTAGAGTAAAATAGCAATCAATAGCTTAGTGTCTGTAAAACTGAACAAGACCTTAATAACAGAGGTAATGGAGAGCATGGTCATTATGTGTACAGCTGTAGGTGATTACCAGAAGTAGAGAAAGATAAAGGCAGGAGCAACACCATTAGATAAGAAAAGCCTGCAGGCTTCTGGTGCTTGAAGGCTGCCAGCTGTCACTCTCTGCTCCATGATCATTCAGGACACGGTGCCATGTAGTTCGTCTCTCTAAATCTGATTCTTTAGCTCTGGAACTATCTGTTGACATTCCTTCATTTTCCTTTTCCATATACTCCACACTCATTCTCTTATTTCTTTTCATCAGAGCAGATCTTAGCATGATTTCCATCAATGAGACTTGAACTCCAGTGAGAAATATCATCCTTATTCAAGACTCCCAGTGGCAGGAAAGATTTTACCCAAACACCAGTTCATTGAATAACTCAGTATCTTTCCAGGAAACTCTTTATGTTTTAAATTTTATCTGCTTTTCCAGGCATATGTCCATAGTGATATATCCAACAATGTTTATCAAAGAAAGATAGCAGAAACAATTATTATTATCATTTGAATTGCCCTGTGATTGCAATGGTACAGGGAAATTCCTAGTCAGGAAATTCCCTCAGCACCTGCTTTACAATTTCTGTACTCTGGGACTTCTTTGGATAATTAACTTTCTCCAAGTCACATAACTTGCCCAGCATCATATACATAGTACATATCAGAAGTAGGTTTTTGAACCCAGGTCTTTTTGACACCAAGGCTCTTTATTTACACAGCCATGTTGTCGCTGTTCCATTGTTTCAGTCATGTCTGGCTCTCTGTGAACACACCTGGGTTTGTTTTTTTGTCTGTTCTTTGGCAAAGATACTGAACTAGTTTGAATTTCCTTCTCCAGCTCATTTTACAGATACAAAAACTGAGGCAAACAAGGTAAAGTGATTTGCCAAGGGTCTCACAACTAGTAAGTGTCTGAGATTGGATTTGAACTCAGGTTTTCCTGACTCTGGGCCCGGCATTCTATACAGCTGCTTGTTATTTTATTGTCATTCTTATTATTGCTAATAACAAAAACCGACATTTTATAACACTTTAAAAAATCTTTTCTTTTATCTAAATTAAACCTCTACATTCCTGAAAGGCATTTTCAAAATTCCTGCATTTTACCTTTAAATGCTGAATGTGCTTCCTAAGTGCTTCAGTTGAAATATCTGTTGAACCACCACAGGAAGTTAAGTTTTCTTCCAAAGGTAGCTCAGTATTTCCCATGCTATCAAGACTGGATTGTTCCTGTTCTTGGATAAAATGCAGTTTCATCTCCTATTAAAAAAATTAATGGTATAATTCTTTTATCTTCATTTTGCTTGTTTATTTAGCTAATACATTTTGTTAAAATAAAAAGTCTCATAAGTTATAGATCCTAGCATGGACAAAAAATGCTTATTACATTCTAACTCATTTAGCAATGATGTTATAAAAGAAGGAGGAGAACCACTAAAGGTTTCTGAAAAGGAGAGTGATATATATTACGTAGACAGCCAGGTTGAAAGCTGTCCTGGAGTGGGAAGACATTGAGAATTGAATAAATATAATAATTTCAAGTTATCCAGTAGGCCAATTAGGAGATTATTATAATAGTCTAGTGAAAAATGATGGAAGCCAAAACTAGGGTAGAAGGTAGTATAAATTAGGAGGAGGAAAGGATGAATGAAATACTATGGAGATAGAATCCAGAGAACTTGGCAACCAATTGGATATAAGAACCAAGGGAGAAGAAAGAGTTTTTAAAACAGCTCTAAATTTTCAAGAATTCCATCATCTTCTCAGTCACCTTGATATTATTAACAAAAACAAAGAGGTAAGGAAAAAGAAAAGATTCTATAAGGAGCAGGGTGGTAGGCATGGAAAAGGATAGAGATAATTTCAGTAAAAATTCTCACATTACTAATTTCAAATATAATGCTATACAACACAAAGTGGTCTCATGACTTACAAACTGAGTTTTCTTTATGAATTTTGACCATCTTTTATTAAGTCTTTTCAGTTCCTTATTAATAGACAATCCAACTTGTTGATTACTGACATCAATTAAAAACTTTCCAACCTCATTTACAGTACTAAGTACTGAATTCCAACTTGCTAGTGTCTCAAAAGGAATCTGCAAAACATAAAAGAATAATTGAATGAAATGATCTTTGACCTTCTGATAACCAATCCTCTCGCAGATTATTTTTTTTAACTAGGTAAAAGAGGCCATTCTTTGCCTCCTTTCTTACCTAGTCTTAATCTCTGAATGATCACTGCCTCAGTCAAACTGAGAGAGACCTGTTAAAGACCTTAACTTCAAAAGGCCGAGTTCTCTCACTGCATCTAGGACGATTTCCAGGCATCCTGATCTATATCTGGCCACTGGACCCAGATGGTCCGGGAGGAGAAAGTGAGGCTGGTGACTCGGCACAGCCCTCCCTCGCTTAAATCTAATTCACTTACATGTCATGGCATCACCTCCCTGATGTCATGGTCTTCTTTGAGAAGGAACAAACAACAATAACAGCTAGTATTTATAAAGCACTTTAAGGTTTGCAAAGAAACCAACTAAAATAGCAATAATAGCTAGTATTTATATAGTGCATTAAGGCTTGCAAATCCTTTACAGATATCATCTTTTTCCCCCCTCACAACCCTTGGAAATAAGTACTATTATTATCCCTATTCTGCAGATGAGGAAACTGAGCTTGAGAGAACTTAGGTGATTTTCCCAGAGGCACAAAGCTAAGTACGTGTCTGAGGTAGGATTTGAACTCAGGTCTTCCTGAATCCAAATCCAGAACTCTATCCACTGCACAACTTAGCCCAAAAAAGCTGTTAAGTGGATGGAACCTGTCTTCAATGCAGTCCTAGCTCCCCATTAAACATTCTTCTCTCCTTTCTTGGTTCCCCCAGGTCCCAGGTGGCTCACCTATCTCTCATTCTCACAAAGCCTTAGTCTCAGCTAGATGCCACCGTTAGTATCTGATAATTATTTCTAAGGTATTCATATTTCTTTAAGGTGCTATCCCTTCCAGAGTTATAGTTATCCCTTATACATTATGGGAGTTAGGGGCACAGCAACCCCTTTATTTAAAAAAAATCCACATAAAAATTTTTGGCCCTCCCTTCATACCAGAGAAATCTGAATGTTTTCTTTTTAAGGAGTGCTTACAGTATTAAAAGATAAAATATGTTGATATTATACATGTAATTTATGCATTTCTGAGTTTCTAAACTGAGTTTCTAGCCTTCATGTGTCATCTGTAGCTTCTACAAAACTCCCCCAAAATTCCCATTTAAGTTCTTATGCTGACCCACAGTATATCAAAACTATGATATATCAAAACAGTAATGGGGAAATTCAAGATGTGGAAGAGATAACTATTTATTTTAATACGAGATTACTGGAGAGGGAAAAGTGATCAAGACCTCAAAGAAAGGATTCCTAGTGGTAGAATTCTAAGCACCATGACAAGCAGCGAGGTAGGAATATTTGTAAAGTGGCAACCATACTTGATGGCCCTCCAATCACACCATTTAGGTTCATTACAACCTTTACTCAGTTATGAGGCTGCCTACACATAACATAGTATGAGTGTACTGATGACTGAAAATCTGCTCAATCACACTTATAAATTATTTTATCTTAAAAACAGCCTAGTTTCTTTTGAATGATTTAACTTTTTGGAAAAGTTTCCTCAAACTCATGATGACTGACTCCAATTAATTTCTAAGTTCAAAGGATTAACAATATCCTTCTTCAGTCAAGAGAAACAAATTACTTCTAAATTACTTCACCAGTAATGGGGAGGGGGGGAATCATCGTGGATGGTTCTAAGAACTGAACACATAAACAGCAAAATAGATCACTAATTTAAAATAGAAATAACTTTATTAACAAGACGACCTCCTCCACACCAAGAAAGCTAAAGTGTATTTTGATCAAATTTGTAGAAGATCAGAGCTAAAAGTCAAATAAGGGATCATCTCCTCTAACTTCCCTTTTTAAAAAAATGAACAAAATGAGTCCCAGAGAGGAACAGTGATACAAAGGCACAGAGCTAGTTAGTCAGAGAGCTTGGATTTAAACTCAGCTTCCTGACTCCCAATGAAATGGTCTTTGTTACGCCATATTATCTCCCCAATAATTCACAGCTACCCCCCCAAAAAAAGGTTTTGGAGTTAGGATCTTACTCAATTTAAAAATGAAATTTAATTTAAACCATTCGTTTCTTTTAAATTTGCCTATAAAATCAGTCCAATTCACCCATCCCCATTCAAAGAGGAAGACAATGATGTTTCAGAAAACAACACTAAGAAGAAAATGTTCCATTAACCATTTAGGCTTGAAGGGAGACAACATTTCTCAACTACACGCAAACCTTCCAAGGAGGATTGCCCTACACATGCCTGCTTATAACTCTGCAAACTCCTTTTCCTGAGTCGGAGAGTCAAGATCTCTAATAAAAGCAAAAACTCTTAAATCAAGAGAGAAAATGTACCTGTTTTGGGTGTTCTTTCCTCGATTCTCCAACCAAGTCTTGAGGGAATTAAGGTTTTCTGTATATGTAGCCCAAGATGACAAAACTTTTTGCAGGGTGGATTTTATATTGTACATACATTTTCTACATATAGAGATCTGAGATTCCACCATCTTAAACTGCTTGCTAATGTTCTGAGGATCTCCAGCTACCATAATTAACAAAAGAAAGGAATCTTAGGAAACATTATCATAATGTGACTAAAAGACTTTAACTGGACACATTTGTTCAAGTATGGCAAAGACAAAATTAAACAGGGATTATAACAATATTGTCTAGAAAACATTCTCTTTGAATTTTGTATTTATTATGTGTGGGTGCAAAATTCCCTTGTGTATAAAGAATACCAAAATATTGTTTAGATAAGTACATGGCACTTTCAGGATATGTCAGTTCATCTATGTGAGTTTGCCTACCCATTCAGACAAAAACTCTATAACTTAGTAAATGGTGTCCAAGAGTTCCTATTGCCTATAAAATTAATAACTCTATGGCCACCTAGTGATGAGCCTCTGTGAACTTTTTTGGGCTGGTCCTCAGAACACATAGTCATAGTCTATGACCTGGCTCATATTCAAAGTTTTTCTAGTTTGTTAGGACCCACCAGAGCTTGCATTCCTCTGGTTTAGTCTTCAAAAACTCAAGGGCACCTCTACAACAAGACATTATAGTATGCCTTCAGTAGAGCATTCTGAGATAAAACATGAAAAGAATAAAATATTTTATTTTTAAATTTTGTTGTATTGTTCCCTTTTTTCATTACCTCACAATCATTTTCTACCCAGTTCCAGGCTGGATTTTCCACTGTGATTTAAAAAAAACAACAAGCAAAAACAGCCAATACAATGATGTCATAAGACAATGAATATAGTACTTAACATTTTTTTCCAGTTTTTCAGAATTGTTCTTCCTTTTTAAAGAATTTTTCATTTTCACTGCAGTGATTGTATAAATTGCTCCTTTGGTCCTGCTTATTTTGCTTTGTATCAGTGATAGGAATCTTTCTGTAATTCTCTAAATTCCTCATATTAGTGATTTCTTTTTGCACAATAATATTCCATTTCATTTATTTAGCACAGCTTTTTTCAGCCATTCCCCCACTGATGGGGATTCACTTTGTTATAATACTGTCAGGAATAGTTTGTCACATAGTAGTCCCTTTTTTTCTGTCTTTTACTTCCTTCAGGTAGCTGCCCAGTCATGAAATCACTTGGTAAAAGGGTATGGACAATTTAGTCAATTTGAAATATAATTTTAAATTCAGTATTTCCAGGAGAAAATTATATACTCCAGAAATCTAAACGTGGAAAGGCAGGGACCTTATGATTAACTTTAGTGACCAATCATAGCTGTGGAAAACAGATAAGGAAGACAATTCCCTCCTAGTGGTAGAGAGGTAGAACACTAAATATACAGAACACTATAAATGCTGTGTTGATTATATCACTTTTTTTTTTGGCTGTACTCTTTTCTTTTTTGTTACAGTGAAGGAGCTATAATGTAAAAACAAAAGATAACAGTAACATTCTAAAAATCAAATAAAACTATAATAAATCATTTGTATTATCTTACCTAAATTCTTGATCATTATTTCACATTTTTGAAAAGAACTTTCAAGCTGAGTTAGGAACTCCTTTTCTTCAACAAATTTCTGTCCACATACAAAAGAAGAAAAATAGATTTACATAAACAAAAGTGTTTAAATAAAACAGGCAAGAAAGAGAAAATGCCACAAATTTGAACATATTTTACACTTCAATGCATAAAATTCAACTGAGAGAAATAAGTGATAAAATCTTCATAATTAATACTATCATTTGGGACAGTATAAGAGAGTAGAAGCTTAGTTATGGACTAAAATAATGTCATACATAAATCATTTAGGTTATTCTTTCTAATCTTTGTCAGTCATGATTTACTGGAATAAATTAATTTATAAACTTGTCAAGAAGAAGCTACTACAATGTTTTATAAACATGAATGCTAAATGTTAACAAATTTTCATAGCCATTTCAAATTCTCCTCACCTTACAAATATGTGTTATTTTCATAGTCTTCATTTTGAACAATATTACTGAGCTACCACAGAGAAAGATAGTGTTTTACAAATATTATTTCACGTAACCCTCACAACAACCATGTGTGATAGATGCTATTTTATCAACATTTTTCCAGGTGTGGAAACTAAGGCCAAGAGGGATTAAGTGAGTTGCCTACAGTCATACATTTAGTGTCCAAAACAGTTATTTGAACTCAGTTATTCCTGACTCCAAGTAAAAGATTCTATCCACTGTGCCACCCAGCTACCTATAATTATTAGGGGCTTTAAAATGGATATCATGCTTTTAAATCTAAAACACATTTGTAAAATAATCACTAATCAAAGTATCACACTTTTCCAACACACATAAATTCTGTTATCATCCTATCCATTTTTCAGGGCTGGGACCATATGGGTAGTAGGGCCTTTGGGATAGGTTGATCCTGAAGCATTGAAGCTGTTGAGCCCACAGGTAACGGAGGGTATGGTAGTCAGTCTAGATGCAAACAGGAGCTATAAACTTTGGCCAGATTTGTGGTTATTGGCCCAAGCAGGTGCAGTCCAGATTTGAAGTTATTCAGATCACAGTTATTCAGACTGCATTTATGTAAAAGCAATGGTCAGTTCTAGGCAAACTGTCAAGGACAAAGGTTACTAAACTGAGGGTTGAGAATAAAGGAGAAGAATCCAGTACAACGTAAGTTGATTAGGAAGAAGGCAAAAAAGACAAGATCTAAAAAAAAGACAAGAATATCAGGGGCAGGGGGGTCACAATGATGCTTTGGCTAATTTGGCTTAACCTCTGAGGAAGTGCCTATTCTAGACAATGAAGTAAAAACAATTCCTAGATGAAGAGGTTAGAACTCAAAAAACAAATTCTCTTTCCTGTCAATAAAGTGATCAAAAATGAAGACAGGTTGACTAAGGCAGAACATAAAATTTAACTTACATGCCAATCTCCCAATAATAGTTCTACAGATTCCTGGGTCCCATATTTGATATTCCAGAGATTCAATTTTGATTTCACTTCCTCTATTAAACCGAGGACTGAGCACAAGTAGTAGTGAAATTCTAAAAGTGCGGTGAAGTTGGTCCCCATAATATTGTGGAATCTAGAAAATAAGACAGCGTTTAGGATTTACCTTCAATTTTCCTGACATAATGAAATATCTATCCACAAAAAAACCCCAAAATCATTGGCTATTTTTAAAAACAAAAAAATCTACTGCATTTAAAACCCAGAGATATAAGAGCTCCCATTCAAATGATGAAAAATTGTAGCACAAAAATCATCCCTACTGCCAGAAAATACAGCAAACATTTCCAAGTTGGAAGTATCTGCCACAGAATGTTTTCTAAAGAAACATGCACTTTGGCTAAGATACGCTCTAATAAAAAAAGAAACATATCTTCAAAACACTTTACTGTATTTGGAAAATGGCAGTTAGTCAGTCAATTAAAATTTATTAAATACCTACCCTGTGACAGGCACTAGTGCTAAGCACCGGACATACAAAAAGAGGCAAAAGAGAGTACTTGCCTTGAAGGAACTTACAATCTAATGAGGGAGACAGCATGCAAATATACATGGACAAACAAGCTGTAGTATTTAGAAAAATGTTGTCAAATATTCATGTAGCCAAAATTTGAATATCTGGCATATGGAAAAAATTGTATTATTAAAGTTAAACTTATGAACATATTAGTAAGCTTTCTATTATGTAGAGAAAGCAAATGTAATGTGGAGAAATCAAGAGATTCAGAGACATGTTGGTATGGCATAAGCCCAAGTTTACAGAAATCCTTAAAGTAGTATCTTTAAAATAGTTGCACAGAGCCAACTCTACATTTTAATTTAGCAGCACACATAGGAGTACACTTGTCAGAAACTGGACCTAAATCAATCTGTGCTCTGTTGTCTTTACAAGCCTCCTAAACCCTTATCAGTACCCAAGAGTTCATAAATAACATTGCCAGATGTGAAATGCTAGAATTTCTACCACCTTCTTTTCATTTTGTCCAGTTTATCAGGTGGGACCATGGGCATGTGTTGCTCATCTCTATTCTCAAATGTCAAGAGGCTGTTCAAGTGACAATCAAAATCATCCATCAGACTCTGAAAAGAAAACAAGCATCAGGGCTGGCAGCCAGATAGTGTAACTGAGGACTTTTAATCTCACTTCCAGGAAACATGATATCATTTCCAGATACCCATTTAAGCTTTTCTTTCGGCCACTACAGAGACTGAAAAGTGAAAGTAAAATCTCGTGAATAAATGTTTTCATCTTAATTTGACTGAATGAAATTTAATCACAAGTGTGGAAACTGAAAACTTCTACAACAAACCACATTTTTTCTTTGATGAAAACACAAGTTCCCTTCTGGCAGAAATTTTCTGGTATGCTTTTCATTTTAATGCAGGTCCAAGTGCCAGAGACTACTATATTTTTAGAATAAGTTTATACCCTCTCATCATCATAATATAATTATGCATTTATTTTATTTATATTTATAATTTGTATTTAATTAAACTAGCATTTATATAGTACTTTAAAGTTTGCATAGCACCTTTACATGTATTATCTCATTTGATTTTCTCTGATTCAGAAAGAATGCCTTGAAACCATAAAACATTGTTTAGTCTTCATAGATGCTTTAATATCACTCTGGAATTTTTCTTCTTAATTCAGTGCTAAATATGCCCTATTGTTTGATGATAGCTGCTTCCTAGACCATCTTTCAAATTCTAAAAACTGATGCCCCTTGGCTTCCATTGTTGCCAGGGATATTAAGGGCACCAGTAATAAACAGGTGGCCTAATTCATACAGTATGGGATCTGGAGTCGAGAAGAGCTTGGTTCAGACACCACCTCTGGCACTTTCACTAGCTGTGTGGCCATGGACAAGACACTTAGCTTTTCTGAGCCTCATTTTCCTCATCTATAAAATGGGGATAGGAATACCTGTACTGCCCACTTGACAGGGTTGTAGTGAGGTTCAAATGAGACAACTGATGTAAAGCATTTTACAAACTTTAAAGTTCTATGAAGATTTCTCCAGTCTTGGTGCAGATTTGGCTTTTGGGATAGCCTGTATAAATGTCAGCTATTAGTATAATTGTTGGACTATTTGCATATTTGTTCACCCACAGTCCAAATGAGTACAAAAAACTGAGATGACCTGACCATGCTGCTACTTACTATCTGAACCCTGACCCTCACCTCTTGGTGGTCCCCTGTCAGGCTCTATCATGATTCCTGGTTTTCATTTAGCTTCCACTAAAGACATTGCATCCTTCCTCTTCAACTTAAGTTCTACAACTTTTAGCATCATAGATTTATAGCTCAAAGGAATGTTAGAGGTCATTGAGTCCAAACTCTTCATTTTACAAATGAGAAAACTGAGGCTAGAGAGATAAAATAACTCTCGCAGAGAACCACAGCTGTGTGAAGCAGGATTTGAATCCAGGTCTTAGGAGCAGCTAGGTGGCACATTAGAATGCCAAGCCTGGAGTCAGGAAGACTCCTCTTCCTGAGTTCAAATCTGGCCTCAGACACTTACTAGCTGTGTGACCCTGAGCAAGTCACTTAGCCCCGTTTGCCTCAGTTTCCTCATGTGTACAATGAGCTGGAGAAGGAAATGGCAAACCATTCCAGTGTCTCTGCCAAGAAAACTCCAAATGAGATCATAAAGAGTCTGACACAACTGAAAATCACTGAACCATCATAACTTTTTAACTCCAAGTCAAGTGTTCACTCCACTACTCCACAATGCCCATCACTGTCCTGGATCTGGACCTTGGTATCTGTTTCTATGATTGTGACCCAATCCTCAGAATGGAAATTTCTCAGCCATAATCTCTTCCTTCCTTCTAACACCCAATTCCTAAATGTGGAGGGTTCAGTCAGCACCCTCTATGAGCCAATCACAACTCTAGACCCTAGTACAAACAGTTTACCATCCCTCAGAAAAAAATGGACCCAATCATAATAAAAGATTACCTTTAACAGTGTACCTCCTTCCTAGGATAAAGTCTTACTCAAGAATGATGTCTCTAAAGTGTTCCTTTCCTTTCTATTTTTGCTTTACCAACCTTAAACAAATTGATTCTTTCTTTGATTAGAATCATGGCTTGACTGTAATCCTGGGAATCTGGTAAATCCTCTGCCATAAGATGTTCGATTTCTTGGAGCCAGACTTCAATGTTATCCAGGGGTGGGGGCAGGATTTGATCCAGCTTAGCACTCCATTCATTAATCTTAAAGAGCAAAGACAATTTTCATTATTGGTGTTCTACTGCTAATTATCACTTAGAATGAGCAAATAGCGCTTGTGAGGGTTTTCTGAAAGGCAACTCAAATAAATGTGATTTTATTAATGACCTAGCATGAATATTATCTTCACAATTCTAAAATTGCTTAGCATCTGAACATGATTCTTTTAAAATTGCTCAAAGCCTTAGCTCTCTGTTGCACTCATCAAGGATTATAAGTATCTGTGTACGTGTCGTATAAGGGCAGCTAGGTGGCACTGTGGATAGAAGGACACGTCTGGAATTAGAAAGCCTCATCTTCTTGAGTTCAAATCTGGCCTCAGAAAGTTAAGAGCTCTGTGACCCTTGGCAAGTCACTTAACCCCATTTACCTCAGTTTCTTCATCTGTAAAATGAGCTGGAGAAGGAAATGGCAAACCACTCCAGGATCTTTGCCAAGAAAAATCTTAAATGGGGTCACAGAGAGTTGGACAGAACTGAACAACAGCAACCTATGTCATATCCCCCTATTTGATTGTGAAAGTTCGGGTGCAAGTATTAATCCCATTACTTGGTAAGTCTGGTGAATATAAGAATGTCATTTAACTTGTTTGAGCTCTAGTTTTCTGAAAAATACAGTGGAGATAATAATGCTTATATTACCTACCTATCTCAACAGATTTCTGTGAAGAAAGTATTTTATAAACAGTAAAATGTTATGAGGAGGCAGCTAGGTGGCTCAGTGGATACAGCATCAGGCCTGGAGTCAAAAAGACCTGAGTTCAAATTTAGCTTCAAACATTTCCTAGCTGTGGGACCCTGGACAAGTCACTTAACCTCTGTTTGCCTTAATCCACTAAAGAAGAAAATGGTAAATCATCCTGGGATGTTTGCCAAGAAAATCCCATAGAAAGCATTGTTGTGCCATGGTCCATGGGGCCACAAAGAATCTGATACAACTGAACAACAAAAACAATGCCATGAGAATGTATGCTATTAATATGTGGTAAACTATGACCAAATCTTCTACTCTTATTTTGGGAAGATAACCTTGACTTTTTGCCTAAACTCACCATAAAACATACACATGTTGATAACACAGCAAAATCATACCTGGGGCATTCTTAAACCATGTTTAAATATTTACGATGACCTTTCATTCTATTAAGGACTTTGCTATTTACTGATGGAATCTAAATATTTGCATTCCTGAGCTGCTGAACTGGAAAAATACCCAGATGGCATGAAATTTATTTGGGTCATGATCTGGACACTGGACACAGCTCATTTTGCCATACTTGAGAAAAGGGGCATGCTAGAAGCTTAAGTACTGACTTATCAGCTCACTACACTAGCAGGTTGTAATCATGATGAGAGATGTGTCCTTTTCAGACATCTCTGCCCCCTCCCCAGCCTCCCTCCCACGATGCTGTTTTTAGTGATCTTCTAAAACTTGATTCAACTATGAGAAGTAAAATATGTAATTAGCAAAGAGCTGGACTTGAAGTTAGGAAGATCTGGGCCCCAGACCTCACCCAGATATTAATTAGCTGCGTATCCCTGGGGGGGGGGGAATCACAATCTATGCCTCAATTTCCTCATCTGTAAATAAAAATAATAATAGCCAGAGTTTATGTAGCACATTACATCTGTTATTTCATTCAGTCCTCACAACAATCCTGGAAGGTAGGTGCTATTATTACACCCATTTTATAAAATAAGAATGAAACTAAGGCTCAGAGGCACAGTGACTTGCCCAGGGGCACATAGCTGATAATTGTCTGAAGCAGAATTAGAACTTACATCCTCCTAACTACACATTGGGTCACCTAGCTGCTTCAGTAAAATCACAGAGTTGGACTTGATGACCTCTAAGGTCCCTTGCTAGGGCCCCTGGGCAGTTAGGTATCACAGTGGTTAGAATGCCAGCCCTGGAATCAGGAGACTTGAGTTCAAATTAGGCCTCAGACACTTACTAGCTGTGGAACCTTAGGCAACTCACTTAACCCTGCTGTCTCAGTTTCCACATCTGCAAAATGAGCTGGAGAAGGAAATGCAAACCACTGTGGTATCTTTGCCAAGAAAACCCCAAATGGGGTCACGAGAGTCAGACATGACTGAAGAGATTGAACAAGAACATCAAAGACCCCTTCCAGCCCTGGATCTAGGATCAGGTCTCCAAGACCTAAGCAAAAGTGTAATATCTAGATAAAGATTTCAACCTCCCATTTCTTACTATTGTTAGATCACTTATTCTTCAATGGATTTCCAGGGGAAAAAAAAACATGTTTAGTTACGAAGTTGTAGAAAGTATTGGAACAACACAATGGACCACATATAAATGCCTTTCATTCATTCCTTCATTCAGATAATCTATTCGTGTACAAGCTTTACTGAGCATGTTTTTGTTCAATAGGCATTTACTGACTATCTACAATGTGCAAAGCACTGTACTAGGTTATGGTAATATAAAACAAACCCCCTCCCCCCCCAAAAAAAAGTCCCTGTCCTCAGGAAGTTTACATTCTATGAGAACACAAAATCAATATGAAAAGTAATAAAACATCATTCAAGGTGGTGAAAAGAACTAATGACTAAAGGGGACAGGAGGAGTGTCCTATGGATGGCAACGTCTGAGTTAAGCAAAAATGAAATTAAAGATTCTAAGAGATGGAGATAAAGAAAACCAGGCACAGGAATCAACTCACTTATACAATAGTACAGAGGATGGAGAGAGGATGCTAACTCATGGAAACAAAAAGCGGGTCAGTTTGGCTGCAGCCCAGATTGGAGAAGACAGTCATATGTAGTAAGTCTCGAAAGGTAAGTTGGAACAAGATTACTGAGTTTGTACTTCTTCCTAGACACAAATGGGAACCACCAATGATGCTTGAGTAGAGAACCACGAGATCCTTGTGCTTTTGGAAGAATGTTTTGGCAGCTTGTAGAGGATGGATGCAGTCAGATGGCATGTTGGCTAGTCAGCCAACAGTCAACACTTACATAGTACCTGACACAAAGTTGGTGTTCAATAAATGTTTATCAACTGAGTGACTGACTATGGGGTAGGGTTTAGACTTGGAGCCAGGAAGACCTTTGTACAAAACCTCATCTACTAGCTGTGTGGCCCTGAGCAAGTCACTTAACCTTGTTTGCCTCATTTTCTTCATCTGTAAAATGAGCTGAAGAAGGAAATGGCAAACCACTCTGGTATCTTTGCCAAGAAAACCACAAATGCAATCATGGAGAGTTGGACATGACTTTAAAACAACTAAACAACAAAATAAATGCTAGCTTGAATAGGGTTCTTCATCTTTTGTAATTACACACTTTGAGAGGGAAATTATTTTCTAAGCAACTGTTACCACTTACCAGACTTAATAAACAATAATATGATAATTAAATATGATAAATAATTAATAAAATGATGTTAATTGTTCATGATGGGGCCGGGCCAATAAAATTAAAGTGATGATACTACCAAAATTAATTTACAAATACAATGTCATGCCAATCAAACTACCAAGGGGTTATTCTCTAGAATTAGACAAAATAATAACAAAATCCATCTGCAGGAACAAGGGAAATACTTTGAAAAAAGTAGGAAGGAAGGGAGACTAGCATTATTAGATCACACACTAGAGTATTAAGCAGAAATCAGCACAGCTGTCTGGTAGGAATAGAGACAGGGACCAAATCTGTGACTTTGTTCATACAGGGATTCTCTCTTTGGCAAAAAACTGTTGTGCAAACTGGAAAATGGTTTGGCAGAATATTAGGCTTACATCGAAATCTTACCCCATATCAATAAATCAAAAAATATTTATTATGTTCCTACAAGGTACCAGGCACTGGGGATAAAATACAATGAACGAAGCAACCCCAGATCACAAAGAGCTTGAGGGAAAGCCAAGGACTTAAAGAAACATAGATAGATAGATAGATAGATAGATAGATAAATAGATAGATAGATAGATAGATAGATAGATAGATAGATAGATAGACAGACAGACATATGACCATCTACATATATACATACACAAGCATATAAAATAAACACAAAGTATAAATACAAATAAATGCAATATCATTAGATAGAAGACAGCTTGAGAGGGAGGGCATTAGAAGTTGAAGAAATCAGGAAAGGCTTCGTGTAAAAGAAGGTCATACTTGAGCTGTGTTTAAAAGGATTCTATGAGGCACAGGTGAAGGAGTGCATTTCAGGTACGAGGGACAGTCAGCATAAAGACACAAAGATGACTGTCATGTGTGAGGAATGCAGAGAAAGCTGGATTAGCTGTATCATAAAATACAGGAGAAGGAATAATGAACAAATGAAGGTATGAGATAGTTTGGGACAAGGTCATAAAGATTTAAAAGCTAAACCAAAGACCTAATATTTGATTCTAGAGACACTAGGGAGCCACTGAGTTTATTGAGAAGAGTAATACAGCTAGCTCTACGCCTAAGGAAAATTAGTTGTGTGGCAGTATGAAATAGAGAATATGCTCCAAATGCATACACAACCTCCCTAGAAAAAGGTATGGTTGTGAAAAAAAAAACAATTAGAAGAAAATGAGGGCGGCCTCATTTCATTTCCTGTGAGATTAACAACTAAAATAGTGTAGTAAACTGAGGATAACAAGTGAAAGAAAAAACTAAGCCCAGTACAAGTCAGCAGCCCTGAGGGCATCACTACCTTGCAAATACTGTTCATAATGCTGAACTTGAATCATCAAGAAAGCATCAAATTATGTTCAGTATATTTGACAGTCTCACATTCTCATTACACAACCAATTCACTTGCTGGTTTAGTCACACATGTCATTGATTGAGTCTTTAATGCCATCTCTTTGGTGTAAATAATCAGTGGTAACATGTTGCAAACTATTAAGCCCATGATTGATCTTTCCGTGTCCTTTGGGCTTTTTATAACTTTAATTCTTTTGAGATCACAATATTCCATGTTTCAGAGCCACGTGGTGTCATCATGACAATACTGATTTTAAGAGATAGGTTTGGGGGCCAGTGAGAAATATGGAATTATTGAAAACATTGTACAATTTCCCCAAATGAAGTCCAGTCCAATCTCTTCAAACATTCAATTTTTGATATTTATTGATTTTTTATTGATTGATTAATTTTATTGATTGATTTTATTTATTGATTAATTCAAAAGACTGCTCATTTAATCTTTATGTACAATGACTTTTTCCTGACCTTTGGTTTTCTACTGCAATTGTCTCTTTTATCGAGTAGGATCTGTGGCTCTCCAGACAGCCACGTGGCTTAGTGGATGGAAGGCTGAGCCTGGATCCAGGAAGACTCAAGCTTAAGAACAACCTCGGAAGCTTAACAGTTGTGTGACTCTGGGCAAGTCACTTAACTTATGTCTACTCCAATTCCTCAACTGTAAAATGGGGATGATAATAGCACCTACCTCCCAGGGTTGTGGTGAGGATCAAGTGAGATAATATTTGTAAGGGCAGTTAGTACAGTGCCTGACATATAGTAAGCAGACTCTTAACACCACCCCCTCATCATGTTCCAGGGTTGGGTTAGTACAATGTTATCTGTTAAAAAAGCTTTTGGAGAAGCTCATTATCAAAAAAGAATCCTTTTATTTGAACTGTGTACAAATCTATGACACTGGCGAGCGATTTCGTCACCTACATCCATTCAGTCTCCTTGTTTTACACCTCATTTGAAGTCAATATTCAGTGGATCACTGAGCAAAGTTATCTCCATAATCTCATCTGTAATACCAACCCATCAACAAGTATATATTACTAACCAACAAGTATGTATTAAGCACCTACAACGTTCCAGGCTCTGGAGACACAAAGACATAAATGAAAGTCTCATGTATTTAAGGAGTGTATATTCTACTGGACAGGAAACATGCACATACATAAGCATAGATGAAATTAATTACATGGCAAATCTTGTAGGCGAAAGGAAGGCTTTAGAACGGGGGAAGAGGATCAAGAAAAGTTTCGTGTAATACAAGGGAAGGTGGCCTAGCTGTATAAAGCAGCAATCATTAAAACCACTTGGTGCTGGTTAAGAAATACAGTGGAGGATCTGTGGAATAGGTTAGGTATGCAAGACACAATAGTCAATGACTATAGTAATCTACTATTTGATAAATCCAGACTCTAGCTTCTGGGATAAGAACTCATTACTTCACAAAAACTGCTGGGAAAACTAGAAAAGAGTATGGCAGAAACTAGGCAAAGACCAGTATCTTACACCCTATACCAAGATAAAGTCAAAATGGGTACATGATTTAGGTATAAAGACTGATACTCTAAGCAAACTAGGAGAGCAAGGAATAGTTTACCTATCAGGTATGTGGAGAAGGGAAGAGTTTATGACCAAACAAGAGATAGAGAACAATATAAAATGCCAAATGGATGACTTTGATTACATTAAATTGAAAAGTTTTTGCACAAACAAAGCCAATGCAAGCAAGATTAGAAGGGAAGCAGAAAGCTGGGAAACAAATGTTCACAGTCAGTGCCTCTGATAAAGGCCTCATTTCTAAAATATATAGAGAATTGAGTCAAATTTATAAGAATACAAGTCATTCCCCAATTGATAAATGGTCAAAGGATATGAACAGGCAGTTTTCAGAGGAAGAAATTGAAGCTATGTATAGTTAAATGAAAAAAATTCTCTAAATCACTAGTGATTAAAGGAATGCAAATCAAAATGATTCTGAGGTACCACATCACACCTGTCAGATTGGCTAACACGACAAAACAGGAAAATAATAAATGTCAGAGAAGGTGTGAGAAAATTGGAACACTAACACATTGTTGGTAGAGTTGTAAACTGATTCAACTATTCTGGAGAGCAATTTGGAACTATGCCCAAAGGGTTATAAAATTGTGTGTACTCTTCAACCCAGCAATACCACTTCTAGGTCTATATCCCAAAGAAATCATAGAAACAGGAAAAGCACCTATATGTACAAAAATATTTATAGTAGCTCTTTTTGTGGTGGCAAAGAACTGGAAATTGAAGGAATGCCCATCAATTAGGGAATGGCTGAACAAGTTGTGCTATATGAATGTAATGGGATACTATTGTGCCATAAGAAATAATTAGCAGGCAGACTTCAGAAAAACCTGGAAAGATTTATATGAACTGATTCAAAGTGAAATGAGCAGAACCAGGAGAACATTGTACTAGGTAACAGCCACACTGTGTGATGACTGACTTTGATAGACTTAGCTCTTCTGCAAAATGCAAGGATCTAAGACAACTCCAAAAGACTCACAATGGAAAATGCTATCCACATCCAGAGAAAGAACTATGGAGTCTGAATGCATATGGAAGCATATTATTTGCTCTCCTTTTCTTTTCTTGTTTTGTTTTGTTTTTTCTTTCTCATGGTTCCTCCCATTAGTTCTAATTCTTCTTTACATCATGACTAATGTGAAAATATGCTTAATATGAATGTATAAGTAGAGCTTATATCAGATTGCACCCTATCTTGGGGAGGGGGAAGGATATGGAGGGGAAGAAAATTTAAAACTCAAAATCTTATGGAAGTGAATGTTGAAAACCAAAACTAAATTAATTAATTATTAAAAAAAAAAGTTTCCTGTATAAGGTGCTTGTTTAGCTGAGCTTTAGGAAACTGCTGAACTTTGAAGGAAACTAGGGATTCTAAAAAGTGGAAATTAGGTCAAGTGCATTTCAGATGAAGGGATCAGTCTGTGCAAAAGGCTAGGGACAGGAGATGATGCATTAGAATAAGAAGGTCAGTTTGGTCAGACTAAAGAGTTAATGAATAAGAGGAATGCATTGGAAGACTAGAAAAGGAAACTGCAGACAGATATGAAGGCCTTTCAATGCCAGAGACTCTGATTAATCTTAGAGACAATAGAGAGCCACTGGAGTTTATCGAGTAGGACAGTGACCTATGCTTTAGGAAGATCTCTTTGGCAGCTATGATGCAAGGGGATCAACTAAGAATCACAGGATCGTGTAATTTGAAGTGCTCCTGGGACATATCTTGCCTGGGACAACCTTCAAAGCTGCACACATTTTGTTCCACTGAGTTCAATGCTTTCTTAAAATCAATTGACAAAAAAGCACAATTAGACTTTATATCTCTCAATCAAGTTATGTGTTCATAAAGAGGGAGTCAACAATAGAAAATCATTAGTGAAAGCCTATTTATTACATTCTCATATTTTTATTGAAGATATCCCTGACTCAAGCATAGATCATTATCATGTACGTTATATAAAGACGAGAAGTTGGCAAATGCATCAGTTGTAGTGGCCGATGTTTTGGTTTCTTTGAGAGAGCACATATAAAACTAGTTTATGACACTTTCTACTCTTTTGGAATCTTTCCCTTTTAAAAATCTTGAGAGTTTATCCTCAAATGCCTTTAAAAGTATATCTTCACCAAAAAAAAATTACTAAAGAAGGCTTAATGGGTAGGTTTTAACTATTTGGAAATATACTTATGTGGACTAGATCATTTCGCAATGGTACTCTAAAAATGAGGCACTGTTGTTACTTAGCTTTGGAAAAGAATAAGAAAAGCCCAGTGAGACATGCCCAGACACACAAATGCACAAACTAAGAAATTCAGAAACTCATTTGTTTTTCATGCCTGGTTCCAAGTCCTTCGTAGATTTGCCCTTCTGATGTTAGTCTAGGGTCATGTGGCTAATATCTTTGCAGATTACTATACCAAAAGAACAGGTTTGCAGTTTTGCTCAGTGGCATGATAGAATACCCGTTCCCATTAAGTTGTTATTAAAATAAGGCCATGGGAAAATTGGAGTTGTCCCCCAAGGATAAGAAAAGTTGGAATGTAAAGATTTGGGGCTCCATTCATTGCTCCCCTTTTTTTTTAACATCACATGCTTAAACCTGCTGGTTATTTTGCCTTTTGTTTAGTGAATTTTCCATGAAAGTCTAACACAAGTCAAAATTAGTGCCATTCACTAAGGAGAAAGCTTTGCCCAATCCACAAAAAATCAAGTAAAGCTTCTATAATCAATATAATAGAAATCACCTGGGTAGTGAGCTTATCCCATGCTTGTCGTAATCGAGATTGGTCATCGGCCAGTCCAGCCACATTCCTTTTTATCGCCAACACATCCAAAAAGGCTTTTTTTTCTTCATTGAATGACTCCAAAAAAGCCTGCATGCCCTACGATTTGAATAAAGAGGTCATTTAAAATGTATTCTTAATAACCTCAGCTATAAACCTCAGTTAAATATTATTCTTTTTGTCTGTTCTTTATGAAAATCCATTCAGACTAGAGAGAAGTCCACTAAAATTATGGCCTTAAACTTACTTTTTCTTCATTACATAGATTCTTCCTCCCAATCCACCCTAGAGTCATGAATACCAATATAATGGTATATATATATACATATATATAGATAGATAGATAGATAGATATATGCATATATATATAGATATAGATATATATAGATACATAGATATATAGATACATAGATATATAGATATATAGATATATATAGATATAGATATCATCAAGATATATATCCCTGAGCTACATATCACTGGATTAGTGCTATGGCGGTTCTACTACAATGTGAACAAATCCACCTCAATACACAAGAGGAAGAAAAATAAAATGAGGGTATGTGGGATGTGTGATGACCTCATTAATACTTTTATCAATCTTTTGATTTAATCAATGTTTGGTGATCAATTCTGCAATGTTTTTCATAGGAAATAAAACTCTAAGACCAGGATAGAATTTTATAGTTAAATAATTTTACTTTATGAATACTTTTCATCATTCTGCTCAATACAATAAGCTCCCTTAAAGATGGCTAAAAAAAAAACAAAACACTGTGAATCAAAGCAAAGTGCCATGTAAGTCAATAATTTTTGCACTTACTTCAGATTTTTTAAAGTATGTCTCCTTTTCTGACCCCCTCTGTAATTCATGCAACTTTTCTTCTCGTGAAATCAACCAGACTGTGGCATCTTTCACCTTTTCCTAATGGTCAGAACAATAAGAAAAGCACTTTGGTCATAGAATGGGTAGTCATTAGATACATGGCAAAAATGGTATGAATGACTAGTTCTCAAAAGAATTCCAAACTGTTAACAACCATATAAAACAATACCCTAAATGACTAATAATAAAAGAAATGCAAATCAAAAAAACTCTAAGGTTTCACCTCACCCTGAAAATCAGCAAAGATGTTCAAAGATAGGAATAACTGATGTTGAAGAGGTTGTGGCACTCAAGTGCATTGTTGGCAGAATTTTGAATTACTATTTTGAAAAGTATTTTGGAATTATATAAAGTCACTAAAATTTCCATAACTTTTGACCTAGAGATTCCACTGCTACATTTATACCCTGAAGAGGCCATTAATAAGAAGGAAGTTCCCATTTACACCAAAATATTCATAGCAGCACTTTTTGTGGTAGCAAAGAATTGGAAATGAAGTGGATACCAATCTACTAGGGAAAATGGCTAAACAAATTGTGGTATGAATAAAATGGAACATTACTGTTATAGAAGTGCTTAGCACAGGGCCTGGCAGATGCTTAATAAATGTTTACTGACTATAAAAAATTATCAATATAATAAATACAGAATTCAGAATTCACTCTGCATCAGTTTATATAGTTCAACTCTTACTTTACTGAAAAAATCGAGACCATTTGCCATGAGTTCCCTATTCTCCCTTTATTGGCCTTTCCCACCCTACCCCGGTACACAGGCACATGTTCTTCCAGTCTCTGATAATGAAGTAGGCCTCCTCACTACCAAGGCTAATCCCTTTACAAGCATCATTGATTACTACCCCCATCCCTAGTGCCTCCAGCAGATTGCCTCCTCAACCATGTCCTCTTTCTCAACAGCTACTGCTCTCTCTTAAATATCTTGTATTTATTCTCTGTATAATTATTTATGCACTCGACAACTCCTTCTATCCCCGATAGAATGTAAGCTCCTTGAGAGTAGGAATTGCTCTCATCCTTTGTATTGGTATCCTCAGTGCCTAGCACATTAGGTACTTTAAAAATTCATTAACTGATTGATTGATTGAACAATTTAGGCAATCCCAAACAAAGATCCTGAGCACTTAGACAGTGCTATTATCACACTACTCAACATGAGCTGGCTTGGATATTTTGATTATCTTAGTTATATTGCATTTGCCTGTGTCCAAAGACAGAATCCATATTTTGGCAACATCAAAAAAGGTAGATTTTATTTTATTCTTTCCTAGACTTTATTCTCTATAATGCAGAAGATTTTTTTTCCTATTAAGCCAAAGTAACTCTTCTCTCATTCCACTCTGCATCGTGAACAATCAAATTTAGTTTCTTCATCCAGATTTTGTTTCCAAAAAAATAACTAGGAAATCAAGGAGATAGCAGCTGCCCAACACATTAGAATTGACTGAACTGAACTACAGAGTAAATTCAGCTTATGCATTTCTTCCACATCAGGCAAGCCTCTGGCTTAATATATACAAAATGGTGATTGGCAAAAAAAAAAAGCCTAGGGTAAGTTTCAAAATATACAAGGTGACTATGTGGTTAAATTTCCGGAAAAAAAATAATCAGCAACTTACAAGTATAGCTACGCTTTCATTTATCTAAATGGAGAGTTCTTAACTCTGCGTGATTTTGTGTCCTTTGAGAATATGGTACAGACTACGAACACTTTCTTAGAATAATATTTTTAATGCAGAAAATAAAATACAAAAAATTACACAAGAAATCAATTATAATTAAGTAATTATCAAAATATCTTCCAGAGTTCTCAGGCTCCAGGTTAAGAACTCTTGATCCCCCCCAAGGAGGGAATGGAGGGAGTCTCACTGTATGTTTCTTTCAGTCCTATGAAGTTTCAACCTCCCAATTATACTTCTGATTGACGGGTGTGACAAAAGAAATAGTCAAATTACTAAATAATAGTATAAAGACAATTTTCATGACAACTTGATGCAAGAATGACAAACATTTCGACAGTTGAGAAAACTATAAGTAAAGAAAAAAATTAACTTATTTGGTGATAATATGGACAACTACCTGAACTTCATCTCCAGCCACAGGCAAATCTTTGGAATACTGAAGAAATTGGGCCACATATGTCATGATTGATTTTTCATCTGGGTTGATAACATCAACATCTGTAAAACAGATCATACCATTAGTTGGGTTTTTTTTTTAACAGTTTTCAGTTTGATCATAAAATTTAGTATAGTCATCATGTAACTAAGTATAAATTGAAATATAATTCTTTAACTTAATTTTTCTTGCTTTTCTGTAACATGGCTAATACGGAAACATGTTTTACATGATTTCACATGTATAATTGATATCATATTATTTGCTTTCTTAATGGATGGGGAAGAGGTAGGAGGGAGGGAGAGAATTTGGAACTCAAAAAGAATGTTACAAATAAATAAAATTTTTAAAATTAGCAACAACAACAAAAATAGAGTCAGCAGATATGTGTTTAACAATAATGCACTCACCAGAATAGCTTATACTATATAGCAGCCTCAACAATAATCCCAAAATATTCCTCATCCTAAGAGTCTCTGGCTGCCTGCCCACTAGAAGCTCTAAGTTACAAATAGTAAAGCAGAGCCAAGAGTGGCAAAAGACAAAGACTTTCTTGGCTCACAGAGGCTGAGAAACCAGAAAGTGGAAGATTGGAAAAGTAAAAAAAAAATATTCCTTTGAACTTCGCTATTTTGAATTTATGATGATTAGGAAACAGATTAAGCTGTAATTTACCATTGCTCAGTTATTCCCAAACAATAAAAAACTAGGGGAATGGCATGCCAAAGTAGCCATTTGTCTAGTTCCAAGGTAGAGAAGCTAAAAATGACTATGTCTGAATGCATTCTTTCTTTTACATCTAAATTCAGTGTTCTTAATAAAATGTATTGATTTTTCTAAATATCATACTTGGATTTGGAAGTAACTTATAAAATGTATGGGTAGGTCAATTTTATTGAAAACTGCCAGAGGGCTGTTGATGCTTGTGTTCCAAACTGTAGCTCAACAGATACATTCTTTTGGTCTGATTTTATGGATGCTAAGAAAGCTTCACTGAAGCCTCAAATTAAATTGAAATTTATTGCATTGTCCTCAGTTAAAATGCATACGTTCTGAAGAATGGGCAAATGACTTCTATAGTCTTCCGTTTTCCTCATTTGCAAAATAAAAGAGAACAGAAAATATGCAAAGTCCTTCCCAGTTCTAAATTGTCTAATACTACAATAAACTATTAAGTGTCCTTAACATCCCAGTGTGAATTAGGTAGCCAGATCCCTTACAATATGATGTCAAGATGAAGGAAGGTTTTGAATGAAAGAAGCTGGATAGTCGAAGCTTTGTGGTGGGACACCAGGCATAGCAGGGAAATCTTGGCCAGTGAAGTAGGATGAGACCATTGAGTCGTTAGAGGGAAGAGAGAGGCTAGAGAGGAAGGAAATGGTTGAGAAGATACCCAAGACTAACTTTATCTACTGCACAATGTTGCCCAAGAATCTGGCCTGCAGGGTTATCACCAATAAACACAGTAACCAATGGCACTGAGTCACAGGATTTTCCCTCCGGGGGGAGCAGATTTCATTTTTGCCACAGATTAGATATCATTAAAGTCTACAAAGCCAATTTATAGACTACAATTTCCTTCAGGGGAACAACTGCCCTGGTGGGGTTCATAGAGAATCCAAGTTCCTCCCCCACGTCCTACAAGGGGTCCTCCCTCAGGAGCCATGGCAGTTCTTTAACATCACCCCTTATGCTAGACCCAGAAAGTGAATTGTGCCTAATAGTGCAGGCAATGCAGGAAAGAAATACTTGAAATAAGAAGTTATGGCCCAGGGACTTCCTTGTGGAAATCAGAAGCCTTAGAATTTCACTCAGGATAGAGACAAAAGGATTTTAGCATTTATATAGATGGAATTATTAGAGAAGTATGAAAACATACTTAAGAGATTTTTTTAAATTGTTACAGAATCACAGAATTGTAATACCCTAAGAACTCCTGGGCTTTCCCCTACACCCTGGAGCTATTGTTGTTCAGTCATGTTTCAGTCATATCTGACTCTTCATGACCCCATTTGGGGTTTTCTTGACAAAGATGTAAGAGTGGTTTACCATTTCCTTCTCCAACTCATTTTACAGATGAGGAAACTGAGGCAAACAGGATTAAGTGACTTGCCCAGGATCATGCAGCTGAGGCCAGTTTTGAACTCAGGAAGCTGAATCTTCCTGACACTCTATCCATTGTGCCACCTACCTGTCCCTGGAGCTAGAACCATCCTATACGTGCCTGTGTCCTCCAAGTGGAGTATTTTTGTTTACTCTTCTATTTGCATCCCTAGCGCTTAATATTGCAAGCCCTTAATAGATACTTTTTCATCTGTAAAATACAGATAATACTAGCACCTAGCTCACAGGGTTGTTGTAAGGATAAGATGAGATAATGTTTGTAAAAAGCTTTGCGAACCTTAAAGCACTATATAAATGCTAACTATTATCATCATTACTGCTATTTTCATTCACTGTATTCATTCATTCACATTCTCAGCTAGACCTGTGAAACTATCTTGTCTAACCTAGACATTCCAATCGAATGAATCAACTGGAACTCAATCCAGACCATAATGCTAAAAGTATGGGAAACAATGAATAAATCACATGTAATCTTCTAATCTCCCAAGGTATGCTGTCAAAAGAACCATCACAGATTACAGAAAAAAAAAGTATCATTTAATCAGAGCATACTAATACTGAAAAACAGTTAGATAAATAATCATGCCAGTTTCACCAGTTTGCTCCTTTTTTGAAACTACAAAAGATATATGCAGGTAGACATATCAACAACCTTGCAAAAGCATTTGGGTCAAGAGATGACTCACATTCACAAGTGACTACTATGTTTGGATTACATCAGTAATTAATGTCGCATTTCAAATGACTGAGTTGACTGGTTCTCACACATTTTAGTAAAGCAAGGACTATCATTCACAAGAAAATTACCTCTTTTAGTTTCTTAATTGTCTGCAGATACAAAAATGTTAAATTGTTTTATAGCTAATGAAGATTTAGGGAGCCATACTATAGCAAACAGATAGAAATAAGAAATTAGGACAGAAAAAGAGAAAACTATAAAGAAAAGGGAAGGAAAATGGGCCAGAAGTGGGGGGAAAGCAGAGGAGGGGAAGAGATGAGGTAAAGGAAGAAAAAATGATGAATATTACTTAAAGAAAAAATTTGTGGTAAAACTACTAAATTAATAAAAGAATCAGTAAAATGAACAAAAAGAAACACTATCTCCTGAACAAGATCTTAGGAATCATCATTTTTTAAAGATTTAGAAGTAAATATAGAAAATGAAGGAAGAAACAGAAAGGATGTTCCAGGCTTTCACAGCTGACAAACACAGAGTTGAAAGTACATCCCTGGTGTCTGGACTCCTGTTTTATTCCCCCATGAGTTGCATTGCCTTTTCACATTTGTGCTATGTAAAGTTATATAGATAAATCACTAACTCTGACTTTAGCTTTAATCTCAACATCATTCTCTACCCATTCTCCTCATCCAAAGCCATCCTCTCTGTGTGCCCTTAATCCTTTCATCTCTTCTCAAGCTTATTGCCCCCTTGATTATCCTCCCTCTAACCTAAAACTTCTCCTTTTACCCTTGACAGACATGCCTGTCTCCCCCATCCTTTAAAAATTTTCACTGGTTGTGAACTGATTCAACCATCCTGGAGAGCAATTTGAGACTATACCCAAAGGGCTACAAAACCATGTATACTCTTTGACCCAGCAAAACCACTACTAGATCTGTATCCCAGAGATAAAAACAAAAAGGAAAAACACCTATACGTACAAAAAATATTTATAGCAGCTCTTTTTGTGGTGGCAAAGAATTGGAAATTGAGGGAATGCTTATCAATGGAGGAATGGCTGAACAAGTTGCAATATATGATTGTAGGGGAATACTATTGTGCTTTAAGAAAGGATGAGCAGGATGCTCTCAGAAAAACCTAAAAAGACTTGCATGAACTGATAAAAAGTGAAATGATCAGAACCAGAAGAACATTGTACAAAGTAACAGTAATACTGTACTATGATCTACCGTGAATGACTTGGGCATCCTCAGCAATGCAATAATCCATTACAATTCTGAAAGACATATGATGAAAAATGCTGTTCAGTTCCAGAGAAAGAACTGATGGAATATGAATGCAGATCAAAGCATACTTTTTTTTTACTTTATTTTTCTTGGGTTTGGGGTTTTGTTTGTTTGGGTTTTTTTTTTGTTTGTGTTTTCTTTCACAACATGACTAATATGGAAATATGTTTTGCATGACTGCATATCTATAACCTATATCAAACTGCTTGCCTGTTCAAGGAAGGGGGAGGGGAGGGAGGGAAAGAGAATTTGGAACTCAACATTTTTAAAAAATGAATGTTAAAAATTGTTTTTACATGTAATTGGGAAAAATTTAATATCTAAAAAGGGAAAAAAATTCACTTGACTCTGCCATACCCTTAAGTTGTCAAACTCTTGGTAAAAGCTGGGTGCTGTCATTGCCTCCACTTCCTCTCATCTCACTCCTTTCTCAATCCCATACAATCCAGCTTCCATCAACAAAAACACTTCTCTCCAAAGTTACCAGTGGTCTCTTAATTGCCAAATATGAGGCTTCTATCTCAATCTTTATCCTTCTTGACCTCTGCATTTGATACAGTTGACCATCTTTTCTTCTGTTTTCATGATCATGCTTTCTCTTAGTTCTCCTCCTATTTGCCTAACCACTCCTTAGTTTCCTTTGCTAGACTATTGGCCATATCACATCACCAAACTTGATGTGTACACACACACACACACACACACACACACACACACACACACACACACACACACCCCAAGGGTCTATCCTGAGTTCTCTTCTCTTCCGTCTTTACCCTCTGTTTGAAAGCTTATTAGCATCCATGGTTTAATTATCATCCTTATGTAGATGTATGGATAAATTGATTAAGTGAATTATTCTCCAACATGTCAAAATTTATATGAGTAACATGACCCTGAGGTTTCACCTTCCACCCTTCAGATTTGAAACAATGACAAACAATGAAAATGGTAAACATAAGAGCTCTAGGAAGAAAGAACTATTAACATACTGTTGGAGAGCTGTGGATTGATCCAAAAGTTCTGGAGAACAATTGGAATTATCCTAAAAATATTAATTAAAGTGTACATGCTCTTTGCCCTACCAATTCTACTATTAGGCATAGATCTCAAGAAGCAAAGAGTCTAAGGAAAGGCTTTTTACATACAGAAGCATTTTTGTAGTAGAATTACGGAATTTTAGAGAAGGAAAGGAACTCAACAGCCACCTACTCTAATCTACACATTAAAGGAACCCCTCCTATAATGTACCAGATAAATAGTCATCAAACCTAATGAAGATCATAAAGATCTTCAAAGAAGGAAAAGTTACTAAAACCAAGGGCATCCATCTATTCTACTTATAGATAGCTCTAACTGTTAGGAAGTTTTTCTTGACATTAAGCCTAAATTCACCTCTTTCTGACTTCCCCATGTTGATCTTGCCTCTGCCTTCTGGGAAGATAAAACAAGTGAATTCCCTTTGCTAAGTGACAATCTTCCAGATAGTTGAAGACATCATCATGTCCTGCCATGTCTCTTCTCCAGGATAAACATCCCCAGTTCTTTCAAATGGTCTTTATGTGACATAGACTCAAGGTCCTTCAGCTTTATGGCTGCCTTCGTTTGGACACTCTCTAGCTTATCAATGTCCTTCTTTAGCTGTGGGACCCAGAGATGAACACAATACACAGATTAGGTGTGACAAGGGCAGAGTACAGTGGTACCATCATCCTATTCCAGGAAGTTATGCCTCTCTTATTGCAGCTCAAAGTTAGCTTTCTTGGCTGCCCCATCACACTGATGACTCATATGGAGCTTACAGTCTATGAATACATCCAAATCATCAGAAGAACTGCTGTCTAACCATATTTTGTAGGAACAACATTTATTTTTACATAAGTTGGAATGGTCCAATTCATAAGGCAAGGAGACTGTCCTTGTGATTTGGTTGGTTCAGAGTGATAAGGTTTATAAAAAGCCCTACCTACAAGGAGTTCACATCCTTGAGTTTGACAGAGTTCTAATTGTCCTGTGGAATTGCTTTCTAAACCAGGATAGATGCCCTAGAGAATTCAAAGTTGAAATTCTTTTTTCTTAAGTTTTTACTTAATTACGTTCTTTTAGTCCTTAGTTATAAAAGTAATTTTTTGTTTCAATAGTGTTTCATTGTAGTCCTAAGCCTGACTCTTTGGACTGGCGTTGTCAGCATTGATCATGGAACAAAACACTGTGCGTGCCTCCCCAGTCTTATACTTATGAAGCTAATTTTTTGTATCCAAGTGTAAGGCTATTTATCACTACTGAATTCCATCTTATTAGATTCAAGTCAATGCCCTAGAGCAGTGATATCTAACTCAAATAGAAATAAGAGTCACTAAGGCATACATAAGGATTCCTGCAGGCCACATGCTGATTTATTTATTATCTGTGTTTTATTGTATTTTTAATTGTTTTGTAAAATATTTCCAAATTACATTTTAATTGGGTTCAGATCGCACTCAGGAATATCGTGGGCCTCAAACAGCCCACGAGTCATGTGTTCGATACTTCTGCTCTAGATTACCAGGACCTTTTAGGATCTTGACCCATTTATCCAGTGTGATAACTATCCCTCCCAATTTAGGGTCACTTGCAAATTCAATAGGCATGTCATCTATGCCTTTATCTAAGACATTGATAGGAAGGTTAAACAGCACAGAGCCAAGTACAAATCTCTGGGGTACAACAGTGGAAACTTTCTAGAAGACTGGAATTGAACCATGCATAGTTACTCTTTACTCTCTACTTCAAGAAACCAGAGTCCCTCCCATGCCATGATGAGACATTAGAGTAGAACTTTGGTTGGAATATCCTAAAATTACTGAAGTTTAAAAACCCACGGGAATGCTGGCTTGTATTATAAAGATTAATAAATGGTTCGAGTGAATCACCCACTTTTATAAATATTATTACTGCTATTCCTCTTGTATATGAATGATTTTGCTGTGATATTCATGAAGATTATCAACCAAGATGTGGAAGGGTCGTGACCTACATAGGTGGATGGAGTACCAGCACCATGAGTGAGGATTTCAAAGAAGAAAAAAGAGTAATAGGGTGATGAAGAGGAGAGAGATCATTTACCTTCTGGATCCAATAGACTGGGGATGTTTAGTTCACGTTCTGCAATCCTGAATGCCTCTTTTAGATTGTCTCTGCTGGATCTAGCCTTTACACTGTTCATATCAATTAGGTCTGGTCTCAAAGCATGAATGACAGCTAAAAAAGCCATCCCATTTCTCCAGCTTGATTTAAAATCTGTAACATTTACAGATCCATGCCTATTACAAATAGAAAAGAAAGTATGAAAAAAAAATTTACAAAACTTTATCATAACCTTTTCCACTCTAGTCAAGAGCAAATAAAATGAAGAATCATGTTACTATTCATAGGAACAATATAAATTATTCTAGCAAAAAGTCTCTATTTGGGCCTTTTTCTTTGGTGATCCAATTGTGAGGTTTGGTGAGGCCCACGATCAATCATCAATCAATCAATATTTAGCAAGTGCCTACTATGTACCAGGTACTTTGCTAAGGGCTGGGGATACAAAAAGAGTCAAAAGATAGTCCTTGTTCTCAAGGAGCTTACATAAAAGCTCTGCTGTCGGATGGGCCTAACTCAAGTAGTTTAAATTCAACTTTTAAACTAAATGTAACACTTGTAGGTGACTCAATAGTTAATAAAAGGAGGTTTAATTAGACTTAATATGGAGAAGATGCACACCAAAGATATACTGTCACCATATATAACAACTTGGTCGGTTGAAGGGAGTGTGATGGCTGGCTGGGGGCTTGAAACAAGGCCTAAAAATAGGCGTATTTGATACCTTTAGGTGACTAGGAAGCCATAGTCAAACTAGATTGAGGCCATCAGAAAGCCCCAGGAATCTAGGAAATATGGCTCTTATGCCAATCAAGTCAACATTTTCCTTGCCTTTTGGGGAAAGAACCAGCCTCTTCCTGCTTAATTCTGGGCCTAATTCACTAGGACAAAGTGTAAAGACTGCCACCTAATTGAAGTTAAAAGCCCATGGGAATGCTGGCTTGTATTATAAAGATTAATAAATGGTTCAAGTAATTCAGCCACTTTCATAAATATGATTACTGCTATTTCTCTTGAATATGAATGATTTTACTATGACATTCAGGAAGATTATCAATCCTTCACCCATCATCTGTGCTTCTCAAACACAGATATGTATGAATGAAAGGGTAGCATGGTGATAAAAGGGAAACCTAGCACATTCTCATTATAAGACAGAAAAATAAGTCTCACTTCAACCTGGAGGAGCTATAGATGGCGAATAAGGTTGAGTTTGCACTAGGAGCCATAGTAATTTTATCAGATCATAGAAAATAACTCACATGGCACATTGTTCCTGGGCCCATAAAAGAAGGGCCTTCTTTGCAGACATCTTCCATCTAGCCTGTGCTTTAGACCGTTTCTTAGGTGGAGGCCCTGAAGTTTGAGATAAGTCCACAACACTCACACAATCCAAAGAAGGTTTATTATAATTACAAGAAAGAATCCAAGCCAGTTCTTCAATCTAAAGAAAGGAGAACCCAAAGTTAATGACAATTAACCTCTGTACCTTCACCTAGTTAAGGGCTTAATATATTTTTGTTCAATGAATAAAGGCACTGAAAGTTGTAAACTGGGAGAAGCTGAAGAATATTACAAAATCTACTCATATCAAGAGTGAGCCAGACAATGGAAGGATATTACAAACATCAAGTGAGGGCTAGAGGCGCTCTCTGCTTATTTGTTTGTTTTTCCAGAGCAGATTTGGCTTATTTATCTATTCTAGAATAGCCAGGAAGATACAGTCTCATTCACTTTACAGTAGTTGCTGAGGAAATGGAGGAAATATTTGTAAAGGAATTAAGTTGGGCAAATACATTAGACATCACAGAATAAGCATCAACTTCTAGCCCAAAGGCTACTTGACCTTTTTTCATATCATAGACCTTTCAACAGGCTGGTGAGGTGTATGAACACTTTTTTTCAGAATAACATTCTTAAATTCATAAGATAAAATGCAAAGAATTACAAAAGAAGCCAGTTATACTGAAATAAAGATATAATTTTTTTTTCCTATGTGTGTTCATGGACCTCCTGAAATCTATCCACAATTCCATCCCCAAGTGAGTCTAGTTTATAGATCCTGAATAAGAAGCCCTGCTCTAGCCTGAGAATGTCCCAAATTGGACCTTTGTGCCCAACATTATTAAAGACATAAATGATAACAGTTCACATTTACGTAGCGTTTTAGTTTTACAACTCTAAGTGGTAAGCAGAACAAGTAGTTTTTGATAGAGGCTTGTGATTTCATTAGTGTAAGGAGTTCCTAGAGTAGAAAAATCCCTCTAGTGATGCATATTGGCAACTTTTCTGTACCTTATATAGCACTAAAAAGTAGCCTGTGACATTGAAAAGAGAAGTGATTTGTCCATGGTAATACAGCTACTGTCAGAGGCAGGTCTTGAACCTGTCAGGTTCTGAAGCTACTTCTATCCACTGCCTATCAGTACAAGTACCATTATCTCCTTTTCACTGATGAGGGAACTGAGGCTAAAAACTAAAGACGAACCTATGGTCATATAGCTATTAAGTATCCAAGTCAGTATTCAAGCCTAGATCAAGTCTATCCAATACTCTTTCCATTACAACATAGTTGCTTCTCTAAAAAGATTTTAATTAAACAGCAAGTATTTACCAAGCACAAACCTAGCAATGTACTAAGAGTTTAGGTTTCAGGATTCCAGTCCTTGATATTCAGTAGTTTAGTGTTAGATAATCTGAAACATTCATTATGGCCAAACTACCATGTTAGTTTCGCGTTAGACTTTGGCTTGAAAACAGCTTTAAAAGTACAAACGATAGGTGTGGTGGAAAGATCGCTGGACTAGAAAACTATAAATCCTAGGTTTGACTGGGCTGCCCTTTGGTGACACTAGGTTCAGTAATTACTTGGTTAAGTGACTATTTAACCAATTTAGGTAAAATAAGGATAACTTTGTTTGTTACCACCAACCTCATTGAGTTGATATAAGCCAAATGTCATACAAATGAGGGCTGTTGTCACCGGGCAGCTAGGTGGCACAGTAGAGTGCCAGACCTGGAGTCAGAAAGACTCATCCTCCTGAGTTCAAATCTGACATCAGACACTTCCTAGCTGTGTGATCCTGGGCAAGTCACTTAACCCTGTGGCTTCAGTTTTCTCATCTATAAAATGAGCTGAAGAAGGAAACGGTAAATCACTTCAATATCTTTGGCAAGAAAACCCCAAATGGGTCATGAAGAGTCAGACACGACTGAAAGGACTGAACAAAATTATTATTATCATCATCATCATCATCATCATCATCATTAATAATAACTAGAAAATATCTATTACACCTTTTTTTAAGTACTAGAACTTCAAGAGCATAGCAGATTTTCAAGGGTTTGATTAATGTGGATTCATATTCTTTTTATTATGTTTCATAAAAGCAATTATTGAAAGATGTACTGTTGCACACAACCGAAGTACTTACGTGAAAGTGTAATATAATAGTCCAAATCAGACCAAGAATAATAGATGGATTTCCTTCTACAATATCAGTTACATGAATATTTATGAGCTTGATCTGGGAAAAGAAGAGCATGGGTTAAAAGAAGAAAACATCCCACAGCATGAATCTATTCCTATAATTAATTTTTATTTTAAATTTTAAGTTTATACTTACTGATTGTTTCTTCAGAAATGTCAAGGCATGTTCTATGTTGCTTCTGCACTGAAAGGTGTTAGATCCTTTCTCCCGAGCCTGTAAGTTTCAAGGGAAATGTCATTCACAAATAAGAGGGTGTTTTTAGGAAAAAATTATTAACAAAAAATTTTCAATTACTACCTAAAACCTTACCAATTGTTGGCCTGAAAGTACTTCCAACAGATCCAGGAGAACATGTCCTTTTTTAATATCTGTGAAGAGATCTGTTATGACTGAGGGAGGGATATGCTGAAAAACAAGGTTTGGAAAATTGTTACTTAAACTTTTCAGTTTGAAAATGAACATCTTTCAGAATATCATAAAAAAAATCAAGTAGCTATCTAATAGGGAATCATTTTCTACTTATTTTAATGGAAAACAAAGTTTTAAGCCAACAAATTTAATAAATTGAATTCATCTCATGGCAAATTTCTAATAAAGAAACTCTTTTCAGGAATAGATCTTGCATTGACTTTGGTGCGAAATACACACTTTTAAGTGCCAATAAAGACCTATGGAATCATATTTATTCATACATTCATAGGGAAAGAATGCTATGTGGTGCTTCCAGACTCCTTTTGGAATTAGAATAATAATAGAAGATAGGTACACAGGGAGAAAGAGACATGTAGAAAATCTACATTCCATTTCTGTTTACCTAACATAATAAGATCAAGAGAAAAAAGAAAACATTACAACTTTAAATATTTTTAATGTCACTATCTGTCACAGCCAAATGCCCAGGATAATGCCTTAAAAGGTGGTTTTCCCCCTTGTTAAAAACTGAAATTCAGAACTTTTTTTCCTTATTCTTTCACATGTAAGTTCTACATCTTATCTGTCCTCTCTCCTTTCCCAGCTCCTTATCCCCGATTTGATCATGAATTACTTTCTTCTTGTGCTAGGAAAGAAAAGCAGAAAAGCTGATGCAAGATCTCTGTCATGGTCACTTTAGCACCTTTTGTCAAACAAAGGCATGCCACAACCTGTCATCAAGTCAGTATTTATAAATCTTGTTCACTGCAAAAACTAAGGATGATAACAAAACCAAAAAAGTCCCTCAGGATTCAGTTCCTTATTTATTTTGTCTTTTATCTCTCACCTTTGCCAACTGTGAATTTATCCAGCAGGTAAACGTTTTCTTCTGCGTATGTTCTTGTTCAGCTATGGAATAAGACAAAGAAAGCAACGGTTCAAAGGTGAATTGGAATTTACTAAACTCTCCACAAAGCCAAGTTGGACACTTTTTAATTATCCCAAAGCTTTAATACCACCTTTGGATTTGTTGACTGATTCTAAAAGGAGTGAAGAAAGTACTCCAGAAATATAGTCGAGGATTTTCAGAAAAACCAACTATTTAAGAAAACCAAGATTTGGTGATACTAATGGTTTTTCTAAAGATATTAATAAAGATCATGAAATAGCTGCCATTTAATTTTTTAAAATTTCTGTCTTTTTAGCTTCTCATAGGAGACATGACTCTATGAATAGAATTTAATTAACTGAGCCACAGGACAAAAATTTTTTTTTAACAAAACTCCTTTTCAATTTTAAACAAGAATCTAATCTTGTCCAGATAAGATGGCTGTCTGAATGGAAGCTGACAGGCCAGCCCTCACACATCTATTCCAGAAAAAAGCTAAAAAACAATGTCATTCCCAATTGAGATCAAGAAATCCAATGAGAAAATATAGTAAGAGATTTCATCCACTCAGGAACTGAATAAAAAGACCATCATAAGACCATAGGTGGTACAAAAGAGTACCCCTCCAGAAAGCCAACAGTGATGGAAGCCTCCCACTGTGCTACCAGAGGCAGTCCAGAGACACCTGTAGTCCACAAGGCACTGTAAATAAAGGCAACAACAGCAGAGTATTCCCACAATAAAACTCTAAGGTGATCAGAAATCCACAACTCGGACCTTGGAAGTGACTGGCAGTGGCAATGACTAGTCCTAGAATGACATCAACCATTCTAGGAATAGCAGTGACCAGTACTGGCACGGCAGGCCACAAAGGTCCATATCATTTTTTTTCTCTGATATTCCCTAGAGGACCCTGAAGATTCAGGGCTGAGAATCTTAAAGATCCAGAACTACTTAAAACCTACCAGCACTCTTAACATGGAGACAACCCAAAGGGTAGATGCAAGTACAGGAACCCAGATGACCTAGGTCAAGGTCAAGCAGAGGCAACCATCTCACTTGGGTATAGAAAGAGAACAAATAGCTTAGAAGAGAAAGTGGTAAACCTTACCCAAGAAATAGATTCTGTAAAAATTAGAATAGACCAAAGAGAAATCAATAGCTCCATGAGCAACACCAAAAGATTGAAAAAATAATAGAAAATGTAAGGTATTTGCTATTTAGAAAATTACCTACAAAAGAGGTCAAGTAGAGATAATTTAAGAATTATCATACTTGCTTAATAAATGAAACTTTTGAAGATCTATTATTACCACAGGGCAAAGTGAAAATAGAATGAATCCACTATTCACTTCCCGTAAGAAACCCTAACAGGAAGAGTCCAAGGAATGCTATAGCCAAAATCTAGAGATTCTAGGTCAAAGAAAAAAAATACTGCAAAAGTAGAAAGATAGCATTCAAGTAAAGAAACCACACTAAGGATCGGAAAAGACTTGGCAGCAACCACTACAAAGAAGAGAAAAATCTTGTAATACAATATTCTAAAAGTCAAGAGATATAGGTTTACAAGTAAGAATAACTTACTCTGAAAAGCTGAGTATATAAGTCTATGGGGGGCAGGAACAGGGGGAGGGGAATGAACCTTTAATGGAATTTAATCAGGACTTTTAAGCATTCTTGAACAAAAACCACAGCTAAGTAGAAATTTTGAAATATGAACACAAGTTAAGAGAAATGTAGAAAAATAATGTTTTTTGAACAATTGGGAACAGTCATAGAATTGATGCTAACATTCTAACAGGAGAAGAAGAAATTTGTGTCTCTTCAGAACTTTAATCTTTTCAAAGGGCAATGTAGTTAAATAAGAAAAAGAGAGTGCCTCAAAGTATGTTGGCTCTGTTCTGATACTTTTAAGGGGATAAAGAAAAGGGTTAGAGTCAGAGGGGAAGCAACAGATATGAAATATAGTGTAGAAATGAAGAAGGGGGGTGCAACTTATTTCTCATAATTAGTTATGTTTAAATAATAGACAAACAGAGAAGAAGTGAGATGAACAGGAATCAACCAACCTCAGTCTTATCTGAAATCCACAACGGGTGGCTTAATAAACACACACACAACAACAACAACAACACATAGATATAAAAATACATCATACTCAACAAGGAAACAGTCCAATATAGGAAAAAGTAGGGTTAAGAGGAAGGATAACACCAGATAGGAAACAGTTGTAAGCAAAACAAACTTCATCTTCAGAGAGTGAATTCTGAGGGGAAAATTAAAAGGAAAGGAAAGAAAGAATTGATAGGAACCATTGATGGGGTCTGATCAAGGGGAAAAGAAGAGGGTCAATGGAACCACAGTACATTGCCTCATATATAAACCACCAGTGATAATCCTATCCTTTCTCTTTCATCATGTTCTTTGTAAAATATGGGATAAGAGAGGAAACCCTAACTGGGGAAAAAAAATCTTTACACCATGTTTTTCTGATAAAGGCTTAATATCCAAGATATATAAGAAATTGATACAGATATATAGGAACAAGAACCATTCCCAAATTAATGAATGTCAAAGAATAAGAAAAGAGTTCTCAAAGTTAAGCAGAGGCACTGCTACATGAAAAAATACAAAAATCACTGCCCCCAACCCCAATTAATGTAACTGATTCTAATACCTTTATCAGGTGAGAATGCCTCTTGGGCTGAATTACAGGATCAATCAAATCAAATACGTAAACGGGCTTTGATAATTCCTAGCTGCTTCTATGGAATCAACCAATCAATCAATCACCAGTGTAAACCAGGTTGGAAGAGTGAATGCCATTGGATAAAATCCAATGAAGAAATATACCAAGATTATTTAAAGGAATCAAGCACCCCTCCAGGCCTAGACATATTCCAGCAGGAGCATTCTAGTAATGGCTTCAGAAGTTACGGTTTGAGAGCACTTTGTGGAGCCAGACCTTTCTGCAGATACTAGAAGGCAGCAAGGAATTATGGGGAGGGTGGGGGGTAGGTAGGAGATGAGTGTCCTCAGAGGAACATGAGCTCCAGTTCTACTCTATGAACTACCCATTAGACATTTCGAATTGGATGTCCTGTATGTATCTCAAACTCAACATGCTCTCCCCCAAACCCATCCCTCTTCTGAACTTTCCTCTTACTGTCAAGTGCACCACCATGCTTCCAGTCAAGAAGGTTTGCATCTCTAGTGTTATCCTGGACAATTTACTTTCACTCACACCCACCTAGGTTGTCAGTTGCCAGATCTTATTTTTCTATCTCCATAACACCTCTCCTAAACATCCCTTCCTCTCTATTCACATTGCCACCACCATAGTTTTGTTAGTCTTTTTCAGTCATGTCTGATTCTTCAAGACCTCATTTGGGTTCTTCTTGGAAAGAAACTGGAGTGATCTTGCCATTTTCTTCTTTAACTCACTGTACAGATGAGGCAAACAAGGTTAAGTGACTTGCCCAGGGTCACATAGCTAGGAAGTGTCTGAGGCCATTTTTAAACTCAGGAAGTGAGTCTTCCTGACTTTAGGCCTGGCACTCTATCCACTGTGCCACCTAGGTGCCCCATATAAAGGTTAGCTATTATTATTCTTGTTGTTATTATCACGACCTTTCTAGTCTTCTTACACACTATTCTTCTCCATGCATTGTGCTATCTAGTCATATGGCCCATATGGGTCTACTTGTTCTGCACAGTGACAGAATGAGGATTCTCCTGTTTACCCCCAAAAAAGAAATTAGTTTTCCCTAAAAGGCAACAAAGTTATTTCTGGGACTTGACTGGTCCCTGATTCCTTTGACAATTTCCTGGTTACCTAAGGGCATTAAAAAATCCAAGCACGTGGAATTGGGGCTCCTCCAACCTGGGGTTCTGAAGACCACCTGACTCAACAGCCTTGCTGACCAGACAAGATTACACATAGACAGGAAGTGGGCCTCACCCAGAAAAACTAAGTGCCACTGTATCCCTGTTGCGTTTCCTTGCTGGGTTAGCTCAAAGTAAACGTCCTTTTATTAACTGTTCAATGACTTGAGAGTGCCTCATTTTTGTCTCAACCTCAAATCTAAACCATAACAGTGCTAGTATTAGGACTGCCTCTACATGCACATACGACATTCACCTCTCATCTCTTTGCCTATGTACTGATAGTCCCCCATACCTGGAATGTACTTCCTCCTCATCTCCATCTTTTAGAAGCTCTGGTTTTCTTCAAGACTCAGCTGAAGTGCTACTTTCTAAATGAAGCTTTTCTTGATATCCCCAGCTACTAATTTACTCTGTCTCAAAGTTACCTGAACTGAATGTAATTCATTTGTATATATTATGTATACAGCTATATATTTGTCCACATACAACATACACACCCATTGTCTTCCCTGACAGAAAGTTAGCTCCTTGAGGTCAGGGTATTATTTTCCTTTTGTCTTTGTATCTCTAATGTTTAGCATTTAGTGCCTAAAATACAGTAAGTACTTAATAAATTGGAAATTAAAACAATTCTGAGGAAACACCTCACACCTATCAGATTAGCTAATATGCAAAAAAGAAAATGACAAATGTTGGAAAGGATGTGGGAAAACTGGAACACTAATGCTCCACTGGTGGAGCTGTGAACTGATCCAACCATTCTGAGATCAATTTAGAACCATGACCAAAGGGCTATAAAATCATGCATACCCTTTAACCCAACAAAACCACTGCTATGTCTGTACATCAAAGATATTAAAAGGGGGGAGAGAAGACCTATTTGTATAAAAATATTTATAGCAGCTTTTTTTGTGGTGGCTAAGAATTGGAAATCAAGTGGAATGCCCATCAACTGGGGGATGGCTGAACAAGCTGTGGTATATGTTGTGATGGAATATTATTTGCTATAAGAAATGACAAGCAGGATAATTTCAGAAAAACCTGGAAAGACTTACATGACCTGATGCAAAGTGAAATGAGCAGAACCAGGAGAACTTTGAACACAGTAATAGCAATATTGTATGATGATCAACTGTGAATGACTTAGCTATTCTCAGAAATGCAATGATCCAAGACAATCCTAAAGGACTCATGATGAAATATGCTATTCACTTCCAGAGAAAGAACTGATACTATCTGAATACAGACCGAAGTATACTATTCTTTCTTCCTTTCTTTCTTTCTCTTTCTTTCTTTCTTTTTTTCTCTTTCTGCCATTCTTTTTCTTTTGTTTCAGTCTTCTTCTATAAAATGACTAATATCGATATGTTTAACATGATTGCATTATTGATTGCTTACCATCTCAAGGAGATGGGAGGAGAGGAAAGGAGGAAGAGATAGAAGTTAGAACTCAAAAGTGAAAAAAAATCACAAATGTTAAAAATTGTTTTAATATGTAATTGAGGGGAAAATAAAATATTGTTTAAAAAATAAATGATTGGGTCAGCTAGGTAGCGCAGTGGATAGAGCACCGGCCCTGGAGTCAGGAGGACCTGAGTTCAAATCCAGCCTCAGACACATAACACTTACTAGCTATGTGACTCTGGACAAGTCAACCCCAATTGCCTCACCAAAAATAAATTAATTAATTAATTATTGATTCAAGAGAATTTGTGTTTATTATGCATTACATTTATAATGCACATTATTAAATTTAACTTAGCCTAGTTTAATACTTTTGTTTTTCTTATTTTTCTTTTTTTTAAAGTAACATGACTAGATTAGTTTAGGCATACGTTGTAAAAATCAAGCTATATAGGATTTTAGGTTTCCCAGAAAATATCACCTTCCTAATATCAAACCCATAATTAAGTTCATTAAGAGAATTCATATAATTATACAGCATAACAATCTGGTTCCATAATTTAGACTATTAGATTTATATTTAGGGATCTTTGACAGTGTTTTTCTATATCTCAGTGCAAGTACTGAAACATACAGTAGGGACCCATTGCTTTCCTCAATCAGTAAGAACATTATTCTCTTGACAATGGAGAGAAAGTATTTTTCCTTTTATTGCATGTTTTCAGGATGAAGTCATATAATGGAATTATATTAACTAGGGCTATGGTGAAAAGTAGGAAAAATCTAGTAATTATTAATCTGCTGCAGCATATTAATTTGGTGAACTACCCTATACCAAAACCCTTCTCTATGGAGATAATAACATGGGGCCCTCAAAAGCAACGCCAGCAGAGCACAGGCTCTAGCAGGTCCTACCCAACTGGAAAGACTCCAAGTACAGGCAGGAAATGAATTGTATGTCTGTCATTCAAGGACTAGGCAAGGAAAATACATGTACATTCATCAACAAATGGTTAGTTACCAGGTGATGATTTTGTTTGGTCACAGAAACTCATTAAATTGTCCACAAAGGCTTAGTGGGATTTTGACCTGTACCAATAAAAGGATGACCCATATCAAAGTAATCAGAATCCCTTGAAGTGTTAAAGAATTACAGTGATAAAACTCAAAACTTAAAGGGAAGGAATAACTTCTTCCTTGTCCCTAAGACAGTGCCATCTATGTTCAAAGTGACCTCATTCAATTTTGAATAAATAGAATTTAAGAATGGATGGGTGGAATCTTACTAATAATACTACTAAGCTTAGCAGACACAAAAACACTTTGAAAGGGGTACATAAGATGGGGGAGAGAATGGCAGAGAACAAGTGACTCTGTGTTAAATGACCTTAGGGATATAAGATGTCATCAGAGTCGACAAATCGGAAAACTGAAACACATAACATACAGCAAAAGGTTGACTTGTTGACTTGCAGCAAGGTTCCTAACTTTGGGTCCAAGAACTTACTTTAATAATTTGATAAACCGTATTTTAACGTTATTGGCTTTCTTTCACCAGACTGCCAAAAAGGCCAACCGCACACACAAAAAATTAAGAACTCTTGCCTTACAGCATTTCTTGTATCCGATGTCTATGCATGGAAGTCAGCAATGGAATCATGTAGTCACAGAAATTTAGAGTTGGAAATGACCTTAGAACTGACTTTACACTATTTCCCTCTAAGAGGTAATGCTTTTTCAAAGTATTCATTCATCTGATGTCTGATGCTGGACACAAAAAAACCTAATAATGAACAGAGAAGAACTGGGCTAACCCAAGTCATTAAATACAGCAGAATCTGGCTCAATGAATGATAACCTAATACTTATCGATAATTAGATAGTTACAGTATCTACAATATTACTAACTAGTTGGGGGTGAGGGAATGTTAAAGAAAATCGGTCTGATGTAGAAGGAACAGTATTGTATTTAGAGTTAGAAAAGCTGAGTATGAAGCTCAGCTCTGTTGCTCACCATCAATGTGACTTTTGGCAAAATTAGCTCTCTAGGACACAGTTTCCACATATTTTAGATAACAATGTTGGACTAGATCTCCTCTGAAGTGCCTTCTGACTATACATTGTATGACCCTATATGTTTGATAAGATGTGATAAGATGTGTTCAATGAGAAAATGTCGATGCTAACTTTCTAAAATATTAAATGAGAGGCAGCAAGGTAGAGTGAGCAGAACAGCAGTTTTAAGTCAAGTAGACCTAGCTTCATCTCTTGCCACTGCATGCAAGGATTGCAGATACTGGGCCAGGAGGGACATTTGAGACTCTCTAGTCCAACTCCTTCATTTTACAGATGATGAAACTGAGAAATACAGAGGTTAAGTGACTTACCCAAGGTCACACGGGTAGTAAGTTACAGGCAAGATTTTAAGCTAGGTCCTCTGAATCCAGAATCTTCTGAATCCTATAGACTAGCTATGAGACCATGTATGGGCAAGTCACTTAAGCTCTCAGTGCCATAGGCAACTCATTTTCTAAGATTTATAGTAATTTATAGCTACAAAGGGACTTTTTGTATTGAGTTCCCTACACTGAAATAACAGATTTGGACAAATATGTCTGTGTATGTATATGTATATGTGGGTATTATGTACATGCATTTGTTCAGTTGTTCAGTTGTCTGACTCTTCATGACCCTGTAAACCATAACACGCCAATGCTGTCTATGGGGTTTTTGATACTGGAATGGTTTACCATTTCCTGTTCTAGTAGATTAAGGGAAACAAAAGTTAAGTGACTTCTACAAGGTCACACAGCTAGTAAGTGTCTGAGACTAGATTTGAACCCAGGTCTTCCTGACTCTAGGCCCAGCACTCTACCCAATGAGCCACCTAGCTGCCTCCATGTATATGTATATGCATATGCATATATATATGTATATATACATTTTTTAAGCCAGTCAAGTATTATCATCACTATAGGGAGCTAGTTCCCAGTGAGGAACACCTATATGCACATGTTTCTGTTTAGTAACTTATACTCTTAAAGACTGAGAGAATAAACGACTTGTCCAGGGTCATATAATCCATATATATCAGGCAGGATTTAAAACAAGGACTTCCTAACTCAGACAAGCTATTCACTATAATCATTATAATCCTATTCACTATAATCCACCATGCCATGCTGCCTCTCATTTTCACACACACATACACACACACACACACACACACAATTGCTTATATTAGGAGTATATGAAAAAAAAGGTTTGATTTCCTCTGCTTCAAAATTTCCTGAAGTCATTTAACTATCATCTGTGGATATTGCATATGTGTTTTGTACCCACTCTAATAGTACTATTTAATAATAATGTATGTATTATATAATAATTTTATATATTTATATAATAATTTATATATAATTATATGTAATAATAATAATAACTAGCATTTTTACATTGCTTTAAGGTTTGCAAAGAGCTTTAACAAATATTAACTAATTTTATTGTCACAACAACTCTAAGAGGTGGATGCTACTATCATTATTTTACCAATAAGGAAACTGAGACAGAGGTTAAATGACTTCCCCAAGATCATCACACAGCTAGTAAGTGTCTGAGGCTGGCTTTGAACTCAGGTCTTCCTAACTCTCCTGACTCTAGATGCACTAGTCTATCCATTGTGTCAACTAGCTGCCTAATTTAGGAAATACTGGTGCAATGTGAAGAGCATTGGGTCAGTAGCCCTCCAATGGGTGTAAAGGACAAAAAAAGGACAAAAGAAGGAGAGATATGGAAGAGCATACAAATATGGAAATGGGAGAGAAGGAAAACAAAAGACATAGAGTTCAAGGGAGAGAGAAAAAAGCAATAAAGAAAATAGGGAAGCAAAGAGAAAAGTAGTGGGTGGGGGAAGAGAGAGAGAGAAAGAGAGAAAGAGAGAGAGAGAGAGAGAGAGAGAGAGAGAGAGAGAGAGAGAGAGAGAGAGAGAGAGAGAGAGAGAGAGAGAGAGAGAGAGAGAGAGAGAGAGAGGGAGAGAGAGGGAGAGAGAGAAATGGAAATAACTAACGAGAAAAGTAGAGAGGCTGACTGGCGTAAGTTTTAAAAGTGAAGTATAGTCAAGAGTTCAGATTTAACAGGTCACTCAGATTGGGTGCAAAGTGTTGTCAATTATAATCATCTGCTCTTTAAAATGCTGATTACCTTATTAGCTACTGTTCACAGCTTCTAAATGCTCAAATCCTCAAACATTTATAGCCTACACCCTAAATGGAATAATCAAAATATTCTACAAAGAGAGCCACAGAGAGTTCATAAGGGCAACACTACTTGGTAGATTTCTTATATTATCTCTTCCTAGCACTGACAAGCATAACTATTCTAATAAACAGAAAGTAGGGACGTCAAAAGGAAAACAAAATAAAAAAGGACCCTATCAGGGTTATGCATTTCTGTATGCCACCAGGGAAACAGAACAAAAGTCATCTCTGCTATCCTGATTTTTAATACTATATAGGGAAGAGAAACAGAAAATTCTAAAATCTTACTTTGTGGGTGTTTTTTTTCAGTCCTACCTATGTCTTTTTGATTTTCATTCAAGAAAAATATGTGGACATTAATTTTGAGGAAGGATGCATGGACTTAAGGGTGTTTCATCTAAGCATTGTTACTGTCAAAACACATTTAATCCTTGAATACTTTGTGATTCAAGCTTCCTTTAGAGAGTTAGCAACTCAAACACATAGCTCGAAGGGCATTTAAATGAAAGGAGTTTGGGTTCAGGGTGTGGACTCCAGTGAGCAACAAAATTCTCCTTGCTCTAGGGTGCCAACAATGTCCAGCAGCAGAGAAGCTAGTATCTTTGTTTTGACTCTAAAAAACAATACCAGCAATGTTGTTCCAGACCAGAACAGTTGCATTGGTCAAAAGAATCCATAAGTTCCCATTTAACTTTAGGGACAAACATTTTCACAACAGGGCATTATGAAGGCTCTTGGCCATTATATTAAAAATATTACAGATGGGTTTCATTCCCTTGACTATGGATTTTTATTCCCTCTTTTCCACTTGTACTGCCCCTATAATAATTCTTGCTATACTGCAAAAGCCTAACTAGTCTGCTCACCTCCAACTTCCTAATCTTTCTCCCCATTCTCTACCTCTCCCTTCCCTCCTCTCCCATCAGTTTAATCTTCTTACAACTCCTTACTGCCTTTTCTGAGGAAGAAATCAAAGCTATCCATAATCATGTGAAAAAATACTCTACATCACTACTGATTAGAGAAATGCAAATCAAAACAACTCTGAGCTACCAGTCCACACCTATCAGACTGGCTAATATGACAGAAAAGGAAAATGACAAATGTTGGAGGGGATGTGGGAAAATTAGGACATTAGTTGGTGGAGTTGTATACTGATTCAACCATTCTGGAAAGCAATTTTGGAACTATGCCAAAGGGCTATAAAAACCAAGCAATGCTAAGCAGTACTACTACTAGGTCTATATCCCAAAGAGATAAAAAAATTAAAAGGAAAGAGACCTATATGTACAAAAATATTTACAGTAGCTCTTTTAGTGGTGGCAAAGAATTGGAAATTGAGGGAATGCCCACCAATTGGTGAAAGGCTAAACAAATTGTGGTAATGGAATACTATTTTTTGTAAGACATTATGAGCAGGATGCTCTCAGAAAAACCGGAAAAAACTTACACGAACTGATGCAAAATGATCAGAGCCAGGAGAAGAGTGTACACAGTAACAGCAATATTGTACCATGATCAACTGTCAATGACTTAGCTATCCTCAGCAATAAAATGATCCAAGACAACTCTGAAGGACTTATGATAAAAAATACTATTCAACTTCAGAGAAAGAGGAATGAGAATGCAGATCAAAGCACATTTTATTAAACTTTCTTTTTCTTTCTTTCTTTTTGTCTGTATTTTCTTTCACAACATGACTAATATGGATATGTTTTACATGACTGCACATGTATAACCTATATAAAATTGTTTGCATTCTCAATGAAGGGGGAGGGGAGGGAGGAAAGGAGAGAATTTGGAAATCAAAAATTTTTTTAAATTATTGTTAAAAAGTGTTTTTACATGTAATTATAGAAAAAATAAAATGTCAATTTTTTTAAAACTCCTTACTGCCTACTAAGATAAAAATTCTTCAGCCTTGCATTCAAAGCCCTCCTTAATCTAACCTGAAATAACTTTTCTCATTCCTCCACCATACTTATATTTCTCATACACTCCAATAAATGTGAACTATTCTCTATCATGTAAATTTATTCACCTCTGAATATTTGTTCATGTCATTCCATACACCTAGAATACTCTTCTCTGGGCCTATCCAAATTCTACTCATCCTTCAAAGACTGGTTCAAATACTACCACATTAATAAAACCTTCCCTATTCACCCCATAATAATAAGTAATCACTTCTTCTGAATTATAATCTCTGCTTATGGCATTTCATAGAGTCTCTAAATCATTAGATGCAGACCTGGAAGGAGCCTTAGTGGTAATGTAATCCAACTCCTTCATTTTACATATGAGGAAACTGAGGCTTAAAGAAATTAAGTAATGTGTTCAAGGTAATAAAAGTAGTAAGCCGCTGAGCCAGGATTTGAACTTGGGATCTCTTACTCCAAGCCACACCCTCTTTGCCACCCCTACACGAGACTCCCTCCCTTTTATCACATCCTACCTCCAAGTAGAGTATTCATCACAAACGTATAATGATGAGCTCAATGATTTTAGAAAAACATGGAAAGACTTGCAGAAAATAATGAAGAGTAAAATGAGCAGAACCAAGAGAACACTGTACACAGTAACAACAATATTGTTTTAAGAAAGACTTTGAACAAATAAGTTATTTTGACTCTTACAAATACCAAAATTAATGATAAAGGACATATGAAGAAATACACTATCTGCATCCAGAGAAAGAACTGATAAACAGAAGTATGCATAGAATAATTTTACATATATATATATATATACACACACACACACACCTATTTTTGTCTAATGGAAGCCATCTCTAGGGCTGGGGCAGAGGGGAGGGAAGAAAAAAATAAAATGTACAGGATAATTTTGTTGTATATTTGAAAGGAATAGCAAGTTATGCATAGTAGATTTACAGTTTCATGTGCAATCATTTTTTATTGTACTATGTTATAGAAATGTTTGTTTTATTCCACAAATTACTTACTGGTCTTTCTTATGAAGGTAAATTAAATCCCTGAGTGCCAGTTTGCTATAGTTGAAAAAACATTATTCAAATAGCTGCTGCCTGAACAAAACCCAAGTTCATTTCCTAGTCCTATCGTGTACTGTCTTTGATCTGGGGCAAGCTATTTCCCCTCTCTAAGCCTCCATTTCCTCAAATACAAAATTAAAGAGGTGGAATAGATGCTCTTTGGTCCTTTCCCATTCTGAATCCTATGGTGCACTGGATAGTGTTGGACCTTGAGCAGGAAAATTTGAACTCAATTCCAGCCTTAGACACTTACTAGCTGTACAATCTGGGCAAGTCACTTAACTTCTCTTTGCCTCAGTTTCCTCACCTATAAAAATAGAGACAATAATAGCACCTAATTCCTAGGGTTGTGAATATAAAATGTAATCATATTTGTAAAGCATTTTGAAAATCTTTAAAGTGCTCCCTCTGCTTAACATTGTGTTTCTAGCATCTTTCCTTTAGTGTTCAAACCAATCAAGGGACTAACCTCCTCGGTTGCCAAGTCACAGAGAATATATCAGCCCTAAGGAGAGATAATATCACATTTACATGAAGTTGCCAGCACTTCAGTAGCAGAATAGCATGTTGGACAACTCAGTTAGATACTGGGTGGTTTCTTCTGCTTCTTCCTTATCCTGCTAGAATACCAAGAATCAAAGTGCATAACATATACTGAAGAAACTCCAAGATCATGCCCAGTTCTCAAGAATATGAGACAAGGGTGGTATGGGGAACATTATTTTAAAAGTAATCCAAAGTTTTATTTTAGCCTTAACTTACAACCTTCTCCTCAATGAAATGTTTTACTCGAGCTGCTATCTACTAACCATTGAACTAAATATAATTCATTGGCTTTCCTCATAGCACTTTTCTTGTGGGAACATAAGCACAAGTATAAAAACAAAACAAAAAAAGATCAGGAAGAATAAACAGGAAAATGTGACTGGTTAAAAATAAAAAGGGGAAATTTTAAAGAACAAAAATGAATAAATGAATGCAAATAAGGACTTCCTGTAAGATGGTGGAATAGTAAAAAGTCAAGGCAGCCCTCACTGCTCAAATACCCTCAATGATTAAGAAATAGCACCCAAACCCCTTTGCTCCCTGCTTTTAAAAAAGAAACACTAAAAAGACATCAGAACTCAGATCAATGCAATGACCAATACTGACTTCAGAAGACTGATGGTAAACCACATCTCCCTCTTCTTTGTAGAAAAATGGTGTAATACCAGGTGAGGAATGAAGCATATTCTTTTAGACATGACCTAAGTGGCAGTTTGTTTTGCTTAACCGTCCTTTGTTACATAAGGAGGTACAATTGCAGGGATGGAATTGAAAATAATGTGGGGCTTTTTTTTAAGAATCAAACTTTTTTCAAATAAAAATCGGCTGCAAAATTGTCAGAAGGGTAAATATTTAGTAAACAAGAGGACGGTCCTATACGAAAAACTGAAGACTTAAGGTAATTTCTTTAGCTGAAACACTATTGCTTCTACTTTTAAACTACAGTAATGATCTTAACTCTATCTTATTCACTGTCATTTTGGACAGATTTTTTTCTAATTGCTTTCAGTGATTTAAAATAAAGTTTGTTGAGAAAACATATTACATACAAGCAAACAATTACGACTTTCAAGCATTAGTAATAGAATCTGGCTAGTTCAAGTTACAACCTGAGTGAACCACACCCTTTTATTGCCCTGCAGATTTTGTACACTGAGGCTTTGTTTTGATTCTTAATGGAACATCGCTCCTGGCTTTATAAGCAAGGAAAGCTCATATTTCTAGCATTTGAAAAGGAAAACATAATAGAGATAAAATGCTTAACTAATGTCCCAGAGTGTTATTCTGCCCTTCCACTTCCACACCTTCTGAATCATCTGAAGTCACCCATCCCTGTTAAAACATGTGCTTTCAATTCAACATGTAGGATTATAGATAGGAGTATGGGATTTAGCACTAGAAGGGGCTTCAAAAATCACCTCATGCAACTTCCCTATTTTACAAATGAGGAAATGAGGAATGAGGAACATAAAGAAGACCAATGATTTGTTCAAGGTCACACAAGCAATACATATCAAGTAAAGCCAGAAGTTCAGATTAGATTCTTTAATGTGCATTTATTTTTGAGTCCTTATTATGTATAATAGATCGTTATGGCTGTTGAGGGAGATAAGGTTAGACAAGACCAAGTTCTTGCCTTCACGGAGATTTCTGTCTAATACAGGGACCATAACATACACAAAAAACATAATAAAAAATAATGTAGACAGTCTGTGTGAGAGTCAAAGGGGAAAGATCCCTACTGAAGGTTGATCAGAGAGGTTTCGTTGAAGAGGCAATATTTGACCCGGGCTTTAGAGGAGGAACACTGATCCGGCAACCAAGAACATTCCTTCCACTTCCCTTCCCAACTGTGCGCCTTCCCATCAGTCAAGTGAGGTTTCCCACTCATTACAGGGGAAGAGGGAGACAGTATAGGTGTTTGGTTAGGGCAGAATTATAGAATGACAGCACCTCAGAGGTCCTCTAGCCCAACCCATGCCTCACCAAGCAACAGCTCTGAAACACACCCAACGTAACCCTTAGCTCCTGGGCAGGAGCATTAGCAGACAGACATCAGATTCTGGAAATGGTGAACAGACTATCCCCGACGGCCCTAGTTTGCTGATGTCTTTTTGAGCACGGCTTTTAGAAGCTAGTGGGAAAGAGATACCAGAGGAAGTTATCCATTTTGCATTAATCAAATGGGAAGAAGTTCAGTGGGCATATTCGCATGGTATGTCTGATTTCTAAATCTCTATTTCCTCTCATTCATCACCTCTGGTACTATAGTAAGCTGCTATTGCAGGATGATGGCAACCAGAACTGATGGGGCACTTGCTACCAGCCCAACCTGATTCCTGCTCAGATAAGGAAAGAATAAACCAGAAGAAGAGACAGAGGTCTGACTCTGCCAGATGTTAGACAAAAGCAGCTAGGACTCATTTATGATGGTTGCCTCCTGAAGGTCACACTTTCTCACGTTAAAATGTGCATCCCTTTATATCACATAAACTTTCAATAAATATTCTAAGTACTTTATTCCCTAGCTTACACAGTATTCATATATTAATTCATCTATTCTAGTGATAACTATTCTCCATTAATGTTCTCCTTCAGTGCCTCACTGTGGTGTGGGGTTGACTCGGTGTTTTTGGTGACTATGCCAGCTGAGCAAAGTTCTACAAAGTCCTATCACACAGAAAACCCCAGAATCTTGAAAGCTATGTGCGCAGAGAGTGAATTCTGTAAGATCCAATTAAAAAAAAAAGAAAAAGAAAGGAAAAGAAAAACAGACTTCTTAGCTAGCCACTAACTCTCTCCTCTTGACTATTTTTGCACCCTCCCCCAGGTTTTAATAACACTAATTCTCTCTTGGTTTTCCTCTTACCAAGACTGCTCCAGTTCAGCCTCTTTTGTTGTATTATCATCCACACCCTACCCTCTGACTTACTGTAAGAGTACTCCAAGGCTCTGTTCTGAGCCCTTCTCTCTCTCTACATTTTTGGTGACTTTATCAGTTCACATCAGATCAATTACCATGTTTATATAGATGATTTTCACTCTTCCAGTTCTCCATTACCAGCTACCTATTAAACATTTCAAACGGAATGTCCTATAAACATCTCAAACTCAGAATTTCCAAAAAAAACAAAACAATTATCTTTCTCCACCACCAAACTCACCCCTATTCTAAACTTTCCTTCTTTTATTGAGTGTATCACCATCCTTCCAGTAACCTAGGAATGAAACCACCAATGTCATTCATCCCACATAGAAAATCAATGCCAAATCTTGTCAATCCTATCTCCATATTTCTCATATCCACCCCCTTCCCTCTACTCACACAACCACCACTCAAGTTTAGAATGTCTTAATCTCTTCCTGGACTATTTCAATAGCATCCCAGTTTGACTCCCTGCCTCCAGTCTCTGCCCTCTCCAATCTAACCATGTGTCATGTAAGTGCCAAAGTGATGCATAGATCTGACTATGTCACTCTTCTACTCAGTAAACTTCTACAGATTTCTATCAGCCCTAGGATCAAAGTCACACTCTTTTTGGAATCTACATTTTTTCCTTTCTTATATTTCCAATCTTATACATTACTTCCCTTCATACACTCTACGGTCCAGCCAAACTGGCTTTTTCACTGTTTCTCACATACATGACATAACATTGTCATGCCTAGAAGGCACTCCCTTCTCAACTCAGCCTTTTAGAATCCCTAGTTTACCTCAAAGATCAGGTCAAATGTCACCTCAAAACAGGGGGCCTTCACTGATACCCCTAGCAGCTAATGCCTCCCCCCAAACTCCCTTACATTTTTGTTTATAATTTGTAGATATTTACGTTATAGATACATCATATGCTTACATGCACAAGCATACCTTATTTTATTGTACTTCGTAGATGTTGCATATTTTACAAATTGAAGGTTTGTGACAACCCTGTGTCAAACAAGTCTATCAGTACCATTTTTTTCAACAGCATGTGCTTACCTCATGTTTCTGTGTCACATTTTGTACAATATTTCAAACATTTTCATTATTATTATGTCTATTATGGTGATCTATGATAAGTTATCTTTGATGCTACTATTGAAATTGTTTTGGAGCACCACACACTGTGCTCATATATAACGGTGAACTTAATTGATAAATGTTGTGTGTGTTCTGACTGCTCTGCCAATCATCCTTCCTGTTTCTCTCTCTCTCCTCAGACCTCCCTATTACCTGAGACACAACAATATTGAAACTAGGCCAATTAATAATCCTTTGAGCCCATTAATTAGGGAATGGCTGAACAAGTTGTGACATATGAATGTAATGGAATACTATTGTACTATAAGAAATGATAAGCAAGTAGATTTCAGAAAAACCTGGAAAGACTTACATGAATTGATGCTGAGTGAAGTGAGCAGAACCAGAAGAACATTGTGCAAAGTAAAAGCAACATTGTGCAAGGATCAACTATCATAGACTTAGCTCTTCTCAGCAATACAATGATCCAAGACAATGCCAAAAGATTCATGATAGAAAATGCTATCCACATCCAGAGAAAGAACTATGGAGTCTGAATGCAGATCGAAGCATACTATTTTCACTTTTTTTCTTTGTTTTTTCTTCCTCGTGGTTTTTCCCTTTTGTTCTGATTCTTCTTTCACAACATGACTAATGTGGAAATATGTTTAATATGACTGTACATGTATAACCTAAATCAGATTGCTTACTATCTTGGGGAAGGGGGAGAGGAGGGAAAGAGAAAAATGTGGAACTCAAAATCTTATAAAAATGAATGTTGAAAACTATCTTTACATGTAATTGGAGGAAAAAATACTATTTACAAAAATAAAAATTCTTCAATGGCCTCTAAGCATTCATGTGAAAGGAATAGTCAGTCAATGATGTAGCAAACTTCACTGTTGCCTTATTTTAAGAAATCGCTACAGCCTCCCCAATCTTTAGCAACCAACACCCTGATCAGTCAGCAGCCTTCAACACTGAGTGTAAGACCCTCCACCAGCAAAAAGATTATGACTTGCTGAAGGCTCAGACGAAGGTCTGCATTTTTTAGCAACAAAGTATTTTTAATTAAGGTATGTACATTTTTAAGACATAATACTATTGCAAACTTAATAAACTACAATGTAGTGTAAACATAACTTTTATATGTACTGGGAAACCAAAAAATTTGTGTGACTCACTTTATCACAATATTCACTTTATTGCAGTGGTCTGGAACTAACCCAGGAATGTCTCTAAGATATGCCTGTATATATCAATTAGAAGAGAACCAGATCAGGGACCTTTTGCAGCTATGTGGGGAGGATGGATCATTAACTAAATGAATGATAGAAACTTTCACAGAAAACAAAATAGATAATTTTGACTACTTGAAATAGAAAAGCTTTTACATAAATGAAATCAATAGGTACAGGACAAGAAAGATGCTTTTAACTGAAAAAAAAAACTTTGTGTCAAATATGTCAGATAATGGTCTATTGCATAAAATATAGAGGGAACAAATACAGAAGACAAAGAACCATCCTTTCCAAAATATGAGCAAGGTACTTGTCAAAAGAAGCATCACAAACTTCTAATAGGTATGTGAAAAACTGTCACAAATCACCAATAATCTGAGAAATATACATGAAAATAATTTTTGGGTTTTACTTATACCCCAGTAAATTAGTGAAATAATAATAACAAATGACAAGATAACAATGATTTTTAAATAGCATTTGCTATTACAATATTTAATTTGGAGGAAATATTGGCAATTGTGGAAAGAAAAGCACATTAATATTTTGTTGCTAGAGCTGTCACACAGCTCTTAAATAGCAGAGCAAAATCTTCCACACTGCCCTTCTGACTCTTGGTTCAGTACTATTTAAAATATGTTATATTATGTCTCACATGTAGAAGTGACTAAACCAATTTTAGAAGTTTTCTTGTTAGGGCAACTAGGTGGCACAGTGGCTAGAGCACCAGGCCTGGAGTCAGGAGGACCTGAGTTCAAATCTGGCCTCAGAAACTTACTAGCTGTGTGACTCAGGGTTAAGTCACTTAACCCTGATTGCTTCCAAAAACAAAACAAAGAGGTTCTCTTGTAGCACCCAAGTTAGATTCATCGATGTTCTTTGGGACACTAAGTCACATTGTGTACTAACCATGTAGCTATAAATGTGTCCACTGATTTCTACATTTTCATTCGGAAAGTATTTAGACTGTCAACGTTATACTACTTTCAAGGCACAATGAATGACAACAACAACAAAAAAGCGTGGAAAGTTCCATATTGCTCATGTGGTTAATTACACAGGACTTTTATTTCTTTGGAAAATGAATGGATTCTTTGTTAGCTCATTTTAACAGAACACCAAATGACCTTGGATTTATCTTGCCCTAGTTTTCTAAATGTAACTGACCCAGAATAGCGCAAGCTACCCCAACCTGGCAAGAATGGAGTCAAAGTTCCCACAAGCCCAAAGTAGAAATCCCATCCGAGAAAAAGATAAAAGTTTCCCTTTAACTGCTGCACTACAAACATACCTAAAAAGTTATTGCTTTCAAATCTATTGTTACATGTGAAAAAGAACATACGTGATCAGTGAAGAAAAATATATTTTTTTCACTTATATCAAGTAAAATAAAGTTTCCAAGAAAGGGTAACAAATATCAATCAAAAGTACAATAATATCATGAAGTCACGGAGAATTTAATGTCAATGGGATACATTATAGGATAGGCAATTAACATTAGAAGTTCAATTATTAACAATCACTCAAGTAACCAAAAGGCCACTCTACATCCTTCTGGGAAATAGGTAAGATAGAAAATTTCAATAAATAGGCAAATAAACAAACCTGAAGGGCTTCAGGAGAAATTGGTGTTTCTTCTGATTACGTAATAGGCACTGGTGGTGTTCTGTGAAGGCAGATCATCCAACCTATGTCCTTCTTAACCTCGTTTTCATCCCAATTACACATGCTGAGAATCTCGTTGCAACCTCAGGGAAAGACACGCTTCTGCCAAATGGGTGGGAATGCCATACAAAAGCCTTTATTTATCCCTTTCCTCTTTCACAGACTTCTCTTTGGTAACCATAAGTAATTGTCACATCCACCTCACTACCTCAAGGGAAAAAAAGAAAAGCCATAACACTATCCCATATGACTCATGTTTCTGACACAGCTAACTCTTAGCTCTGGGGCCCTTTCCTTTAGTTAAGGTTTTTTTGTTTTGTTCTGTTTTGAATTTACTCCATAGTGAGGTACAATCACAAAGTGAGCAAACTCAAGAAGAGTCTGAATTTCTTTCAAAGTATGGATTTCTTGTAAATTAACAAAAAGGCAATCCTATGCTTTAATTCTTCTAGACCTCCGGGGTAGTTTTCATAAAACAGTGTATTGAAACTCAAGAGCCGGAACTAGGAATTCCTTCAACCGGGGAAAACACAGTTGAGATCAGGGAGAAGGGCAGAGCTGGTGGCCCATTCCCCAGAAAGTCTGACTAAGTTCCCAACAGAACTTAAGAGAAGAGAGACACCAGTACCATGGGAACCAAAGACAGAAGGCAAGGATTCTAGCTTTAGGATTCAGGGATTGCTGCACTGCAGCAGTGCAGGTGCGTGGAGGGCTGAGCGGGAATGGGCAGCTCTCATAGTGCGGAAGAAGAATGGCCTTCTTCTAAACATCAGTGCCCTGGGGCAAAATCTCTTTTGCTATGTGCTGATTATGGTAGTAACAGAGCGACCACATAGATATCTGTTAGGCTAAGAGCTTCTTTTTATCATATAAGGAACATTAAAGACTCATTCTAAGTCACTCTCGTCCTTGAATTTACTCTGACCTGTTCATATCTTCATTTCTTTTAGTCCTGCCAAAATGTCACAGCACATGCTATGTCTTACCTGGAGTCCAACATAACAAATACAAAAAATCTCAAGTATGGCAACAAAGTACTAAAATGCACAAATTACATTATTTCCTTCAGGTAAATGCTCAGTGAATAATGTGTGAATTAGACATGTGGTAATAACTCCTCTACAATGACTCATATTTCACTGCCAAGCCCCTCAGAATAATGCTATTATCTACACAGAAAGGTAGTATTTTTTAATTCTATTTAAATGCCATCTAGAAGAGTTCTAAATAAAACATATAAGGATTGTTTGAAATTGCATAGTAACTAGGCCCAAGGTGGCTTTAGACAGGTTCCTGCAGTCTGTTAATCATTCACTAGCATTTTTGGCAAGACCACATGAAAGGAAACTCTTGGAGTGGCAGAAGGGGTAGTAATACGATACAACTTCTTCCTAGTAACTGTGTCCACTTAATGACAACACTGTATTCAGAATACTGCTGCTGAAAATTATTGACCTAAAAGATTTTTTAAATAAAAAATATCAGATGGTTACATAAACCCATTATATTATTATGGACTAGAAGAAGAAACAAAAACATAAATGAAGTCATAAAAGTTAAAAATGTCTTAAAGGTTTTCTATAAAATTTCTAGAAATGAGTCAACCTCCTCAGACCACTTCTATTCATTATCCGTTTAACTCACTGAAGGAAGTTGGCAGGGGAGGGAAGATTCTTTGAAAAAGTATTTTATTTACAAGAATTGACTTCAAGCATATTGATACTAAATATATGTACTTGGATCACAAAATAGATTTTTCCCACACTTTTAAGTACTTTTAAAACAGATTCTCAGGAGAAAATGCTATAAACAAATGAGCTGCTAACAATCCTACAAGACAGCTACAGCCAGGGTGAGATCACTTTATTTTTTCCTCTCCCCCAGAAAGACTGCTATCACTGGTCACAGTTAAACATTTCCTTATAACCAGGAACCAAAGGCATACGTGCACTCTGAAGGCCTTCTCTCACTTTCACATCTGACTAGGTAAGAAAAGATTCACAAAAACAACCAACTCTGTCTGAATGGTTTGTCGTAGGAGTCTGCAGTCTATGCTACAAATGCCCCATGTGGCAAAGCTAGTCGGCTATGCAGGGGAAAGCACTCCCTGCCACCCACTATTGTCCCCAGCCATCTGCTATGCCCTGGGAGCTTGGACTTAATATACCGTGTTGCTTGAAGTTTATTACTTAAGAGAACACTTTCAGTCAGCTCAGATGAGCTGGTTAGGCAGGATCTCCACATGCCCAGAAGAAATACAGTCACCTACCCATTGTGCCAGAGGGAATCCCTGGAAGGTTCCCACACTCTTTTTGAAAGGGTGCCAACCTTTGGGAGATCAAACGAGATAATATTTATGAAGCACTGTTTTAGTAACAGCAGACATAACTGGTTGCCAGAGTGAATGCAAATGCTTCATTTTTTTAACCAAGAATTATAATCTGTCCTCACCAAATATCTTATCAGAAGCATAAAGTAGGCTGAATTGAATTTCAGCTACTTTTATTTCACTCTAGTGAGACTGAAATGGTCCAAGATCAGAATTCAAAAAGAAGAAAAAAGGGGGCTTGGATGTAGTTTGCTTTTATATGTACGTTGGTCGGTTGTTTCAGTCACGTCCAACTCTTTGTGACCCCATTTGGAGTTTTCTTGGCAAAGATATTGAAGTAGATTTGCCATTTTCTTCTCCAGTTCATCTTACAGATGAGAAAACTGAAGCAAACAGGGTTAAGTGACTTGCCCAGGGTCACACAGTAAATGTCTGAGGCCAGATTTGAACTCAAGAAGATGAACCTTACTGACTCTAGGCCTGACACTCTATCCACCTGTAACACCTAGCTGCTTGTATAGCTAGTATTTATATAGCACTTTAAGGTCTGCAAAGTACTTTATTTATGTTATCTCATATAATCCTCACAGCAGCCCTGTCAGGTAGGTGTTATTATGATCCCCATTTTACAGAGGAAGAAACTGAGACTCAGAGGGTCTCCCAGCTTGGAAGTGTCTAAGACATTCAAATTCTGGTACTTCTGACTCGAAAGCCAACACTCCCATTGGTATATATCATTTATGAGATAGAATATAAGCCCTTAAGAGCAGTGGCTATTCCATTTTGGTTTTTGTATCCCTAGAGACTAGCACATGACCTATGGCCAAGTAGATGCTTAATAAATATTGATTGATTGACTGATAATTCATGAATGGTATGATCAGCACAAGAGTAATCTGGAACCTGTACTTCTATAGCATATAGTTGGTTGTGCAGAAAGTCTACAAGTTGGCCACATAACCACATCCTAAATACCAAAAGCAAAACAGAGGCACAAGATGTTAACAATCAAAAATGGGAGGAGCCAAGATGGTAGAGTAGCAAGAAGACATACAGCCAACTCCACCCCTCCAGTACTGATCATGAAATCTAAAATAAAAAATCATGGCAAGTCATTTTTCTAGCCTCGGTAGGCATAGAGAGACAGAGAGGTCTATGAACACCGAGGATGGGATCTAGCCAAGAACAGCCACGCATAGCATTCCAGGACAGGGAGAAGCATCAGGACAAAAAGAGATTCCAAATCTAGCAAAGAGGGGCCCAACCTGGCTCAGTTTGCAAGAAGAGATGCTAACTGGCCATTCTGTTGCTTACTACCCAGTTTCAGATCCAGGGCTGACAGAGGGGAAGGGGGATCTATGCCTAGGGTTTGAGTTGCAGGATGAGAAGTAGTCTGGGCCTTGGGCTGTGGTCCAGGCAAGGAGTAAGTTCGGAGGCAAGCAGCAGCTGACTTCCAATCTCACAACTCCAACTGCCTTTCAGAAATATAGAACTGGATGTCCAGTAGACATCTTAAGCTCAATATATCCAAAGCAGAACTATTTAAATCTTTCCCCTTAACTCCCACCCCTGACCTTCCCTATTATTGTAGAGAGGAATGCCATCCTCCTAGTCTCTCAGCCTTGGAGCCATCATGAGCTCCTCATTATCTCTCACCCCCCACATCCAAGTTGTGGCCCAAGGCCTCCCAATGTCACCTTTGCAACACCTCTCAAATACTCCCTTCTCTCCTCTGACACTGCCTCATCACCTCATGCGTAGATCATTGCAATAACCTGCTGGTGCGTCAGCCTGCCTCAAGTCTCTCCCTACTCCAATCCATCCTCCACTCAGCCATGAAAGTGATTTTCCTAAAGCCCAGGACCACTCTATTCAATGAACTCCAGGGTTTCCTATTGCCTCTAAGATAAAATACAAAATGCTCTGTTTGGCATTCAAATCCCTTCATAACCTAAACCTCGTCCCTTCCTACCTTTCCAGTCTTCTTGTACTTTACTCCCCAGTACATACTGTTTAATACAGTGACACTGGCCTCCTGGTGGTTCCACAAACAAGATACTCTGTCTCTCCTCTTCCTTCATTTTCTCTGGCTGTCCCCCATGCCTGGGATGTTCTCCTTCTTCCTCTGCAACTACTGATCTCTATGGCTTCAAGTCCCAACAAAAGTCCCACCTTCTACAGAAAGCCTTCCCCAATCTCTTAGTTCTAGTGCCTTTCCTCTGTTAATTATTCCTTATTTATCCCATATATCACCTGCTTTGTGTATATTTGTCTGCATGCTATCTCCTCCATTCGATTGTGCAAGCTCCTTGAAGGCAGGGACTGTCTTTTGCCTCTTTTTGTATCCCCAGCACTTAGCATAATGCCTGGCACATAGCAGATATTTTGATTGATAATTGTTGATTATTTTGATTGATTGACTGAATCAAGGAATGAAGTGGGGTCCCAGTTCCAGCCTTCAAAATCTTATTTAATCCATAATATAATCCATAATATCTATCAATAATAGTAACCTAAGATCTGGTTCCTGAGATAAGCATACAGTAGAGAAGATGATGAGCAATAGGAAAAGGAAGATTAGGAGGTGGAGATTCCCCCTACAGGCAATATTTTGAAACAATGAAATGAGTCTTTGACAACTTTCCCCATCCCTTTCTCCACCCCTTTTTCACCTCTTTGTGCCCTTTCTCCAAGTCCTAGGTGGCCAGGTGTCTCTTGCTATTCTAAATCTCCCACCATAACATCCCACCCACTCCTGCTATCTTACAGTGTGTTCCTTGTTGAAAAATTCTCTTCCTAATGTCCCCCTCCCCCCAAATCCAAAATCCTATTTCCTGAGTGCTGAGGTCTACTAAATGTTAGGAAGAAATAATCTTTTAATCTAAATCTAATTAGTAATTATGCATAAATGACTGATAGTCCCCTTAACCCATTTTCAACCTAAATCACTTGTTAATCAGTGGGATTGTAGGCCATGGAAGGAATTCTCTTCTTGGAAGTCTACCTCCCCTCCCAAACAAAACAATTGCCTAAGATGTCCCTACTGTTCATATCTTCTAACTTTCATTCATGTCTAGACAGTCTTAATATCTAAAAGCTTTACCCTCCTTGGTAACAGGTCCCAGAGCAGGGACAGAGTGTATTCTGGTAAGAGTTAAAGGTCCCAGGGGGCAGCTAGGTGGCACAACAGTTAAAACACCAGTCCTGAAGTCAGGACATACATGAGTTCAAATCCGGCCTCAGACCAAACACTTAACACATACTAGTTGTGTAACGCTGGGCAAGTTACTTAACCCCAATTGCCTAAAAATAAAAATTTAAAAATTTTTTTAAAAAAGTTAAAGATCCCAGCAGTGGAGGAAATTGGGCATTTTAAAGTTAGAAGCTGCCTTATAACACGTAGATAATTGACATTATTCTAACATTAAGAAGACAGCAAATGGCTTCCCTTTAGGAGACACCTAAATTCTGTCTGATAATTATGATTATGCCACTTAATAATCACTTCCAGTTTGCAAAGGTAAATTAATGAACCTACAAAAAAGGAGGAATTTGTGATCTATTCTTGCCTGCTTTCCTACCTGTTCTTTAAATACCTCCTGCAGAAGCCTTCCTTCTTTTATCTCTGAAGCCAGTAATGAACCCTTTTCATTCATGTTTTTTCATGACCTCCTCCCTCATCATTTGGCTTTCACTTTTCTTAGGTACTTTGTAGGGAACGTGGTACTTAGCACTGGGACCTGAAATGTCATTGGTAGAGAACTCTCAGTCTCTAATCCTCATGAGGTTGTTATGAGGATCAAATGAGATAATATATGTAAAGCGCTTAGCATGGTGCCTGGCATATAGTCAGTGCTATATAAATGCTAGCTATTGTTGTCATTGGAGGCAACTAGGTGGCACTGTGGAGAGAGTGCCAGGCCTGGAGTCAGGAAAACTCCTCTTCCTGAGTTCAAATCAAACCTCAGATACTTACTAACTGCGTGAACCTAGACAAGTCAGTTATCCCTATTTGCCTCAGCTTCCTCATCTGTAAAATAAGCTAGAAAAGAAAACCATTCCAGTATCTTCGCCAAGAAAACCCCAAATGGAGTCACGAAGACTCAGACATGACTGAACAATTAAAAAAAAACACAAACTCCATATATCACCTAGGTGGAGTATAATGCTCTTCACAGTGTTGACTCCTACAAGTTTGTTTAATAGAAGTTGAATTGAATTGACTAGTTGGCACAATATAAATTTTGACACTGTGTGTTTGTTTTATACCAGCTTGAAATAAGAGCCTTATAAATTCAATTGTCTTATCATTTCCTACAATTTATATATTCCTGAGAAGCCCAGGGTAAACTGATTTTTAAAAATTAATTTTTAAAATGAGCTAGGAGACCTCTTTAAGTGAGCTGTAACATCAAGACTTCCATACACCAAAGAATTATTTTGTAAAGTAAATGAAGTATGGAATAGTTACTTTGCACACCTATATTTTCATATATCAGGCTTACTTAAAAATAGTATACATTCCTTGTGATTTTTTTTGTAAAAAGTCATCAGGTGAAAAAGCAATCTCTATGTGGCCAAATATGTTATACTGACACTGACACACATCAGCATCTCCCTTTTCATCTTTTACCTATACTGTTTTTCTCCCGGGAGAATACTAACACCCAGGTAAAGCAAAAGGACTCAAAATTTTCTCACACATGAAAATTCAATGAAAAATGAAGCCAAAGGAAAGGCAAAGTACATAAAATTATCTCTAGGTCTGCTACCTAAGTTTTATCACTACCATTTCTATGTCTACCCTAATTTCTTCTAGGGCCCATAGCAATTTTCTTCATTCATCAGGGAGATGAATCACTATATTTTAAGGCAGACATTTCTATATTTTTCCAGGTGTGTTATTCCAAATCAGGGTGGGTCCATCTTTGGGTGTGACAATTTAGATAAGAGATAAGTTTCCACTTTCGAGGCCAAGCTATCATTCCAAATGAATGCAGATAGGACCGGCTCCATTTAACAAAGGTGAGAACATTAGCTCTCAAAAAAAGACTATTTTTTCCTGAAATTTTTTTTTAATCCTGATACAGCAGATCATGGAGATTTGGTCAAAAGTTTGGGAGCTAAAATATGTTTTTGTGAAATATGAGTACACAGACATTTTGTTGTTGTTCAGTCATACTGGACTCTTTGTGACCCCCTGGACCAAAGCATATCTATACCGCCCATGAGGTTTTCTTGGCAAAGATAATGGAGTGGTTGGCCATTTCCTTTTCCAGTGGATTGAGGCAAACAGAGCTTAAGTGATTTGACCAGGGCCACACAGCTAATAAATGTCGTAGGCTGGATTTGAATTCAGGTCTTCCCAATTCCAAGCCTACCACTCTATCCACTGAGCAATCTCGCTGCCTATATGACACACAGATATACTACATCGAAACAGTCTGGCACCCAGCTGTCATTTTTAATGCAGATTATCAAGTCTACACAATTTTTCCTCAGAAGAGTTTTATCAAGTCGTTCCAAATAAGATAATTAGCTACTAGGTTAAGGATCTGGCAGTAGCTATATGTTCTCCAACGAAAATAGCCTACAACCTTCAAATCACCACCAGCCTTTGCTCTTAAGGGAAGATGCCAAGGTGGAGGCACAGGGAATTTACCAAATGGCCTAGGTTTTTAAAAGTTGAAGACAGAAGATGGAAGCAAAGGCAGACAAAAGGGGGCAGCTAGATGGTGCAGTGGATAGAGCACTGGCCCTGGAGTCAGGAGGACCTGAGTTCAAATTTGGCCTCAGACACATAACACTCACTAGCTGTGTGACCCAGGGCAAGTCACTTAACCCCAAATGCCTCACTAAAACAAAAAAAAAATTATTTTAATTCTAAAAAAAGGCAGATAAAAGGGCAGGTAGAAGAGTATTGCACAACCCTGTAAAATCGGTACAAGGAATGCTGAGCTGAGACAAGCAAAGGGCAACAAAAAGGGGCTGGGGTTTTTAAAACTATGTTAGGGGAAAGTGAGGGGATCGAAGAAAAGAGAAGACAGCTACACGGGGTAGATGGGATGATGATAAATACTAGCAACAGAGAGAAGGCCAAATTATTCAAGTCTTACTTTGATTTTGCTTTCTCAGTCAAGGAGAATGACCTTTGCACTAGAAAGCACAGACAGAAAGGAGTGCAACAGGGGTGTGCAGAACATCTGTGGGAATGAGCCTATAGGGGTCGTCTAAGGAAGCATGAACCAGGCTCCCTTAGAATTTTCCAGGGACTCCAAGGACAAGGGTGACCAGATATTGAAGGGCCTATTGGGAACAATGAGATGACAAAGCAAGCCCCATATTGGTCACTCTACGCTCTGCCTTTTTTGTCTTCCTGCCTAGAGATCATGTCAGAGCTGTTTAAAATGCTTCCATAATGACAGAAGTGAGAACAACCTTTTCGTCCACTGTGACAACATGGCGACTGTTCCCATGTGGCAGAGAGAGCAGGCTAAGTGAGCTGAGCCTGGGCCTTGTGCTCCTTGCTGCTTTTCCATTGTGGGATTCCTTCTCTGAGCACAGATGACTGAATAGTAATCCCCAAATGAGAGGCATGTCTAGATTTGTGGCATCCAGAAGTTTCTAAGAGAGCTCTGGAGCATATACTTCCTCTGAGGGCCCCATGGGCCCATTCCCACACACATATCATTCAAAGTCCATGACTATCAGAGAGTTGACATAATAAATAAGGAAGTAGTAAGAGATCACCCATTTGCCTTTAATTAATACTGCAAGCATATACTACCTCCTTGAATGGGAAAAGACATGGTAATTGTGATTGCCAAGACATTGTGAGATATTTGAAAAATCATAAAAAATAGGAGGGTACCACAAGATCTGAGAAGGGAAAATGTTGTCTCTGTTTAAAAAGAAAAAAGAGAGAGAAAGAAGAGAACAGAGTCTGTATGAGCCTAAGAACCTGACTTCAATTCCTGGGAAAATTCTAAAAGTGTTTATTAATGGTTCACCTAGCAAAGGAAGTGGTAATTACAAAGAGCCAGTTTGGCTTCATCAAGGACAGGTCATGCCATTCCTTTTTCACAGTATTATTAAACTGGTAGGTGAGAAGATTGTTATAGATACACTTTACTTAGATCTTAGCAAAACATTTGCCAAAGTATATCATGCTATTTTTATGTGTCTATATGTGGTTTAAATGATAATAGAGTAAGATGGATATGAACCTGGTTGGATGGTCCCACTTAGGAATCAGTCGTTAAAGGTTCAATGACAACTTGGCACGATGTCTCCAGTGGAGTACCTCAGGGGTCTGTACTTGGTTCTGTGCTATTTAATACAATGTTAAATGTCAATGACTGGGATGAAGGCATAGAGAGCAAGCTATCAATTTGCAGATGACACAAAATTAAGAACAAAAATTAACACTTTGAATGGCAAGTCAGGATGCAGAAAAATCTTAACAGAATAGAACACTGGGATGAATATTAGAAAGATCAAATTTAATTGGAATAAATGTAAAGTCTTACATGTGGATTCAAAAATCAATTTCCCTAAGAGAAGATGGAGGAAATATTTAGAGAATGGCATGTCTGCAAAATACCTAGGGCATTAGTGGACTGCAAACTCAATATGAGTTAGGAATCTGATGTGACAGCTAGAAAAGCTAACGTGATCTTGGGCACATTAAGAGAGGTATTGCTTCTAGGAATAAGGAAGTCTGTAAATATTCTCCTCTGGTCAGACCAGTCAACCAGTCAATAAGCATTTATTAAGCACCACTATGTCTCAGGCACATTTCTCACCAGCTGCACTGCTTTTGGACTTCTTAACACTTTTCCATCATGCTTTTCTGCCACATGAAACCCATTCTCTTGCAAGATTGAATCAACCCTCATACTCATATCTCATCCGTATGTCATCAGTATTCACCCTTTGCCCCTCTGATGAGACTTTCTGACAGTGTGGAAGGGCGTTACTTCTGTCTCATATAAGGATAGACTGAAAGAATTGGGAAGTTTAGCCCGGAGAAAAGACAACTCCAAGAGGGCCGTGTTCAAGTTCTTGAAGAGCTATATGTGGAAGAAAGAGTAGATCTGTTTCTGTCTGCCTGCATGAGGCAAACCTAGGAACAACGGGTGGAAGCTGTAAAGATGTAAACTTAGGTTGGATATCAAGAAAAGTTTCTACCAATTAGAACCATTCAAAAGCGGGATGGATTGCCTCAGAAAATGTTGATTTCTCCCTCACTGGGGTTCTTTAAGCAGAAGATTAGTGACCATTTGTTGGGTATGTTATGGGCATGCTGACCACCTGTTGTGTATACTCTGGGTATAGATTATAATACATGGCTTCACAAGTGCTTTGCAATTCTAAAATTCTGTAATTCTGAGGAAAATAATTCATTTTATGGTTAAGCTTGCATTCTACACTCAAAAAGATATGTTGTTAGCTAATCCATGGTTATCTGGAATAAATATTGCAAATTAAATGCTATGTATCAACATGATTAGACCCTACAAATTTTTCAATGATTTCAAACTCAAATAAAAATAGGATCCATTAATCCATCCATAAGGATTCCTACAGGCTACATATTGACTTAATTTCAAAATGCAATGTACACTATGTTTTATTGTATTTTTATTTCTTTTATTAAATATTTCCCAATTATATTTTATCTGGTTCAGGCCACCCTTGGGAGTATTGAGAGGGGCCTACAATCTGCATGTCTGACATCTCAACTTTAAATTACAACTCAAATATCACCCCCTCCAAGTAGCCTCTTTAATCAGGGATTCTTAACATTTTTGATAAGCATTAGATACTTTTGACATTCTAATGAAGACTATAGACCCCTTCTCAGAATATTGCTGTTAAATATATAAAACAAAATACATATGTCTACAAAAGAAACCAAAAATCGACATGGTTATCAAAGTTAAAAAAAAAAAAGTCCATGGACTCCAGGTTAAAAAGACCTGTCTTAAACCCTAGTGAGTAATGGCTCTTCTCCCTCAGACTTTGTACTTTATACCTCTCTTCTGCACTTGCGTTGTATTATTTTGTACTTTAAAATCTCCAAGATCACAAGGACTATCTAAATTTTATCTTTAGTTTTTTAACTCTATCAGCACCTAGTATGCTGGGCACAGTAGGTACTCCATAAGTTAGCATTAATAAATAACTTGACAGTGTTGTTTGTCTATCGTTCTTGAAGAGGACTAATGATATTATGAAGGTGATGTCTTGACTTGCAATTGGATTTAAGTGAGCCAGGTCTGTGAAAAGTCACCAGCCTCTGGAATCCTCTGGGTCTAGTGGCATGATATAGATCAAGATGACTGGAGACGGCCCCAGATGCAGTGGGATACCTTGGTTTTTTTAAGCTAAGATCTTTCCCAGATCTCAGTTTATCTGAGGCAAAGCCTATTCAGTGATTAAGGATAGGTAGGAAATGAGGCCCAAAAAACGACTTCTTTTACCTAGTCAAAAAAGTCAATCTGGGAGGGAGAGATTCTCAGCATTTCTGGCCAAAACAGAAACAATTGCTACTGACACTCACTCTGAGACATCAAAACTGAAACAATGACCAAGTGAGACTTGGGATGGGAAAAAAAGACTCAAAGGTGGCAAGACTTTATACAGAATGATAATATTTACTAACAGAAATAGGGAGGGAAAGGAGCAGATTTAGGGGGAAAGATAAACTGCTCAGCTACATTTAGTGGCACAGGTAGGTGGAGATGTCCAGAAGACAGTCTTGTAGGCCTGAACCTCAGAGCTACTGTTATAGACTTGAAGGTTCTTTGCATAGGAGTCATCTTTAAAGCCACAGAAGTAGATGAAATAGCCAAGGTATAGGAAGGATAAAAGAGGAAAGGAAATAGACAGTAATTAAGCACTTACTATGAACCAGGGACCATGCTAAGAGCTTTACAAATATTATTTCATTTGATCCTTACAGCAGTCCTGGGAAGTAGATGCTATTATCATTCCTATTTTATAGCTGAGGAAACTGAGGCAGACACAGGTTGACTTGCCCAGAGTCACATAGCTAGTAAATATCTGAGATCAGATTTGAACTCTGACTCCAAGTCCAGAGATCTATCCAATATGCAATCTAGCTGTCTCTGCCTATTTGCCATCAAAAGATGACTGAAGGCACATGCTTAGGGGACAACAACACTTATAAGGTTGGGAAGAAAGAACTACCAAATATGATTCACTGTTGGTGGACCAATGGATGGAAATAACCATTCTGGAAAACAATTTGGAATTAAACACAAAAACTTAGTAACCAGTGCATGCCCTCTGGCCCAGTTATACCACTGCTAAACCCATACTCTAAAGAGATGAAACAAGGAAGAAAAGGTCCTATATATAAAAAAGCAGCTCTTTTTGTGGTGGCAAATAACTGGAAACTAAAGGAAAAACCTGTCAACTGGCTGAACAATAACTGAACAAATTGTGGTGTATGAATGTGGCAGAATACTATTAGGCTATAAGAAATGAAGAAATAGATGATTTCAAAGAGTCACAGGAAGACTTGCATTTATTGATGCAGAGTGAAGAAAGCATAACCAAAAAACCAAACTAAACTATAACAACTTTGAGGACTTTTATAAACTGAGGAAGAATGAACTGAGCAGAACCAGAGAGCAATCTCTGCAATAACCATAGTCCTGTGAACACAAACAGCTTTAAAAGCTGTAAGAACTGATCGACAGAATGACCATTCATGACGCAAGAAGGCTGATGATGAAGCATGCTATCCACCATCTGACAAAGAAGTGATGGATTTAGGGTATGGAATAAGGGGGGTTTTTTGTTTTTGTTTTTTCTCAACCAATGAGAGAATTTGTTTTGCTTGACTATACTTATTAATTGGTATGAGGAATTTGTTCTTTTCTCTTCAATGAGATGGTATGGTAGGATGGAAAGAAAATCATTTTATATTGATTTAAAAAATAAAACCCTAATTTAAAAAAAACTATGTCCTCCTGATCAGCACTAAATTTTATTTTTTTCAAGTTTTAATAGAAAAGTAAGCAGTAGCAAATTTAAAAATCATTTTACCCAACTTAATACGGAATTATTCAAATGTTGAAACAGATCTGTAATCTCTTAGATGTAAGTACATTATTACTAATAAAAGAGTTTTATTTTCCTAGTGCAGAGTTGGTTGCCAAAATGGTACCTGAAGACTAGACCTGGTCACACCATTCTCCAAGACCTTCAGTCCTACTGCCAAGAATTATAGAAAGTGTTCCTAAAATATTCATTGGAATTGCTTTGGGATTAGGAAATAAATTGTAAATCGCCACTTGGGTTAATATATGCTGTTCCATGAGTTACTGCCCCACATTGCATTGAAATCCAAGAAGCAGTTATAATTAAAGAAGATCAAAGAGATGCGTAATCACTATCTTCATTCAGTTCTGCTATCTTTCAGTTAAGATAGAAGCTGGATTCCATTTCTAAATATAAGCCTGTGTGCACTGATTAACTGAAAATAATTTCTTTTAAAAAAATAATCTCTATCCAATCCTGTAACATACATTTCAGCTGCCTACATATTGTATTGCTCTGTGAAAATAGTAATTTAAAAGTCTTCTGCGTAGGGCACTGTAGTTTCATATCAAAATAGCTAGAGTTGCTGAGACTTAGTTGACCCTTTTACCTCAAGGTGAAGATCTGGGTTAATCAAAAGTTTATCTAAGTAGAGTTTAAAAATGTTAGAAAGACTCGGTTTTTTTCATTCTCACCACCAATAAGTTGGAATCCATATTTTTTAAAGTTATTGTGCATTTGCTATTAAGTATTTCAGTACTATGAATACAGATCATTAACTTTTTTTCAAATTTCATTGTTATTATTATTTTTTAATTAATTAATTAATTAATTTTTAGTTTCCAATATTCATTTCCACAAGATTCTGAGTTCCAAATTTTTCCCCCATCTCGCCCCTCCCCCCAACCCAAGACAAAATGCATTCTGAATACCCTTTCCCCTAATCTGCCTTCCTTCCTCTCACCCGCCCCCCTTCCTCTCACCCGCCCCCCTTCTCTTATCCCCTTCCCCTTATATTTTCCTGTAGGGCAGGATAGATTTCTATACCCCATCACCTGTATATCTTATTTCCCAGTTGCAGATCACCAACGTTTAAAGATAAACCAGTGTGTGCAAACTTCACCATCACAAAAAAAAAAAAAGAATGGAAGTTCTTAACCTTTTTTGGTGTCATGAACCCCTTTAGAAATCTAGTGAACCCTTCTTAGAATAGTGAATTGATTTGTTTCAGTTGTGTCCAACTCTTTGTGACCCCATTTAGGGCTTACTTGGCAGACACTGGAATGGTTTGCCATTTCCTTCTCCAGCTTATTTTTACAGATGAGGAAACTGAGGCAAACAGGGTTACATGGCTTGCCCAAGGTTACACAGCTAGTAAGTGTCTGAGGACAGATTTGAACTCAAGTCTTCCTGACTCCTGACATAGAGCTTTATCTACTGTGCCACCTAGCTGCCCCTTTTTAGAATAATGTCTTCAAATGAATAAAATAAAATCCATAGTATTAGAAAGTAGACAAATCATATTGAAATAGAATGATCAAATATTCTTAAAAACAAGTTCATGGATCCCAGGTTAAAAACTCCTAAACCAGAGGGTGAAAGTCCTTAGAAAATGCTATAAACTCATCTCTTGCATACTAGACACTGTTTTGTTTCCCAACCCTAAGATCTGCTTTACCCACACAGCCCAACTTTTCTGTCTGACCCTTCATGTCAAAGAGCTACTGGATCAAACAGGCACCTAACAAGGAAGCAAAACAAAGCAGGGTGACTGCAGCTATTGAGTTCTCAAAACCACATGAATTTTGCAAACATTACCAAGATACAGTAAAAGATGAACCAAGTCTCTATAAATCTATTTTGTATAAATTCCAAATGGTTTAAAAATGCCCAAGTTATTAATATAGAATAAGTCTGTGTTGCTATTAAATTGCTAATTCAAATGTATTTCTATAAACAGATGAGAATATAAAACTTAAGGTGAAAAAGGTAGGAAAAAAGTCACAAAAAAAGACAAGGAAACTATAATAAGCTTTTCCTCTTTCACTTAGAAAAAATAATCAATTATATGCAATGTACTTAGGTTTTTAACTTCTTTTATCCATTCCCCATTTCTCCAGTCAACTGTTACATAAATAACAGACCTAAAGTACATATTTTTTTAAAAGTTTTATCACAGGGCAAATTATAATCTCTGCACATAGAGATAATGATCAACATGGTAGCTACAAAACTCCGGAATAGAAAAGAGTAAGGTTTCCTAGGGTCCGTTGGCTAAAACCCAAGTAGATCCATAAAATATCCATTTAATTTACCTTGTAGTGAAAAATGGAGATCATCGATGCCAGAGGAAAGCTGTTCATCTTTGGTAGGAGGCATAGACGCAGATGCCATTCTTTAACGCTATGGAGATTATATCATGTCCTCCGCAGTTAAAGAAACGAGCTGAAAGGAAAAGGGGGGAGGGAGAGGTACATTAGTAATGTCACAATTCAGAATGTCTAGTAAAAATATGCACTACCAAATAAGCAAGAGAAAAGCCTCCTGTCTTGAAGAAACAACTTTTTTTTTCTCTTAAGGTGTTTCCTTAGTTTATAGGGGGAAAGTGGCTACGCCTTCTTTTTTACAATAATAATCCCGTTTTTGCCCTATGACTCCATTCACGTTCTCTGGAATTGCTGGCAGAACTCCCAAAAGAACTAGAATGTGGATTCTGAAATGACTTGTCATGAGAAGGAACCCCAGCAATTAGAAAGATTCAAGTAGGTTGTCCAAGGGAAGTGATGGTAACATCAGCTGATGACATCCTTGGCTATTTTGTTTCTGCTCCCACTTCGAGGATTTTCTTTAAAATACTGGATCTCATTGAATTCCTTTCTTGCTCAGTAACTATTATAATGCATCGGAAACAACAGAAGCAGAGCCTTGGAGAGCTTAGGAAATGAAAGTAACAAAGAATGTTTCAGACAAAACTGTTCTACTGGGTCTCTTTGCTCCTCTTCCCAAGGTCTTATTTTCTATATTTGCATGTTTCTTTTCCCTCCAAGACTAATCTCATCTTTAATTTAGTGTCAAATAATCTACTCCTCCCTACCCTGCCTCATACAATCAGTTCTGATTCATATGCACGAAGTTACTATTTATTACTTAGGAGGCAGGAAGTAAAACACTTCTTCAGACACTGGTATTTTGAAGCAAAATACAATATAAGCCAAAGCCAATAGCTAAGCAGAACTGAACCACTAATATGTCTAATCGGCCATTTTCAATAATAAACGGAAAAAGTTATATGTAATGATAATTATAAACTATATTGTAAATATTGTTATGAATAATAATAACATTGCACCCACAGAATTTGATAAGAATGCTTCTAAAAGTTAGAACAGCAGTGTGGTGTAATGAATAGAGAACTAGTGTAGTAAGGATAGACTCAGGTTCAAATCCCACCTCTGACATACATGGGACTATGTGACGGTGGGCAAATCATTTAATCTCTCAATACCCTGGGCAACTCCCTAAATTGTAGACCAAGTGGTGACGTGCATTGATTGGCAGAGGCAATAGTTTTCTCAATGGGAGTTCCCTATACCAATGAAATCATAGGCCAAAACAAAGAAAAGGTTAGGTTTCATCATTAGATGTGCTCAGGGGTAATTAAAATTCTAAAGAACATTTTATGAAAACTGTTAGGTAGTAATGGATACATAATATAATAGAATGTAAGCTCTGAGGATTGGAACCCTCTGACGGTAGGGACTGTTTTTATTTTTGTCTCTGTATTAATAATGCCACTTAACACAATGCCTGGTAACAAATGTTTGGTAAGAAATGCTTATTGAACAGAATTAAACAGGAAAGACAAGTTTAAAAAAAAGCTTTATTTATTTTGTTTTCAGACATTTGTTTTTTGATCCAAACTACTAACAAGAACATATCTTAAATTCTGGGGGTTTTGTTTTTTACTGTCACTTGTATTTAAATTGAACATTTAAATGGTACATCTTTATGTTTAGCAACATCAGAGTTGAAATGAAGCGCTACTACACTAATTAATATTCCTTGATATCAAATGCTACTATTATAAAAGGTCACCAGTCACTGAAATTTCACTTTAAGAAAAAAGGGTACCATTAGTGTTTTTAAGGGGTTTTGTGGGGTTTTTTGAGGGGGGTTCTCTCTTTTTTTTTTTTAGACTAAGTTTCCCTATCTTGCCCAGGCTGGAAGGGCAGTGACCACTATAAGAATAATTCAATTCCACTGCTTGCTGATCAGCATGGAAGCTTTGACCTGTTCCAATTCTGACCTGAACCAATTTGCTCTTCCTGTGGCAGTCTAGTGCCCTCTCCATGCTAGGAGCTGGCTATATTGGTACCAAACTTAGTGTGGACATTTAATCATCTTTAGACCTACTGCAGCTTGGAACTCCCAAACTCAAGCAATCTACCAGCCCCAGTAACAGAGACTACAGGCATTCAGCACACCATTGCTGGCCAGTGTATCATTAATAATGAGTCCTGCACAAGGATGCTAATTCCAACCTCTTATCCTAAGTTACTTAAAACAATGCAAAGAAACAAACAAAGGAAAGGTTTTCATTTTATTTGTGCTTCATCTTCTTCATAAGAAATTAAGAATAGTGCAGAAAACCTACTAATACAGTTTTTCACAAGATCAAGAAACTTTTCTCAGCAGGGCTTGTATGTTAGTTTTCCTGATGATGGAATAAAATTCATTTTTCTGTGTAAATTGCAAAACACAAATATGAACTTCTTTAATGTATTAGGACAGCAAGAAAACATTTAGGCTTTAAAATTACATGCCTGCATTTTTAAAGCAGTACCCTAAGGAAGTTTTTGCTTTTTAACCCCCAACCAATGGAACTTTACTAGCACACAGATAATTAAAAAACAATTCTTACTGAGAAAGATATCAAAAGTAAGAACAAATTGTAAATAGCTGAAAGCAACTGGAAGCGGTATATTTAAAACCAGATCTCAACCTCAGTAGAATTATGTATCTAAAAGCCATGCTGCAGAGGAAATGAGAATCTAATTATAGCTGATCAAGCTATCTTTGATGACTTGCTATTTCTCCACAATAATTGTTTCTGGTGTTGGTATGTAGAGGAAGGAATGAGTTGGCCTCTCCAAAGAGCGCGTCAACCGTATACGGTCTATGTAAAACTGGTAGAGGATAGCAACTAAAAACTTGATGAGGTTTCCCAAAACTGTGACTAGAGAGACTAAATGGTCAGTGGAAAGAGGAAGGCAGATGGAGGAGTGGAAGACTGAGCCAGGGAGTTAGCATTAGTCATAGGGGTACTCTAATCAGCTAAAATTCCCAAAGGACTATCCTAATTACTTGTGCTCTGCCTGTCCTTTGAGAAATGTCATTCTAAAAGTGAAGAATAATGGGGGCTGCTTCCTTATATAGAAATAACGGTCCCCTCTATTTACTCATGGTAAATGAGGCTCTGCCAGCTTTATTTCTCTTTTTGAAATAAAAGTTCACCACAATACACCAAGTTGCCATAAACTGCAGAGTTTGAATTACAATAGATCTTGCAGTTAACATATCCTATTGTTTGAAACCGGGAGTTTACCAAGCTAGATGGTATAGAGAGCTCTTCCTGATTTCAAGATCAAAGGGTTAATCTGCATAGTTGTATTTAACAGAATCCACGGAAAATGCGGTATAAGTTTAATAACATGAACTACTTTGAAACAAGTGTGGTTAGCTTATACAATACGATTTGATAGACTTGTAATTTTTGGAAATCTGGGAAAATTTCTGTATTTCTGTTTTTACAGAGTAGTTCCAAAACGTCATTTGAGGTTATGATTGAAATAACATCTATTTTTCAAGCTTGAAAATGTGGGGAAAATAGACCTGGAATACAGGAAGTATATGTTTTTATGTCAATTTCTCTACTTTTTTGCTATATATACTGTCTTAAAGACTGACCTAATGCCTCAAAGTTTCTGAGTTTCACAGAAATTGCTAGAAAAAAATTTGGAAGCAACATTTTGTTGGTTAAAGGGTTTTCTGTGGCTAACAAGCCCTTCAAAATCTAGAAGTATTAGGGGGGGAAATACTGTTTGTGGAAATAAAGGTCATATCTTTTGTACTCAAATGTTGATTAGGAGATGACAAAAAAAGCCAGGAGATATTCTATTTTGATGTTTTTCAGACATGTCTTTAATATGATGATTAAAATGGTTTTTAAGTAAGTATAGCTTCATTCATTGAGAGCCCTTCGTTGTTAATTTTCCTACTTTTCTATAGCATCACTGTTATTTACAATCCACCCAGGACTTCCGAAGGGTTTCTGTCCCTTAGCCAGGGCTCCTAAGTATAAACAGTGGACTTGTCCTAGCAACACATTGCTATTAGTATTTGATATACTCAGAAGGCCTTACAACAAAAAGTTTGTGATACTTGTGCAATCCACTTCTAGATGTTCTTTTATAATTTTTTTTCCTAAGAATTCTTTTACAAGATGGTTAGGGACCATTCTAAGCAACCCTTTAGGACTGCTCCAGATCTTGTTAAAGTTGCCAAACAAATACAACAATAACAACGACAAAGCAGACCTAAGAACTCAAAAAGCAGAGCCATCTAAGACTATTTAGCGTAAGAACAATAACATAAAAGACTCTTAAAAGTTTCTGAGAGTATTACTTCTGTACTGGGCATTAGATCATAGTAAAAAAAATTGATTATGAAAATAACTTACATTTTTATAGCCTTCATTGCTCTCTATTTGAGCCTCACGGCCACCCTGAGAGGTAGTGAAGTTGAGGAAAATGAAGTTCAAAAAGGTCAAATGACTTGCTCAAGGTCATATCACTGCTAAGGACTAAGGTCTTCTGGACTCCTTTTGAATAAGGATTAGAGTAGACGTCCACCAAGGCTTCTTCTAACTCTAAAATTCTTTGATTCTACAATTATTATCACTTTAACTTTGGGCAAGCAAGAAGAGGTTAAATTATGTTCATTAATTTCAGAAAGGAGGAAAGTATACTTTCAGAAATATTTCTAATAATTACTAATTTTTTTAAATGTAACTGCCCAAAGGATTTTGTTTCATTTTTCTGAGAAAACAATATATGTAGTTTGTAATACTCAAGTCAATGAATATCCATATGCAGCATACTGTAATGGTAAGAAATAATGGTTTGAAATCAGGAAGAAATGGGTTTAAAACTTGCCTCCGACACTTACTAGCTGTGGGATACTAGGCAAGTCTCTTAATCTTCCTAAAACTCAGTGTTCTAATCTGTAAAATAGAAGAAATGATAACACATATCTTACAGGGTTATTATAAGTATCAAATAAGCTAATATATGTAAAGTGCTTTTAAAATGTTAGTTATTATGTAAAATGCTAGGAATTGGGTGGATTTGGTAGAAAGAGACATCTTTGATAAAGAAGGAAGGGTACTCTTGCCCCCAATACTTGGACTAAATAGTTTTCAGATACCAAAGAATCACAGGACTTGGTGCTCAATCCTGTCCAAATCCCTTATTTTATAGACAAGGGGCAGTGGCATCCTGGAACCAGCTCCAACGAGCTCAGGATGGTAAAACAAAAAAAAAATCCTGTTAAAGCCAATTATTAAATCTTCAGCATGAGCATTTGCACCTCAGAACTCAGATGATGCTACAAATCAAAGCTTGATTTGTTTTGTTAATTATTTAAACTTAAGAAAGTGATGAAGAAAATGTTAATAATTCAGATCATACTGAAAAGGATGTTGAGGGTACATTTGTTATTCGGAGAACTGTTTGATAAGCATTTGCAAGCACACCCCTGAGATCCAAAGCACTGGTAACAATGTCTGAGATGTTACTTCAACTGAGGTCTTTTGTCTCCAAATCTAACCCAATTCCCACTGCACTCTATGCTGCCTCTGCCTTTGCTATTTTTAGTATTCAAGTACCTACAGGAACCACCAAATCATATAGATATTTTTTCAGTTTTAAACTAAAAGCATCTTATACAAGATGACTCTCTGGGAAGGGAAGGAGAAATGATACTAAAGGAAATTATAATGATGTCACAAAAAAGACATCAATAAAGCTTATTTTAAAAAACAAAGCATGAATTTGTAACATGCTCATTAAGTAAACAAACAAAAGGTAGATATGAAGGAGATTTAACTTAAAACTATAAGCCACAAAGCAAAATGTATAGTGTTGAACTCATTTGGGAAGACTCGGGTTTAAATTCCATCTCTGACACTGACTAGCTGTGGCATCAAAGGCAAGTCACTTAATTCTCTGTGCCAGTTTCCCCACCTAGGAGATGGAAATAATAACACCTAGAGTACATATTTCATAGGGTTATGAAGCTCAAATAGGAAAATATACGTAGAAGCCTTCTTTCGTGAGGACTTTCTGAGTAATTCAAAATTAATAGCAATGTATTTCTAGAACTAGTTTATCATTTACACTTAAGGGCCCCAGTTAAGGGGAGGGAAATCCTTTAGAAATATGTCAAACACATTGTAAACATAAGGACTATCAACCTTCAGTGTAAATTCAAACAACCTGTGAAAAAAGCAGTTGGTAACCTTTTGAAAATGTGGCTCTTTTAGGTCATATGTTTACTCTCAGAAGACATATGATTATTACAGGTGTTTCTAATGCCTCCCAGAAGCTGACTAGGGAAAATAAATCAGGAAGGCCACACACAGGAAAGGCAGAAAATCTATGGAGGCACAGCCAGGGGTATGCTGGTAAATGTTTAACAACTGACTCTCCCAGGGGGGGAAAAAGTACCGATGACACACTTTTAAGTTTAATCTGCATTATTAACATTTTTCTATCATTTTCTTAAGTCCAGGTGATCAAAACAATAAAGCAAGCCCTGATTTGTAGTGTTTGCTGATTTCCCAGGTATAAATGCTCACACTGGAAATTTACCAAAGAGTTGGTAAGAGCTAGCTCCAGCACACTTCTACAATTATATATTTCCCAGTATCCTTGAGATGCCTTTTCTCTTTGCCCTTGAAATAACTTTCAGCCCACTATTCCATTCTATTCTATCCACGTGGCCAGAAGCAGAGAGTATTTTAAGCCTGGAAGTCCTTCTTGGAGCAGGCTACCCTCAGCCACCTGATGCTTATTAGGGTATGACCACAACGCTGCCGTGGCTCCAGTCGGGTTGAATAACATAACAGACAAGCTGCGTAGAACCTGACAAATTCTAGCGATCATGGCAGAGATCTGGATAAGAGCAAAGGCATTCAGGAAGTAATGCTGACTGGCAACCTGAGAACTGACTTGAGTGAGACTGAACTGGATTGGCAGCTGCTCTGAACCCCCAACCATTCTGAGATTACCTTGAGAGACAGCAATCCCAAAGCCCAATGCTTCCCTTTTTTCTCTAATTATTACCGTAGAACTGATCTTAGTGAATTACAAACATGAAGCACCAATGACATAGGTCTGGATTTTTAATTTTTTTTTAATGACCCATCAAAGTATATATTTGATACTGACAGGCAAACAATGCAGATCTCATAATGGCTCTGAATCACATCTTTAAAGAAGAAAATGACAATGTTTGTTAACAATGCTAAAATCTGTTACATGATAGTGAAATAAAAGTTGATAGAGGAACATCTGTTTTTTTTGCTTTTTGGTGAGGTAATAGGGGTTAAGTGACTTGCCCAGGGTCACACAGCTAGTTAGTGTCAAGTGTCTGAGGCCACATTTGAACTCAGGTCCTCCTGACTCCAAGGCCGGAGCTCTATCTACTGCGCCACCTAGCTGCCCCAGGAACATATTTTTAAAAGCATGTTGTGGATATAGATATTAACCAGATGCACACTTGAAAGCATTAACATACAGAAAAGTAAATGTAAATTAATTAACCAGGTAAAGGGTATGTTAAATAATTTGGCTATCAAATCATCTTATCCTTAATAATAATAGTAATAATAGCATTTATGTAGTGCTTTAAGGTCTGCAAAGCTATTAACATGTTATCTCCCTTGAGCCTCACAACAATCCTGTGTGGTAGGTGCTATTATTATCCCCATTTTACAGATGAGGAAACTAAGGCTAAAAGAGGTTAAGTAATTTGCCCAGGGTCACATAGCTAATAAGTGTCTGAGGCTGGATTTGAACTGAGATCTTCCTGACTCTAGCCTCAGTATTCTATCCATTGTGCCTTCCAGTTATCACAAGTCACCAGATAAACGGCTTCATCAGGGGATATCCAGTGTGGGTGTGATGGTTTTCCCAAAGGCTTCAGAGCTGCCCTGCTCAACAGAGAAACTCTAACCAGTAAATGCCATTTCCACAGGTCAGAGCTCACACCATTTGTGGCACCTGGATGTTAGCTTGAAGGTCAGTATAGACCAAGGAGTATGATATAGAATCTGCTCTACAATTTCTAATATTAAAAATCTTTCATTTTTGCTCTCAAGCCCCCACCCAGAACCTGGGAAACCTTCTGCTCAAAACTGACCAAAATCAAAGTCAAACAATTCTTTTTAACAGTCACCTGATTTATGAAACAGTAAAGCAGCTCTTAAAAAGCTGGTGCAGAACTGTAAAGAAGCCAAGAAGCAGCTGATCAGGAAGAACCTGATCTTCCTCTCTCTGATCCTCCCATCCACCTTCATTCTATGGGGAAAAAGGTTAAGGTAGGAGGTGCTTGCTTGGAACCCATTGAGATTGGCTGTGCAACAAGCAAAAAAAAAAAAGGCAGAGAGGAAATTTCACTAGGGTTAAGATTGGTATCTCTCCCAGATCCATCTCATCCAAGCCAGGGCATTTCCTGGGATATGCCTGTTCTATTCATTCTCACTCCAGTCTGCTCTCTGGTTGCCTATCTGAAATCCCCAGTAGAGTAAAGAATATAATAGGTGCTGAGAAAGACATGAACAAAATGTTTAGAAACTTCAGAGGAATAAGAGATAACTTCTGAAAGGGAGTGAGAGGAGGACCCAGGAAGACTTCATGGGAGAGGTTATATTTGAGGTAGACCTGGATGGATGGTCAGGATTTCAATAGGCAGGGTAGGGAGAGACACTCAAGAGTGAAGGTATGACACAGGAAAATGTACAGAGGCAAAAAACTGCAGGGCACATTAACTTTGTCTAGACATATGATATCACTGACATAAGGAATTTCCAGTGTGGAACTTCTTTCTACCATTGCAGATTAGCTACTGTTCTGCAATTTACAGTTTAGAAAGTTGCTTGAAGCCCTGAGAGATCAGGTGACTTGACCAGCCAAAAGGTCAGTATGCATCCGGGGGACACTTGAACTCAGGTCTTCCTGAGGTCACCATTTGATCCACCATGCCACATGGCTGTCCACACACACACACACACACACACACACACACACACACACACACACACAATAATAAAGCTTGTACATGTTATAAACTAATTTATAATCTCATATTTATTGTTAATAATTATGCTATAAATGACAGTAAACATGTGAATCATACCAGAGTTATGCTATGGTCACCATGAAACAGAGATTTTCTTGAATAATTAGGACGTTCTTTAACTGAACTCTTCCTGAGTTGTGCCCAATTTAGCACTGTCCTGTCTTGTTCCCCAAGTGAAAGGGACTGTGATAGTGTCTTCAGATGGATACACCCAGAAGACACTTCAAAACTCAAGAGTCAGTTTTAAAGATAAAGATTTGGGAGTCATTCACCTATCAGTTGATGGTTGAATTCAAAGGACAGTACAAAGAAAAGAGGGCAAAGAATGGAACGCTGAATGATGCGTAAATTTGGGAGGTGGGGGGAGAAAATAGTGCCAACGATAGCAGCAAAATGATCAGACAGAGAAATAGGAAACCAAAAAGAATCCAGTGTCACAGAAACCCAGAAAAAACAAAATATTACTAAAGAAGGAATTGTCAATTGTGACAGATGCTTCAGAGAAATTAAGGAGGATGAGAAGTGAGAAAAGCACATTGGATTTGGTGATCAGCTGGTCCTGCATATCTTTGAAAGAGCAGTTCCTTCATGATAGGAATGAAAACTAGAATGCAAAGGGTTAAGTAATGGGTAAAGAGAAAGTCAAAAAAACGGGCAAATACTATTGTGTCAAGAAGTCTGGAAAGGAAGAGAAAGTAGATAGCAGCTCAAATGAATAGCTGGGTCAAGGCAAGGGTTTTTCAGTTCAATTGAATATGCATTTATAAAATGCCTGGAATGGAAGACATATGCACAAATTGATGAATAAAAAAGGCTGAAGATTCAAGAGGGTGGCATGTTAGGTAAAAACAGAATTTATACAATTGATGCCAAAGGAAGCGAGAAAATAGATGGAGAAACTGGCTTTGAAAACAGAATTTCTTCCCTCCAGACAGGAGATAAAGAAAAGAAGATGGCTAAAGATACAGATAAATTTTGAGATAGGAGGGAGTCAATTAAGCAAAGACTTCTGCAGAGTGAGAAGTAGAAACATGGAAATGGTAGAAAAGATTTAAAAGAGAAGCTCTGGAGAGTAGAATAGATTGTGAATTCAGGGTTGAAAAGAAAAAGTCAGCGAGAATGGGGGACAGCTGAAGTTATATAACATAAATGCAAAGTAGTCCCAAGCAGCATAATTTTTAAAAACTAAACATTTCAGTGATGCCTTTTTGTCTCTACTTCATGTTTATTTCCCACTCACCCTTCTGAATGAACTCTCACTTGTGACAAAGAAAATTACTCAAGTAATTATACAAAAACCTCTGATACAAAAACGTATGGTATAGAGTGAAGTAATCAGAACAAGGAAAACAATATAAGAAATGACGACAACGATATAAACAGAAAAAAAAACAGTACAATGAAAATGAACTTTGCATAATTATGCTTATAAGCTTGGCTAGAGAACAGTTGAAAAAACACACCTCTCTCCCTTCATCAAAGAGGTAAAGTATTATGGGTGGAAATACTGCCTGTACTGTCAAGCATGCGTAATTGACATGATTGGCTTTGCCAAACTGCCTTTTTTTTAAAATCTTGTTGCAAGGGATGGCTCACTTAGTATTGGAGGGAAAAGGACATATGAAGAAATTCATGTGATGTGACAACAAATGACATCAATGATTTTTTAAAATCTGATGCAGAGACTATATCTGACAATCCTTAAAATGTTATCCTAGTGGTCTGGAAGTATGATTCATTATGTATTCCCTGGGGTCTTCACTGATTTTTCAGTTACTCTGAGGTCAACTTCATTTTAGTGATCTTGTCATTTACATTCATGTAGTCATTGTGTTTACCTTCCTCTTGATTCTGCCTTATTTGAAATGCATCAGATCATACAAATCTCCCAAACGCAGAATTTTCTCCAACAACCCTGGGCAGCCTTGGAAGCAGGAGAAGGCAACACAGACAATGAAAGATGATGTTCTGAGGACTGCCCTGCTATCAGACAGAAGCCTTCTTATGACGATACTGGTGAATCAGGAAGGATTTGAGAAAAATTTTCTGGCCCAAAGATTTTTTTAAATCAAAAATAAAATCATTTGATGTCAAAGTTGTAGTTTTTACAAAATATCATTTTAAGATTTACAGTTTTATTTTTTATTTCTTTTACAGATTTATCATTTTTAGGGAAGCAGATAAGAATTGCTGGCCTTTACATATGTTTTCAACATATGTTTTAAAGTTAGCAAAGCATTTTATTTACATCATTTCATTTGGGTCTCATAACAACTCTGTGAAGTAGATACTAAAGGTATTATACTTTCTATTTTATAGACAGGGGAAACAGGGGCCCAGAGAGGTTAAGCTATTTGCCCATAGCCACACAGCTAACAACCAGCCAAAGAAGATTTAAATCTAGGCCTTCCTAATTCCAAGTATAACTTTCCATCCGCTATGCCACCCTCTTTCCCATCAAATCTGCCTGATGCCCCCTCGGCAACAGCAACTCTCATAGCCTTAGCATCTTCTTGCCAATTAAGAAGTCCTTTAAAATGAGATTTTGCTGCATTAAACTGGTGAAGCTGGCAAACAAAAAGAGTGATAACAGGTACTTACAAAATAATATTAGCTGGTATTTATAATGCACTTAGTGTACAATTACCTCTTTTGTGCCTCACACTAACCCTATCCCTGTTTTATAGGTGAACAAAATGCTTAAGAACAGAGCTTAATTCACTCCAGTCCCACAGCCATAAGATGCCATCTGTGGGATTCCAACCCAGGTCTCTCCTGATTCCGGGTCTAGCACTTTTCCCTTTATGCTACACTGTCTCGATATATATTTATACAGTATTGCAGCTTATAAAGCACTTTGCATAAAGTAGGCATTCAAAAGATGTTTGTTGAATTGAATTGAGTGTGTTTAATAGATACCATTACAACATCCACATTAGTATCATGTGCATGACTGTGAAAGAACATGGAGTTCAAGGAGCTAGAGAACGTCAACGGATTCTATGCTAAGACAGAGACCCAAGAGGTGCCAAGTTGTAAGAATCCTGCAAAATCATCTGCAAATTACTGAGAATTACTTTGAGAAATTACTACATTGGCTATTCACTTAATAACAATTTATACATTGATTCACAATTCTCAACATTTTCAAAGACATTATTTAGAGGGTAGGGGCAAGTAGGTGGCTCAGTGGATAGGGCACCAGTCCTGGAGTCAGGAAGACTCGTCTTGGTGAGTTCGATCTGGCCACGGACACTTAGTAGCTGTCTGACCCTGGGCAAGTCACTTAACCCTATATGCTTTAGTTCCTCATCTGCAAAATGAGCCTGAAAAGGAAATGGCAAATTACTCCAATATCTTTGCCAAGAAAATCCCAAATGGGGTCATCAAGAGTCAGACGCAACTGAAACAACTAAACAAAATTTAGATGGCAATTTGTAAAGCACATCAACAATTTCACATTTTATATACAGCAACTGGGACAAAGACATCTATTCAAGATATTTCACATATGTCACCAGTGTGTCCATATCTCGGAGTCTTCAGGCCTCACACAACCAAGTAAGTTCTTGCTTCCAGCAGAACATTCAAATGAAATATTTCTTAATGTGATAATGCTTGCCAGCAAACATCTTTTAACAGCCAAAAGCATTTTGGTTGTTGGAATCTTGTTTCAGGAATGGGCTGTTTATTTAAGGAAACATTTGCCAATTTTAGAAGGAGTTAAGGAGGTAGTACACCATGAAAAGTAGGCAAATTTATAGTGGTAAAGGCAATATGGAGGGCTTTATAACCTGGGCAATCATTAGACTTTACCAGCAAAGACCTTGGGACTGATGCTTGGCTCATGAATCCATTTTCCCTCTTCAGCAAGTGGTATTGACTTTAAATAATTAATCACCACTATCCACAAACATCTTTTGAATGCCTACTTTATGCAAAGTGCTTTATAAGCTACAATAACACATGTATATATGCACATGTTTGCATTTGATATATGGATATGTTGATTTGTACACATGTACAGATATGTATATCTTTTAGTGCTTCCTTGCTATCAATCTAGACTGTGGAACAGATATCTTGCCAGGGTCCAGGCCTGTAAGTTACTATCTGGCTGTCCCCATACTCTGCCTTTCGCTCCAAGCCCATTATCCCTCTCCCTCCCACCAGAACCCTCCCCTTTCCAATGCCCCTTAATTTAATGTCTTCACCCATTAGCGTGTAAGTTTCTTGAACTGTCTCCAGTTGGCTTGTATTTGTATCCTTCCAGCTTAGTACAGCGAGTGGTACATAATAAGCACTTAATAAACGTTTAACTACGTAGATATACATATACGTAAACATTTATTCATTTGTATTCAAAATGAAATTCTACTGTATTATGTTGCTATGATTTACAAAGAAAGAAAATTAATCTTGTACATAGTAATAATAGCTCACCTTTACTTAATCATTTAGTTTACAAAATATCCTTGTAAACCTTGCCAGAACAATTCCATAAGAAAATCAACAAAACTATAATTAGAAGGGGGCATTGACTCCCTCTCTCTCCTGCTACTAAAATGACAGATAACTAAGATAACCTGCTAAGATACCCCTCTCTCTGTACTGATGCTCTCATCCTCTGACAGCTTGCCCTCACCCATGCCAAATACACAGGTGGGAATTCATTGACCATGTAAATTTAAGCTTCCCCAGATTCTTTGCTGGATTTCATAGCAGCTTCTTAAGGTAAAATTCCAATTTCCATTTGTCCTGAAAATCACTATTTTATAACATTACCCTGGTACCAATCTGTAAAAATGATATTTTATTGTTATTTGTAGGATGGGGGTATTGCTGTACTTTTTTACAAATGGTATAAAGGTAGTAAGGTTCACATTAGCAAAAATTTATGCAAGGGAGATAACAAATGCTTCATAAAATAGTTATGTGACTGCACCCTAATCCTAGAAGTATTTTTTGCCAAATTTCTTAAGTAATGTAATTGTAATAACACTTTTTAAAATGTTTCTATTGGATAAAATTTCCTCACTTAAGAAGCATGTGCTTTCCTCACACAACCAAAGCAAGTTCTTGCTTCCAGCAGAACATTCAAATGAAATATTTCTTAATGTGATATGCTTGCCAGCAAACATCTTTTAACAGCCAAAAGCATTTTGGTTGTTGGAATCTTGTTTCAGGAATGGGCTATTTATTTAAGGAAACATTTGCCAATTTTAGAAGGAGTTAAGGAGGTAGTACACCATGAAAAGTAGGCAAATTTATAGTGGTAAAGGCAATATTGAGGGCTTTATAACCTGGGCAATCATTAGACTTTACCAGCAAAGACCCTGGGACTGATACTTGGCTCATGAATCCATTTTCCCTCTTCAGCAAGTGGTATTGACTTTAAATAATTAATCAGCACTATCCACCTTTTCAAACAGGGATTGGTTTTGTATTGTAATGACTGGCTTCCAAATTTGGCCATCACTACAGGCCAATGATTGCTCAGCTCCATATTTAAGTCGGCAGCAGAATATGGCCTGCGAAGTTCATTTATCATCATTACATAGGATAAGCATCATAACCTCAATCCATACAGATGTGACCTTAGTTCCAGACAAAATACTTTTTACATTTCTTGTTGGCAAAATGTTTCAAAGCTTATCTATCATCCACATGAAAGAAACAATTTTCAGCTTCCTACAAAGAAGACTTACCCACCAGAAGAATCCAGGCTGGAAAAATAGACTGGGGGTTAGAGGGTGGAGATGGAACATACTGTAAAAGTCAGTCTGTTCAATCTATGAATCACCCTTCAAGATATAAATGAGTTGCCCCTTCCCAGCTGATCTAGGCTGATTAGATTGGACCCCTTCCTAGAAGGAAGAAGAGTCACATGGAGATATAAGTAGCCAGAATGACTGATTATCCCATGGGACCATCCAAAGACACAGCAAAATAATTCTACTAACCCTAGTGTTTATCTTTATCTAAGCCTACTTTTGATTGGTGTATTGAGAGGATGAGGATGAAGGGAATGATATCTGTTTACCAGAGACCATTTGTAAAATGTTCTAGCTTCCACTTCCCAATTAGATATAAAAAAAATTAGATATAAAAATTCTATCTTAGAAACCATAGGCAACTCAGAATCAGCCTACCTCCATTCCTGGGTATTGATCACACATGTTTTATTAGTCAGGACCAAAAAAGGACTTTGATCACAGGTAACTGACCATCAAATTAAAGGTAGAAGGTAACTTTGAGTTCATCTTGTCCAACCTTCTCACAGATGATAAAACTGAGGCCCAAAAGGTTGTGACTTAAGTAAATAGGTGGTAGAGCCAGAAATCAAACCATATCTTCTGACTCTTAATGCCAGTGTTATTTCTACTGAACCACAAGATTTAGACCTAAGGTGGCCGTAAAGTAAGGTAAAAAAAAATTCCCTGTATACTTTTTGCATGTAAGTGTTCCATCAGTGGTTTGCATGCATTAATAAACACTATTTAGTAACTCATGGGGAGCCAGATGGGTATTGTTTGAGATTCAGAACTAGACAAGTGTGCCACTTAAATTAAAGAAGCATTTGCACAATTATTCAGATAACTAAGGATAGGAGAAATATCTCTTATTCCTAAATTATCTATTTTGTGGTCATAGAGAGTAGATCAATTCCTCAAATTTGCTTCTTTACTTTTTATTGTTATGAACTTAAATATCTATATAGGAACATTTCCTTACACAAAGAACAGAAACAGAGGGTTGAGTGAGAAACCTCCAATCTCTATTATGTACAGCTTTTAAAGTAACTAACAAATTGAACAAGCTAGGGGAAGGGGAAAAGGCCATTTATTAATCATCTATTATGTGCCAAATACAGTGTTAAGTGCTCTACAAATCTTATCTCATTTGATCATCACACAACTCTGAGGTAGATGTTATTATTATCCCCATTTTACAGATGAGGAAACTGAAGCAGACAAAGGTGAAGTGATTTGCACAGGGACATGCAGCTAGGGAGTGCCTGAGGCCAGATTCAAAATCAGGTCTCTCTAACTCCAGGCTCAATGCTTTATTTTATTTTATTTTATTTTATTTTATTTTAGGCAATTGAGGTTAAGTGAATTGCCAGGGTCACACAGCTAGTAAGTGTCAAGTGTTTGATTTGAGGTCGGATTTGAACTCAGGTCCTCCTGACTTCAGGGTCGGTGCTCTAGCCACTGTGCACCTCACTGCCCCTCAATGCTTTATCTACTGGGCTACCAGCTGCCTTCCTCTGGTCTTCTTCTGGGGGAGGGGGAACGGTCTATGTAGGTTTGGGTGTGGTTTTGTTTTATTTTCTGGTGTTTCACTGATGCTCTTTTCTTTTTCTTTTTTGTCATCACTATTCCTATACCCCCTCTTCCCATCAAAAAAAAATGCCTTCCCTTGTAACAAATAAGCATAGTGAAGCAAGGTAAATCCACATTTTGGTCATGTCTGAAAATGTATGTCTCATTCTGTACCTCTAGAACCCAAGTTGCGGTCCCAGCTCACTGCTAACTAACATAGTCCTGCCCCATCATGAGTCTCTTAATCATATTAAAACTGTTTAAAATTATAAATCCATAAATCAGGATACTCTACTAGATATCTAGGTGCAAATTGTAATCATGTTTTTTTAATTGAATTTAATTGAATCAAGTCTTCATGAGCTCAGTTCAATGGCCAAAGATAGCCATCACGAACAGAAATACATGCTGTGACAGGATCAGTTCAAATCCATAATCACTTCTATAAGAGTTGAAAAATGTTCTAATGGCAATGGATAGCCAGCATCATATTCATATATAATTGCTCTAATTGCGCAATTTCCAAATACTACACAAAACCTTTTTGTACAAATACTTTACCATAAACGTTTTAATACGTCTAACACTTATCTCTAATATACTATTTCTACAAGGACTTTCTTATTTACTATTAAGAAGGCTGCTGTAAATACAAACTTATAAATTATAAGTCCATATGTCAGCATAGTGGACTAGTTATCTAGTAGAACATTCTAAATTCATTTACATATGCTATGTTGTTATTGTTCAGTCTTTTCAGTTGTGTCTGACTCTTTGTAACCCCACTTGGAGTTTTCTTGGCAGAGATACTGGAGTGGTTTGCCATTTCCTTCTCCAGTTCATTTTACTGATGAGGAAACTGAGGCAAACAGGGTTAAGTGACTTGACCAGGGTCTCTGAGACCATATTTGAACCCAGGAAAATGAGTCTTTCTGACTCCAGGTCCCAAACTCTATCCACTATTATCACCTAATTGGCCCCAACATATGCTGCCCTTACATATACTATAAATAAGTAGAAAGAGTATTACATTTGTGGACCTGTCTTGGAACCCCATAGTCATGAAGTTCAAACTTAGAATTCTCTCTTATTTTCATCTAAAAGCCTAAGCCAACAATCAGGTGGACAAGGAGCAGAAATCCAATTCAAGTATTTATGAAGTGTCAGCTGTTTATAAGATCTCTCCTAGGCGCTGCAGCCAGATTGTAGCCAGATTAAAAGAGTTTTTAAATGTCAAGCTGAAGGATTTCTGTCTTAGCCTAGAGGCAATAGGGAGCCACGTAATTTTTTTGAGCATAGTAGCCAAATGGTCAGATAGATCCTTTTGTCATTCAGTAGACACTTAAGTATACATGAAGCACTTTTTATGTGCCATGCACTATGCTAAGTGCCAAGGGTACAAGAGTAAGTATACATAGTAAGAGTGACCTTGCTTATGATCATATAACCCTCCCCTTAGACCTGAAAATCAAAAATATGATCCTCACCCTCAATGAGCTCACATTCTAACGGGAGGGACAACATGCAAACAACTACTTTATGTACAAGACATAAACAAAGTAGATGGAAGACGATCCTAGAGAGAGTGCACCAGCAGTGGAAGAGACCACGAAAGGCCTCCTGTAAAAAGTGGGATTTGAGCTGACTCTTCAAGAAAGTCACGTAGGTGAAGACAAAAATCATTCCAGGTACATGAAAAACAGAGATGGGAAATTAGGGTGCTATGTTGAGGGAACAGAAGGTACTCAGATCATAAAGTATGTGGAGGGATATAAAGTATAACAGGTCTATAAAGAGGCAAAGGGGCAAGGTTTTGGAGGACTTCAAATGCCTAGAGGTAATAGGGAGCCATTGTGATTTATTGAGTTGAGGAATGACACCATCAGACCTGTGTTTTAGGAAAATCATTTTGGTGGTTGAGCGGAGGATACACACATGTAGGAAGAACCTGGAGACAACCAGAAGGCTATTGTAATAGTCCTGGTGGGAACTGCGGAGAACCTGCATCAGTATAATAACTATGAGAGCAGAAAGAAGGGGATGAGTACAAGAATTCTTGAAAAGGTAGAAACAATATGTCTTAGAAACAGATTGGATGGATGGAGTGAGTAAGAGAGAAGCATTGGGGATGACACTGAGGTTGTGAACCTGGGTTGTAGTACCTTTAACAGTAATAAGCAACTTTGAAATGGGAAAAGGTTTGCAGGGAAAAACACTGAGTTCAGTTTTGGACATGACTGTTGAGTTCAAAACGTCTATGGAATATCTAGTTTGAGATACCCAAAAGGCATTTGGTGAAAACAATACTGGCGTTCAGGAGAGAGGTAAGGGCTGTATATATAGATCTCAGAATCATCTGCTAGAGATAACTGAACCAATGGGAGCTGACAAGATCCCCAAGTGAAAATATAGTAGGAGAAGAGATGAGGATCCAGGACACAGCCTTGCCAGACACCAAGAGTTAGAGAGCAGGGATGTAATGGACTATTACCATGTTATAAAGAATATATGTATAAAGAATATGAAGAATTCAGGGAAAACTCATGTGAACTAATGAAGAGTAAAGTAAGCAGAATCAGAAAAATAATATACACAATGACTACAACAATGTAAATGGAAAAAACTAAACTAAATGAAATTAAATTCTCTACAAGTTAAAGTCAAAAAAAAATTATTAAGTACCTACTGTGTGCCAGGCATTGCACTAATCACTGAGGATACAAAGACATGACAATCCCTGTCCTCAAAGAGCTTATAATCTAATAGAGGAAGACAACATATAAAAAGAAGCAGAAAAGCAAGGAAGGGGGTGAAAAGAAGGGTATTCAGTACAAGAGTATGATGGAGTCCTGTAGCTGTTTGGGAAAATATGAGGTGAATGCCCTGGCCACTCCTTAAGTGGTAGAAGATCTGGGAGCTCTCCAATGTCCACCTTTCATCTTCTGAAATCAGAGGAAGAGAGAGGCCCCAAAGGCAGGGGGTAGAGTTGATGTCACCCTGCAGGATGAAGAGTTTCTGGAAATCATAAAGTCCAAGACGGCAGCTGGATAGGTGATGTAATCATAACTAAGCTTATGGCTGAAAGATAGCTAAGATAATGCACTTCCCTTTCTTCTTCGCAAGGGGTAGGGGATGACTATGGGAGTGGAAGATTACCCACTTTAAACACAGACTGTTTTAATGAGACAATAGCCTCATGCACGCAATAAAACATCAAGCTGCTACATAAAAATTTAGTTAGATTGATCCATTTTATCACAGCCCAAGAAATATATATATATATTTAATAAATATATCAAGATATATCTCTCCTAACTCTTTTCCAAAGGACCTAATAAATAATAAAAAAGACAAAGAAAAACTAAAGTATAGAAAGTCTAAAAAATGGATGATCAGTCCTTGAATAATGGAGAGTTGACATAATCTCCACTACCACCATACACACACACACACACACACACACACACACACACACACACACACACACCCATACATAGTAGAACAAATTCTATTCATTTACTCTCATTTAAGTTGAACTTAGCTGTTCAAGGATCAGTTGAGTAGGATTTGAAGAAAAAAGAAAAGTTTGTCAAAACAAGCCTCATTCTAAATATCAAAGGCCAAAAACTGCCCACAGAGATTCATGAGCAAATGGGAGCTTTTAGTATGTTGCTTATGTCTTATATTCTATTCATAAACTCAATTTAGTTGTAGTGGAAATGGTACAATGAAATTCTGCCCCAAAAAAAGGTAGGAATAGTATACAAGGAAGATCCAAATTTCACATATTTTAGTGCAAAGTTAAACTTAAAAAGTGACATAGACAACGTGAGTTAAGAATCTTAGTTTTTGCTATTCTACCTGGAATTTTGATTGTTTCTAAATTTTCACTTGCAATAAAAAGAAAACTACTAGCATTGGCATCACTTTGAATTTTAAAGATTTATATTGAAGAGAAATACTGAAAAGAACCTAAATGTACTTCCCAGTGTCCTAACAACACATCTGTCTGGAATCTTCTAGGAAAGATGTATTATTAACTTCAGTATCTGGCTCAGTGGATCACACAAAGCCCAAGAGTTCAAAAAGACAGTTCTTTTTACTAAAAACAAATTTCAGTATCCCCAAGTAGAAGCAGTTCTCAAGCTGATAAAAAGCAATCCAGGAAGATTAAAAACTAATAAAAGCTACCTGCAAAAAGGTTCTTTGTGGTCTCTGGAGCCCTCTGCCAAAGTCCTAAAAACTGCTTTTACATTCTGCTTGCCCCAAGGGTCTACAGCTGAGTACCAGAACAATCCACCTGGGGCAAAGTTAATCCACACTGCCCAGGTCTTGGTGCCACAACTTCCCAGCTCACCAGTAGTCTGGACTGATGTTATGGAAGTGAGGTATTGGGGAGGGGATGGGTGAGTCTGGGTGGAGGGTGGGTGAGGTTTAAACTCATATCTTTTCAGTTCCCCAATATCCTGGCCCACAATACCAAAGAACTGAAACAGAAAAAGAGAGGATAAGAATAAGAAATGATGATTAGTAGAAGTTAAAGTTTAGAAAGGAAAGTACAGAAGGGGAAAATTGGAATGATAGGACTTCTTGCCCTGTTTAGAAGCAGTACCTACTCAGCCTGTATCATCACAACACCACAGCCCTCCACTTACCATCCAAAACTAAGGCAGGATGTTCCATTAACAAGGCTCCTGCCTCAACATCTAGTCCTTTCTTCTCTATCACTGGTCCTGGGAAAGTGGTGCTATAGCCTTTTCCTCTACTGAAGATGGGATTTGGAAACCTGCTCTCTCCAGAACTGTGTGGAGGCTGTGTCTCCTCTACTCTATGTAATTAAACAATGCTTCAGCCCATCCTTACCCCAAAGTACCTAGGGACCCAAAGTACCCAAAGGACCAGATTAAAATCCTGAATCTCCTGATGTGTGTGGAAACACAACCTCTTTGTCCAGGAGAAAGATTTATTATAAGCAGGAAGCCTTGCTTCAACAACCATCTAAGAAAATCAACTGTGTCTCAGCTCTCCACAGTGATCAAGCGCCTAGACACAAGTCCTTTGGACACCAGGGCCAGTATCCTCTGGATACTCAGATACCAGGCCTGTTACCAATAGGACCTAGTCTAAGTGTAACCCACAAGTCCAGAAGCCAAGAATCTGCACCATGTGCAGGAAATCTAACTGCATCATCCCCTGCCTTATCGAAATGAGGCAAAGAAATCAAAGCCCAGTCAGACCTCTGGGGAACTAATCAAGTATTTATTGACCCAGATTCTGACCCTACCTCCCATCTTCCCTGGCCAGGAGAATAAACTGCCTTTCATTAACACTCTACCCTTAATCATGACAGCCCAAAACAAATGGTCACATTGCCCCTGTCTATGGAGGGCAACCTCCCACCTCTTGATCTCTGATTCCCTGTGTTTCAGATTCCTGATTATTCTAAGTCCCAGGATGCTAAAACATTCCCTGTTTCCTGATCCCTATCCACCTTACCCCCACCCTTCCCAAGTCTATTTTTATCTATTCCTTCCTCTATTCTAATTTCTGGAAATTCCATTCTATTGTTAACAAAGTTCCCTTCATCTTAGACCTTCTCTTATACTCCTTCAATTTTCTTGCAATCATGGAATCCTAGCTTTCTCCAGAAGATACTGCATCTATGGCCATTCTCTCCAGCACCAAGTGTTTCTTCTCTCAGGCCCCAGTACACTAGCGCTGTGAATAAGAAGGCATATTCCTTGCTCATCACTGCAACTTCCAGATCCTCTCTCAGCTACCATCATTTAGTAACCTTTCTTCCCTTGAGGTTCACTACATCTGTTTATATCACTCTGGATGCCAGATAATGGTAGCAGTTACCTACCAACCCATTTCCCCTCCTTTCTCAAGGATTTCCATACCAGGTTCACCATTTTCCTCTTATCCCAACACTTTCCCTCATATTTGTGGATTTCAAAATTGGACACATTGTTCTTTGTTCAAACATCCCGACCTCCCAAGTTAACTGTCTCCTTAGCACCCATGCCTTGCACATTCACTCTACCTTAGCCACACACAGCGGTGCTATACCCCTGATCTCATCATTATTTAAAACCACTTTAACCACAGGATCCCAAACTGATTTTTCTTCTCTTTGATCACAACAGTCTTTCCTTCTACGTCTCCCTCTGTCTCACTCCTTCTAACACTATTTTTTGTCCTCACTATGACTTCCATTCTCTGTACCCCTTCGTGTTCTTCTGGTCCATTCAGTACACCTGCTCTTTGTGTCTTTCTCAGGTTTATGTAGTAATAAGGTATTCATGATCAAATGAGGTATAGAGATAAGCACAGAAAATAAAACATACTTTTTTATTTGTAGCCCCAGCATTTAGAAAAGTGTCTGATATCTAATAGGCATGGGATTCAAAGAGTTAAAATCATCAGTCTATCTCTACCACCAATTTACTGTATGACTTTGGGCAAATCATTCAATCTTTCAAGATTTTGGTTTTCTTAACTAATGTCTTCCTTCATCTTTGAGAATTGTTCCTAAATGGAATTCTATCCCTCTCCAGAGTCACACTGGGATTATTGGCACATGAGTACTCTATTTCCCTGGTTGTAAATTTCACAATGCTCTCCTTTTACATTCCCTTTAGTACCCATATGATTCACTGATTGGATTTCCTTGACTAATTTTTGAGGTTAGGCAGTTTCTCTTGCCCAGCCTAAGGCTTCAAAAAACTCTGAATTGTGCAGTTTACTATCATTTTATTTTCTGGGTTAGCATATTTTCTTTTTCCATGTATTTTTTTAAATTAACAAGCACTTATTTTTCTCTTCCTCCCAACTTCCCTTAATAGAAAAAAAAAGGGAAAACAAAATCACTATAACAAATTTTCATATTCAAGCAAAACACATTCCAATGTTGGTCACAAATGTCCATTTTTAAAGATGGATTTCTAAAATAGAAGTTGAAGAAGAGAAGCCACATGGAGCTTAATCATAAATTTAGAGAGGGAAGGAATGTCAAATGAGGAAACTGAGAATCAGAGAAATGAAGTGAATTTCTTCAGGTCATGCTGGTTGTAAACTGCAGTCCAAACTTCTCAATTTATGAAGACAGTGAGTTAAGTGATTAGCAACTCCAGACAAACAGTAATCATCAGAAGCCAGATTCAAATCCACACTCTGTGATTCCAGAGCCAATTCTCTTTCCATTGTACCGAGCTACCCAAATAGCTCTTTATGAAATTAATTATTTAGGCTTAATTTTCCACATCTGCAAGTTCATTTCTAATTTCTCCTCCAGTTCTAATGACTTAGGACATAAATTTCCCTTTATGGGTGTTACTTTTAATGACTTTTGTTTTAAAAATACCAAATGCTTTAAAAGTTAATTCTGAAACACTTCATTGCACTCTTAGGTAGTTTGTTCTCTCTGGGTTTTAGCTGGGTCCTACCTGAAAAATATCTCTTCCAAACCTAATTCCAGTACTGGGAATTACACTAAGCCTATTTTTAAAAGGAAGAAAAAAATAGGGTCAATAGACATTAAATTAGATAATTCCCTAGATAATCTGACTTTCTGGCCAGTATAAGGCCATTTACTTTTCTAATTATAGCTATCAGTCACCTTGCAAATAAAAGGTTGTTAACATTCTCTTACACTTCTCCACTGCCACAGCCTGAAAGCTGTGAGAGGCCAGTGTTTCCCCATTACCTTATAAATAAACAATGGAATCCCAGTACAGATTGTAGGTAGGAAATGAAGCAATAGGCTGTCCAATGATGTAGTTCCATTCATTTAAGTCAGAAATGAATTCATATTTTTCTTCTAATTCCTTGGAGAAATTAATCAATAAAACATTACTAACATAAGGGGTCAGATTCTTTTTCCATAAATAATCCTGCAAAAGATGCAGCTCTAATAAAAGGAATTCCTATGGGAAATCCTAAGATAAATTTGTAAAATTTCTCCTAAAAATATTTAACCCAAACTTTAAAAAAAAACTTCATGTTATCCTTTGTAATATATATCTACCACTCAAAAGAAAGAAATGTCAATTTAGAAATGTATCATCTGTAAAGCAAGAAAAAAAAAACAGAAAATAAAATAATCTCCCTTACGTGCGTGGTTTGTGGTTATTGAAAAAATTAAAATTGCATGGTCAGTTCCCTCAGGGGTTTGAGTTCCTTATTTTATAGTCCCCCTAAGTTCTGCAGGCTATTAATAAGCAGTTACATGTCTATCCCTACAAAGATCTCTATGGCTTTCCTTTATTTAACTGTATTGCTTTCTTAAGTGGTTTGAAGCATTTAATCTTATATTGCATTTTAAAATAAATCACATACAGTGGCTCACAGCTTCCCCTCCACCCCCTACCTCATCCCCATCAAAAGACACTGTCTATTTATATTTTATGCCTACACTGGAGCCTTAAACCTGTAGGTAAATGAGCTAATTGATATAGATAATCTTTTTTCTTTGTCTTAAAACATTGTCTTGACTGTTTCCAACAATGAGTCCTTTCTGTTTTGCAGAAAGATAAAATAGCTCTAATGCTGAAGGTTTTACAGATTGTCTATCACAAGAAAAGTCTTAGAAAATGCCTCCTTATTGCTGGAGCTACTCAACCGTAAGTGGTTGGTTCCTGTGTGGAAAAATCTTCCTAAGCTTTTAGCTTATCAGCATCTCTTCCCTCCCTGTACAGTTTGCAACCTACGTCACATTGGCTTTTTTCACCATTCTGTCTGTCCCCTCCCCTTGTACACTCTGCCCCTGGGGAGTCTTTCTTGGAATGAATCTACAATTCCATTTTTAGCAGCTGCCACAGCCTTATGGATAGGGACCGCTTGGTGCTGATTGCCACAGCTCTCAGCAACAGCATGTGCTTCCATGGACATCTTTGTTGGTTTCCATGAGCTATACATTAAGCATTTACTTTTCTGCCATCTCCTACCTGAGGCCTCTCCTGATCTGTTCTGCTGTTAGCATTCACCCCACAAAGGCTGCTTTTCATATATGTTGTATTTATTTATCCAAGCATGCTATTTCCCCTGCCCCTCTAGAAGAATGTAAGCTCCTTGACCTCAGGGACAGTTTTTATTTTCTCTGTATATCTCTATCACTTTGTACCTGGCATAGTAGGTAATTAATAAATGTTTAATTGAATTGAGGAGATTTGGAGGAAGCAGTTTTTTATATTTAATTGTGGTTTTAATTTTAGAAGCCTGATCTACATTTCCTTGCTTCCTGAGAGTGACTGAAGAACAAGAGAATACTGGTGGGTCTGTCTACTCAGAGAAGACATCTCACGCCTTCTTGAGAGTACCATCAAACCTTTATTAATGGATCATTTAAAATATCGGCACAATTTGAGATCGATCATCATTTAGCACTCCCAGAGTTCATCAGTTTTTCCCCTTATGTTCTTCTTAGTTCTACCTAAATTCCTGAAAACTTCACTGGAATTGTCCTGATAACTGTCTCAAGTATCTACATTCACTAAGAAATGAAAAACACTTGGATTGGGGATGTAAAGGTCTCAATAAATCAGGAGCCACAGAAGTCTATTTTAGAGATTTTGGTAAAACAAGCTTGCTCCACATAGATATGTGTAGTTAGTGGCTCTCTTTACACTTTATAAAATGAGAATTTCAGGTTCTCATACATCAGGTTCCTCAATCCTGAAGCAAAGAATCTGACTACTTAATAGGATACCTGTGCTCCTTGAACTCCATGACTACAACAGAATTGACTTCTACTAATGTGGAAATATCAGATTGCATGGGGAGGGGAGAGAGGGGGGAAATTTTAGAACTCAGGATCTTATAAAAGTGAATGTTGAAAACTAAAAATTAATTAATTAATTTTTTTGAAAGAATTGACTTCTTTGATTTGGTTTATCACTCAAGGCACAGATTCATGTATGCCAATTCTTCTAAACCCCAATTTAAAGGGGCAGTCCTCACAAAGATAAGTCCTTCACCGTTTTAGAAAATGCTCCTCCATCAGTTGGGGAAGTACTGAATATTTTACGTTATATGAATATAATAAAATATTGTTTAAGCCACTAAAAATGAAGAAAATAATGAATCCAATGAATTATGTAATGACTTTCATGTACTGAACAAAATTAGCAGAATTAGGCGAACTCTTTAGGAAATAGCCACAATGATCATGTGAAGAGAAATAACTTGAAAGACCTTGGAACTCTGTTCAAAGCAGTGACAAGTCATGACTTCAAAAGACTGATAAGGAAACATTGTAACTAGCATTTGTAGATCACTTTAAGGTTTCCAAACCGTCCTAGATGTTATCTCATTTGATCTCCACAACAATCTTGAGAAGTAGGTAATATTAGTATTCCCATTTTATAGCTGAAGAAACCGACACAGAAAGATTAAGTGACTTGCCCAGGGCAACCCAACTAGTCAAAGTCTGAAGCAGAATATTAATGGAGGATTTCCTGATTCCAAGTCTAGCATTCTATGACCTGTACCATCTAGCTGCCTTATAACTCCCAGCTCTTGGTGATGACAGACTAGATATAAGGAATAAGACTATTCTCTGACATGGCTAAGATGTTACTTTCTTTAGCCTGACTATCACCAGGGCAAGCTTCTACTTGAAGTTGGGGTAAGGATGGTGAATTAGTAAGAAAGATAGCTATAAGGGGAAATGAAACATTTTTAAATGTACAAAAGAAAACAAAAACTAACGGACAAATTGAACAATTTTGTTACTACTCTTTTTATTCTGTTTCTTTGAAAACAACAACAGCTACCTTACCAAAGTCTATAGTTTCTTATAAAATCCTCTATCTTGTTCTTTGGGGTTTTTTTCATATATTAAAATGTCTGAGTTGGTGACTAAGCTCACAATAAAAAAAGAAAATATTTTGCAAAAACACATTTTGGCAAAATGAATGCAAGAACTGAGTGCTATCTTAGAGAGGGGAGGAGGCACCACTTCCTTTAACCTCAGATGCTGAGAACTTCAATGGAATTATCCTAACAATTGCCTCAAATATGTGCATTAACCAAGAAACGAGGGGGGACCTAAATCTGAGAAATAAAGGTCTCAACAAATCACTATCTCAACACTTGCGGGATTCCTTTTATAAGAAAATGCATATAGGGCCCATTATATTAGAAATTTAATAACTGGAGTGTGATTAAGACCAGCATGTCCTTCCCTGATGCCGCTTAATCCCTCTTACTTACAACGTTATCTAAAAGAAGAAAAAGCTAGCTTTGGGACCTAATTGGCTCCAGTTTACCTGATGCAACTTCCTGATAATGTAAGAGCATAAAAAGTCCCAATCTCATGGAGTACAGGCTCCTTAGACTTGGTGGATGCCTAAGAACATGTGTGATCTTGTATGTGCAACATGTAAGTCACCATAACTTGATGACCCACCGACCAGACATGTTTCCATCTGGATATATGAGATAAGCCAAATTCCAGTATATCCTGATTTCATCTCCTTGCTGTATTAAGGCAAAATAAAGCTCCTTCTGTAAATGTTCAATGATTTACAAGTGCCTCATATCTTCCCAAAGAAAACACTAATGTTAGAGGCAGCTGGGTGGTGCAGTGGATAAAGCTCTGGCCTTGGAATCAGGAAGATCTGAGTTCAAATCTGGCCTCAGACATATGACACTTACTAGCTGTGTAACCCTAGGCAAGTCACTTAACCTTCATTGCCTCACCATAAAAGAAAATACTAATGTTAGAGTAACCACACTTCCAACATCAAGACATTCTTCACGGCCATGATTCTAGTTCTGTTTGATCTCGTTAAGGAAAGATCCAAATAATTCTGTTATTGTTCAACAAAAAAACAAACTTGTAGAAACATTAATTTTGCAAATGATTTTTTTTGCAAAATATACTAAACAGAAAAAGTTGACCTATTCTTCCTAAATTAACTACTTTTTCGTGCTCATCTGAAGCCTATATGAACAAAGTTTTAGTCCTGTGAATAACAGTTTATTGAAAATGTTATCTGTTTACCTCCCAATTTTGTTTAGGCTGATCCTAATTCTTATTGTTGTTTGTGTATGTATAAAATTATGTCACATTTTTTCTCACTTATGCGGTTTTCCATATCTTTAAAGGTTTGAAATATTTCCAAGTTTACACATAATTTATTAAAAAACAAACTGCAATAATAGGGTGACTTGATGACTAACAAGTTTGTTTTTCTTTTTTCTCTTATTCTAAGAATGAATTCATTTATATGCACAGTAGTGTATTCCTCAGGCCAGATTCATTCAGACCAAGAAAAAAACACTAACTTGGGCCTCAAATGATCTAATTCTAGTCATTAGTCAACATTAATCCACAACCACATGGTTCTTTAAACTAAGTAATTGTTTGAGCCTTCGGAAGAGTGGGTTCTAACATTTTTTTTCTGGCACTAACTTTCTGGGTAGTTAAAGACAAGTCACTAGACACCAATTTACCATCTAGGTTTCTTTAATCAAAGTAATAACCAAGGAAAGCTGAAAGATCATAATAAAAATTGAAAGAATTGAAGGCATCGTTGCTGTTAAAACTGACCTGGAGAAATTCCATTAACCAATCTATAATCTCTAGGTGAAGCATAATCTTGCTAAAGACTGGGATACTGTGTATCAGGAGAATACATATAGTAACCTCACCACTGGGTGTCCCCTAGAGACTTCTTAACAATCAAATGTATTGAGGTATCTAGATGGCACAGTGGATAGAGCACCGGCCCGGGAGTCAGGAGGAGCTGAGTTCAAATCCGACCTCAGAAACATGACACTCTCTAGCTGTGTGACCCTGGGCAAGTAGCTTAACCCCAGTTGCCTGGCCAAAAATAAATAAATAAGTAAAAGAAACAATCAAATGTATTTCACCATAGTCCAATAAAAAAGGTTGTGTGCCATAGTGGATAGAGAGTTGACCTTAAAGTCTCAAAGACCAGGATCCAAGCTTTCGAGATATAATCAGCTACTGAATTATGGGCAAGTCACTTAATCTCGGTGTCCCCAACACTGTAAAACTACAAATTACAGGACCGTTGTTTATCTGCTTGGACAGGAGCTGCCTCACAAGAAGTTCCCATGATAATAAAATTATGTCTGAACAAAAAACAATAACAATAACAACAAACTCAATGTATGACCAATAGTCACTCTGTATCCTGTAAACACTAGCCTAATGAACTAAAGTAAGTTGTGACACTTGTTCCTAGATGACCAGGTAGTGTTGGCTCTTATATGCTTCCCGGGGAAGCTAGGTTGGTGCAGTAGATAGAGGACTGGACCTGGAATCAAAAAGACCTGAGTTCAAATCCAACTTCAGATACTTCCCAGTTGTGTGACCCTGGGCAAGTCACTTAACCCTGTCTGCCTCAGTTTCCTCATCTGTAAAGTGAGCTGGAGAAGGAAATGGCAAACCACTTCAGTATCTTCCAAGAAAATCCCAAATGGGTCATGAAGAGTCGAACATGACTGAAATGATTGAATAACAACAGAGAGTTTGGTTCTAAACTAGGGCAGGCTTGAAGAAGCTATCTGGGAGGAATGGATCCTGGCTTTTTCTGGGATTTCAGAGCCCTAGTTCTAGTTCCCAGATAATCAGTGTATTCAAGGCACCACCACACACTCCAACTTTGAAGTTATCTTTGACAGCATAATCTGTTACCAGTTCAGATCAGAACCCTATTCTCCTCATCCCCTGTGACTGACTTGAATTCCTCAGTATGAAAAAGGGAAAAGATAAATAAGTGCCCTCCCTATTCCAAATTCATAAACCAGGAATGTCCCATAGTGGCTTCTTTGGACCAAACTGAAGACAAAGAAGGAAGGTCCCACCTTAGTTTAAACTAGAACAACAGAGACAATCTTGAACCCAGAATATCTTCCCAAAATGGGATAGGGATGCTTCAACCAATGCGCATTCCCTGGCACAGACACTTTGGTCAGTGGGCAGCTTTGTATCTCATAACAATCTGAAATTTATGGAGATAGAGACATAAAGATAAATATAGATATATTATGATGATCTCTGTGAGTGTGTGTGTGTGTGTGTGTGTGTATAAAAACTTTCGCAAACCTTAAAGTGCTAAGTGAATGTTAGGTATTACGTAGGGGGAGAGAAGGAAGGATGGGGAGTACTAGTGAGTATGTCATGGGTCTGTAGGATTCACTGCTCTGGAGGAGATATGGGGTTATTCTACTATCAGATATGCCAAAAGTCATTATTCAACACACTTACCACATGCTCAAAAAAAAAATCCCTTAGAAAGGAAATTTACTGTAAATGTTGGTCCTTTTTTTCCCCTTTGTTATTTTAGGATTTTAGAGTCTTTTGTTATTGTTTTTCCAGATGTTGGACACCATTGGTATGAGAGTTTCTTATCCCCATTATTTTTGTCTTTCTTTCTGTTAGGATAAAATCAATCAAAGTATTTTCACTTCAGCAGTTGCATTGTGCCCAATCCCAGAAAAGTCTGTAATTCCACCAAAGGAGGAGGCAGCTTGAATGCCCCTGCCAGGAACACCAGGAGAGGTCCCACACCCAGGGACTATTTCCCCTTAGAAGGAGGAAGTGATAGGATTGGAGGAAAGCCTTACAATGTAGTTCATTGTTATTCCTGAACATTTAAAGAGACCTTTCCATCTGTAAAGTGCCTTCAACTAAATCTTTACTCAAAACTCCTCACAAAAATGTAGTAAGAAGAAATCTATGTTATTCCTAGTCTACATACTTTTTAAATAGTAGAATAATAGATTGGTTGTCACAAGAAAATTCTCAATTTGAAAAACACTATACTTAAAAAATAAAACCAAGATCCTTTATTAAGCAGTGTGATAAAATCCTTAAGAGAAAGCAGTCCTAAGGCTGAAAAGACCTTTTTAAACTAAGTCATGATAAAAGGTTAAAAACAAATCTGAATGACACCTGAAAAACAACTGGGAAAATGGTCTCTAAAGACTGAATTTGTTCCTCCTCCTCCTCACACCATATTGCCTAATAAAACAATAAAAAAAAGTCACACTTTCCCCTTTGTAGTTTTATTTTCTAAGTCAGAAATATAATTGTATTTAGCAGGAAATGGTAGAAATACAGGACAACTCTGGCCCCATTTGCTTATCTTAGCAGTTAAAAAAATTAAGATAAACAGTTAAACTCTGCTTGTTTTGAACATATTTACATGTTGCAATTTTATTTAGAAAGATTTTGTTCACCCTTTGGGATTATCCAGTGGAATTCTTCTGATTTTGCTCCTTTAAAAGTACTCCTTTGGCAAATGGACTCAAAATAAATTTTCACCTTCTATAAATAAATATCTTTCTTTTAAACAGCATTCTGGTTGTTCTCCAAACAGAAAAACTGTTACAGACTAGTAGAAATAAGATTTTTTTTTTAGCTGAGTGGTCTCAGAGAGGTCACAGAGATTCTCCCCAGAATCAAAGGTTTGTTTTTCCACAAGCAGTAGCCTTGAAAATTACAGGACCCAGTTTGCTCCCAACAACAAAAGAGACAAGGTGGGGGAGGGGTAGTGAGCCAAGGAGAGATAAACAATATGACCTGTTCACTAACTGAAGTGGCACTGGGAGAGCTGATAACTGAAGGTAATGATATTTTAAAGTAGAAAAGTATGTGTAGTAAGCACGGGGAAGAAAAGTCTCTGGGTAGCAAAAATCTCATTGCCAGTGACTAAATGTGTATTGTCTTTTATCCTTTAGTAAATGTTTTCTTTTGGAGAGGAGGTTTTTTTTAAGAACAAATAATTAATGCCTTATATGGAAAGTCAGAGTGGGAAGGGACCTTAGTGATGATCTCCTCCATCCTCCTCATTTTATATGTGAGGTGAAGTTATGGCTGGGAAGTGTCAGAGCTGGGATCTGAACCCAGACTCTCTTGATCCAAATACAGTTATCCCTCCTACATCTCCACTTTCCCTACTGCAGTTCTGACATATCTCAGGTCGGCATGAGAAATTAAATGAAAAATTTGGGGGAGTTTTGTAGAGACCACAGATAACACTCAAAAGGACACAGAACCTATGACCACATACTTAACCAAATTTTACAATAAGGTACTGCAAACACCTGATAAAATAAAAAGAAAAAAGTCGGACTTCTTCTTTGGTATGAAGGGGGGGCCAACAAATTTTATAAGGATTTTCCAGATCGAAGGGGTGCCAAGCCCATAATCCCAAGATGTGGAAGGGATAACTGCCAACCCATGATTGTGAACGATTGAAAGAGAAAGAGAGGACAATAAAAGTAGCCTCAAATTAGGCAAATATTCTGGTTAGGAAGATCTCATTTTAGTGCAACTGGGATTTCTGGGATAGGTAATCCAAAAATAAAATCCTAGCTATCCATAAAGCAAAGAACGATGGATTAATACCCTTTCTGGCTAAGTCTCCAAAATAGTAACAAAACTGACAACAGAGATCATGAAGAATCTGAACAATTCAGATAAGGAACATTATAGGATGGATAATCTGGGTAATCACCTCAATTCTCAAATCCCAATCACCAGTAAAAAAACAAGCATCAATGATGGCCCCTCAACTTTGCTCTATTTGATGAAAGAATACTATAGCCAAGGTTCTCAGGGGCAGTCCTTTAAGATTTCAGTCAGGTTCTACCTCTTCCATAAAACTTTCATTGATTAGGACTAGTAAAAAGTCATTCCTCCCAAACCTAGCCTCTGCACTTTACACAAATAACTATAATATAAAACAAGACTTGTCTTATGCCAGGAGTGTGCTGGCAAATGTTTAACAAAGGTCACTCTGAATTTTTTAAGTGCCTTTGACATACTTCTAACTTTAATCTGCAGTATTAACATTTTCTCCATCGCTTTCTTAATAATCAACAAAACAATAAACCAAATCTTAATTGATTCAGTTCAATAGTTTTCAGTCATGTCCAATTCTTCATGACCCCATTTGGGGTGTTCTTGGCAAAGATACTGGAGTGGCTTGCCATTTCCTTCTCCAGCTCATTTTACACATAAGGAAACTGAGGCAAACAGGGTTAAATGACTTGCCCAGGGTCATAAAGCTAGGAAGTGTCTGAGGTTGCATTTGAACTCAGGTCTTCCTGATTCCAGGCCCAGCACTGCACCAGCTAGCTGCCCCCTCCCCACATTTGGTAGCCTCTGTCAGTTTCTGAGGTATAAATCCTTGTGTTGAAAATTTAACAGTTGGGTATTCAAGCTGGTTCCAGCACACATTATCCCCACTACAAGAATGACTGCAAGCTCATCGAGGGAAAGTCATGTTTATTTTTATCCTTACATCCCCTGTGCCTAGGACAGCGGTAACCACCTCCAAAAATATGACTTAATAAATATAAAAATTCAGTGAAATGAAGGGTTTCCTCCCTTCTCTGAAAACCACCATGCCATGTAAGACACCAAAAAATTATTTTTTTACTTTCTTCACAGCATATATGTTCAAAAACAAAGGAATATTAATTGATGGCAAGACCAACTGGTACAAGGGAAAGAGTGATACTCTTAGAGGCAGGTCCTGGGTTCAAATCCTACCACTAGAATTCAGGTATCAGGCAGGGCTTGAATACAGGTCTAACTAACTCCTAGGACACCCTTCTATCTACTACACCATGGCTGACTCTCCGATATGATTATATGCACATAATTATCATTCTCCATTATTAATACATATGTATATGTCAAAAAAAATTCTAATAATCCCATTATGTAAGTTCCTTTTTAAATTCTCTCCCTAAAATGTGATGATTTATTGGGATTTATTTATCATATGTGTTCACCTCTACCTTCTTTTTTACTAGGGGAGCACATACATGAATTGGCTGACCACCACTTAGAAGTACAGTCACAGCTATGAAAATGAAAGAAATTAAGCAGCCCAAATAGGGATACAGCATTTTACTTAGTTATATTTCCCAGTGGCTTTATATGACCACAGCACTCCTGAAATACAGAATTTGGAACACTGAACATTAATAACTTGCTCCATGTTATTTGTCCATGTTAGTGACCAGAATTAGAATTTGTAATTTATAAATTAAATCTCAATTATTAGTCAGTCTCCAGTAGCCTAATCTCTTCTTACAGAAAACAGCATTTTCTCCTTTCAGTCATCCATTCATCAAGTACAAAATGAAAATGAGCTAGCACAAATGTACTGAGTAAATAAATGTGCAAGAAAGATTCTTAATTATGTTATGGATTTTTTAAAAAATCTGGTGACAAGATTTGACTAGAAAAAGAAAAAAGAAAAACAACTCTTCTAAATGTTTTTAATTGTGAATTTCACACTGACATGTTGAGGAAACATTATCTGAGGGAGATTTTTAAAGTTCACATCACCCAGTAACCAATATGTCCTTTGTATTATTTCTTTCCTGAGTTTTGTGCTTCTTCGTTATCATTTTCAAGAAGGATGAAGAATCATAGCTGTTTAACTGGAATTTTAAGTGGACAGACCCCATTAAATATGTGACACTTAGTCTTATCTTAACAAGAGACATTGGAATTGGAATTATTTCCTCAGGGTGGAAAGGAATAAAGGAATAGCAAGTTGTACATAATAGATGAGAAGTTTCCTGCACAATCATCTTTTTAAATTATTATTATTATTATACTATGTTATGGAAGTGCTTGTTTTATTTCATAAATTAAAAATAAAATAAATTTTTTTTAAAAAAAGAAAAATGATCCCTTGGTTTGGGGACTGAAAAGTTGTTGTGGGTTGGGTTTTTTGTTTGATTTTTTAGGATGGCAGCCAACCATGAATTTCTTCAACAGGTATTAAACTGATGAAGAGTACAGTACATTGAAACAAGCAGCAGAGCAAAGGAGTTTAGTTCCACTTAAATGTTTTTTAAAAGATTTGATTGCTAAAAGAGTGAAAAATCCCCAAAATAGGAAATCACAACTCCTGCAGCTAGGTGGCCTCAGTGGATAGAGAGCTGGACCCAGAGTCAGGAAGAATGTAGTTCAAATCCAGCCTTAGATGCTTACTGGCTGTGTGACTCTGGGCAAGTCCCTTAACCTCCACCTGTCTCGTTTTCCTCATCTGTAAAATGGGGACAGTAACAGCAACTAGCTCCCAGGGCTGTTGTGAAGGTCAAATGAGATGATCTTTGTAAAGTGTTTATAGTGCCCATTACAAGGACATTTAATAAATGCTTATTCCCTCCCTTCCCCTCTCCTCTTGATTTAGTGCTATGCTGAAGAACAGTGGCCCCAACTTGGTTTCTATTTAATTTTCATATAAATCAAAACATTCTTACCAAACCAGAAAGAACCAGCTTTTTTTGCTTTGTTTTGTTTCTGTATATTCCCCAAAGATACAGTGTTTGCCAACTTTGAAGAAACAAGTTTAAGACTTGATATGAAGTAACACTGTTTCAGAGAAGGAATATGGGGCATACATACAGTTAAGTTCCGTACTATTTAAACTGTAGTATTTGACCTATTCATAGTTACTGATAGCAAGACAAGATATGTCTAAGACTTAAAAGAACTACCTCAGTCTTCTTGTCTCCTTTATCTCTACTAGATGCCAACCAGCTGTTTGAAAGGTTTAAACAAGAAGTATGTTTTGGGATGGATCTAATTCAGGCCAGACTCCTGGTAGTCTGTTAGATACCAGAATGAAATGAGACACTTGTAGATCATTCGATAGTTAATAAAATGAGATTTACTTGACCATAGCAGGAAAACAATACTCAACAAAGATAAATGAATTAAGGAAAGCTGAAAGATGCTCACTTGCCTGAGGTTCTCAGCAAGGTCCACCTAGCAAGCATTAGAGCGCTCCTGGAGCCTTTCCTAGCTGGGTTTTTGTTTCTGTCTTTTTAGGTTTATTTTGTTTTGTCTTTTTTTTTTTGAGTCAGGCAACATTTCCTCGGGAAATGTTCACAATAGTCCCCCATATCAATCAAGTCTCAGAGATGGTTTCGGTACCTTTTAAGGAAAAATTAGCTCAATTTGCATGGGGGTGGGGATTAGGGTATTGCTTTCACCACAAAGCACTTCCCACAATTTAATATTGGCTCTTCTTCAACACTTCCCAGTAACACTAATTACAAATATTTCAATAGATTTTTTTCCCCAAGAGATTTTCAAGCAGTTTTAAAGCTTTTGAAATATGCTACATCAAGGTGTTAGATATCTCATCAATATCTCTTGGGTTGAAGTTATCCAATGATGATAGTGGGATGGAGGGAATTGTGGGCCAGGTACTAAAGGCACTGAGACAACAAATCAATTGTCACCTACTATGTGGCAGGTAAGGACTAGGGAAAGAAAGAAAAAGAAAGAAAGAAAGAAAGAAAGAAAGAAAGAAAAAAGAAAGAAAGAAAGAAAGAAAGAAAGAAAGAAAGAAAGAAAGAAAGAAAGAAAGAAAGGAAGGAAGAGAAGGAAGAAAGAAAGAAATGGCAAAAGGTAGCCCCTGACCTCAAGTAACTTACAACGTAATGAGAGAGAAGAAGGAAAGAAGATAGGAAGGAAGGAAGGAAGGAAGGAAGGAAGGAAGGAAGGAAGGAAGGAAGGAAGAAGTATGAAAATTTTGAGGATGGATAAAACATTTGGTGGGGGCAGCTAGGGGGTACAGTGCATAGAGTGCCAGGCCTAGAGTCAGGAAGCCTCCTTGTGCTGAGTTCAAATCTGGACTCAGACACTTATTAGCTGTGTGACCCTGGGCAAGTCACTTCACCCTGTAAAATGAGCTGGAGAAGGAAATGGCAAACCACCCCAGTATCTTTGCCAAGAAAATACCAAAAATGGCTGAACAAGTTGTGGTATATGCATGTAATGGAATATAATTGTGCTATAAGAAATGATGACCAAGTGGACTTCAGAAAAACCTGGAAAGACTTGCATGAACTGATGCTGAGTGAAGTGAGCAGAACCAGGAGAACATAGTACACAGTAACAGCCTCATTGTGTGATGACTAACTTTCACAGACTCATCTCCTCTCAGCAATGCAAGGATCCAAGACAACTCTGAGGTCTCATGATAGAAAATGCTGTCCACATCCAGAAAAAGAACTGTGCAGTCTGAATGCAAATTGATGCATATTATTTGATATCTTTTTTTTCTTTTGCTTATTTCTTCTTTCTCATGGTTTCTCCCATTGGTTGTAATTCTTCTTTATAACATGACTAATGTGAAAATAGGTTCAATATGAATGTATATGTAGAGCCTATATCAGATTGCACACCATCTTGGGGTGAGGGGAGGCAAGAGATGGGGAGAAAATTTGGAACTCAAAATCTTATGGAAGCGAATGTTGAAAACTAAAAATAAATAAATTTTTTAAAAGAAGAAAAAGAAAACTCCAAAAGGGGTCATGAAGAGTTGAACATGACCAAAAAAATAACTAAACAACCACAGAACACTTTGGTGGGTGGAGGAAGGGCCCTTGGGATAGAGAAAGCTTGAGAGAAGAGATGGTACCTGAATTGAACCTTGAAGAAAGGGAGGAACTTCAATAAATGGAAGTAGCAAGGGATTAATCTAGTTAGTTCTGCTTTGTTCCTCTCCAGGGTGTACTATGGAATTCACCTACCATGCCCTTCTTCATGTTACCATACTCTTCATTCGGAAGCCTCAATCCAGTCCTGGAATTCATGTACTGGAAGCACCCTCTGCCCCCAGTGGTCTCTTTCTCTTATTAGAGGGCTCCTCCCAGAATCTCCATTTAAGGAGGAAGCCCAGGCCAGTCATATTTCATTCCTCTCCAAGCTACACTCTGGACTTTCTCTACCAGGCTAAAACATTGGACTGAATCCAGTTTAGTAAGCTTCAATGTCAGATCTTACATTTGATTTAAAAAAAATCAACTCCATAAGTAAAGAATGGAAGAGTGGTAGTTAAACAACAGTTTTTGCTGATAGATTTCTGAAGATTTTAATGGACTACAAACTCAGTATCTTAGTCAGCCACATGAAATGAGAACCAAAAGTTCAGTCTTGGGCTCTTTTAAGGTATAAATAGTATAAACAATCAGGCAATACTCCCTGTGTTCCTTGTCCTGATCAGATCATATCTGGAAAAATATGTTTAGTTTGGGATGCCAATGATAATAGGGAAATTGATAAGCTAGAAAGACCTGGAGGAGGGCAACTAAGATAGCAAAGGGCCTTGAGTCCATGCCACTCAAGTAGTGATTAAAGGAGCTGGCAATGATTACTTTGGAGAAAAGAAGACTCAGGGAAGATATGATCGTGGGGATCAAGTATTTGAAGGGCTGTCACTTTAGTAAGTATAACATGGGGGAAGTGTGGCTAAAGAACATCTCATTTTAAAAAATAATAAGCCTAGGGATTTTAATGGACTATAAGATCAATTATGAACCAACAATATGATGTAGCAGTCAAAAAAAACTAATATAAGCTTGGGCTACATTAAAAGACAAAGTTTCCAGGATTTCATTATATCCTGGTAAGACCACGACTAGAGAATTGTCTTTAGTTCTAGATACCAAATTTTTAGAAGGAGGTAGATAAACTGGAAATAAACCAGAGTACAGTGACCAGGAGGACAAAGGGCTTTGAGATCATGACATAAGAGGATTAGCTTAAGGTACATAACATGAAGAAGTGAAGACTAAGACTGTCCTGAAATTTCTGAAGATAGGTACCAGATTTCATAACAATGAAAGAAGAACTTTCCTCTAATTATGGTTGTTCTAAAAATGGATTGGGCCACACAAAATAATTGTCGAGTTCCCTAAAAGGAATATGGTAGAAAGGGATCTATACTTTCAATAAGCCCATAAATATAATTGACTCCCTTATCTTTCCTCTGCCATCTCATCAAATAGCATCCTTTCTCTTTCTTATTGCCCCTAATTCTTAACTACCCAGAATCCTCAACCATTTGCAATAAGTTTTCTCACTCCAACACTACTAAAATTGAGCTTTCAAACCCTCTTCAACAGGATGTAAATGCTTTAGAAGTAGAATTTGGTTTTGGCTTTGTATCTCCATCACCAAAGTGCCTGGCACCTAGTAAAGTACTTAATAAAGTGGGTAGCTAGGTGGCTCAGTGAATAAGAGAACTAGGTCTGGAATCAGGAAGACCTGAATTCAAATCCAGCTTCAGACACTTGTTAGCAGTGTGACCCTAGGCAAGTCACTTAACCTCTATTTTCTGTTTGCCTCACTTTCCTTATCTGTAAAATGAGCATAATAATAGCTTCTACATTGCAGAGTTGTTCTCTTCTTTAAACAAACTATGTTTGTTTATGTCTACATATGTCTGTACATGTTTGTAATGTTTATATAAGAGACTACAGAGACTGGTACTATCTCTTTAAGAGTATAGAAGCCAAATGGAATATTAAGAAAAGAAGTTTGTACTACCAATTTTTGAAGTTACAACTGAGAAACATATGACTATGAAGTAATTCTCCTTATGTAGAACTGTAAAAGGTGATCTATGGTCATCTTGGAAGAATCTGAGAAGATAGAAAGGGAGAAGGTGATGTGAAACTTCTTTATCAGAGCCATCCTAAGTAATATGGTATAAAAAAACCTTATAAAGAGAATTCTATGGAGAATATGTTAGGAGATAAACAATACTATATATTCTGTTTATTTTGCTTATGAAAAAATGACAAAGAGAAAGGACTAATCTAGTTTATTTCCTAGAAAAATGAATTTAACTCTTACCTTGAGGAAAAATATGATGATTTTTTTAGTAGAGTTTAATCAATATCTGGGAAAAAAAACAAATAGTGCGACACTGAGTTCCCAGAAAAGTGGAGGGTAATCTAACGTTATGTTAAGGATTTGAGGTCATTCAATATGTGAGTGTTATAGCCAAATTATTGTAAATAATTGTGTTTTGCTTAATTGTGCTTTCATTTGTTAATAAGTTATATATATATATATATATATATATATATATATATATATTTAGAATTATAATATTTAATTATAGAGAAATAGACATAAATACTTTGGGGAAACAAGGTTTCTCCTGTTTGTGATATAATAAGTATTTAACAAATTGGGGTAAAGAGGCTTTAAGCTAATTAATCAATGAGAAAGATTGCAATCGTATTCATTAGAAATATATTATCCAAACACATCCCTAGATTACTCTAGGATTTGGAACAATAAAAGTAAATAAAAGAATGAGTGAAGTGGCAGGCAGTTGGCCAGACCCCATAGTGCAGAGATGGGGAACCCGTAGCCTCAAGGCCACATGTGGCCCTCTAGGTCCTCAAGTGTGGCCCTTGACTGAATCCAAACTTCACAATTTGTTCTGTGAAGTTTGGATTCAGTCAAAGGGCCGTAGTTGAGGACCCAGAGGGCCACATGTGGCCTTGAGTCCACAAGTTCCCCACCCTTGCCATAGTACCTTTCTAGAAATGGGGTTTTTTCTCAACCTGCTACATGTATGTAACACAAAGTCATTGTTTCATATATAATCTCTTTTTTTTGGTTCTTCGAATATTGAAATGTTCATGTTTGTTAAAGACTAAGTTCATGACAAAAAACAAATTTCTTAAATTTAACATCAATACAACCTAGTGAATTTGCTTTGTATTTAAGTAAATCAATGTAAATTACTAAAATGTTATAACTTTAAGTTTTCTTCAAGATTCTTTGTTTGACCCTTCATTTTCATTTTAAGTGGTCACAGTGAGTATGTGCTCTATTCTTATGGTTCCGCTGTTATCACTTTGCATTATTTCAGAGTTTTTTCTCAATTTCTCTCTTCATCTCATACCAATCAACCTTAATTGTATTATAGTATTTTTTAGTAATAATGTACCACAACTTATTCGACTATCGCCCTTATTGTGAGACATTAGGTTTCATTCAGTTTTTGGAATTACAAATAATGCAGCTACAAAAGTCTTTTTTAACAGATTGTCCTTTTTTTCCCCATTTGATAGCATTCTCAGGCTAAATCCCACCCCCCAACCAAATAAAAGTGATTTTTGAGAGCTTTCAACACTGCTAACTACCACCTCCTCCTGAATATCATCTCCTTCACCATGACACTGTTTTCTTCTAGTGCACCTCCCGTCTTGACAAATCCTTCTCAGTTTTGTGGCTGGTTCCAACTCCTCCTCCTATCTCCTCACCTTCGTGCCCCATAAAGATCTCTCCTGATCCTTCTACTCTTCTTCTTCACACTTTCTTTCCTTTGGGGAATCTTGTTCCCTCCTTGGTTCATTTATGATCTCTATGCAGGTGACTCCCAAATCTACATATCTATCCTTATCTCAAGGGAGCAAGTAGGTGGTCTAGTAGATAGAGTGCCAGGCATGGTGCCAGCCTGCAGTCAGGAAGACCTGAGTTCAAATGTGGCCTCAGACACTTCTTAGCTGTGTGACCCCTTGGCAAGTCACTTGACCTTGTTTGCCTCAGTTTCATCATTTGTAAAGTGAGCTGGAGAAAGAAATGGCTAACCACTCCAGGATCTTTGCCAAGATGGGGTCATGGGGTCATGAAGAGTCAGACACGACTCAAACAACTGACTCACAACAGCAGCAACAACGAATCCTTATCTCTCCCTTGATCCTACTCAGTTTCCTCACTGATAAAAGAGTCTGTAGGAAATGACCTGTGAGTTCCCTTCAGCTCTAGATCAATAATCCTGAGCCTTGCTTGTTTGTCCTCCTGGTACCTCAAATTTAACATGTTCCAAATCGTCTAACCTCACCTTCTTTTTACAAAAACCGCCTATCTCTTCTCCATTAGAACCATCAAGTCTCTTATTTCAGACCCCTCAACCTTTGAACTAAGCTTTCTAATTGGTCTCCCTGCTTCCCATTCCACCTTCACTCACCTACTAAAAGCATCTTCCTAATGCACAGGTCTGGTCGTGCCAATCCTATGTTTAAAAACACTTTGGGGCAGCTAGGTGGCTCAGTGGATAGAGCACTTGCCCTGGAGTCAGGAGGACCTGAATTCAAATCCAACCTCATTCACTTGACATTTACTGGCTATGGGACTCTGGCCAAGTCACTTAACCCTGACTGCTTTGGAGGGTGAGGGGGGTCTTCACTTTGCTTCTAGGATAAAATGCAAGCTGTTTAATCTGGCATTTAAAGCCCACAGAATCACAGCATTTGAGAGTTGGAAGGGTCATCAAAGCCCATCTAGTCCAACACATACTTGACAAAGAGATCCTTCTACAATATCCCTATAAAGTGGTCATCCTGTTTCAAGCATCCATTGTTTGAAGACCTTCAAAGATTCATTAGCATCTCAAGGAAACCAAGTGACAGTCAACTAGCATTTATCAAGTACCTACTATCGAATGAGATAAGATTCATAAAGCCCTTAGCACAGAACCTAGAATAGAGTGGGTGCCTAATAAATGCTTACTCCTTTCCTTACTATTTGCCAGGCACTGTGCTAAGGATTGAATAAGAGCTTCAATATCACCATTACTTCTCTTCATCTACTCTATCTTCAAGCACAACAGACCTACTAGTTGTCTGCTGAATCCAACATACCCAACATAGTATAAACCATTACTGTGCATTTGCATAGGCAATCCCCATTCCTAAAATGCACACACAATCCTCTCATCTTCTTTCAAGGCTCAGCTCAAGACACCACTCCCTCTACACAGTTTTCCCTGATCCTTCCAGAGGAAAATTTTCTCTTCCTCTGAAAATTTTCCAATAGCAACTTTCTGCCCCCATCAAAGTCTACCTTTAGCACACCATGCTTTCCCTTTCTCCTCCATCAGAATGTAAATTCCTTGAGGAGAAGGAATGTCATTTTTATCTTTGAGCCTCCTATGCCAAGCACACTGCTTATTTCCTATGGGCATTGCAGTAAGTTTTTAATAAAACTTTATTGAATAGGATAGTGGTTCTACCAGATGACTTCAGGAGTCCCTTCCAACTGGGCAGTTCTATAAACTTGTGATCAGTAATAAAGGAGGAATGTTATAGAAACTTTCTAATAGCTGGCAGGTACATTAGATAGCACTCAGACTTACAAGTCAGACGATCAATTCAACAGACCAATTGGAGCCATAGGGCTTTCCTATTCTCATGATAGAAAAAGGTACAATAGGAGCTCCTAGGCTGGAAGAATTTGGGATTAAGAGAAAAGAGAAATGAGGGGAAATAGTCTCTCACCATAAAAGAGAAAAAGCTAAGTAAACAGAACAATGAGTGTTCTGAAACTAAGCTGAATTTTAAAATAATATCAAACCTCCTCTGGAAGAAATGCATAAGCCCTCTAAAAGAGGTTCATATTTATGTATATACCACTGTCACTTGGTACACTGTGAAAACAAAAACTATAGTCAACATAAAAGTTTATTTTCATTGTTCTTTTCAGTACCTACTAGCTCTTTAGAACAGTTGATAGAACTACTATATCAATCCAAATATGTTACAATTTCAACAATTCTTCCTTCCCTAATCTTCCTTTGAATGGACATATAACTAGGGCCTCAGTATCACCCACTAGACTATAAACTGACTAATCTAACTCAGTACAATTAATATTCATGGATAATTAATACAAGCATGCTAATCTTTTAAAGATAATCACTGTATAAATTCTAAAGCCTTTTCTTAGAATATAATTCATCTTTGGGAACTGTATGCTTTTTTGGAAGTGTATTCATTCACTTTTTCACAGCACTTATCACATGGGAAAAAGTAATAGAAGGTAAATAAACCAAGACCAGAACCATTGGTAATGAAACTTCCCTCTATCCAGCCTTGGAAGGAAGCATGATCCTGTGCTAGCCTCAAAAGAGCAAGTCCAAGCAGGCTTTATAGGAGTCTATTCTGAATAATGATGGCTCTACTTTCTTCCTTTCTCTCTGTCTCTCTGTCCCTCGGTCCCTCTGTCTGTCTGTATGTATGTCTCTCTCTCTGTCTCTATGTCTCTCTCTGTCTCACACACACACACACACACACACACACACACACTACAGAGATAGACATCAGACATTATGGATCATTCTATCAGAACACTCACAAAGTGCTTCTTGGAATACTTTGAAAACAGTATTTTGGCCCTAAATAAGCAATTGCTTTAAGGTGTATCAGGCAGACAACCTGAAACAATGTCTTGGATCATTTCAACAAATACTTTCACTGTCCAGACCTGAAATAGTATTACAGTTGCTAAGAAAAACAATCTGGCAAACAGAGATACAGTGTGATGACTCACAGAAAATACCGGCATACTCAAAAACTTCTAGAACAGAAGCTAACAAAGACTATACTTCTTTACAATGAATTATCCTGTGGTTAATAGATCTTTTACCAGATCCAGGAAGCCAAATAGACTACAAACTTGACTAAACATTATCTATAATTTATATTATTTATATTTATAAATTTAATTATTACACAAATTATAACAATGTAATTAAAGTATTTAATTTAAAATATTAGCAGTCTGTTTTTTAAAGCTAGGTAAACAGAATGATTCCTACCCAAAATTACCAATTAATTTCAAAAGCAGACATTATAGATGTTTAATTAGACTAATGGCTTCTTCTAGAAAATTTTATTTTGGATTTTTTAAACTACCTTTCTTATAATAGATCTAAATTGTCAGAACACTTTGGTTATTTTTGGCGGGTGAATGTTCTATCACCGTTCTAGTGCTGCCAAACTGATCAAATAAATCAGTCGAAGAACACAGTCTTTGTGCTAGAAGGAACTTGTGAGGTCTTAACCCAACTTCCTCATTTTGTGGGTAGAAAACCGAGGCCTAGAAGACATGATATAACTATTATGGTTTTTTAAAAAAATGCCCAGATGGCAATATTTTGGTAATGCTGAGCATTACCAAATTCCCAATCGCAGAAAAATAACGTGTATGCAGAAAAAGTCAATACAAAATAAATTCGAAGTAGGAACAAAGTAATTTATGGAGGAGGGAGGCATTTGGAACTGCGGGGAGGGGGTGAGGGTCAAGATAGGCTTTCCATAAGAGGCATGAACTTTGAAGAAAACTAGAGATTAGGTGAGACTGAAGTGAAGAAGGAGAGAGAGTGAACTCCAGGCATAGCATGGAGATGAGAGATATAACATGTAATAACCAGTGTTTGGCACAGTATTAAGTATATGCTCAATTAATGCTTGCTGAAAATGTTGGAAGGCAGGGGCAGCTAGGTGGCACAATGGAGTTAGTAGGACCTGAGTTCAAATCCAGCCTCAGACACTTGACCCTTACTAGCTGTGTGACCCTGGGCAAGTCATTTAACCCCAATGCCAAGAAAGAAACAAAGAAACAAAGAAAATGTTGGAGGGAATGTGGGAAAATTGGGAAACTAATGCATTGTTGGTGGAGTTGTAAACTGATCCAACCATTCTGGAGAGCAATTTGGAACTATGCCCAAAGGGCTATCAAAATGTGCATATCCGTTGATCCAGTAATACCACTACTAGGTCTATAACCCAAAGACATAAAAAAAGGAAAAGGGCCTATTTGTACAAAAATATTTATAGCAGCTTTTTTTGTGGTGGCTAAGAATTGGAAATCAAAGGGATGCCAGTCAACTGGAGAATGGCTAAACAAGCTGTAGTATATAATTATAATGGAACATTATTGTGCTATAAGAAATGACAAGCAGGATAATTTCAGAAAAACCTGGAAAGACTTACATGAACTGATGCATAGTGAAGTGAACAGAATCAGGAAAATGTTGTACACAATAACTGCAATCTTGTTTGATAAAGAACTATGAGTGAGTCAGCTATGATCCAAGACAATCCCAAAGGACTAATGATGAAGCATGCTATCTGCCTCCAGAGAAGGAACTGGCATTGACTGAACACAGACTGAAACTTGCTATTTTTTACTTTCTTTCTTTCATTTTTTCTTTTATTCTAATCTTCTTATGCAAAATGACTAATGTGGAAATGTTCTACATAATTGCACGTGCATAATCTATATCTTATTGCTTACTATCTCAGGGAGGGTGGAGAGGAGGAGGGGGAAGGGAGGAAAGGATAGAATTTGGAACTCAAAACTTTAAATAAAAATGTTTTAAAAAGATAAAAACCCTGTACTTTAGGAATATCTATTTGACAGCTACATACAGGATAGTTTGGAAAGGAAAGAAACTACAGACAATAAGACCAACTAAGAGACTTCTGTTACAGCCTAGGTAAGACATAAGTATGGCTTGAGGGAAGGGGACAAATATGAAATACACAGTGGAGATCAAAATAATAAGTCACTGACAAACTGGGTGTTAGAGGGAGGGAAGAGTGAAAAATCAAGCATGACTCCCATGTTGTGAATTTAGATAATTAGAATGATGGTGATGTCCTCAACAGAAACAGGAAAGTTAGGAAGAAAGGAGGATTTGTATATGGGGGGGTAATAAGTGGTAAAATAATGAGTTTTGGACTTGTGGAGTTGGAATTAAGTACACAGCATTCAGTTCCAGATGCTCAATGGGCAACTGGGACGTAGGATGTTTAAGAGAGAGATGATTATAGAGATCTAGGAGCAATCTTCATAGAGGGAATTGAACCCAGGTGAGTTGAGGTAGTTACTCAGAAGTATGGAAGAGAAGAGGGTTCAGGACAGGGCGACACACATCCATGCAAACTGGGTATGACATGGCTGATGATCCAGCAAAGGAGCTTGAGAAAAGTCAGTTAGATAGATACGAGGACAATCAAGAGAGAGTGGCATCGCCAAAACCCATAGAGAAGAGAGTATCCAGAAAGAGAATAATGAACTAGGTCGAATGCTAAAGAAAGATCAAGAAGGATGAGGGCTGAGAAAGGACCACATGATTTGTTGATTAACAGACACGTGTACGAATTACAGATCTCTAAAGGAGTTCAGTTTTAGTCTTGCTTTTTAACTGTAACACCATGATTTCTGAAACATATTACTGAGGTTCAAAAATTTAAATAACTAAAAATTATTTTTAAAATATTTACTGCTTAAACTACCTCGTCCCAACAAATAGCATCAATTCAGGTCAAAATAATAAAGACTTAATAAGCTAGGCACTATGCTAAGTGCTAGGGATGCTAAGAATGGCAAGACAGCCCCTACCCTAAAGAGCTCACAGTCTAATAAGGGGAGACACATTCAAAGGCCTATGGACAAACAAACTATAGACAGAATAAATTTAAGATAATCTCAGGGGAAAAGCACTAGTAGTCAAGGAGGGTGGGAAAGGTTTCCTACAGAAGGTAGGATTTTAGCTGCAACATGAAGGAAGCCACATGGAGATGAGGAAGGAAAGAATACCAATTTCACTGCCAAGAACCATTTGATACTTCTTAGAAACTTTTCAACTTTCTCTTCGGGCTCTATCTTTTTCTTAGTGATTTGAAATATGGTGTATATAGGGGGCAGCTAGGTGGCAGCTAGGTGGCGCAGTGGATAGAGCACCGGCCCTGACATCAGGAGGACCTGAGTTCAAATGCGACCTCAGACCAAACACTTGACACTTACTAGTTGTGTGACCCTGGGCAAGTCACTTAACCCCAATTGCCTATTAAAAAAAAAGAAATATGCTATATATGTGTGTGTGTGTGTGTGTGTGTGTGTGTGTGTGTGTGTGTACATATTATATAAAATATAAACATGGCTCTATAAACCTGACATATTTTTGTAATGAAAATACTAAAGTCAGACTATGACAGCATATAGTTTAGTGTTATTCTATAAAGTGAACTTAAACCCACAGAAAAAATTGCCTAAGGAGTCACAACCAAGTCAAAGGAGAACACCTACCTCCTAAAACCACTAAAAGGATAAAGTACTTTGAAATATTAGGATGAAAGCTCATTGAAAAGGTCAGCATAGGTTTGATCCTTCCTCTTTGGTTTCTATTCTAATACAGAAGGGAAAGAGAGCTGGTAGCGACAGAATTTTCAAATTTAGGTAGCTATTCAATCAATAGACATTTACTAAGCTGTGCCAGACACTGTGTTAAGCACTAGGGATACCAAAAAAGGCAAAATAGAGTTTGCAGATTATAGTAGACTTAGATATATTTTAATCATATTTTTAAATGTCTTTCTCCCGTAGTAATGTCCTGTTTTTGAAAGTTTGGTAGATTCAATTTTAGGGAATGTATTAATAGTAGAACTTCAATATTTCTCTGGGTTATATAAAGTTTATTATTAACTTTGTTACTATTTTTAGACAGGATCTGTGATTTCATGGGTTTTATACTGAAATTCTTTCACCAATGAAGAACTTCACTTACACCACAATTTATAGTCATAAAGAGCTGACTGAGTCAGTGAGAGATTAGTTGACTTGCCCAGGGTCACAGAGCCAGTATGTGCCAAAGAGAGAGCTTCCTAACATAAAGGTGTCAGGCCTTTCTATCCATTATACCATACAGCCTTTCTACTCCTACGTTGTAAAAAGAGCTCATCATCTCAGGTGGGATGACTTTGCTTTTCTTACATAGCACCAATAGGGACCATAATCCAGATTTACATCATTAGTAATTATATTCTAGGGCAGCTAGATGACACAGTGGATGGAGCACCAGGCTTGGAGTCAGGAAGATTCATCTTCCTGAGTTCAAATCTGGATTCAGACACTTACTAGCTGTGTGACCCTGAGCCAGTCATTAACTCTGTTTGCCTCAGTTTCCTCATCTGTAAAAATGAACTGAAAAAAGGAAATGACAAACCACTATAGTATCTTTGCCAAGAAAACCCCAAATGGGGTCATGAAGAGTTGGACATGACTGAAAAACTACTGGAAAACAATTATATTATAGACCTGATGTACTTATTATTCTGTGAGAAGTTACAGCATTGGAAGACATGATATGGGGAGGAATTCTACAGAGGCTATTGGTTTGGGCAAGTCAGACGTTTCAATGATCTAAGTCCACAATAAAACAGAATTACTTGAAATAATGCACAAAGGAAGTGTGGTCAAAGATGAAAAGCAACACCGACAAACTATCACTTCAAAATTCATCCTCACAAAAGATGCCTTCAGAGGCAGAAGTTCAGCTGGAGGAGTTGTTACTGATTCCTTTACATGGCAGGGTAGGCTTCTTGAAGTTGGAAGAACAGTGAAAAGATAAGGTTTTTTTTAAATTAATTATTACGAAGAAAAAAAATACTTCTATGGGCAAAAAATCATATAAAGACTGGATTAATTAAGATTGGAAAAGGTGATTTTTAAGGCCAAAATTCGCTTTTTTATTCAAGGCTATGCCAAAACCCGGTGATCCCGTGAGATCTGGGCATCGTCATTAGACTATAAAACATCCCTCTCCAGAAAATCCTCTTGGAATTTTCTTCCAAGGGGCCCACAAAAATTTGGCCTCAATTAGGACGTATCCCATTGAAGAAATGATGAACTTTGATAGATATACTGATATACCAAAAAGCAGAATTTTTCCAGTATTACAGAAATTTCCAAGTGGAAATGGAATACTGCAAACAACTTGAACAAATCATGAAAGGTTAAGAAATTTACTCCCCAAAATGAAGATAAACATGCTTGAACGGCCTGAGAACCCACCTGACAAGTTCTATTGAAAATGTATGGACTGGGGCAGGAGCCAAGATGGCGGAGAAAAGGCAGCAACTAGCTTGAGGTCTCCCCACAATCCCTCTGAACACCTTTAAATAATGCCATAAAACAATTTCTGAAGAACCAGAACCCACAAAAGTTGTCCAGCCAAAGACAACACAGAAGGTTGGCAGGAAAGGTCTGTTGTACCTGGGTGAAAGTGGAGCACAGTCCAGCACAAGCTGCACCAGCACAGACCAGGCCCCAGAAAACCAGGAGCATGCCTTGGGAGCCACTGAATCAGCAGCAGCAGCAGCTACTTTCAGAGCTTTCAGTCCACCGATGGTCAGGGGGTCAAACAACTAGTCAGAAGGAGATTACAGGGGTCTGTTTGATAGTACTGAGGCAGGACTCTGTTGTTTTGCCCATACTTAGATCCAGGTCACAATCCTGGGTGGCAGACCCAAGGCAAGGAAGAGCACTACCACACCAGAGATTGCAGCCATGGTGGAGCAAGGACCCTCATCATGGTTCCAGGGCAGAAAAGAATGCTTGTGGTAGCTCACAGAACAGAGCACATACCAGGAGTAGTAAACACACCTTTCCTTATATCATACCACCTTGGAAGAACTGAAAACTTACAAGTCCCTAGAAGTATCTTTGAAAACACCTGCACAAAATCCCCAAAGCCTGCAACAATACACTCTCCACCCTGGAAGCAGAGCATTACTTTAGCAAAGAGTTGAAAGTCAAGAAAATGGAAAATGCTAGGAAATGATAGGAAAGTGAGCAAACAACAGAAAAAAATTCTGACTATAGAAAATTACTATGGTGCCAAGGAAGATCAAAACACATATTCCATTATTTAGATCTGATTTTATTTGTGTGAAAAGTGTTTTGTAATTGTGTTCATAGAGTTCCTGGGTTTGTTTCGGGAGGTAGACTCCTAAATATTTTATAATGTCTACAGTAAGTTTAAATGGGAGTTCTCTTTCTATCTCTTGCTGTTGGGCTTTGTTGGTAATATATAGAAATGCTGATGATTTATGTGGGTTTATTTTATAGCCTGCAACTCTGCTAAAGTTGTTTATTATTTCAAGTAGTTTTTTACTTGATTCTCTAGGATTCTCTAAGTATATCATCATGTCATCTGCAAAGAGTGATAGCTTTATTGCTTCTTTGCCTATTCTAATGCCTTCAATTTCTTTTTCTTCTCTTATTGCTAAAGCTAATGTTTCCAATACAATATTGAATAACAGTGGTGATAATGGACATCCTTGTTTCACCCCCGATCTTATTGGAAATGCTTCTAGTCTGTCCCCATTACATATAATGCTTGCTGAAGGTTTTAGATATATGCTATTTATTATTTTAAGGAAGACTCCATTTATACCTATGCTTTCTAGTGTTTTTAGTAGGAATGGGTGTTATATTTTATCAAAAGCTTTTTCTGCATCTATTGAGATGATCATGTGGTTTCTGTTGGCAAAACACATATTCAGAAAAAGATAACAAAGTCAAAGCTCCTACATCCAAAGCCTCCAAGAAAAATATGAATTGGACTCAGGCCATGGAAGAGCACAAATAGGATTTTGAAAATCAAGTAAGAGGTGTAGAGGAAAAATTGGGAAGAGAAGTGAGAGTGGTGGGAAAAAATCATAAAAAACATGTCAACAGCTTGGTAAAGGAGACACAAAAAATACTGAAGAAAATAACACCTTAAAAAAACAGACTAGGCCACATGGTAAAAGAGGTCCAAAAAGCCAATGAGGAGAAGAATTCCTTAAAAAACAGAATTGGCTAAATGGAAAAAGAGGCACAAAAATTCACTGAAGAAAAAACTCCCTAAAAAGTAGAATTGGCCAAATGGGAAAGGAGGTACAAAAGCTAACTGAAGAAAATAATTCCTTAAAAATTAGAATGGAGCAAATGGAAGCTAATGACTTTATGAGAAATCAAGAAACAAGAAAACAAAACCAAAAGGATGAAAAAATAGAAGACAATATGAAATATCTCATTAGAAAAACAACTAACCTGAAAAACGGATCCAGGAGAGATAATTTAAAAATTATTGGGCTACCTGAAAGCCATGATCAATAAAGAGCCTAGACATCATCTTTCAAGAAATTATTGAGGAAAACTGCCCTGGTATTCCAGAACCAGAGGGTAAAACAGAAGTTGAAAGAATCCACTGATAACCTCCTGAAAGAAATCTCAAAATGAAAACTCCCAGGAATATTATAGCCAAATTTAAGAGTTCCCAGGTCAAGGAGAAAATATTGCAAGCAGCCAGAAAGAAACAATTCAAGTATCATGGAGTCATAGTCAGCATAACAAAGATTTAGCAGCTTCTACTTTCAAGTATCAGAGGGCTTGGAATATGATATTCCAGAAAGCCAAAGAGCTTGGATTACAATCAAGAATCACCTACCCCTCAAAACTGAGTGTAACCCTTCAGGGGAAAAAACCAACATTCAATGACACAGAGGACTTTCAAGCATTCTTAATGAAAAGACCAGAGCTGAATAGAAAATGTAACTTTCAAATACAAGACTCAAGAGAAGCATAAAAAGGTAAATAGGAAAGGGAAATCATAAGGGACTTAATAAGGTTAAAACGTTTACATTCCTACATGGGAAGATGATACTTGGATGTCATTAAGAACTTTCTCATTATTAGGGCATTTAGAAGGAGTATATATATATATATATATATATACATATATATATACATATATATATACATATATATATACATATATATATACATATATATATATATATATACATATATATATATATAGGCAGAGGGAACAGGTGTGAGTTGAATATGAAGGGATGATACCTGAAAAAAAATAAAATTAAGGGGTAAACGAGGAATGTACTGGGAGAAAGGGGAAAGGGAGAGGTAGAATGGGGCAAATTATCTCACATAAAAGGGGCAAGAAAAAGCTTTTTACAATGGAGGGGAAGGGGTAAGGGAAGGGGGAGTGAGTGAATCTTATTCTCATCAGAATTGACTCAAAGATGCAATAACATACACACTTAATTGGGTATAGAAATCTATCTTGCTCTACATGAAAGCAGGAGTGGAAGAGAATAAGAGAAGGGGGGGTGGTGTGATAGAAGGAAGGGCAAATTGGGGGAGGGAGTAGTTAGAAGCAAAACACTTTCAAAAAGGGATAGGGTGAAAGGAGAGAGAGAACAGAAGAAATGGAGGGGAAGAATAGGGTGGAGGGAAATAGAGTTAGTAATATAACTGGGGGAAAAACTGAAGCAAGTTTCTCTGATAAAGGCCTCATTTCTAAAACACGTAGAGAACTGAGTCAAATTTATAAAAATAAGAGCCATTCCCCAATTGATAAATTATCAAAAGATATGAACAGTTTTCAGATAAAGTAATCAAAGCTATCTATAGCCATATGAAAAAAATAATCTCACTATTGCTCGGAAGGATGCAAATTAAAACAATTCTGAGGTACTACCTCATAACTATTAGATTGGCTAATAAGATGGAAAAGGAAAATAAGAATGTTGAAGGGGGTATGGGAAAAATGAGGCATTAATGCACCGTTGTGGAGCTACGAACTGATTCAACTATCCTCTAGAGCAATTTGGAAATATGCCCAAATGGCTATAAAACCATGCATATCCTTTGACCTAGCAATACCACTACTAGGTCTGTATCCCAAAAGAAATTAAAAAAAAAAAGGAAAAGGAACTATATGTACAAAAACATTTATATCAGCTTTCTTCTGGTGGTGAAGAATTGGAAATTGAGGGGATGCCCATCAATTGGGAAATGGCTGAATAAGTTATGGTATGTGATTGTGATGTAATACTATTGTGCTATAAGAAATGATGAGCAGCGTGGCCCCCCAGAAAAACCTGGAAAGGTTTACATGAAGTCATGCAAAGTGAAATGTGCTGTGTACAAAGTAACAGCAATATTGTAAGATGACCGGCTGTGAATGACTTAGCTATTCTCAGCAATACAATGATCCAACACAACTCTGAAGGATTTATGATGAAAAATATTATCCATCCCAAGAGAAAGAACTGATGGTGTCTGAATACAGATTGAAGCATACTTTTTTAACTTTATTTTTCTTGAGGGGTTTTTTTGGTCTATGTTTTCTTTCACAGCATGACTAACATGGAAATGCTTTGCACGACTACACATGTATAACCTATACCAAATTGCTTACCTTCTCAGTGGAGGGAGGGGGAGGAAGGGAGAGAATTTGGAATTCAAAGTTTTTAAAACTAATATTAAAATTGTTTTTACATGTAGCTGGGGGAAAATAAAATACTAAATAAATTCAAAAAATATTTTCAAAATAAAAAAAGAAAATGCATGGACTATAGTTGGGGCTAGACTTAGAAAAATGGACAGTTTTTCATAAGTATACTTAATATCTAACATGACTAAAAGTTGGTTTCATGTTGAAGAATTAAAAAGTATGTGTCAAAATTGTGTGACCTCAATGGCAAATCATGTAAATCATGTGAGTATAGCTAACAAATGTTTCCTATTGAAATCTTATTAAGCTATAATAATAAGAAGAAACTAGCATTTATATAATGCTTTAAGTTCTGCAAAGCACTTCGTAAATATTATATAATTTTATCCTCACAAAAACCCTGGGAGGTGAGTGCTATTATTATCCCCGTTTGACAGATGAAAAAAAATGAGATGAACAGAAATGAAGTGACTTTCCTAATACCAGACAGCTAAGAACTGTCTTAGTTTGGATTCGGACTCAGGTCTTCCTGACTCCAGATTCCATCCTTCTATTCACTACTAAAGTTGTAAGGTGTATTATGTAAATAAATAAAGCTCTTGGCTTTACTTTGCCCCAAGTAATTCACACAACACTCCAAGTCCTAAATAAATGTTTTGTTGAATGGAATTGAACTTTTGCAACAATTCTAATGTAGTCACATTAGAAAATCAAAACCTTGCTTTTGTTTATGATGGGAATCTTTTTAAAAGTTTCAATCTGTGGTTTAAAACCTCATATGACTAACGAAAAACAAATATGCAAACAACTGGCTTGCATTCCCACACCTACCTTTGGACCGTCCCAAAACACTTGAAACATGACTGAATCATGCTGCATAATGATTTACAGTCACTGGGTTTGATATTACACAGTCACCTTAAACTCTGTGTGGCAAAACTCTAAAATATGTCCAGAGAACTGGAGCTCCTCAAACCTGCTTCAATCAGCATTGATCTGTACAAATATTCATAAAATTTCTTAAGTGGGTAGCCTATTTAAATGAGTTTTAAAGCAACATCAAAAACATAAATCTTGAGTTTACAGACACAAACCAGTTCCACTAAAATCAATGTTTAAAAATGTTTAAATTAAACAAATGACTTTCAGGATCTCTAAGTTCACAAGGATCCTGAATCTGGAGCAGGGAGCAATGTTACAGATGGTCTAGGGTTAGGCCAACCTCCTTATTTTACAGACAAACTGAATCACCAAATCACAGAATTTTTATAAAGGCCACCTAGTCCAACCCATACTGCAAGGAAACTCCCATTGTAAATATACCCCCAAAGTGGTAATACAGTCTCTGATTAAAGACCTCCAGGCAGGAGGGAGCCCACCACCACGTAAGACAACAATCCATTCCACTTTAGGCAGTTCTAATTGTCAGTAAGTTTTTACTGATTTCAACCATAAAACTTCCTCTTTGCAATTTCTTCCTATTGTTTCTCCTGGTTTTGCCTTATAGGACTAAGTAAAATAAATCCAACATATGGAAAAATATGATGGCCCTCACATACTTGAGATAATAATCTTCTCCAGAATTGGAATGCATTCTCTTCTCATTTCTAACTCCTAGAATTCCTAGTTTTCTTCAAGGTTCAGCTTACTTACCATCTGTTGTAATAAGCCTTTCCTGATCTTCTAAATCGTTATTACTCTTTCTCCTCCTCAAATTAGCATATGTAATCTTATGCTTAAGAGTTAACCTGGCCTTGTAAAGGGGGAGGGAGGGGGAGCTCAAAACCAGGAGGACCAGGGTTCAAGGGTTGAGCCTCAGACAACACCACACTGACGAGATCCTGAGCAAGAAAACGCTCTCAGTGCCCTAGGCAAGTGGCTAAGACTATAAATTGCAGAACAGATGCAATCAACATTAATAAAGGGAATTTCCTCACCTGGTAGAGGGAATTCCCTAAAGCAATGAAATCAAGAGTCCAGTACCTATCTCTAGGCTAATATTTAAATGTGATGTTAGCCCAGCAGAGTGGAAGTTCCTTGAGGGGCCAAGCCATCTCATTTGTCTTTGTATCCCCAGAATCAGCACAGTGAATAGAGATAGGGAGTGGCCCTTGGACACAGGTTAGGGGTAAGGACCCCAGGGTCTTCCTTGCACATAATGGGCACTTAATAAACGCTTGTTGGATTGTATGGAACACACTGGAGGCAAGGCTACTACTCAACCACAGATATATTACTCATACACACGATTTCACTTGTTCATACTCTTCCCGATGAGTGCCACTGGCTTCTCTGAAAATATATCAAGAAAAACTCATAAGAAGCCTTCTGCTGTTTTACTGTAAAGAAACCAGTAAAAAAAAAAAAGCCATGTATTAAAACTCTAAAAGCACAGCAATGGTTATGCAAGGGAGGAGAAAAGTTGAACACCCATCCTAGATCACTTAAAATGTCCCTGACGGAACTGCCTTAATGGTAGGGGCTCTGTTGGAAAGGTAGAGTATGTCTAATTACATTTCCCACCCCTAAATTTTTCATGGCAATGACTCTGAACCTAATCACGAACCCAGTAAGACTACAGGAGCTCGGTAATGATGCCCTTTAGCGCTGTGCGATTCTAAGACAAACACAGAGACCTAGAATGAAATCAAACTTCGGTGGTAGAAAAGGCGTGACAAAAGTACTCCAGTTGACGAGCTGAAAATGAACCATCCCACCTTGGTTATGACTTGCTAGTACTTGTACTGGCTGCGTCTATTAGTACCGCAAACCCTTCCGTTCAAGAGAAGGAAGATGGAAAGAAGGGAGGGGAAGAAAAGAGAGGGAAAGAATAACTTAAAGAATAACCATGCACAAAATCAAATGCTACATTGTACTTTTCTGGTTTCACTAAAACAAGATAGCCAACCTTTTCCTGAGCAGCAAGATCCGATTTCCAAACCCCTTCGTGCGCCTCTCTTTTTTATTTAAAAGAAAAAACAACCTGCCCCAAGAAGGTGTTACAGTCAGACCCGAAAGGCAATTTCAGACAACAAAGACCCCAAGCAATCAAAATGGAATTATAATCCGCGCTGTATTAGCTGCCACCGACCCGGAGATGGATTTGCTACCAGCTCAGCTTCCTATCAACCTACACCTCCCCCTCCCACCCACCTCCAGGGAGTCTAAACTACCCCCATCCCACCCCCATCCGGGCAGTCTCTCTGGTACCCAGGGGCGGACCTAGCGCCTCGCCCGGGATTTTGCAATCTCGCTGCCGTTTCTCCCAAAAGCTTTATAGCACGCAGTGTTCAAATTCTTTCCCGCCCAGGCATGACGAGAGGAACGATAACAATCGGCTAATACAAGAGAGCTTTGGGGTTGGGGGGGGGATGGAGGAAAAGGAGGAGGTGGAGGAGGAGAAGGAGGAGGAGGGGGAGGAGGGGAAAGAGGAGGAGGAGGAGGAAGAGGAGGAAAAAGGAGGAAGCTTGAACCTGAGGCTAGAAGTCCAGCCCCAGGCTGGTGGTGGCTACGGGCTGAGCCCCTCCGAGTGCTACCCCCTTCCCGAGGTAGGCGGGCGGGCGGCCCGAAGGTGACACAAAGAAACAGAGACAAACGCCGAGCCCGGGAGCTCGTTCCAAAGCCCTGAGCGCTCCGCCCGCTGACAACTTTGCTGCGCCCCCACTAGACCCCGCTCTGTTCCCCCAGGCAAACTTTCCCGCGGCCGCGGGGCCAGTCCCGTCGTCCGTGCTTGGACTCCGGTGCCTTCCGTCCTCTTCATCCTCTCTTCGCCCCCACTCCGCCCCCCATCGTCCTCCTCCTCCTCCCTAGGCTCAGGAAGATTTCCATCCCCAGCACTCGCCCGCCCTCTCCTTCCCTCCTCCCCGCTCTCCCCGCCACAAGGCAACCGCGCAACGCACCGAGGCTTGCAGAGCTGGTGCGGCCCCACTCACCCGAGCCTAGGCCGGCCGGAGGGCGCGGGGCCGAGGAGCCGCGGGCACTGGCACAGCTCTGCGCCTCCCTTTCTTCTTTCTCCCGGGCTCGAGCTTTCCCTTTCTCTCGCTCGCTTTTTGCGTGCAGTCGCTCGAAGCTCTCGGCGCTGCACAGCCCGCTCCGCTCCTTGGCGCTCGGGAAGCGGCAAACCACGCCCCACGCCTTCCCCGCCCGCCAGCCCGCCAGCCCGGGGCTGCCCAGACTCCTGCTCTCAGAGCAGCCGCCAGCACCACCCTCCCTGTCCACTTCAGAGCATGTCCGTAGGGAGCGGGGAGGCGGAGCGCCCCTCGGCTGCTCCTTGCTCAGCCCTGGGCTTCAGGACTTCGGAAGCAGCTCCAGCCCGGCTGCTCGTCCGAAAGGAGAACAACTTTGCGTTTAGTCAAAACCCCATAGAAAGTGCAAGGGCCTGAGGGGCTTGCTCCCGGTGCCAGAAAGCTAAGGATCCTCTACCCTAACCAGAAGAATCCCAGGCCCTTTCAGAGCGCTCAGTTCGAGGAGTGCTTGCGCTCCTCGGATTTTACTGGACCCTGGGCCAATCGAAGAAAAAAGGCTGAGTTGACCCTTGAGGACTCCCTCCACCCTTCTTGATGCGGTTCCATTCAGCAAAAAGTTGGCCATCAGGTGCCGACTTTTTTTTGGCCACACCAACTCCTGCAACTAACTGCCCACCAAGGCTTTGTGGACTTAGTGCGAATACTGATGAAATCTAGGCTCTTGTAGGGAGAATAAGGAATAAGCATTTATGTATTATGTGCCAGGTACTGTGTTTTATTGATTTTTATAAATATCATCTCTTTCGAGATAGGTTTCAATTAGAATCTTTAATTCCGAATTTAGTGCCACGGCACCTTATCTCTTCAACTGGATGTTCCACACGTCCCTCAAATTTTAACATTTCCAAAATCATCTTTTCACTGTTCATCCCAAACCTAACTCCTTCTGACTTTACTGTTGGTGTCTGCAGCACTACCATTCTTCCAGTCTCCCATGTTAGTAACTCTGGGGCTCTCTTTTACTCCCTTTGTTCCCTCACCTCTCATACCCATTTGGTCAGTTAGTAAATATTCATTAAGCACCTACTATGTGCCAGGCATTGTGCTAAGGACTGGGGATACCAAAAAAAAAAAACAGCAAAAGACAGTCCCTGCACTCAAGGAGCTCAAAATCTAATGTCATTTAGCATTCTCTCAGTTCCACCCAACTCTATAACAACGATATCTATGTTCTACTCTCCAGTCCTACTGATAGCAAGACCGTCATTACCATCTCTTTACTTCTTGGACTATTGTAACTTCTAATGGGCTCATACTACTTACATCTTCTTCTCATGCAATACTTCATAGAACTGTCCAAAGAATTTTTCTTATGTGTTGGCTTGGCCATGTCCTTCCAATGTTCAAAAGTCTTCAATAGGTCTGTATTGCCACTGAGAAGAATTCACACTTCCTTATTCAATGTTCTCCACAATATGGCACTTTCTTGTATAATTTTTACAGTATACCTTAGCCAAAACTACTCTGTGTCTCAGAAACAGGCTCTCTATTTTCCTGTGTCTGTACTTTTGTCCACAATGTTCCCTATGCCTGAAAAAATCTTCCTTTCCCATCTTTGCCTGGTGAATGTGTATCCATCCTTTCAATTCCTTCTCAAGAACTATGTCCTACAGAAAGCTTTCGCTGATTCTCCTTTCCTTAGGAATAACTTTTCTCCACAGATCTCATATAACACTTTATTCTTTACTCTCCTAAAATAGGACTACAGTTGTCTTACCCCCATGATAGAATGTAAGTCCTGTAAGAACAGGGAATATGCATTCAGTATACTGAAAAGAACATGGGGATGAGTTATTAAGATCTTGGTTCAAAACTCAGCTTTTTACCTATTAAAGCCTCAGTTTCCTCATCTGTAAAATGGAAATAATAATACTGATACTGCTTCCTCACCGAATTGTTAGGAAAGTGTTTTGTAAACCTGAAAGTGATGACTTAAATGTAAGTTATTATTATGTTATAAAAACTGTATATCTATTCAAGTGCCTAGGAAATTGGTCCATACATAATAGGTACTTTATAAATGATTGTTGATTGAACCGAAGTAAAACATCATCGAGAGAGAGCCAGACAAAGAGCCAGACACAGAGAAATAGAGAGGCAGAAAGACCATCAGGCAAATTAATTTCATTCAATTCCATCGAATTAAACAATTAAGCACCAACAAGCTGGTACTAATAAAGCACATACAAGTTAAATGTAACAATAATAAAAATAATAATGTTAAGTAGCCACCTGCTACTTTATGTAGTAGCAAAGAAATGGAAACAAAGATGTCCATCAATTGAGGAATGGCTAAACAGATTGTGGCATATAGGTGTGGTGGAATATTAATGCATTGAAGAAAACAACAAATGTGAAGACCACAGAGAAGCATGGGAAGACGTTGATCTTTGACCAAGCCCAACCCCCAGAAAACCTAGAATGTAATAAAAGATGTTAACAAGGTTTTAAGCTAACTGGAGCAGCTAAGTGGTGCAGTGGATAGAGCACTAGGTCTAAAGTCAGGAAAACTCATCTTCCTGAGTTCAAATCAGGCCTCAGACACTTACTGTGTGACCCTAGGCAAGTCACCTAACTCTGTTTGCCTCAGTTTCCTGATCTCTAAAATGAGCTGGAGAAGGAAATGGCAAATCACTCCAGGATCTTTGCCAAGAAAACCCCTAATGGGGTCAAGAGGGGTCAGACATGACTGAAACAACTCAACCACACAAGATGCTTAAGCCCCTAAGTTTCTATGAAATGGGAATATCTTTTTCTCAGTGAATGAGGAGGGCAGGCAATTTCATTGACTGAAAGAAGATAGGCTTACCCATAGGTGATCCTTTAAAGATGGTTTATAGGTTTGAGGGAGTGCAGACCCAGGAGGAGGCCCCTGTAGGAGGAGAGAAGAAGACTGCTCTCTCTGTAGTGACTTCTCCAGATAGAGATACACCGTACAGAAGTTTAAGAGTTCATTGATTCAAAAGAATTTGAGACACAATTTAAGGAGCAGAGACATACCCTTCATACAGACATAGATACATAAAGGCAGTCACTTAAGAGAAGTGGCAGCTTTGAGGAACGGATATCAGGCATCAGAGAAGAAAGCAAGATGTGGACTCAAGAGAGTTAGTCTAGTAATAGTTGAGACGTACAGAAGGGCAGACCCTGGGAATTTAGCTAAATAACCTGATCATAGGGGTCACTACATAAAAGATGTTCAACAAAAGGACTCTACAAAGAGAGAAAGGATTTCTGGCCCATACTACCAGAACCCATATGCATCCTAAAAATTTTCCTCACTACCGTGATACTATTAGTTTAAGGCCACTCTTCCAATGGATACTGTGTATATTTGTAGGAGAATGCCTGAAATTTACAGGGGAGGGGACAGTGCTTTGCAGTTGTAGTTTTCATTATACTATCATAGTAATACCTTTGCTGAGAAATAATTGCTTCTTCTAGCTGATTGTTCATTAGGAACACATCAGTGGGGGCTTGCGAGTTAGAATGGTGGCCCTGTGGGGTGGATCCAAGATGGTGGATTAGGGGCAGCCACCAAGCTGAATTCTCCCAACATTTTTTTACCAAGCAACTATAAAATAACACCTCAAATTAAATTTTGGAGTAGCAGAGCCAACAAAAACTCAGGGTGAGATTTCTTTTTGGCCTAAGAAAACTTAAGAGGTAGACAGAAGAATTCTAAAACACTGGGGTGGAGGTCAGTGGTGTCCAGAGCCCACATATGTGGTGGCAGCAATTTGGGGAGCTCTCCACACAGAGACAGTAAGGAGGGGTCAGACAACTGGTCAGAAAGAAATTACAGGGGACCCTTTGTTGGTACTAAGTACAGCTGGTGCTGATTGGCAAGTCTATTGCTTATACAAAGTTCTAAGTCACAGTTCCAGGGCAGAGAGGAACACTGGTGGCTGGTCACATGGAAGCAGGGGCCTAGGTCATAATACCAAAGCAGAGAGTACAGTGAGTGTGCGCAGCTGCAGGGTACCAGAGACCCTTCTTTGGTAAAAACCAGAGTGCAGACCAGGAGAGCAGTGAGCATGCCTCTCCCAGGATCACACCACCTTGTAAGCATCAAACACTTATAGACTCCAAGAACTAGCTCTGAAAGAAGCAGCATGAAAAAGTCTGAAACTTGGGATAGTGTCTCCCCACTTCAAGGTGAGCAGCACACAAGTTTAACCTAAAGTTCAAAGTCAGGAAAAAAGGCTGGAAAAAAGAGCAAAGAGTAATCATAAGGGACTCAATAAAATTAAACTATTTATGTACCTATATGGGAAAATGATACATGTAGCTCCCTAAGAACTTCATCATTATTGGGGCAGTTAGAAGGTATTTACATAGACAGAGGCCAGGGATGTGAGTAGATTATGTTAGAATAATCTCCAAAACAATGAAGGAAGGAGAAAATGGAATGTACTGGAACAAGGAGGAAGGGAGAGGTAGAATGAGGGAAATTATCTCATAAAAGAGGTGTGCAAAGGAGAGCTTTTACAATGGAGGGAAAACAGGGAACTATTACTTTGCAAATTGCTTCTTAAAATAATAGCTACATTTATATAGTATTTTCAATTTTGCATTGTGCTTTACAAATATTATCTCATTTTATCTTCCCAACAATCCAGGGAGGTCCTGATGAAGATCTGCCCAATATCTGCCCAAGATCATACAGGAAATTGTGGGGATGGGCTCAGATTCTGATCCTCTGAGTCAAAACTGAATACTCTTTTCACTATTACATACATAAAGAAATTGTTTGTAGAAGATAATAATAGCTAACATCTATAAGTTGTTGTTTGTTTTTAGTCCTGTCTGATTATTTGTGATCCCTTTTAGGGTTTTCTTGGCAGAGATAATGGAGTGGTTTGTCATTTTCTTCTTCAGCTTATTTTATAGATAAGGAAACTGAGGCAAACAGGGTTAAGTGACTTGGCTAGGGTCATATAACTAGTTAAGTGTCTGAGGCTAGATTTTAAGGCAAGAAGATGACTCTTCCTGACTCCAGGCCATGTGCTCTACCCACTCCACTACCTAGTTGCCGGAGCACATTTATATAGAGTTTATTATGTTCCAGGCACGGTAAAAAAAAAAAAAAAAACCATGTAAAACTATTATCTCATTTGATCTTCACAACAACCCTGGAAGGTAGGTGCTATTATTATCCCCATTTTACAGTTGAAGAAACTGAGGCAATCAGCAGTTAAGTGACTTGTCCAGGTTCACATAGCCTGTAAGCATATCAGGCCTGGATTTGAACTCAAGTCTTTCCAGGCCCAGCACTCTATCTACTGGTTGGTCCCCCTGCTTTAGGTATCTCCTAACTACAATCCATCTTCCACTCAGATGGCAAAGTGATCTTCAACCACCATTGAATAAACCGATGAAAACCACAGGTTTATTCATGGTTCAGTTAACATCTAAAAGAAAAAAAAACACTCCTGCACTTTCTACCCCTAAACTTAACCAAATGTCCCAACAATTTGTCCAACTGTCTTGTAGCAAAAAGAACAATATGGCAAAAATAATTCAAAGTGTATGTTCTACTGATGATGTGTGAGCCAGTAACTTAGCTTTGTTTATGTGATACAGGATATTACAGATTAAAATATAGATGCATCTATATACAGTATGTTAGTATATTATGTTATTCTCTATTCAGAGAGAACAGTGATGGTATCATTTTCCTTCTCGGGCTACCATCAACCATGTTTAGACTTGCATTATTTATCAGTGGTAGCTCTTGTCCCAGGGCCCAGCACTTAGCACAGTATAGTAGGGCACTTAATAAATGCTTATTGAATGAACTTAGGGTCAAAGGAACCTAAAGCAAGGAGTTCCTTCTAGTGAAACTGTATCTTTTCCAGTATTATTCCATGTATTATTACCATAATAATAATAAAGTAGCTCACATTTATTTTGCATTTATTGGTTACAAAGCACTTTATTTCATGTAATCTTCATAAAACCAGGTGATATAAGTAGCACAGAATTATTATCTTCATTTTATAGAGATAATTTACTTACTATTATTCCCACTTTATGAGGGAAATGAGAGTTAGAGTGACTTACCTAAAATCATACAATTTTAGCTAAATCTTCTGAGTCTAACTGCAAGATTCTTTTTCCTATATTACATACCCTTTTGCCAGTAGCAAGTGGGTTTTCAAAAGAGTGAGAAATAGGAATAAATTAGGGTAATTATGAGGCTGCTGATTTTTTTAGTGTACTAGGTAATCATTCCTCTTTCACACTGTGGAACTCATTTACCTTTATTCCTGCCCCACGGGGGCAGCTAGGTAGCACAGCAGAGGGAGCATCAGGTTTGGAATCAGGAAGAACTGAATTCAAATCTAGCCTCGGGCACTTACTAGCTGTGTGACTCTGAGCAAGTCACTTAACCCTGCTTGCCTCAGTTTCCACATCTGTAAAATGAACTGGAGAAGGAAATACAAACCACTCCAGTATCTCTGCCAAGAAAATCCCAAATGGGGTCACAAGGAGCCAGACTTGACTGAAACAACTGAGCAACAACAAAAAAAAGAAAACATGGACATCATCCCTTTACACCACATTGGCTTATCTATTGCCATATTTCTAGTAAATGCTGTGAAATCCTCATAGCAATAGTCCCTTTAGCAAAAGTGAAATCAGCCTTTAATTTAATTTCTTTCTCCTGGGAATATTTATAAGCTTTATAAGCATAGGGGCCGTGTCTTTCTTCTGTTGGAGCTATACTACACTTAGTACATTTATTGTATTACTGATAAGTTTTTAATAATTATTGCACCTGTTCCCAAAGGTCTGTGAATACCTGAAGGTTCTCTGAGCCACTCTCATATGGAATTAAACTAGAATTTTACAATATTTCAAAGAGAAAATCAGTACACATTAAGTTAACTAAACTAATAATGAAGATTTCATACCTTTCATACTGTGAACATGAAAATAAAATCTGATGCCAAACCTAATCAGAAACACAACTAGTTCTGTCAACACACACATCATAGCAAATGTTGAGTATGGATGGATTGTTTTGTGCTCCATGTACATGCCTGTCTCTGGTGGTTAGCATACAATGCTTACCCAGCAGTGCTATGTACTTAGTAGACTCGTGCCTCCTTATCATGTTACTTAATGAAATAAAATATATTTCAATATTTCCACAGATATGTGACTTCATTGATATGGATGATTCTTCCAGTTGTGCAGATCACAACTGACCAACTTTGCACCCTATGCAATTCTTTCCATATCTTCCCATTAATCCTCCATAATTGCTTACCCAAAGAGGAAACATTTCTTTAGGTCTTTTGACATTTAAGAGGTAACAGTAATGAAGCACTCCTCTTGGACTCACTCTCCTGTCATTGTCATTGGAAGGTTGGATCCTCAAATGAATGATCTGTACCTTGGATTCTTGAGATAACCCTGGATGAACCTATCCTGACATAGTAGCTCATGAGCCCTCACCAGTATACTTTCCTATTAACCATACACAAATCAATTCAATAATCTTAAAAAAAAACCCTACCAAGGTATTTGTTCAAATGACATGACAAAAATAGTAGTTGAAAATCAATGTTTCCCATAAATTACACAGAGTCTACATGTAGAAAGTGGACATGAAAGTACAATGGTAGTGAGGCACTGCATCACTGCGGTACACTACCATGTAGGGAATACACATGACTTAGGCAACTCCCAAGCTTGAACAGCAGGCCTCAATTCCTTTTTTTCTCTGGAGATTCCTCATATTCCCCAGTGGAGGGGAGGGGGTTTGGTATTGGTGTTAAGCAGCATCTCTAATAGACAGGTGGTCCAGCTGGGCTTGATTCTTGCAGGGAATGATTGCAAAGAAGTGTATTCTTTCAGCAAAGGCAGTGACCCTTAGGGATTGGCAGAATCCTTTCTTCTTCGACCCTTTCAGGTCCTGAAATTTATCACCTCTAATAAAGAAGTGGGAGAGGTCTTTTGTTGTTGTTCAGGCAAACCCAGTTAAGTGACTTGCTCAGGGTCACACAACCAGTAAGTGTCTGAAGCTAGATTTGAACTCATGAAGGTGAATCTTGCTGACTCCATGCCTAACACTCTACCCATTGCACCACCTGGCTGCTCTGGAAGAGATCTACTCTCTCCTAATCAATTTTTTCTCCTTCAACCAAGTTCCCCCAATGAGGGTCCCCATTCTCACTTGTGGTGATCAACAGGTTACATTTCCCAGATTCCTGTCGGAGTCAGGCAAATGAGCAGCTAGGAATCAAGGTATGTAGTGAGTTCTATGCCTTCTGGTATGCAATCTATGCCTTAGAGCACAGGTTCATCATCTTTGCTTATCTCGTCATGGCCAGTTGGAGTATTCAAGCCTCGGATCTCCTCCAAAGTACGTAATACTTCCTCTACATCTGAAAGTGCATCCCCTTTCAGTGCCTCCGTAGTTGCCCCTTTTGACCTTCTGCTTTGCTTAATTTTGAACTCACCCTTACAGTGCAACACTGGGGCTATGTGGCAGTTAGTTCTGGTTCTTACTGGACGACTAGCTCACTTCATTTTCCAATCATACAATTACAGATGATACCTCCACAAAAGTCCTATTCAGATATTCCATTGTTGTGTAGAAGTAATCTTGGGTTCCAAGCTAGAAAGGCTTTGAGTAAGGTCCAAATGATTGACTTTATATGTTGTCCAAGGCAGGGGAAGTAAAGTGGTGCAACGACCAGAGAGCTAAATTTGTAGTCACAGAACCTGAATTCAAATCCGAGGTCTGCTATTTATTACCTAAGTGACTTTAGCAAGTCATCTCACCTCACTGGGCCTCTACTTCCTCATCATTAAAATGAGAGGTTTTAATTAGATGGTCTCTACAATTCCTTTCAAATCTAAATCTATGATCTTATGGCCAATTTAGCTAAGTACGGAGAAGCTCATCGTCAATAAATTAGCCACTGGGTGGCTTATTATCCAGTCATAGCGACCCATGCAAGATGAAATCAAAATGTCCTCCAGTGTCTCACTGTGGTATGAAAGTCACCCTCACTTGGCATATCCTACTAGTTGGAAATGTTTCAATTATGATTCTGGCAACAAAGACCAGCCTTGCTAAATTCAGAGATCTTCATCACCAGAGGGTCAAACACCAAATATCAAAATGTTTTGACCATAATAGCTCAAGAAATATACAAAAATACAAAATGACTTCAAGCCCTATAAAGCTAGTTCCGCTGATGTAAGCAACAGTTGCAATGTGATAAAAGTGTAGGGAAAGATCATTAAGAATCTTGCAGTTCTTAATCTAAAATATTAATTTAACTGCTGACTCAATGCATTATAGTTGTCCAATAATAATTAACATTTATATAGAGCTTTGAGATTTACAAGGCACTACATATATGTGTGTATATATAAGGAGAAAAAACACACAGAGAGAGAAACAGGGAGAGAGAGGAGAGGGAGGGGGAGAAAGAAAGAGAGACAGAGAGAAGAGAATGAGGAAAGACAGAGATGGAGAGACAGAAACAGAAGGACAGAGACAGACAGCAAGGAGGGGAAGAGGGACAGAAGAAGAGAGGGGAGGAGAGAGACAGACGGGGGAAGGGAGGGAGAAAGAGAGGGACGGAGGGAGTCCTATCCTCACAACAACCTTGCAAAATAGGCGTTATTATTATCTCTACTGTATATAGAGATTAAGAAACAGAAGCTGAGAGATATTACATGATTTGCCAAGAGTAAAAGTCTGAAGAGGGATTTAAATGCAGCTTTTCTTGACTCCAAATCTATCACTCTATCCACCATGGCATAAAGCCTCCCTGATCAACAAGTTGACACATTGCTAAAACAGCTAAATCATATACATCTCTGCCTTTTCAATGTATAAAGAAGCTGCCCATACATGGAAAGACAGTCAGAAGCTACAGGTTCTTCTCAAAGAGGTGAATAAAGGCACTCATAAAGCTATTTTCATTGTCTGCACCAAGGTAACAAGAAACATTTCATAGACCACTTGGGTGAGATGAACATAGAATATCATGAAGGTAATTCCAATTTATTTGCCAATATCCACAGCAGAGAATGAAACAGAGGAATCCTATGAAGAATTTGACAGGATCTTCCAATACAAATTACCACAGATTTTGGTAACAATGCAAAAGTAGAAAAAGAGGAAGATGGAAAAGACTGTGTGGGGAAAATAAGGTTATGAATCACAAATTAAAAAGGCCAAAAAAATAAAAATAAAAAAGGTCAAAGACGTGCATTTAGTCAGTCAACAAACATTTATTAAGAACCCACTAGGTGCCAGGGTATAATGGTCAAAAAGCCAGCTTCAATCAGAAGGCCATAGATTCAAGTCACATTTCTGACATATATTGGCTGACTAAGCAGGTCACTTAACTTGCCCCAGGTGAGCCTCCAACAACATAACTTCCTAACCTTCAGTCTGTGAACTTGTTTTTTCTTAAGATTTTGATCATTATGTCAATATAATTAAGTTATTTTCTAATCCTATGTATCTTATTTTATGCATTTAAATCATTATTCTAAAAAGGGGTCCATCAATTTCACCGGACTGCCAAGGGGTCCATGACATTCACAATTCATGACTACAAGTTGCAAATAGTTGCGTATCAGCACTGGGAAGGAGTTTTCCCACCTGGAGTTTCCAGACCAATAAAATCATGGGTCCAGACCTGCTATTTACTACTTTGAGCAAAGTCTAAAACCTTTCTGAACCTCAGTTGCTCATCTGCAAAATGAGGGAGATGATTTCTAAGCTCCCTTCCAGGTCTAAAACTATGATCAGATGATCCCATGACCCGGGTACTATGAGCACCCTGGTGGTCAGCTGAAGCTGTTATTAATTTAGTGAACTAAATCTAAAATGACAACCTAACTCTGAACCATCTCTGAGGCTCTGAGAATTCTGAGGCCGTAAACTATCCAGGACAAGTCATTCTTACTCTGTGCATTCTTCTTTAAATATCTCTCGTAGCCCATGTTTAGCATTATAGTCAGAATCACTTTTACCTTCCATTGGATAAACCAGCATGGATAGTATTGCTATTTCTCTAGTGTTCTTTGAAGTCTGGGAACTCACAGAACAACAACAAAAACCTGTCCTTTTCCCTTGAATTCACCTTCAACGTGTAACATCAGTGTCTCCATTTAACAAACTTTCTGTTGGCCTCTAAGAAGAGTTTATTCATATTTTCTTAAGGATTTCATAGGCTTTCTTAAGAATTTCATAACTGAACCATCAAAATTTAATTGAAGACATCTGGCCTTGCTGATCTAAGAACCTTTTTTTAAGTATTAGAATAACTAATTTAGCTAATTATGATATTCCAGAAGCAATATTTTTTTGGGAAAACATGGGAAGCACTTTTGTTGTGTGCTCTATAAAGTTTATTTATGAATTCAATTTATAAAATAACAACATATTTATTGCTAAATTAAATGCCAGATATGAAAGCAAAATAGACATAATAATAACCGTATTTCATATAATCATATGACATTCAGTGATCTGAAAAGAAAAAAACAATCTATAGAATAAGAAATGTTGAAACAAAGAGCTACATCTTGCAAAAGGCAGATATCTATTCAGATTTAATAAGACCAGGAAAGAAAGGGAATTCTGGAAATGAAGACTCATTTTAGAAAATGTTTTATCTTCCTATCATCTAAACCTGTAGATTTTTTTTTAAAAATGCCTCCCATCATGCAAATTGTCTTAATTTTTGTCATTTACACATTATTGTCCATTCAAAAATCTTGGACAGGTTATGTTTTCTATAATTCATGTCAGAAAATTGAATTTTAAAGCAATTCAGTGGAATTTGTCCATCATCAAGAAATATTTCCTGAGTGTCTTCCAGATACCTGGCACTGTGAGACGTGTGATGGGGGTTTCCAAGACAAAGAAGGCATTTTAAAGCTTCAAAGAGCCCATAATCTAGTGAAGGAGACAAGATAAATAGTAAATAAAAATGCTGCAATTTTTTAAAAAACCGTTGTTCCATATCCCCAAAGGGCTATAAAACTGTGCATACCTTTTGACCCAGCAATACCACTTCTAGAGCTGAATCCCAAAAAGATCATAAAAGTGGGGAAAAGACCCACATGTATAAAAATATTTATAGCAGCTCTTTCAGTTGTGACAAAAAAATTGGAAATTGAGGGGATGCCCAGCAATTGGGGAATGGCTGAACAAGTTGTGGAATATGAGTGTAATAGAATACTATTGTGCTATGAGAAATGATAAGCAAGCGGACTTCAGAAAAACTCGGAAAGACTTGAATGGACTGATGCTGAGTGAAGTGAGCAGAACCAGGAGAACATTGTACACAGTAATAGCCACATTGTGTGAAGACTGACTTTGATAGACTTAGCTCTTTTCAGCAATGCAAGGATCCAAGACATCTCCAAAAGTCTAATGATGGAAAATGTTATCCACATCCAGAGAAAGAACTATGGAGTTTGAATGCAGATCAAAGCATACTATTACCTCATTTGGTTTCTTCTTTCTTGCGGTGCCTCTTATTGGTCGTAATTCTTTACAACATGACTAATGTAAAAATATGTTTCGTAGGAATGTATATGCAGAGCCTCTATCAGATTGTGTGCCATCTTGGGGAGGGAGGTGGGGAGGTAGAGGGAGAAAATTTAAAACTAAAAAGCTCATGGAAGTGGATGTTGAAAACTAAAAATCAATCAATCAATCAATCAATTAATTAATTAAAAAGCTATTCCATATTGTCACCAGTAAATGGGAAATGGACTGGGAAATTATAGGAGAGCTGAAGGAAAGGAGAGAGAAAGAATAGGGAAAGGAACAAACAGATGGAAGGAAGGAAAGCATTTATTAAGTCTATGCATCAGGCAGTCTCATTTGATGCAACAATCCTGTGAGGAAGGGACTATTATTGTTATTATTCCTTTTTACAGTTGAGAAAGCTGAGGCAGGCAGAGATTAAGTGACTTGCTCAAGGTCACACAGTCATTATGTGTCCAAAACAGGATTTGAACTCAAATCTTCCTTACTTCCAGACCCAGAACTCTATCCACTGAACCATGTAGCTACCCCAATTACCAAGTTTACTAATAATCTCTTAATTGCCAAATCCAATGGCCTTTTTTCAAGAATCATTCTTGTTCAGTCCTTCAGTACTTTAGATTGCTGATCACCCTTCTTGCTAAATATTCTCCTCTATGGATTTTTGTGACACTGCTCCCTACTGGTTCTTTTCCTCAAAGTCTAGCCACTCCTTCTCAGTCTCCTTTATTGGATGTTCATCCCACCCACCTGACCTTGGGCATGTTCCAAGGCACTGCCTTGGACCTTCCTTTCTCTACCTTCTGTATTTCAGTGATGTCATCAACTCACATAGGTTCAATAATCTCTATTTGGGGACTCCTTGATTTATATATTAGAAAAAATATTAACAATCTGATCCGCAGTTTAGGCACAAATCTTCCAGAAACAATTTTTTAATTAGAGAGAAATGTTTACACTGGCATAGTTACCCCTATTCCATGCTCTCAGACACCTCTTTATTCTAAAATAATCTGAGGTGAAATTTATAAGACTATTGAATAAGGAAAAGCTTCTACTATGCTAAAATACAGTTTTGTGTTAACTTTTCAGGACAATAGTCATTAACAATATATAGTCACTTTATCTTCAACTAAATCTCAATTCCTTCTTTGATCATTCCTCTCAAAGACTGAAAAAAGTCTCTTCTCATTGATCAATATTTTAATAATTTCTGAATTAAAGAGGAGTCACAAATGAGTCACAAGCTCTCCAATGATCTTAACTACACAAAAGGTAATTTTACTTCTTAGTTTTGGTTTCCACCTTTAATCCTATTTCCTAAGGAAAATCTTTTGTTCTTAACCTGCTACCCACTTTTCTGAGACATGTCTAGAAAGAGTTTTTAGCCTAGAGAAATATTAATTTCTTCATATTTCTGGAGAAACTGAAATGGAAATTTCAAATATGCTTCCCCACCTTCCAACTCACCCATCTTCCTAATATACCAGTTTCTAATGAGGGTGCCATTATTTTTCCAGTGAGCCAGTTCCAAATGTGTGTATATTCTCAATTCGTCCTTCTACCTTCCCTCTCAAATCAGTTGCTAGGCATGCTAATTCCACCTACTCAACATTAAAACACTCAATCTTAGTATTCACATAGTCACCTACCTAGTTCAGGCCCTCATCCCACAATACATAATACATCATGTAATAGCCTCTTAATTTATCTCCCTACCCCAAAGCTCTTCCCTCTCTAGTCCATCCTCCAAACTTAGCTGCCAAGTTTCAAAAGTATAGGAATGAACATGTCGTTTCCTGGCTTAAAAATCCTCAATGGCTTCTTTTTGCCTCTAGGATAAGCTATAAACTCTTCAAGTGGGCATGCAAAGCCATTTAAAATATGACTTCAGCTTACCTTTCCAAGTTTATTACCCAAAATTCCCCTTCACACACTCTACATTCCAAGCAGACTGACCTCAAAGACAACATTCTATCTCTTCTCTTTGTGCCTATTTCCTGGAATTCTCTCTTCTTACCTCTACCTCTTAGAATCTTTAGATTCTTTAAAAGCTCAGAACCTTTCCACCTTCAATATAAAGCTGCTGAGCTACTTCTGCCCCCACCAAAACACCTTATATTTACTCTATATTTATTTAAATGTGCACATGTCTCCCCCTCATTCCAATAGAATGTAAGCTCCTTCATGGCAAGGATTATTTTTGTTTTCATATCCCCAGTGCCTGGCACAGAGTGGGTTCTTAATAAATGCTTGTTGGTTGATTGACCTATCAATCATGTCTCCTAATGTACAAAAATATTCATAGCAGCTCTTTTTGTGGTAGCAAAGAATTAGAAATTGAGAGGATGCCCATCAGTTGGGGAATGGCTGAACAAGTTGTGGTCTATGAATGTAATGGAATACTATTGTGCTATAAGAAATGACGAACAGGCTGACTTCAGAAAAACCTGGAAAGACTTGTATGGTCTGATGCTGAGTAAAACGAGCAGAACCAGGAGAACATTGTACATGTTGTGTGATGGCTAATATGGATAGACTTAACCCTTCTCAGCAATGCAAGGATCTAAGACATCTCCAAAGGCCTCATGATGTAAAATGCTATCCACATCCTAAGAAACAACTACGGAGTTTGAATGCAGATCGAAGCATACCATTTGCTATTTTTTTCTTCTGTTTTGTTTTGTTTCTTCTTTCTGGTGGTTCCTCCTATTAGTTCTAATTCTTACCTACAATCACTAATGTGAAAATATGTTTAATAGGAATATATATATGTATAGCCTATATCAGATTGCATGCTGTCTTGGGAAGGGAGGGGGAGAAAAATTTAAAACTCAAAAGCTTATGGGAGGGGCAGCTAGATGGAGCAGTGTATACAGCACGTGCCCTGAAGTCAGGAGGACCTGAGTTCAAATCCGGCCTCAGACACATAATGCTCACTAGCTGTGTGACTCTGGGTGGGCAAGTTGCTTAACCCCAATTGCTTAACCAAAAAAGCAAAAATCAAATGAACCAATATGACGGATGTTCTAAAACCTTGTGAAAAAAAAAGCTTATGGGAGTGATTGTTGATGATTCAAAATAAATTAATTTTTAAAAATCGTGTCGCCTATAAGTCTTCTCTTCTCTAGGCTGAACATCCCTACTTCCTTAAATGATCCTTGCGTGGCATGGTCTCTTCACTATTCTGACTATCCTAAAATCTTTGGCTCTAAAGAACCAAAATATTTCAAATATGGGTGTATTCTTGTATTGCACAGAGGTGCAGCAACCTTTGTGGGCCTGATCCCACTACTGGTTGATAATATCAAGGCTGTTTTGTTGTGCGTTTCTCTTACTACTACTTATTTGGAGCATTTTCCCCCATATGGCTAAAAATAGTCTCCAATTCTTTTGAGAATTGTTTGTTCATATACTTTGATCACTCTTACAGAATGAGGAATGACTTTTGTTCATATAAATGCATTACATATATATGTTCATATATATGTTTGTTGTCTACTTACCAAAACCAATACCAAACTCTTATCTGACAAATTTGAAACAAGATTTTTCCCATTCAACTACTTCCCATATCTTAGATGCATTAATTCTGTTTGTTTGAAATATTTTCTGTTTCATCTAATTTAAGTTATTCATTTTATCTTCTGTAATTTCTCCTATACATATTTGGTAAAGAATATCTCCTGTGAGAGTTATGTGATCTGTTTCCCTTGTAATTTTTTAATTGTGTGATCTTTAATATTAGAATCACATATCCATTTTGAATTTATTAAGGAATATGGTGTAAAGTATTGGTCTAAGCCTAATATTTGTCAGACTGCTTTCCACTTTTCCCAGCACTTTTTTTTTTATCAAATAGGGAATTCTTTCCTGAGTAACTTATGTTTTCTGGTTTATGGAACACTAGATTATTGAGTTCCATTGCTTGATTCTCCCCTGTCTAGACTATTTCATTTATCTACTTCTTTATTTTTAAATCCGTTCCAAGTGATTTTGTACTGCCATTTAATAACATAGTCTGAGGTCTGAAAGTGCTATTTCCCCTTCATTCCTACTTTTTTCCAATTTTTCCATTGACATTCTAGATCTTTTGTTTCCTGAAATGAATTTTATTATTTTTATTGAGTTCTTTAAAATATCCTTTTGATAGTTTGATTAGTAGAGCATTAAGAATATAAATTAAGGTTGATAATATTATCATTTTTATGATATTGGCATTACCCAGCCATAAACACTGAATATTCATCCAGCTATTTAAGTTGTTCTTTATTTCTCAAAGGAATACTTTGTAAATTGAACTTATATAACTATTTTATGTGCTTTGACACCCCCCCCAAGTATTTTATATTTTTGTAGTTATTTTGAAAGATATTTCCCTTTCTATTATTGCTTCTTGGATTCTGTTATTATTAAACTGAAAGTTTATTGATCTTATGGTTTTATTTTGTAGCCTGTAGCATTTCTGAAGCTATTAATTTTCTCAATTAGTTTTTTATGATTCCTTGGGATTTTCTAAGTAAATCATCATGTCATCAGCAAATAGGGATAGTCTTATCTTCTCTTTATTTATGTTTACTCCTTTAATTTCTTTCTCTTATCTTATTGCTAATGCTAGCACTTCTAGAATTACAACAAATAATACAGGAACAATGGACCTCCTTGCTTTACTCCTGTATTTAATTGGGAGAGTTTCTAGTTTATCCTCATTTCACATGATGCTTCCTTTTGATTTTAGGCAGATACTTTTTATGATATTAAAAGGACACTTTATGAGACTACTTTGAAAGTGTTTGGGTTTGGTTTTGTTTTAGCAGAAATGGATATTGTATTTTGTTAAAGGTTTTTTATGTCTATTGAGATTATTATTTGGTTTTGGACATTCTTGTTTTTAATATGATTAATTATGTTGATTGCTTTCCTAATGAACTATTCTTGCACCTCTGGTATAAATCCAAATCAGTCATAATGAATGATATCTGCATTTACTTTAATACCTTTGGATATAGTTTGCCAGATCTGGTGATTTGAACTCACCAAGGGGCAGCTAAATGTTCTTACCATATCCTTAATTATCTGCTTTTTCAAATTTCATGTTAGCCATTTTGTCTTATCCTTTAGTTCAAATATCATTCTCCTAAGCAGAGAAAATGGTGGTTGAATAGTTCTACCTTTTCTTGAAGAAGACTTTCTTGAAATCAATCTGTGAATCAGATTTACCACAACGGCTGAAGGTTCCACAGCCCTGTCATACTGGGTATGTTTTCTGAACACGAACATGAATAATAGTGATGTCAGGAACTAGAAGCGAGTTTTTGATTTAGTCGCCCCAAAAGATTTGTTGATGGTCAGGGTTTGCCTTCCTTTTTTAAAAAAACATATATAGTAAAAGTCATTTGGTAAAAATAGTATACGATCAAGTCTGTTTAGACTCTAAGCAGGACATAAGAAGGAAAGGACTGCCAAAGGAAAAAGGGATCAGAGTTCAATGTTGCTGGAATCCAGGCTGAAATCAGTTCAAAACAAACACATAATTTCCTGTTGGAAGTAAACTAAATCAGATGTGACAAACTCATACTTTGGAGATAATGACTTTTTCCTTTCTTTCTTCCTTTTTTTATGTGGAGACAAATAATTTAAAGAAAGGAGGAATATGACCCAACTGTTGTGCATATAAATTGTAAAAATTAAATGTGAATAAAATTACAAATAGTTTATATATAAATCTCTATTTATCAAAAAAATCAATAAACATAAATAAAATTATACGATCCAAAAAGTGAGAAGGGAAAAGGTGAGAGTGTTCTTCAAGGTTCCTTGTAGAGCAGACAATACTGAATAGATATAGATTCATTTTTAATTCTACCCATAGAAAAATTTTTTTAAAAACATGGATACTGAAAAAATAGGTCCCTGTCCCTTTATTAAATGTCAAGAAAAGTTAGTGTCTTAGGCTCTTTCTAAAATTGTTCCCTTGATGTCTCATTTACTCCCATGGCTTCAGTATCACCCCTAAGCAGATAACTCCCAAATCTATGTGTCCAGTCCCCATCTTTCCAAAGGGCTCAAGTCCCCTACTTCTCTTTGCTGGATATCTCCACTCAGATATCTCACAGGTACCTGAAATGCAACATGTCCGAAACTAGATTCATCATAGTCCATCCTCATCCCTCCCTCCCCAGAATAACATGACATAGTAAAAAGAGCACTAGATTTGGGGAACTAGATATGAAGTCGGACTGTGCTACTTACTAGCTGTGACATTGATTACATTACCTTTTGGGGCCTCATCTGTATGAACCAGATTTTTAGCCAAATCTGAGGCATTTTGCATAAGACTTTTGTGCAACCAGTAGACAATGCTGATACAACCAGTATGATTGCATGAGGGTCAGAGCTGATACTAGAATTCTTAAGAAAAAAGATTCTTCTTTTCTTTCTTTAAGAGAGAGCATACATGGTTTCACATTCTCTTAAGAACCAGCTCCAAACATATGAGAAGGGAGAGAAAGACTTTGGAAACTGCTGACATGCAGAAGAAGTCAGTTCCTCAACTGATTTCCAGTTGGAGCTGATTTCCATCAGTTTCCAATGATGTCCCTGATTTTCAAACATGAGACTTCAGGGATTTTTCCTCTTGGATGAGTTCAGACCTCTCTCTCTCTCTCTCTCTCTCTCTCTCTCTCTCTTCTCTCTCTCTCTCTCTCTCTGTTTCTTGGGTTGAGCTGAGATATTTGAACCCCAGTGGAAAAACTCACCCATGCCATGTATGCTCTGGCATGTTCTAATCTAGATAACTTTTCTAATTTTTGTTTGTTATTTGGTTGGATAAATAATTTTGCACATTATTTACTATTTGGGATGGTCAAATGAAAAACTAGTAACTAGCATTTGGTGGGAAAGAGTCAAACGGCAGGTGCTATGGACTACCCTCACCCAAGGTTGTGCTGGAGTAAGCCTAAACCAGCTCTTGAGAGCCAGTTGTTAAATTTTTAAGGTGAATATCTATACGTCAGAAATTGGCAAAATCAAGGCTTGATTCATTGTTTTGTTGATTTCTAGACTTAAGAAAGGGATGGAGAAAATGCTAATAATGCAGTTTAAATACATAAGTGTTTTATGAATGCACTTTTTTGAGAGCTAGTTGTTAAACATTTACCAGTACACCCTGCCTTTATCCTTTTTAAGGGATAGTGACAAGGAAATCTCTGTGCAGGACTCACACATAGATATATAAATCGTATATAATGACATATGATATATATGGTATATAATCATAGAATGTTAATACTAAAGAGACCTTGGAGATCACCTAGTCTGCCCAGATGCAACCTCAGTTTTACAGATGAGAAAACTGTGATCCAGGAGGATGAAACAACTTTTCTGCTCACTCTAGACCTGCCTCCCTTCTCCCATCAGTAAGTTCCTGTTGGAGCCTCCATTTGGGGGAGATCTATTCCTGACTTTATTGGCTTCAAACCCATACCCTTCCCTCTCTTTCCCCTGTCAGCTGTTTTTCCTTCCTTTTCCTCCTTCCTTGCATAAGAAGTGGAGTCGGAATTAGAATCTAGGTCTTCAGATTTTCCATCTTCTTCTTCCACTTTGCCACCATTGCCATGGTCATCCTAGTTTTATTGATTATCTTGATTCCTTTTATTCTTTTCAGCCAAGATCAAAGCAATAAGTATTTATTGAATGCTTACTTTGTGCTAACTGCTATACCCTATGTTTTTATCCTAGTTAGTTCTCCCACTCTGGCCTCTCTAGAAAAGTTTATCAAATAGCAACCTTCCTGCCATGAACAATTAATCTCTCTCCTGATTTTTCAAACTTATATAGATAAGCACATTTCAAGCACCTAAGAAACAGTTTGTATACTTTTGAAGCATGAAGATGCTAAATATTTGTCTATTGAATTGAATTTATATAACATTTCACTTTAGCTTGCTCAGGTCTTTCCCAGTTGAGTATTTACCTCTCATTATCTTGTGCATTTGAAAATATTTTTCACATCTGAGGCTACTGACAACTGAAGGTCTTGTTTAAATAATATAAATGTAAACATTACCATTTCTAATAAATATAAGAAGCTAAAATAAATTTGATCCCACATGGTAACTTAAAAACCAATGGATAGAATTTTAACTAAACACAAATGAGACTCTGTGGTCAATAGAGAAACATTATGATAAAGTCTTAAAATGTTGTCTCCTTATATAATATTCAAAACACTTGTTCCCCAGAAAGCATTATGCTGATATTTTAATGTAAATATTTGTGCTTCAGATCCTTTTTCATCTGTGTTCTCCATCTAACATCTGGATATTTGCTTATGGTTTTCCTGCTACCTCTTTCTGATTGAATAGAATATCTGAATATGATTCCAACCTCCCAAAATCAATCTAAAGGTTGCATTGAATATTTTTAAAAAGAATCAATCACTATTCATGTCTCATTTACATAAAAAATCTTACTAAGAAATGCTAATAGTGTGTAGGAAGGATATACAATAACATATCTTTGAAATCTTAAATTACGCATAAAAACTAACTAGTTCTATGTTAGAGTAATATTATGCCTTGTATTCAAGATGATTTCCACTGTCCAAATTCTTCATCTGCTCAGTGCTCAGTTTAGTGAAATGTGTAGTGTAAACTTAGGTAAGCCATATTTTGATTTGCAAAGGCCTTTAGAAATTGTCTAGTCCAACCCGTTCCTTTTGCAGATGAGGAAACTGAAGCCCAGAGTAGTGAAGTGACTTGTCAAATGGCACAGAAGTAGCAGATGGCAAAACTGGGATTTCCAAATCTGGAGCTTTTTCTACTAAAGCATATTGCCTGCTGAAGTTAGCAAAAATGGACATTAGCTTATAATATAGTGCCGATTTATTCATTAGAATTGCATAATAAAACTACGCAATTCAATACATAATTATTGAGCACCTACAGCATTCTCAAACAGGATGAAAACATCTTTGTGAAATGCAGAGGTCAAATGCTAAGTAAAGATACATACATGCAAGCACGTGCAATCCATGTTACAAGGCAAATCAGAACACAGGGCTTCCTCCTCCCACTCATCTTTCTAGACACTCATTATTTTAGAGAAACAATTTTTAAAACTTTCTATTTTGAGCAAGTCATATTTCTTCTTGGTTGTCATTTTCAAATGCAGCAATTCATTCATCTGAAAGGAAAATAGTCATAATTTTAGGCTTTGTAAATTTTTCAAAGATCTTTCTTCACAACAACTCTGTAAAGTAAGTAGTATGCATATTATTTTCCCCTTTTACAAATAAGGCAATAGAGCCCCAAGAAGATAAAGGATTTATCCAGGATTACATAGCTAGCAAGTATCAGAGCAAGGAGTCAAATCCTGATTTTTCCAGACTTAATTAAATTTTCCACTACCTCTCAGCCTTGATAACTAAGAAGTAAAAATACAACAATTGAAATCAACAGATAATACTAAACCCTCATTTAGTGAATAGATTCAACACATATCGCTCCTTAAAGAGCAATAAAACCTTTGACAGAACAAATGAGCAGCAAATTCTATTGATTTATATTTGCCTCCCTTAATGCCCTATGTTAAAGGCAGCTAGGTGGCACAGTGAGAAGAGTGTTGGGCTTGGAGTCAGGAAGACTCATCTTTATGAGTCCAAATCTGACCTCAGACACTTACTAGCTGTGTGATCCTGGGCAAATCACTTAACCCTGTTTGCCTCAGTTTCCTCATCTGTAAAATGAGCTGGAGAAGGAAATAGCAAACTACTCCATTATCTTTGCCAAGAAAACCCCATATGCTCAAAGAGTCAGACATGACAGAAAAATGACTGAACAGCGATGTCCTATATCCACCAAAGAACAATGGGAAAAAAGATAGCAAAAGACCAGCAGCCAGAGAAAAGAGAAAGAGGTATAAAGATCTTAGTTAATTAAGATAGAAAAATCAATTTCCAAATAACTTATTTCCTCTAATTCTGCTAGATATTTTAAATCTTTCTTACAAATCTAAATCTTACTTTTTAGATTTTTTTTATTCATTAGTGTCCTTGAGCATAAGTATAATCTAATCTTTTTCTATGATCCATATACTTTGAATATCATTAGCCTCTCTCTATCTCTATTTCCTTACTGAAAAATGGAGAAACTAATATGGTTGCAAGTTCTTTAACTTCTCTGGACTCCAGTCTCCCCATCAGTAAAATGAAGGAATTGTGTTAAATGATCAATAAGTGAGTTTCAGCTCTGAAATTTTCACAGTATGGCATGGTGAAAATTAAATATATATAAAGATACTTTGAAATTAGAGTCATTTAGAACATCATACAAATTGAAGATATGAAAGCAAATCATCTGTATGAGGAAATACAGATATGTAAAACATATTCATTAAGGGATGATTATTTGCTTTATAGGTTCACAGCAGAATTCTTTTAAATAGTAAGCATCAAAGTGAAGGGGGCAAGACTAGGAGAACATTGTACACAGGAACAACAGTACTGTCTGATGACCAACTGTGAATGATTTAGCTATTCTCAGCAACACAATGATCAAAGACAATGATATTCATATCCAGAGAAAGAACTGATGGAGTCTGAATGCAGATCAAAGCACACTATTTTTTGCTTTATTTTTTGTTAGGTTTTTTTGGGGGGGGTCATGTCTTCTTTCACAATATAACTAAAATATGGAAACGTGTTTTGCATGATTGCACATGTATAACATACATCAAATTGCTTACATTCTTCAGGAGACGGAAGGAAGGAGGGAAGGAGAAAATCTGGAACTCAATTTTTAAAAATGAATGTTAAAAACTGTTTTTACAAGCAATTGAGAAAAAATGAAATATTAAGGGTAAATAGTATGCATTCCTAGTATGTTTAGAATATATTTCTGTCTTAATTATTGTAATAAGCATAATACGGGTAGCAGTTTTTTTTTTTTAACAATCTGGACCCTGGAGAAACATCTTACTACTCCAACTGCTAAGTCACTGTTACTTCCCTGATTCTAGTAATATGATTCATTCAGTGTCTGTCTTGACCACTATCTACTTGTTGGCCATGCCCCTTCCTCTACAATTTGTTTTTATTGCTTCACTGAATGTCATAATTTAAACAATTGAGTCATTTATAACATATCATATGGAGTACGTGTTATATTCAATCCCTATATCCAGACACAAAAGGTAGAAACTCCTTAACAGAAGAGTCTATTCTCTCTCTTCAGTCTCTCAGCCATAGCATAAAGAAGGTAGAGAGAACTAACACAGAAGTTTGGTTTCTTGAAATGGATACTGTATCTCCCTTTGAAATTGGAGCTAGACATAGACAATTAGTTCTTGGCAAGATTAGAGCAACATTGTTCTTTCCCTTGATTGCAACTCCATCGCAAATAAAAACACAGGATCACCATTAAGGGTCCTGGGGTCTTTATTATAGCATCTGCTAATACTCTGTTCTGTCTTTTCAATCCAGCACTGAAAGAAAGTCATGGCTGACCAACCTCAGAGGCTAATGTCAATATAACAGCAATGAGGGGGTGCAGTGGATAGAGTGTCAGGCCTGGAGTCAAGAAAACTCACCTTTCTTAGATCAAATCTGGCCTCAGATACCTTACTAGCTGTGTGAACCTGGGCAAGCCACTTAACCCCATTTGCCTCAGTTTTGTTATTTTAAAAAATGAGCTGGAGAAGGAAATGGCAAACCACTCCACTATCTTTGCAAAGAAAACCACAAAGGGGGTCATGAAGAGTCAGACACAATTGAACAATAACAACAATAATTAAAGTATTAGCAAAACAGCAAGTGTGCCCCTGTAATATTATCTTCATGTCTTTCTACAGGGCCTAGCACATAAAAGAGAATCAGTAATTTTTTATTAGATGAGCTTCTTTAAAAAAATGTAATTATGAAAACACATTTCAGAAAATGGAGTAGCAGTCATTGACCTGACCATTCCAGTTGGTTGAAGAAATATGTGTCAACCAACAGAAAGATTTGACCAGTCAAACACACAAATAAGTCAAAGCTTATTTATGTTTGTTCTCATTTTGGCAGGAGATGAGAAGAGCAACTTACAGCCTTTGCGGTGTAAAATCAAGCTGATGGACAAAGAGACATATGCCTGAGAGACGATTTTCTTGGCTAGGTTATTTCCATCACAACAACCTCCAAGAGCTTCCGATAGACTAATGAACATTTTGTGGAAAATTGTTTCTGGAGGTAATAGTCCAAATCACTTTCTAGTAAAGCAGCTTTTTGTTCAGTATTAATCTCCTTTTGGCTTCAGGAGTATAAATTTGGTTATAAAATAAGGGGGAGTAGCAAGAAGCTCCTTAATATAGAACCATTATTATTATTATACAATATTAATCCCCTCATGAAGACATGGTTGTCTGTCCCCAAGTTTGGTTCTACTGATCAAGTGGGAAAGTCCAATCCATTGAAGGTCATTATTCAAACAACATATTTACAATTACAATTACATATTTAAAATTAATTTGAAATTTCTTAGAGTCCCAGATGCCTTAAGTCACTTTAAAACCCATCAGTCTCTCTTCCTTAAAAAATTGTGTAAGATCTCAGAATGTTCTTAGAATCATATCTCTAAAGCTAAAACAAGCTTCAGATATTGTTTAACTTAACTCCTTATTTTACAAATGAGGAAAATAAGTCTCAGATAGATTAATTGACTTGCCAAAGTCACACAGGCAGTAAGCTTCAAAGGCAAGATCTGAATTCAGTTCTTCTGACTCTAGAATCTCACTCTTTCCCCCTGTAACATGCTTATATAAGACCAAATGTGATAAATAGCTTCTCCTTGTCTCTTTTCCATGCTGGTATGTTCATTGTATGGGGGCGGGGCAGGCGTGAAACTGTGGGAGAGGCCAGGAACCAATTATCTATATTACTCTCATACAGTTTCCCTCTGATCAGGATTCAGTTGAATAGCCAGGATTCACCACAAGCACACTTTCCCTAGCACTCACCATCTTGCTTTATCTCTCCCTTACGTACTCTTTGAAATTGTTGTTCTCACTTGTTTTTATTAAATTCTTTAAATTGTTTTTATTATTCTGAACTTGACAAATGACAATGAATACAAGCATTTCTATATGCAGAAAAGAACAGAAAAAGAGGATTACACATGAAATGGGGTTTACCTCTTGGGCTTCTCTCAACCCCATAGTACTTCATTTTGTTTCATGTTTTCTTCAGTTTACTCATATTTCCTATCCTGTTGTTGGATTAGTAATTTGTGCAAGGGCCGTGTTCTATTCCGTTAGGGATTCTAAGATGAGGTGAGCAGCCCCTGTTTCATGCTGTTACCTCTGCAGTCTGGATATGTTATCTGATACAGATCCCACTTTTTCCTCAGTCCAAGGCTCCTGCCTATATACTAATGGTCTCTTCCAAGTGCTAGCCTTATCCCTGTCTCTGTTTCCTCCTGGCACAATCCTCAATTGGAAATTGGTCCACAGTCATATATTGGAGATTATATTCATCTCAAGCCTTCTGCAAAGCTCCATAGTTCATATCCTGATAACATATTTGGCCCTATTTCCTATTGTAGCACCCAGGTTCACAGCTTGGCTTTGTATTCTTGTACAGTATCCTTTCTGGCTTTCTTTCTCAATTCTGTCCTGATAGGTTAGGACTAGAATCTGGCTTCAGGCTCCAGTGGCACTTATACTATCTTAGATGCTTCTCCCTCTTCCTCCCCCTAAGTATCCTCATTCAGAGTCTCCCACTAGTTTCAGGATCACTTACCAAACTGTATACTAACTTACGTGGTGCAGCTTCTCTCCTATTAGCCACAGATTTCAAGCCCATTTATTAGTGCTTGTTCTGGCTTCCTGAGGCAACACCTCCCCGGTAGCCCATATGACCCGTTTACTATTTAATTCCTTTAATACCCTTTGTAGATATTAAGGTATTGAGGAGACATTTATTTTTTCCTCTCCCTTTAGAATATTAACACTTTATCATCACACAGCTACTACCAATAACTCAAACAAGTATGTTTTTATAGGTTTCTCTTAACTCTTGTGTTTATATTTCAAAATTCTTACTGAGCTTTAGTCCTCTACTCCATTAAAGATCCATTTTTCCCCTGTAGAATTTATATTCAATTTTACAGCATAAGGTATTCTTGGTTGTAAGCTTACCTTTTGCTTTTTTAGAATATTGTAGCCTAAGATTTCCTTTGGTTTTCAGTAGAAGCTGCTATGTTATATGTGATTTAACTGTAGTTCTTTGATACCTGGTGCTTTAACTGCTTTCTGGATCTTTGTAGCATTTTTCTTTAGTATAAGAGCTCTGGATTTTGTCTATGTCATTTTTGGTACTTTTAGGTCTCCTTTCAAGAGTTGATTGGCAGATTCTTCATTTTATTCTCTAATTCTAAAAGATTTGGGTAGTTTTCATTTATGATTTCTTGGAAATATAGTGCCTAAGCTTTTTAAAAATCATAGTTTTCATGGAGTCCAAGAATTCTTAAATTGTCTTACTTTGACCTGGTCTCTAAGCAAGTTTTTATGTTGGATATATTAATTTTCTTTCTATCAACATCTGTATTCTATTCCAGCTTATAGGAATTTGATTTCTTGGATAAGGTTTGCCACCTTCTTGTCCAAGTGACTTATTCTTTGACCCACTTAGTTGCCAGGGTGTTGTTTTTACATCCCTTCTTAGAGTTATATTTTTCCTTCTTTATCATCCCTGTGTTACTCATAGTGTTAAGGTTTTTAACACACCAGGTTTGAGCTCTCTCTACCAAACACTTTCTGTATTATTGCCTTTATAGATCTTGCCCTATTATCCCTTTTTTCCCTTCTTTCAATTTGATAAATATCAATTCATGAGTGGAGTAGTGTTGGAGAGAAGAATGGTCTCAGGGTAGAAACTCATGCTCCAGATTGGGCAGCATAGTACTACACTGCTGCCCTCACCTTCATCAAATGCCTTCCCAAGGGTCATGCTGATTTCATTTCTGGGGTTATGCCCCCACCACCATCATTCTGCATGCCAACTGCCCCATACAAACTCCCATATACTTTTCCCTGAGACAAGCATAAAGGCACAACACTCTCTCAGAGACAGTATTCTCCAAATGCACCAATTTACTTCGATCTAAACCCATCATGCAATCCCAATCTCCCATTATAGGCATATACATCTTCATTCTTAGGAATGACCTCCCTCAGGATCCTTTCCTGCTGTGAGCGCCTGCGTCCGTGGCCGTGGTCTTTTGCTGGCAGAGTGTGAAGAGAGAAAGAATCACGGGCCAGGTGGAAGATGTGAAGAACAAACTTTGTTTATTGATCTGAGGGCTCAGGCTTATAGAGTACTGGATCAAGCAACAGTAACATTATATTCCATGAAAAGTACAAATCTAATTAAGTGATTTCCTTACTTCTTGTACCTTGTGTGTTACATTCTTTCCTGCGTCCTGTCCTGTACCCCATCCGTTTCCCCCTTCCTGCATCCTGTTCTCAAGAGACGGAACAGGGGGGTGGTGAGCCAACATCCTGAGTTTCACAGCTGTCGGGCTTAGTACAATCTACAGGTAAGACCCAGGCTGGCCTAAGCCCTCCAACTCCCCAGAGCTGTCCCTCTACACTTTCCCCCTGCTAGTGTGAGACTGTCCCTTTCAATTCCCCAGACATTCCTTTTCAGTGGCTTGTCCCATTCTCCTATGATCCATCCCTTTCCTTGACCAAAAGACTAAAGAACCATGAACCACTGTTAATCTATGGACTTAGTAAAGGCATATCATCCATTCCCTGTTGTCCTTCAGCTCAGTTCACAAAAGATATTGGTTTAACTATAGGTGAGTCAGGGGATATAGTCCATGGTGCTGCTGTTCTATTCTGCCTTCACTTCTCTTTTTTCCTTCATTTCTACTTAAACATTGATCCATTAGGTTCTTTCTTTATCTTTTAATTATTCCTTTTTTTCTTAAAAAAAAACAGGTCAATCTCCCTCCCTTCCTCCTTCCTCCTCTTCCTCCTTCTGCTTCTGCTTCTGCTTTTTTCTCTCTATCTCTTAGTCTCTCTCTCTGTGTCTCTCTCTTTCCTCTTTCTCTCCCTCCCTCTCTCTCCTTCTCACTCTCCTCCTCTCTGTAGATATTAGGCAACTGATTTCATTCCTCCTCGATAGTTGTACTTTTATACCATTGTTACATTTTTGTTGTTTGTTGTTTTGTTGTTTGTTTACAAGTTGAATATTCTCAGTCTACTCATGTCAGGTTTTTTTTTCTTTTTGGAAATGATTAAAATGATAGCTCAGTGACCAACTGTAATTTTTTTTCTTAGTCCTTGTTCTTCTTGACATTTCTGTAGCCTTTAACACTGTTAATCACCTTCTCTTCATAGACATACTCTTTTCCCTGGATTTTTATGACACTGCTGTCTCCTGGACCCCCTCTGTGGTGGGTGAATGATGAAACAACTGAGGAAAATAAAGGTTTGATCTTTCAAGCATATTGATTTATTAAGCAATGAATGCCAATTGCCTAACAAATTGGGACCAGGCCCTTTCCTCAGACTAGGGATGGACTTCAAATACAGGGGGAGACAGACTTTTATATGTTGAAAGCAATTAATCAAATAAGAACAATTGATTAAAAGGAAACAATACAGCATTAGGTAACCTGGCTTCTGAGTTTGGAGGGGAGAGTGAACAGGTTCAATTCCCTGAAATCAGAAAAGGAGGTGTCCCACTTCCCCTAAGTGTCTGTAAACAATCGAAGGAACACAGAAACAATAACTGATTAATCAGTAAAAGACCAGTTTTCAGATAAGATATATGGGTTGCTTGATATGTACAATTGTGAGGAAACTCCTTGCATCAATCTTTGGGCCTGACTGGGTTTCTAGTCAGCATAAACCTAGGTCTTTGGTGAAAGATCTCTAAGCAGCAAGGAGAGGTGGTCCAGTTTCCCAGTCATGCAGCACTAACTTCAAACAATGCAATTAGGTTTTCTCCCAATTCCCACAATGGAATAAACTTTTCTCACAAGACAGAAATTGGACTAAACCCATAACTGAAAAGAAAATAAGGTATCTCCAGAACTGAGTCAGAAGATGGAACTAGTGTGGTTCACTCAATTCTCACAATTAACCATTTCTGCCCCAATCCCCTCAATTGCCTCACCTCCTAGTTTACCTCCTCTTTCTCACTTTCTGTCACTGGATCATCATCTGTATAATGTCCCTTAACTGTGACTGTACCCTGAAGCTCTGTTAAAGCCCTTTTCTGCTCTCTCTAAACTCTTCTGGCAACCCTATCCATTCTCATTGGCTTAGTTGTGATCTCTCTACAGATAACTCACAGATCTTTACATACAGCCCCAGCCTTTCTCTTGAACCATATCATTAGCTGTCTATTGGACATTTCAAAATGAATGTTCCATAACCAATTCAAATTCAAAATGTCCAATATAGAACTCATTACTTCCCCCCCAAAAAAACTCAACCCTCTTCTGAATTTCTTTATTTCTGTTGAAAGTACCACCATGCCTCCATTCTCTCAAGTTTCTGAATTCAGTGCTATACTCAGCCCCTCCTGCTCTCTCAACAGACGTATATGATTAATTGCCACATCTTGATGTTTCTATCACTATAACATCTCTTTTGTCTTTCTCCTGTTCATTACTCAACACAGCTACGACCTTAGTTCAGGCCCTAGTTACCTCTTGACGAAATTATTGTAATGGCCTCCTAATTAATCTCCCTGGCTCTCCCTTCTCCAATCTATCCTTTATAAAGCTGACAAAGTGATTTTCCTTAAGTGTAGGTCTGGCCATGTAGTTCCCCCACTCAATATACTCATTGATTCCCTATTGCTTCTAGGATCAAATATAAACACTTCTGTTTGGTTTTTAAAGTCAAAGGGCTGATCTCTACTAACCTTTCCAGCTTCATCACACATTACTCCTTTCCTACCACTATATGGTCTAGACAGTCTTCTTTCTTGATTTTACTCACACAGGGATGCCATCACCTATCTCTCCCTTTGCATGGCTGTCCCCCGTGCAAGTAATGCACTCTCCTCCCCTGTGCCTGGTAGAATTCCTTACTTCCTTCAGTTTTAGCTCAGGCACTAAATTCTACATGAAGACTTTTCCAACCTTGTCTCCTTCTCTAAACTACCTTGTGCTCATTTTGTGTGTTTTACGTCTGCACTTATATATCTTCTGAAAAACAAATGATGAAACATATTTCCCTCATCTCAGTAGAAAGGAGGGATCCTTCAGATATATAATTTTCATTCACTATAAAATGCAGATGTGATGTTGATCAGTTTTGCTTAAGTATTTTTTTTTAAACAAGGGAGGCTTCTATGACGAAGAGAAAGAAATACTGGGAAATTACTGTGGCATAAAATAGAGACTAATAAAACTTCTAATAAAAGATCTTAATGATACTTAATGATACCTTTCTCCTTCTTCTAGCATAATAGGAAGGAATAAGCCATAAAGATCTCTGAAGCAGTTTTCAAATTCTTCAGAAAAGTTTTATTTCACAATATGAATTTGCTATTGCTAGGTGCAAGAAATGTTTCAAATGCAATGGTGACATCTAGTGGACTATTGCTGTAAAATTCTTAAGCAAGAGTTTGTACTAGGGCAGCTAGGTAGAACAGTGGACAGATTAGTGCCAGGTCTGGAGTCAGGAAGACTCATCCTTCTGAGTTCAGATTTGACCTTAATCATTTAATAGCTATGTGACTGTGGGAAAATCACTTAACCCCTTTTGCTTCCGTTTCTTCATCTGTGAAATGAGCTGGAGAAGGAAATGGCAAACCACTTCAGGATCTTTGCCAAGAAACCCCAAATGGGGTCAAAACAGTAGGATGTGACTGATAAATGACTGAAAGGGGGAGGGAATGGAATATTGGTGAGACATGATTTGGGGCTAGAGGAATTTAGGCCCTAGCAAAGGTATGCCATTGGAATCTAACCCAAAGAGGATCTTTGAGGTGGTGGTGCCCTATGCACGTGGTTTGGGCTGGCAGAAGACTTTGAGAGAAAGGACAGCCATTGCTATAAGAATAAAGCATATCCCCTTAAGGAGGAAGTAAACATCATCTTCTGTTTTGGAAATAAAACCCAAGCCCTTCTCCCTCAGTTTGAAAATAATAGCTAAAGAAAATTGGCGGGGGGGGGCGAATTTTGCAACAAGTAACTCTGACAAAGGCCTCATTTCTCAAATATAGAGAACTGAGTGAAATTTATAAAAATGCAAGTTATTGCCCAATTGATAAATGGTCAAAGGATATGAACAGACAGTTTTCAGACAAAGAAACCAAGGGTATCTATAGTCATGAAAAAATGTTCTAAATCACTATTGATTAGAGGAATGCAAATTAAAACAACTCTGAGGTACCACCTCACACCTATCAGATTAGCTAATATGATAATTAGCTAATATGATAAAAAAGAAATTGATAAATGTTGGAGGGGATGTGGGAAAACTGGGACAGTAATGCACTGTTGGTGGAGTTGAGAACTGATCCAACTATTCTGGAGAGCAATTTGGAACTATGCCCAAAAGGCTATCAAGCTGTGCGTACCCTTTGAGCCAGCAATACTACTGCTAGGTCTATATCTCAAAGAGATCATTAAAAAAAGGGGAAAAGATCTATCTGTACAAAAATATTTACAGCAACACTTTAACGTTTGCCAAACATTTTACAAATATTCTCATTTTATCCTGCCAACAATCCTGCTATTATTATCCCCTCTTTCAGATAGGGAAACAAAGGCTGAGAAAAGTTAAGCGACTTGCCCAGGGCAATGCAGCTAAGTGGCTGAGGCTGGATTTGAACTCAGGTCTTCCCAATACACTACCCACTGTACCACCTATCTTCTCCTCCTTCCAGAATGAATAAGCATTTTAATAAATAGAAAAGAATGGTACTTATGTATTTTTTATCTGTTGTCCATTCCACTGCAGGATATTTTTAAATCAACAATTTTACTTTTTACTACAACCATTATAAAATAAGACTCCTTGCATCCATCATCACTCTTCTGTTTTTCTTTGTCTCCTTTTTTGGGGGGTTGTTTTTTTGTTTTTCCTTGTTCTTTCCTCTGTGAACCTTTTTTCTATTCTTCTCACTTAAAAATTATATTACCCTTCATGCTGATCTTATTTGTTTTACTACCCAGGAGGAAGGAGAACTCATGTGTGTATATCTATCTATATGTCTGTCTATCTCTATGTATGCATACACACACACACACATACTTATACATATATATATTTATTTATATGCATAGGAGTTGGACAGATGTATTTTGCAACTTCAACAAGCTAAATTCAAGGAAGACCTTCTTGTTCAATTAGTTTTCACAAAAGAGAAATGACATCACAAGTTGACTAGCAACTAGCAAAGTAGCCACTTTATGGGCTATCTAAAAACTATAAAAATTAAGTGAATGGAGACTTCCAGGTCATGTGAGCAACAAGATGGTAGGCTAGACCTTTTCTCCCATCTCCACAACCTCTCAAATCTCTCCAAAACAGAAATTATTCACCCAAACATAAATCAACACTGGCTATCTCCATGGTCTAGGACACCCAGGATCCAAGGGAAGGTTGAAAAAACACCTCAGGAATTGACCTTCACTGACCTGAACTCATTCAGCTCCTCTCCTGTACCACACTATCTGCAGCAAGGTGGCACTAGCAGACCCAAAGACGTGACACAGTCTTACACCAAATCCCCCCCAGTCCTCATCCTTATTTCCAGTGCCATGAAGACACCAGCTCCAGAATGGTTTTCTCAGGCCTTGACAGTCAGTTTGACCACAGCCCATCAGGAACAAAGCTTTGAACTGCCAGCACTGGGCAAAACAGGCTCAGAACTGCTGGTGCCAAGCCAGAGAACTGAAGAGCAAAAGAGTGGGACAGGTCACCAGGACAGGACACTGTGAATGTGAGGGGTTGTGCAGCACTCCACTTAGTCTGAGGGAAAGAGCACAGTATCCAGCTAAGGCCAATTCTGACCACCCAAACATCGTTTGGGGAAAAGACTAGGCTGGTGAGCTATTTATTTCCAAGAGTGAGAGGAGGCTGAGATCTTTCGAGATTTAGCCCCAAGGAAATCACAGTCAGATGAGAGAGAGTCAGAAAATGAATGATAAGGAAAATAAAGAGGAAAAAAGACTGAAAATACCAAGTTTCAGGAAGATGAAAACTCAAAGAATTTAAATAAATATAAACAGATAAATCAATAGGAAAAAACTGTTAACAGAAGGAAATACAGCCTCCAGATCTAGTAAACAAGTTCTGTCTTCTATGAATAAAGACTGCAAAATAAAGGGAGGGCAACTGAGTTCATGTCTGGGGCACAGTTTTTAATTTTAACGAAGGCCAAATCCCATTATAGCAACCTCAATTTATAATTGGGTCATTCTAAAAGAGGAGGTGTAAATCAATTTTTGGAAACAGAAACTTTTTCTGGCAGAATTATACACATACAATTTTGGAAACTGCAAATGTGGGGATTGGTTTTGTTAAACTGTGCATATTTGACATGAGAGTTTTCTCTGGTTTTTTATTGTCCATTGAGGAAAGGAGGTAGGGAGGAGTGGGCAGGAGAAATAAATGCTTGCAATAATTATTTCGTTTTTAAAAAGAAATTGAAACCTTTTTAATTCACAATGTCAAGAACTATATTTTCTCCTCTATATTTTCTAGCCTCCAAAAAGGCAAAGCCTCAAAAGATAACACTTTCCAGGACATGCCAACCAGTAGGGCTTGGATTCAGTTACCTTAAGTGAATTCTTACAATGATCTGGCCATGAGATGACTTCCCATATTATTCCCACACTGCATGGACCCACAAATATGGATCGAATTTCTGTAGCTGTATCTATTTTCCTGAATATACACATGTACAATTGATTCTTATGAGAGGCCACACAAAACTCAGGCAGGAGATAAGAAAGAGAATCTCATACCAGAGTAGATATGAAAGCTTACCTGAGCCCAAGCCAACCCCTTCAAAATCTTCATTCCATGAAATACCTCTGAATGATGCTGTACTTTGTTCTGACTCTACCCCAATATGGTTAGTTTTGACAACTATTAGCATCAGTGGAATCCTGCATTGTGTTTAATATTTTGCTCATAATTTCCCTTTCTTCTCCAGGGTATAACTATAAGCAGCTGACCTGATATTGCTAGTATGAATTTTCCTATTCCAGCATACTTCCTAGGCTCTTTGAAAGCTGTCATTTATGGTATGTCTACCCTCAATTTCTTTGTGGCTCTGTTTATCTGTTTACTGACACATAATAACATTTTTATATATGGTTTAGGTTTCAAGTCAACCTATAAAAGCCTGTTTTCATAATGTAGCTGAAATGCAGCAGTTTTGCAATAAAAAAAACCTGATAAGTTTTTTTTCTTTTAAAAATACCCAAAAAGTGTGTGTGTGGGGGCAATTAGGTGGCACAGTGGATAGAGCTCTAGCCTTGGAGTCAGGAGGACCTCAGTTCAAATCTGACCTGACACTTGACACTTATTAGTCGTGTGACCCTGGGCAAGTCACTTAACCCTGATTGCCTCACTAAAAAGCAAAAAATAAATAAAATAAAATACATATAAACTTGCATATATGGCAACCTTCAAATATGTTGCAATCATAGAATTTTGGATCTGAAAGGACTTTGGAGATCAACTAGTAAAGTATCTTCATTTCACAAAGAAGTCCCAGAGAAATAAAATGGACCCAAGTTTACATGTCTCTTTACCATGACAACTTGGTCTAGAATCCAAATTGTCTGCCTCCCTTTCCCATTCTTTTTTTTCCTGTACTATAACTAAATGCTAGCTACAGTGGCCAAGACAATTAAGTGAATTCACATACAATAAACACTTCTTATATATCTACTGTTTACAGAATACTGTATAGAGTGATAGGAAGATTAAAAAGGTTAGATATGATACAATCTCTGTCTTCAAAATTTCTATGGTTTATTAGGGCAATTAAACACCAACGCAGATAGTTACAATATGTGATGTTATATAACAAATGCTTTAGAGAATTGCGAAATAAATTGCCATGTCTAGAGTGTGTCTGTTGATGGAGCAGGAGGAAGGTTGTTATCAACTAGGGGAATCAAGGAAAGGTTCACGGAAAAGGTGGCATTGGAAGTTAACTTTAAAGAATGGGAAGGAATCAACAGACGAAAAGAGGACATTCTAATTTTTTGGCAATTGGGGTTAAATGACTTGCCCAGGGTCACACAGCTAGTAAGTGTTAAGTGTCTGGTCTGAGGCCAGACTTGAACCCAGGTCATCCTGACTTCAGGACCGGTGCTCTGTCCACTGCGCCACCTTGCTGCCCCTTTTTTTTTTAATTTTTTTTTTTAGAAAAGGGGACATTCTAGGCAGAGAGAATGTCATGAGCAACATCACTGAGGTGTTAAGAGTGCAGAGTGTGTTTAGGGGCAGAGGAAAGATCCATTTAGCAGGAATGGATAGCACAGAGAAGGAAAAAACATGAGCTGAGGTAGCTAGGTATCAAGTCACAAAAGGCCTTGAAGAACCAATAGTATTTTTGGGGCAGCTAGGTGGCGTAGTGGATAGAGCACCGGCCCTGGAGTCAGGAGGACCTATCTGGCCTCAGACCAAACACCTGACACTTAACTAGCTGTGTGACTCTGGGCAAGTCACTTAACCCCAACTGCCTAAAATAATAATAATAACCAATAGTATTTTTAACTTTAGTAAGAAAATAACAAAGAGCCACTGAAGATTTTTGAGTGGATAAATGACTTGAGCAGATCTATGCATGAGAAGGATGATTCTGGTAGTGACCTGAAGGATGAGTGGAGAAGGAAAAGTCTAGAGGTGAGAAGATTTACAATGGGCAGCTAGATGGTGCAGTGGATAGAACACTGGGCCTGGAGTCAAGAAGATTCATTTTCGTGAATTCAAGTCCAGCCTCAGACACTTATTAGCTGTGTGACTTTGGGCAAGTCATCTAACCCTGTTTGCCTCAGTTTCCTCTTCTGTAAAAAGAGCTGGAGAAGGAAATTGCAAACCACTCCAGTATCTTTGCCAAGTTTGTCACAAAAAGTCTAACTAACAAGAGACAGAGAGTAATGAGGATCTGTACTAGGCTGGTGACAGTGGGCCTGGAGAGGAAGGGGCAGATTTTAGAAATGTGGAGATGGTATTAAACATTGATAATGGACCATGGGAGCTAAAAGAAAAGGAAGAAGCAAAAGAGGACCACAAGACTACAAACACAGGAGAACAGGTGAACTGGGCACAGAAATAGTGAAATCAGAATGATGGGCAGGTCTGTTGATAAAGGGAATAAACAAGGTTTTAGACATGATGCATTCAATATGCTCAAATAGTAATCTTCTAATGGCAACTGGAGATGAAAGTCTCAAGGTTAGGACAGAGATCAGGACTAGAATTAGTGGTTTTCATTAATATAAGTGATAGTTGAAGCTGTCATAGTGATTGAGATTTCTAAGACAGAAAATAGAGAGAAAGCAAAGGACAGGTCCCTCCTTAGAAATCTCTATGTTTCTAGGATAAAATGCAAACTTGCCAACCTAGCATTTCGAGCTTCCACAATCTGGCTGCATTCTATTTTTCCTGATTTATTTCTTATCACTCCTGTTCACATCCTTTTCATTCATCACAATGTCTGATTTGTTTTTTTCTGCTGTATCATTTCTTACTTCCCTGTTCTATCTCTTATGCTTTCGTGTAGGTTATCCCATGTGCCTGGAATGCCTTTCTTCCTTCCTTACTGCTGACTCATAGCCTCCTTGGCTGCCTTCAAGGCTTCACTCAAATATCACCTCTTACACAAAATATTTTCCTGAGACCCCTTGTAGTTTCCTTCAAATTATGTTGTATCCAACAATTAGGGTGAAAGCGCTTTTGACACAGAGCCTGTGAATTTCAATTTTGTCAGTGTTATCTTACTGTGCATATTGTTTATTGATTTGATAAAAAGCTTCTGATTCAGCATAGCAAAATCCCTGAAAGGGTCTTTTCCAACAAGGTGGCAAGGTACATACAGTTATCCCTTCCATCGTAGGGGTTAGAGATGCAGAGCCCCCCATGATCTGGAAAATCTGCATAAAATGTTTTGGTCTTCCCTTCAGACCAGAGAAGAAGTCTGAATTTTGGTATTAAAAGATTAAATATGTTGGCATTATGCAATACTACACATGTATTTTATGCATTTCTGAGTTTCTAAACTTTTTCTGTGTCACATGCTGGCCTTCACATGTCATCTGCAGCTTTTGCAAAACTCCCCCCAAATTCCCATTTAATTTCTTATACTGGTCCTTGATATATCAAAACCACAATGGGGAAAGTAATGATGTGAAAGGAATAACTGTATATGTAAGTTGAGGGGGAAAGGTTCTTTTCCACATTAGCACTCCTGCTTACATTGGTGATAGGGCCAGGAAAACCAATGGGAAGGGTAGTATTCACTACAGAGTGCTATATTCAGATAAGCCACCAGATGGTATGCTAAATGCTCAAACCTGGCCTTTCCCTTTAATGTGTAGCTCAGGTTTCTGATTCTCCTAGCTTAGGACAGAAAATGTGGAAATTATAACCTACTTGGTTTGTATTCACCCCCATCCATTAAAGTTCTCATCTCCTTCCTCACTTCATGTGACCCAAGTATATTTATCAAAGGGAAAAGCTGTATTTAGCGGACTTCACTAAGATAAATACCCACCACTCTTGGTGATATCTCCCCAATGAGAGACCCCTCGACTCCCCAGTGGCTGCAGAAGTTCTCATTAAGATCTGAATTTTCACTTCACTTTTGCCAGTGGAAGAGGTGTACCCAGGGGCCATCTGTAGAGGAGCAACTTGCTCGATATCAAAGTCATGAAGAGGAAAAAGGGAACAATTTCATCACATGGTAATGGGCAATCTCCCAGCATGACTTCTGTAGGGAAGGAATTTGCTTCCTGGCTGATGGCCAGGGGAAACGTGGAGTCCAGTGGTCACTGAAGGATCCCAGATCAGATGCAATCTCCCTAGAGCTGGCACCACTTCCCCACAAACCCCTGCTGAAAGCTCATTGTCCATGCTGTTTTCCAATAATGTTAAACATGTCTCCCTATGTCTTCCTCTGGGTTTCTTCTGGTGCAACCCATAAGGCAAAGAACTCTCTCTTTTTTCCTCTTTTATAAAATAGTATTTTATTTTTTCCAATTACATGTAAAGAAATTTTTTAACATTGAGTTTTTAGAAATTTTGAGTTCCTGGTAGATCATTTATCCGAGTTTGAGAATTCTGAGTTTCAGTAAGGCTAAACCCAATTAGGTTTTTGCACTAAATCTGGCGCCAATACAGTAAGGGAGTGGAAGGGTTATCAGCTATCTAAGGAAGCACAAACTGGCCCAACTCGAAAAAATGAAACAAGTTCAAGCTTCTATGCAGATCAGTATTGGAATCAGGCCCATGAGGGAACACTACACTTACAGCTGGGAAAGACGGGAAGATTCAATCTCACAAACAGAAACAAAAACGAGTCCGTGGTGTCATAGTGACTGATTTTGTATAAATGGAAAGCACTCTGGTAGGGCCTTAGGGGCTATAGCCAAAAATAATAGCAGTGTATTTATTTACACACCAGGGTTGACTGTAGTAGAAAGACAGAGAGAGAGAGAGAGAGAGAGAGAGAGAGAGAGAGAGAGAGATCCTTTCACAAGAAGAGATTGCAGCTGAGTGAGTGATCATGGCTATTGCCAGCCCTCAATTCTAGGGCAAACTACTAGACCTGTCAGTGTGAAAGCAAGTTGGAGTGAGTGAAGAAGACAGAAAAGAGACAGTTAGGTGGTTCAGTGGATAGAGTGTTCAAATCCAGCCTCAGATACTTTACAAGCTTTGTGACCTAGGACAAGTCATTTAACCTCTGTAAGCCTCAGTTTCCTTGACTGTAAAGTGGGGATAATAATAGCACCTACACCTCAAGGTTGTTGTGAAGATCAAATGTCTGGCATGTGGTAGGTACCATACAATCACTAGCTATTATTGTTATAGGCATGGGTGTATCATGCCCATGGTCTAAAGTTGCAGTAACAATTGTTATTTCATAATGATAAAATATACTGTGGGAGATTTCAGTTATGAATATTATGGGGTATTTTATGAGATAGCGAAAAAAATTTAGGGAAAAAATAAAAATAAAAAATTTGAGTTCCAAATTTTCTTCCTCCTTCCCTACCCTCCAACTCACTAAAAAGGCAAAAATTTCAAATAGGTTATATGTGTGCTGTAGTGTAAAACATATTTCCATATTAGTCGTATTGTGAAAGAAGAAACAGATCAAAAGAAAAAAAAGATGAAAAAGATAAAGAAAGTAAAAATAGTATGCTTTGATATGCATCCAGACTCCATCAGTTCTTTCTTTGGATGTGGATAGCATTTTCTATCATGAGTCCTTTGGAATTATCTTAGATCATTGTATTGCTGAGAAAAGCTAAGTTATTCATAGTTGAACATCACACAAAATTGCTGTTACTGTGTACAATGGTCTCCTGGTTCTGTTCACTTCACTTTGCATCAAGAACTATCACTTTTTTAACATCTCTGTGCAATCAGTGTAGCATAGAATGCCTTTTTGTCAGCTCTGCATATATTAAAATGCCCCCAGGCAATTTAGCTCCTGCCTCTGTACAGTTATCCCTTCCATATCTCAACTTTCCCCATTGTAGTTTCCATATATCGTGGGCTGGACTAAGAAATTCAATTGGAATCTTCTAGAGTTTTGTGGAAGTTGCAGATGACATAGAATCTATGACCAAATACTTAACCCAAATTTTATGATAAAGTATTGTAAATGCCCCATCGAAGAAAAAGGAAAAAAAATCAGACTTCTTCTCTGGTATTAAAGGAGGGCCAAAAAGTTTTATGTGGATTTTCCAGATCACAGGGGCACCATGTCCCTAGTTCCCAAGATGTGGAAGGGATAACTGTATTTACTGTTTTCTCCTGGCATCGAAAAGACCCAAGAAACATCACAGGAGAGAAACCAAACTGTTTCAAATATGAGTTACACATATACTAAGACCATACAGGAGACTTTGAAAGATGTAACAATAAAGATAAATTTGTGTGAAGAGAAAAGAGTAGGCCATTTGCAAGAGAAGACTGAAGAGAACAGGATCAAGGACACATGTGAAAGAATTTGTCTTGACCAAGATAAGGACCACTTCTTCACTTGAAATTAGAGTGAGGGAGGAGGAAGAGGAGGAAGATGCCTGACTGATGTGAGATCAGGAAGAGGAGAGAAGTGGGAACTCTCAGCAAATGATCTCAGCTGAGAGAATGAGGGGAGGTTTGGGAAGAAATGAAAAGGTTTGGAATAGCCACTGTGGAGAATGGTATAGCCAATTAATTAGAGATGAATCAATTAGGCAGATGGTCAGTGAAAAATGGATAATAGAGTTTTTAAAACAATCTCATATTGAATCCTTTAATAGGAGATAGCGACATTTGTTTTCATGTATCTTAGAGGAACCTTCTAAATCAGGGGGGGAAAAACTAATTTGTGAAGAAAAAAACTTAATAGAAAATATTGATAAGGAACTATCTCAGGTTACTGGGATCATCGTTTGATACTACAACTCCTGGCAGTCACTGTACAAGGAGCTGCATTGCCAGTGGCCAAATATCCATTTTTTAAAATAGCCTCCCCACAACATTTAATGATGATGAGCTGCTCCTATCATTTGTAGCACCATGAAGATTGTGAATGCCATAATTACTACTACTACTACTACTACTACTACTACTACTACTACTACTACTAGCATTTATATAGCACTTCAAAGTTTGCAAAGCACTTTACCAGTATCACAACAATGACAAGCTTGAAAACATATGGCCACCACCAGAATCACAGCATCTTTTTGTTGTTTTTGTTGCAACCATCTTTTGGCAGAATAAAAGGAGCTATACCTTTACACCAAATACATGGTTCTAAAAAAAGAAAAAGACAAGTGACAAATCACCAACCACTGATTTGACAAATGTATCCCAATCCAATCATGTTTCTTTGTGAAATGCCACAAAGAAGCCCTATGAATATCTGATGTATTCAATTGAATCCATACCTGAGGAATACTGTTAGAGAGTCTTTGACTGTAGACTGGTCAGCTGTGTATGTCTTGTATAGCTTTAAAGGCCCAGGATGTGGGTCACTGTCATCATCCACTCACTCATATCAGTCTTGAAATGAGTTCATCTCAGTGCACACAACAAAACCCGACTTTTTAAAAGATCCTTGTGCAATCCAGCCCTCAGCAGGAAAAAAGTATACTCTACACGGCTTCCAACGGTCACGTTAGAGCCATAACCACAACTGTTTATCATGTTGAATGAAAAAATCAAAGTCATGCGTTTGCAGATCTATATTTTGTAAATTCAATTTTATTTGATTTTCACTACAAATCTCTTCCCTCCCATTACTCCTTCCTCCAACTGAAAAAGAAAAACAAACCAAAACAAAACAAATTCCTGCATCATCCACATAAATGTGTGTGTGTGTGTGTGCTTTGAGTTCATCACTCCTCTATCTGGAGGTGGACAGTGTGTTTTATTATGAGTTCTCATGTTGTTCATCCTTTGTGTTCAAAGAGGACCAATGACATCTCAGAGTGACGTCTTAACTTGCTCATGAACTGGATTTAAGTGAGGCAGAGTTGCACAAAATTGTCAGTCTCACTCTCTCTTTCAGAGTCATCAAAATCCAGTGTCAAGACAAAAGGCAAGATAAGTGGTGATGGCCCAAGATGCAGTGCATGACTTTGACATCTTTAATGTCTGACCAAGCTCTAAGCACCCCACAGCACCTGCTTCAGCTGTTTTCAAAGCCATTGGAACAAATTGTTCTCATTCACCCATTCTGCTGGGGAATGCCATCACATGCTTTCCCTCTAACTCACCAATAGGTTTAAGGCCTGTCGGTTACCCTTAGCCTGGTTTAGCTAATCTGCCAAGATGGTTTTGCTATGGTGGGGCCACCATGCATGCTTCTTGCAGCATGTTTGAGAATTTATGTATGTATTTTGAAAAAGAGGTTCAAAGTAATAAAAATTCAGGAGCAGTTATCTTCAAAACAAATACATTGGTCATGAAACAATCACGAGGGTTTTTAGAACCTAGCCAAGTTTCACTATCCTTCTGATTTCTGGAGCAACTGCTAATAAGATATTGTATTCACAAAATGTGTAATACGACATTTAGGAGTGGTGACAGCCTGGGAGTCAGCAAGATTTGCATTTGAATCCCACATGTATCATTTATTAGCTGTGACATGTATTAGTGTGACTCACTTCTCTGGATCTAAATTTTCTCATCTGTAAAATGAGAATAACAATAGCACCTACCTCAGAGGGTTATTATGAGGATCAAGTGAATTAATATTTGAAAATCATTTTGGAAACCTTGAGGGCCCTACGTAAATGTCATCTATTTTTCTTAATATATGGAACAACTGAGAAACAAATCCATTACTGGTAAGACAGGCATGATCACCACGGTGACCCACTAATTGGATGATGATATGAAATATAATGATCAGTCTCAAATGATTCTGAATAAAGGGTCCTCCGCCTCTGCGCTTCAGAGATAACATCACCTATGCCTGTGAGGGTGAATGAGTAAAAGAAGATATAAAACTATTTCCTCATGAGGGATAACAGAGTTCCAATCTTCTACTACCTTCTGGCAGATGTACTGGGTTCACAAAATCTTCATAACCTCTCTCTCATCTCTTTCATCATTGTACACAGTATATCCTTATATATCAGAAAATTTCTTCTCAGACGTTGGTTGGACTAGATCTCTGGGATCCTTTCTAACTCTAACACTTTATGATTGCTCCTATAGATATCAGGGAATATGAAGAATACCATGTAAATAGTATTGTGGGTTGTTTTTTCATTATAATTACTTTTTTCTTCAGCCTCATTTCACAGAATCGTAGAAATACCTTGTCTAATCCTTTCATTTTACAGATGAGAAAACTGAACCCAGAGAGGTCAAGAATAGCAGTCCAGAATACACAGGTGGGGGATCCAAGTCTAAAACTAAGGTCTTTTGATTCCAAGTTTAGTGATCTTTCCATTCCAGTGTATTATGCTGCCTTTTTTTTTCTTTCTGGTGAGATGATCGGGGTTAAGTGACTTGCCCAGGGTCACACAGGTAGTAAGGGTTTGCTGCCTTGTTTTTAAGAACCACAGCGGGTCCATAAAATGTTCATGGATACTATATATCTCCCCCATTCTCAGCCAATAAGTATGGATGATTTTTCCAGAGGGATAAGCTCTATGCTTCATGTTACAAAAGAAAGAGATGTGATTCCTAATTGGCTGAGGGGATGCTGAACACAACACTGAATAAAGAAGGTTGTGGGGAGCCATTTCAGAGAAGGACTTCAAAAGAAGAGAGGCAAGTGTGGGCTTTTGAATGGCTACCAGGACCCTCAAAGAGATGAACTATATCACAGATCAGATAACTATAAACATCATATGTAAACTAGCCATCTTGATTTATTTAGAAATCATAGGGGCAGCTAGGTGGCCCAGTGTATGGAGCACTGGCCCTGGAGTCAGAAGGAATTTGGCCTTGGGCACTTGACATTCATTAGCTGTGTGACCCTGGGCAAATCACTTAACCCCATTGCCTAGCTCAAAAAAAAAAATCATATATACCTCTACTTTACTTACAAACAGAAGATAATAGCCTATAATTTGGGGCATACATACATTAGCAATCATCTTTTTTCATAAAAAATATTAAAGCATCCACTGCCTGTGGTCTTGAAAAAAAGCAATTATTTTCTACATCAAGGGATTGATAGTCAAGCACAAATTGATTCTGCTGCGCTCCATCATCCTCCATCAAAATCCTCAAGAAATATCCCCTCTTTCTTTATTTTTCCAATAAAGTGAGATAGAAAGGAACTGAGTCATTTGACAAAATTCATACAGTACAATGATGATAGAGGCAGGATTGGAATCCAGGTTTTGTTTTAGAGCAGCCAACTACTCTTCTGGTATCTGACATTTCATAGAATTATAGAATGAATAAAAAGGGATCGTAGGGATTATCTAGCCGGTTCCCCTCAGTCTACAGATGGGGATGGTTAAATAGTTTGTTTTAGTTAAATAGAGAAGTAGCACCTGAACCAGGAGCAGAATCCAGGGAGCAAAGTGCTGGTAAATGTTCAATAACTGGCTCTCTGGGGGTGGGGGTGGGGGAAATGTACTCACAACACACTTCCACATTTGATCTGTTTTATTTATATTTTCTCCATCACTTTCTTAAATATAGACAATCCAAAAAACAAATAAAGCCCTAATTTGTAGTATTTGCTGATTTCTGAGGTGTAAATGCTCAGATGGAACATTAACAATCAGTTCTCATGAACAGGTTAGAGTTGGCTCAAGCGAACTCCTGAATCTGGGTCTCCTGATTCCTTATCCAGTTCTCTTTCTGCTATAGCATGGTTTTTTTTTTTTTGGCTAAGCAATGGGGTTAAGTGACTTGCCCAGGGTCACAGAGCTAGTAAGTGTTATGTGACTGAGGCCAGACTCGAACTCAGGTCCTCCCAAATCCAGGGCCGGTGCCGTATCCACTGTGCCATGTACCTGCCCCCCATGGAGTCTTCTAAAGTAAGTCTCACAGCCTCTCTGCTTCCACGCATCTGTACACGGGTGAAATGGTCCTCCCAAAATCTAACATTTGAAAAGAAGTAAGGTGTTGTAGCATGAGTTGTGGATTTACATTCGGAGGGTCTTAATTCAAAGCTCAGATCTTCACTTCTGAAATATTGTGCAAATCCCTTAACCCAAGGGTGGAGAACCTGCAGCCTTGAGGCCACATTTGGCCTTCTAGGTGCTCAGGTGCAGCCCTTTGACTGAATGCAACTTCACAGAACAAATTCCCTTAATTAAAGGATTTGTTTTTTTCAACTTGGACTCAGTCAAAAAGCCACACCCAAGGTACCTAGAAAGCTACATGTGGCCTCGAGGCCACAGGTTCTCCACCCATGACTCTCTGGGGCTTAATTTCTTCATCCCATTGTTGCTCATGTCCTGTCAAACCTCAGCCCTGGATTACTTTCACTACTCAATTCCTCTGCTTGCAACCATATCGTGCTGAGCAGAGCTGGGAGGAAGTCACACAACCATATATATGAGGTATATTATAAATTTATCCAAATTCAACTGAGCCCTCATTGCAGCAAGGTGATCCTTTAATTCTTCCCTACCTGATTCCATATCTCACTCCCCACATAAATTGTTTGCCATCTCTTCTCTCTTAAAGCCTATCATGACTTCCCCTCCTCACCTTAGCTGAGGAACTTACTTCTTAATTTTACAGAGAAAACTACAAAGCATTCCCTCTTTTCCTCTTCTCTTTATTCCAAAACCTCATGACATCATTCCCTACTCTCTTCTCCTTTTTACCAGTCTTTGACAATGAGGTGACCCTTTTCCTGCTAGGACCAACTGCAGTAGATGGATCATTGATTCCATCTCTTCCTAACTTCTCCAACCCCAATCACTGTCTTTAGTCTTCAGTTATTCCCTATTTCCTGATTTCTTCCCCAATTCCTTCAAATATTCCTGTTTCCTCCCATCCTTGATTTTTTTTACTAGACCATATGATGCTCTCCAGCTATATTCCTACTCCCTTTTTCAAACTCTTAGAAAAAGTTGCCTCAGAGAATTCAAAACTGAGAAGGAAGCCCATTAATTGGGGAATGGCTGCACACGTTGTAGTACATGATTATAATGGAATATTGCAGGGCTATAAGAAATGCTGAGGGGCAGACCCAAGATGGTAGAGTAAAAGCAATGACTTGTTTGAGCTCTCTCCCAAATCCCTCCAAATACCTATAAAAAATGACTCTAAACAAATTCAAGAGCAGCAGAACCCACAAAAAGACGGAGTGAAACAAATTTCCAGCTCAAGACAACCTGGAATGTTGGCAGGAAAGGTCTGTTGCACCAGTCTGGGAAAGGAGCACAGGTCAGTGTGGGCCAAGCCAGCAAAGATGGGGCCCCATCAAATCCTGAGCAGGCCTCAGGGGACTGAATCATGGGGCAACTGTGGTACTTTCGAGACTTCTCAACTCACAAATACCAAAGACAGCTTAGAAGATCAGTGGGAAGGGTCTGTCAGAGCTGGGTGAGAAAGGAGCGCCATCCAGTCTCAGTCTTGGCACAGCCACTAGATGGCGGCTGCTGCTTCTGGAGCTCTCAGCCCACAGATGATGAGAGGATTGAGCAGCTAATCAGAGGAGAATTGCAGGGATCTCTTTGCTGGTGCTGAGGCAGGATTCTCTTGCTTTGGTCATGCTTGGATCTGGGTCGCAGTCCTGGGTGGCAGTCCTGGGGCAAAGAGTAGCACTGGCATGGCAGAGCTTGTAGCATCAGTGAAGAGGGAATCTTCCTTATAGTTCCAAGGCAGAAAAGAGTGCTTGTGGTCACTCATAGACCAGAACACAGGCTAGAAAGGGAATAAACACCTCTCCTTTGATCATACCACCTTGGAAGAACTGAAAATTTACGGGTCCCTGGAAGTACTTCTGAAAACAGCTTCACAAAAGCCCTGAAGCTTAGGACTCTCCACACTGGAAGCAGAGTTCTACCTTAACGAAGAGTTTATAACTCAAGTAATTGGCTAAGAACATGAGCAAACAGTATAAAAAACCCTCAGACTATAGAATCTTACTTTGTTGACAAAGAAGATCAAAATGTACAACCAGAAGAAGACAATAAAGTCAAAGCTCTCCTATATCCAAAGCCTCCAAGAAAAATATGAATTTGTCTCAGGCCATGGAAGAGCTCAAAAATGATTTTGAAAAGCAACTAAGAGAAGTAGAGGAAGAATTGGGACGAGAAATGAGAATGATGGAAGAAAATCATGAAAAATGAGTCAACAGCTTGCTAAAGGAGACCCAAAAAAATACTGAAGAAAATAACACCTTAAAAAATAGACTAACCCAAATGGCAAAAAAGAGGTCCAAAAAGCAAATGAGGAGGGAGAATGCCTTAAAAAGCAGAATTGGCCAAATGGAAAAGGAGATCCAAATGCCCACTGAAAAAAATAATTCCTTAAAAATTAGAATGGAACAAATGGAAGCTAATGACTATAAGAAATCAATAAATTATAAAATAAAACTGAAAGAATGAAAAAAATAGAAGACAGTGTGAAATGTCTCATTGGAAAAACAACTGACCTGGAAAATAGATCCAGGACAGATAATTTAAAATTATTGGACTACCTGAAAACCATGATCAAAAAAAGAGCCTTGATATCATCTTTCAAGAAATTATCAAGGAAAACTGCCCTGATACTCTAGAACCAGATGGTGAAATAGAAAAGGAAAGAATCTACCAATCACCTCCTGAAAGAGATCCCCAAAGGAAAACTCCTAGGAATATTAGAACCAAATTTCAAAATTCTGAGGTCAAGGAGAGAATACTGCAAGCAGCCAGACAGAAACAATTCAAGTATTGTGGAAACACAGTCAGGATAACACAAAATTTAGCAGCTTCTACATTAAGGGATTGGAGGGCTAGGAATGGGATATTCTGGAGGTCAGAGGAGCTAGGATTAAAACAAAGAATTACCTACCCAGCAAAACTGAGTATAATCTTTCAGAGGAAAAAATGGAAATTCAATGAAATAGAGAACTTTCAAGAATTCTTGATGAAAAGACCCAGACCTGAATAGAAAATTTGACTTTCAAATTCAGGACTCAAGAGAAGTATGAAAAGGTAAACATGAAAGAGAAATCATAAAGGACTTATTAAAGTTGAACTGTTTACATTCCTACATGGAAAGATATTTGTAACTCATGAGTCTTTTCTCAGTATTAGGGTGGTTGGAGGGGAATACACACAAACACACACACACACACACACACACACACAGGGTACAGGGTGAATTGAATATGAAGGGATGGTATATAAAGAAAATTAAGGAGTGAGAGAGAATTGTACTGGGAGGAGGAGAAAGAGAGAGGTAGAATAAGGTAAATTATCTCACATAAAAGAGGAAAGAAAAAGCTTTTACAGTGGAGGAGAAGAGGGTGGAAATGAGAGAGAATGAATCTTACTCTCATTGAATTTGGCTTAAGGAGAGAATAACATACACATTCAATTGGGTATGGAAATCTATCTTATCCTACAGAAAAGCAGGGGGAAAAGGGGATGGGGGGGTGATAGATTGTGGAAGGAGGTAATCAGAAGTAAACACTTTTGATGAGGGATAGGGTCAAAGGAGAGAATAGAATAAATGGGAGAGCAGGATAGGGTGGAGGGAATTATAGTTAGTCTTTCACAACATGACTATTATGGAAGTGTTTTGCATGACTACACATGTATAACCTATATAGAACTGCTTGCCTTCTGAATGAGAGTGGGTGAGGAGGGAGGAAGGGAGAGAATTTGGAATCCAAAGTTTTAAAAACAAAAGTTAAAAATTGTTTTTACATTCAACTGGGAAATAAGATATATAGGCAATGGAGTATAGAAATCTATCCTGCCCTATAGGAAAATAGAAGGGGAGGGGGATAAGAGAAGGGGGCAGGGAGGTGTGATAGAAAGGAGGGCAGATTGGAGGAAGGGGTATTCAAAATACACACCATCTCGGGGTGGGGGAGAGGACAGATGGGGAGAAAATTTGTAACTCAGAATCTTGTGGAAGTGAATGTTGAAAACTGAAAATTAATTAATTAATTTTTAAAAAAAGAAATGATGAGCAGGATGCCTTCGAAAAACCTGGAAAGACTTACATGATGCAAAGTGATGTGAGCAGAACTAGGAGAATATTGTACATAGTAACAGCAGTACTATACAATGATCAATTGTGAATGACTTAGTTATTCTTAGCATTCTTTGCACTGACTGTCCCCCATGCCTGCAAATGTACTTCCTCCTCACCTCTACCCCACAGAATCCCTCTTTTCCTGCAAAACAAAGCTCAAAAACTACCTTCTATGTGAAACCTTTTTTGATCCTCCCCACCAACTGCTAGCGCCCTCCCTCCCAAACTACCTTAGATTTAACCACTTTGAAGATAATTATATTTATTCTATTTCTGTTTATCCTTTATATATTTATTTACATACTTGCTTCCCTCATTAGAATGTACACTCTGTTCAAGGAGGGATGAGTTCATTCTTTGTATTCGTATTGCTCCCCTCAAGTATAAATATAATAGATGTTGTTGATTGACTAGAAGATAGCTAAGGTCCCTTTGATCTCTAGATCCTATGTGAATTGGATAACTAATTTTAGGTACAAAGCTGTATGTAAAATGAACCTTGTATAAAGATGATAAGCCTGACCTCTCACTCACAAATAGTTGATTTTATCAGGTAATGGGAATATTTCCTTCTGCTCAGAACCCAGCTCACTCCTGTCAGCAGGATTTTGCCTTAGAAACAATAACTTACATAATTTAGGGAAAGCATCCCCACCAAAATAAAACAACAACAACAACAACACCACTACTTCCCTATCTTTTCCATATAATCATTCTAAAAGGATAGGAAAAAAAATTATTCCACCATTACAGATGAGGTTGAGAATGCAAATACCTCTGGGACAAGCAGCATTGTGACTTGAGTTCACATTGAATCAATCATTGCAACAGTTGATTATTAAGCACCTTCCAGGCATTATGCTGGGTGCTGGGAATACAAAGAGAAAAATAAAACTGTCCCTGTCCTCAAAGAACTTACATTCTAGAATGGGAAGCAATGTCCAAATATAAGCATATGCAAGTATAATTAAAATAAATACAAGATAATTTTTTTTAGCAAGGAGGTACTAGTAGCTGGAACAAGAAAGGTCTCATATAGGAGTTGTATGACCTGAATTTTGGAGAAAACTAGTGATTCTAAAAGGTGGGATAGCCTGTGCAAAGGGACAGAGATGGGAGATGAAATGTTGTGTGTGAGGATCATGAAGAAGGACATTTTGGTTGGACAAAAGAGTTCAAGAAGGGAAATAATTTATAGTAAAATTGAAAGATGGATTGGAACCTGGTGGTAAAGGGGTCTAAATGCAAATAAGAAATTTCACAGGGGTGTGCTGGAACTAGCTCTAACCAGTTCACAAGAATCATTTGTTAAATTTTGGCCCTGAACATTTTGGCCTGAGAAATCAGCGAGCACTGCCAAGGTTTGCGTTATTCTTTTGTTGATTATAGATTATAGGCTTAAGAAATTGATGGAGAAAATGTAGATAATTCATATTAAACTTAAAAATATTTTGTCTTTTTTTTCCCTGAAATCCAGTTGTTAAACATTTGCCATTGAATCCCAGGGAGTTTGTTTTAAACTCTAGGGCCATGAGAGTTTCTTAAACAAGGGAATGACATAGACAAACTTTGTGCTTTAGGAATAGCATTTTGGCATCTATGTAGAAAATGGACTAGAGAAGACAGAGGATTCAGGTACGAAGACTAATTATAAAGCTATAATAATAGTCTAGCTGAGAGGTGAGAGGTGAGAGGGCCTGAACAAGGGTAGTGGCCATATTAATGGATTTACTGAATCATAGTTGAGCAAGAGATAATTAATCTTTCCTTGAGGTTTTCTTTTTCTGTAGAGATATGAGTTCAAGCTGGACGGTACCCTAGAGATGCTGAAGTCAAAATTCCTCACCTCAGTGAATGCAAAATCTTTCTATTTAGTCTTGCAACTTTGCCACAAGCTTAAGAAACAGCTGCATCATAGAATAAATTCACAGAATGAATGATTAATGAATCACTAATATATGTAAATGTATATGCCTTTGCCTATCTTATGCACATATTTTCTGAAAAGATAGAATGAGGATAAAATCAGTTTGAAGCAACTTACAAATCTGTACTTAAAAAATGAACATTTTTGTATTACACTATTTTTATGAACATTTTCCATTTGTCAGCAAATAATTAAATTTTATTTTTAACATTAAATATTTTTGGCCCAGGAGAGAGCTTCTAATACAATAATAATCCATAAATAAAACTATAGTAGAAATCCCCACACAAAACTTACACCACCTGTGCAAATCTCAAGTGAATTGGAGCAGAGTAGAGCTTGTTCTATTTCAAATCTCTTGAGGACTGAACTTTGGATAAATGGAGGAAACTACCATATGGCTTCAGAAACTGTGCATCTTCCAAAAAGCAGAGTGGAAAAAAAAAGCAGCTGTTGACTCCATGGAAACAAACGACCCAGCTGTGTTCTTGTTTCCCCTTCTTTCCTCTCCAAGGCCTGGCATCCGTGAGGTTTTTGGCTGTCTTTCTAGGATGAATGAAATAAAAAGAATTAATGTGTTCCTAAAATGAACAAAATAGCTTTGGGAAGACTTCTGGTCAAGATGTTAATATGAAAGGTCATAGAAGAGCCTAGAGATGGCACATATTCTCCAGCAAAAAAATCTATAGAGGGTGCTAGATTGAATAAAAAGATTAAGAAATCCAAAGAGAATCAACAGCCTTCATCCAGCCCAAGACTGCACAAAAAAGACATCTAATAGCATGAAGACATTGAGAAATGGGTCCTACCAGCATGAACACAAGTAAATAGGGCAAAAACGGACAGTCCAGAGGAAACTGAAATCTGCAGGATTCTGACAAGGGATGCTCTGACCAAAGAGACTAGCGGGAAATGTAAACCTGCAGTGCTCCAACCTGGGATGTTCAAGGAAAGGGAGGCAAGCAGAAATCAGCAGTTTTCTGGCTGGAGATACTTTAAGGGAGTGTGAAGACCTCTGCACAATGACCTGGGATGAACAAGGGAAGCTTAAAACCTGTTAATGATCTATGTGAGTGCAAACATTTTAGGAAAGGTGGAATCCAGGACAGAAGTCTAAGATATTAAGATCAGAACCAGACCGGATCTGATCAGTCCATCCAGGACAAGATGGAGCCTGGCCTTGGCACAAAGTCCAAAACAAGGAACTGAGTCTGAAGATAAGAGAAGACACAGAAAACAATGAAAAAATGCTATGGATTTAGAGATCCCTAAGAGTTAAACTCAGAAGAAGAGAGGAACTCCACAACAAGTCCAAACAGAACTTCTCTTTTTTGGGGGGAGAGGGGGGAAGGCTTTACCACAAGGACTCTGAGAGTAGTTGGAAAAAATTATATGAGAGCTTTGTTTGTTTGTTTAGTTAAATTATAAGTGAAATAGGAGCTCTGGAAGATTAAATTGGAAAGAAAATAAATAGCTCAGAACAGAAGGTAGGAAAACTTACCTAAGTCGCAGACTCCTTGAAAAGTAGAATAAACAGGACTCAATGATTCCATGCAACAATAATGTTAGAACAAAATCAATGCAATAAAAAAAAGGAAGAAAATATAAAAATATAACAGCTACTAAAAAGAAAACTGACCTGGATCATAGATCAAGGAAAGATAATTTAAGACATATATGTCTCCCTGAAAACCATGACCAAACAGAAATATTGCATGCCATATTTCAAGAAATCATAAATGAACACCTTATATATATTAGAACCAGTAGACAAAGTGAAAATAGAAAGAATCTACCAGTTACCTCCAGAAAGAAGCCCAAAGTCGTTGACAGCGAGCAATGTCATAGACAAAACCAGATCAAAGAAAAATTACTAGGAGTGTCCAAAAATGAAAAACTTCAAGTACCAAAGAACCACAGTCAGGATCACCTAAGACAATGGTACAAACATAACAAAGAAAAGGAAATATTAAATAAAATATTCCAAAAGGAAAAAGAGAAACTCTTACCACCAATAACTTTACCCCCTTTCAAAGGGGTTTGGGTTAAGAGAAAATGGAATTTTAATAGAATAGAGGACTTTCAAGTATTCCTAATGAAAAGGCCGGAACTGAGTTGAAATTCTGAAATGCAAAGGGAAACAAATACATTTCAGTAATTGGAAAAGACTAAATGATAATGACATACTTACGTCAAATGTCCTTCCAGAACTCTATAGTCTTCATGAGTCACAGAGGGAGTTAAATAAGATAAACACAGGGCCTGGTTTTGTTCTATTATGCTGTTTTTAAGGGAGGAAAGAAAAGGGAAGAAGAAAGAAATACATTAGGGAAGAAATGAGGAAAAAAGGAAGAACTTATTACTTCTCATAATTGAAGTGTACAGAAAAAGGAGCATACAAACGTGGAGGAAGAGGTGGGAAGAGCAAGTATCTTGTGAACCCTACTATTATCTGAACCAGACAAAGGAGGGCTACACACACACACACACATAGAACTACATTAATCTCAACAGGGAAATATGCAGGGGCAGAGAAAGGGGAAGATCACAGTTTAAGAAGAATGGTAGAAGCAGGGAGGAAACAGTTACAAGAAAACCAAATTTCAGCTTCAAAGGTGGATTGTAAAGGAGGGAATTAAAAGTAAATAAAGAAAGTGTAAGAATCAATTCAAGGTCTGGATAAAGAGATAAAGGGAAGTAGAGTAGAGGTTAGACACTACATTTATAGAGTACACTTGGTGTCAATTATATTTCTTCTTTTTGACTTCCTTCTTCTTTGCAAAAAGAGCAAAGTGAGGGGGCAAATGAAGGAATGTGAATGGAGATGTGATGGAGGGAACACAGAAAGGAATGTAACACTCATAAAATAGGAAAAGATGACAGAATAGTTTAGAAAGCAGAAGCCAACACTATGTTGTTTACAAGAACTATGCATGAAACGAAGATTCAGATTTAAATTGAGAGGCTAGAAGAGTTTGTATGTGAACATTGTGGAATATTATCTATGCCATAACAAATTATAAAAGGTACAGATTTAGAGAAATCTGGAAAGACTTGTATGAAATGAAATGATACAGAGTAATATAAGTGGAGGAGCAGGTGGGTGGCACAGTGGATAGAGCACCGGCCCTGGAGTCAGGAGGATGTGGGTTCAAATATGACCTTAGACACAGAACACTTACTAGCTGTGTGACTCTGGGCAAGTCGCTTGACCCCAATTGCCTTGCCAAAAAAAAATAAATAAATAATGTAAGGTCCTCAAGAGCTTGGACTGTCCTTGGATACTGAGTGCTTAGCACAGTACCTGGTACCTACAAGCACTTAACAAACAATTTTCATTTTATGAAACAACTTTGGAAGAAAGAGGAGAATGAACTTCTCTATACTTTGGCTTCAATAAAATGGGGTTGGGCTGTATTATAACGGATACCAAGGGAATTAGAAATGCTGGCATCTTTATTTGGGCCTGTGGCCATACCACATCTATTTGTTTTCACAAGTTAAGGAGTTTTAAGTCCTTGTCCTTCTTATAATACAGCTCTCCAATGTTTCCATTTTCCTGGCCCTCCTTACTTGTACCTTTTGTAAAATTGGGGGGTGGGGGTGGGGGTTTGAGGGAAAAGAAGTGCATGTGAATATTGACCTCCACAGAATGTCCAAAAGGCATGAGAGAATAGATTTACACCCATACTTCTTCCCTCCTTTCCACCTCCTCTGCCCCTTTGCTTCCCTCTTAGTATCCGGGCAGGGTCCAGGGTCAGGAAGCTGACCCTGGCAGCTAGCCTTGAGAAAGCAGTCAGATTGAATAATTGTAGGACCTTCCTGGAAGAGAGTCTTCCCCTCTCCAAGGCCCCCCTCATTGAAGGGCTCGCCCTATTCTAATCTTTACAATCCCTCTAAATTCACAATTCTCAGTGCTCGACCCATAGTTATCAGCCATTGACTCCCAGCTCAGTGTTCCTTTCAGATCTCTTCCTATTCTGTCTCCCTCTCCTGGCCCTGACTCCTCCAACAATATACACTTTCCTTGAATACATCCATATTCTTATGATCCATGGTTCACATCTCATTCCTAAGCACATAGACTTGAAACAATTACGACCAATGAGTATTGTGATATGGTGCAAAAAAGAGTAAAATTGGGAGACCCATTGACTAGCTTGTTATATGACCTTGAGCAAGTCACTGAATTGCTTTAGGCTTCAGTTTCCTGTTCTGAAAAACAAACAAAGTTGAATGAGGACGCTTCCAACTTTTAGATTCTATGCTTCTATAATATATTTTCATTTGTTCTATTGGGGGTAGGTGGAGAAAAGAAAGGATAGATGGTTACAGAAACAGACACAAGCATTAAAATATCTAATCAGTCAAGACTCTTCTCTCACTCTTATTGAGATTTTCCTTCCTGGAATTAAGGAAAGCAAAAACTGCTATAAACCCCCAGGTAGGGGGAGGAGGATTAGCCATGTGTTCTTAAGAGTATGGTACCAGGGGCAGCTAGGTGGTGAGTGGATAGCGCTCTGGCCTTGGAGTCAGGAGGACCTGAGTTCAAATCTAGCCTCAGACACTTGACGTTTACTAGTTGTATGACCCTGGGCAAGTCATTTAACCCTGACTGCCTCACACACACACACACACACACACCACACACACACACACACACACACACAAAAAGAACATGATACCAGCTTCTTTTGTGATTATTCTTTTCTGATTCTAGGTGGAGGAGAATCCTGAGATAGGAGAATCCAAATGACATGGGAGGCCCAAAGATCCATCAAAGTTATTGCAGGCACACTGCCAGAGACTTGGAGTGATAGCAGTAGTTGAATATAATAAACTCCACCCATTAGCAAAGGGCTGTCTACTTTATCCCTTTTTTATAACTATTTCAAGTCTCTAGAATGGAAAATATGGTTATATTTTGTTACTGATGACTTTAATATGATTATACATCCCTAGCTGGCATACTTCAAGCATGAGAAAGTGAGCATAGCAGATCGAGGGCTATTCTTGAAGTCAGGAAGACCTGGGTTCAAGCACTGCCTCTGCTATGTATTGGCTCTGTAGACAAATCATTGAACGACTTATTGCCTCAGACAAATTTCTAAGATTGTAAGTTGCAGAGGAAGTGGCCAGTATGCATTGGTAAAGGAAATTTCCTTCCTGGTAGCTCTCTATACAAATAAAATCACAGGTCCAACATTGAGAGAGAGAGAGAGAGATTTCAAAGACAGGAGGATATCTGTCCTGGAATTTTTTTTTTTAGCAACTGATTTGAATTTATTTTTAAAAATTTTTTTCAATAACATACAAAAACAATTTTTAACATTCACTGTTTTAAAAATTTTGAGTTCCAGATTTTCTCCCTCCTTTCTCTCCCCCCTTACTGAGAAGGCAAACAATTTGATATAGGTTATATATGTGCAGTCATGCAAAACATATTTCCATATTAGTCATGTTGTGAAAAAAAACCACAGAACCCCTCCCCCCCCCAAAAACAAGAAAAAGTAAGTTTAAAAAGAGTCTGCTTTCAGATTCTATCAGTTTCTCTTGTCCTAGAATTTCTGAGCTAAAGTTACATAAGTGAACTGGGATGTGTATTGCTATGCACTGGACAGAGGCTATCATGTTGATGAGTTTCAGAGATTCTGGTCTGTTATCTACTTATCATCAGATAAATCTTTAAAAGATTTTAATTACCTAAGGATTTATGCAACCATTATCAGGAATAGCTGCAAGTTTTTGTATCACAAGAGAATAAAAAGTATCAGGACCCGAAATCAAAAAAGAAAATGTGTCCCATCAGGGGCCTGTCAACTTTCAGTTGAATTATAATTTACAATATGGGTTGAGCTTCAGATTGCAACATGAAACTCATTAATACTATCCTTTCTGATCTATATTTACATTTACATTTACAATGTCAAACATTTTTTGAGTGGCTACATTTCACTAGATACCACAAAAGACATGAATATAGATAAGTAACACTCCCTCTCTAACCTAGTTAATAACTTATAGCATTCATTGAGAAGAAATTGGTGGTAAGAGGAAAGTACCAACCCCTCTTCCCACTGTGATCACTAAGAGCAAAATTTCCCTTTCATTATTCTATTTGTTAATTTTTTCCCCTTAAAAAATGCCATGCCAGATGTGAGATGCTAATAAACCCTTCCCTATCAATAGTATTATAAGTTCCTGGATGCCAAAGGCCATGCCATTCATCTTTTTATGTCCTTTAGTGCCTTGCACAAAGCTTGGTATACAACAGGCAATCAATGAATATTTTTTGAATGAATGAATCTGTCATAATTTGACAAAAATGTTCATAAAGAACCTTTGAACAACCTCCAAAATTAGAGCCTGACAAATTGTGGGCACTTAATAAAGCATTATAGGAAGATTCTGAAGATCATCTGGGAGGATAAGGTACCAGACACTAAGGTCCTTTCTCAAACTAAACTGCCAGGCATTCAAACTCTACTGCAGAGAGCACAACTCCCACAGGCTAGCCACATTGCTCAAATGTGCATTTGCCTGCCCTAAAAGACTACTTTATGGAGAACTTGCACAAGGCAAGCACTCACATGGTAGTCAGAAGAAGTAATATGAGGACACTTTCTAGGTCCCTCTGAAGAACTTTGGAATTGATTGCTTGACATGGGAGACACTGGCAAAGGACCACCCAGCATGGCATACCTGCATCAAAGAAGGCTCTGTGCTCTATGAGCAAAGCAGAATTGAAGTAGATGAGAAGAATTGAGATGCACAAATTTAGAGAATCCATCCCACATGTCCACATGGACTTTTTGTGCCCAACCTGTGGTAGCGCATTCCGAGCTCCTATTGGTCTGATTAGCTAGTTGGACACACTTTAACTTGACTCTAACATAGTGATGTCATTTTCATTCTCTTTGAGAACAAAGGACAACAACCAATTGTTGTTATTATAATTATTACTGTTACTATAATTTAGCAAATTATTTTAAAAAATTCCTTCCTTAAAAATACCCATGCCAGTATTCAGCACCTCTTACTCTGTGAGGTCTAGAGGCTTAGGGGTGCTGGAACCCCAAAATCACGACACGCAGGTCCTGCGTGAAAGAATTTGACCCAAGCCTTCTTTCAGCCAAAGACAAGGTTTATTAGAACATTCGTCACATTGGGCAGACTATTAAGGAGTCTGAACATTAGTGAGCCATTGGCTAGATTGTAAGACTCTGAGCAGTGGCTAGATTTTAAGAATCTAAGCACCTTAATGAAGACAAGATGGACCTCATATACAGAAAGACTATGGGAGAAATCTAGGAGTGGCCAAGTAGTCTGGAGAGTGGGGGCATGCCAGAGACCTGGAGAATGGATCCTAGCTAGGATTCAGGGAGAGAAGTGGCCTGGGGGCATAGCGAAGTGAGACCTTGGAGGGCCAGGCTAGGCTAAAGGCAGCAGAGATTGGATGTAGCCACAATGAAAGGCCAGTTGATGGGATTATAGCCTCAGGAAAATGCCAGCGATTTGGCCATGTGGGAAAGTCCAGGATTTTTCCTTTTTGGGGTCTAGAGCCCATCCTCATCAACTCCATGATCATGCTTTAGATTTGATCAAATAGGACTGAATTAAAGCTAAACAGCTTTCTGTCAGGCCAGTAGAAATAGAATAGATAGTCAACACTCACTGAAAGAAGTGGTTGTGATGGGATATGGGCCCAAGCCGAGACCTTTGCACCTTACCCCAAAAAGAATTTGGGTCCCATTTGTCTAAGGGATTCTCCTTGAATTCTCCCACTTGATGGAGGTCTTCTGAGGTCATAACTCCATCAATTGGCCTTTCATTCCAGCTGGACCAATCTCCCAATTCTCTGTTATGCTTGACCTAGCTTAGCCCTCCATTATCTTACCTCCTGGTGGCCCCAGGCCACTTCCCACACTTAAACCTATCTAGGCTCCATTCTCCCTTGGCCACGTGGTCCAGGTCCCTGGAGTTCTATTACCTCATAGACTACTTGGCCACTCCAGATCCCTCCCATAGTCTTTCTGTATATAAGGTCCATCCTGTCTCCATTAAGATGTTCTGATTCTTATATAATCTAGCCACTGCTCAGATTTTTACAATCTAATCAATCGTTCACAGGTGCTCAGATTCCTTAAGAGTCTAGCTAATGTGGCAGATCTTTAATAAACCTTGTTTTTGGCTGAAAGAAGGCTTAGGTTGAATTCTTTTGGACAGGACCTGCGTGTCATGATCTTGGGGTCCCAGCACCCCTAAACCTCTAGATCTCATCAGGTGCAACCTGTCTATGTTGCTATGAACAGGAATATATTGGTCTTTTCATCCACAAGGGGTTTTTCTTTCACATGCAAAATTATCATTCCTGGAATATCTATAATGTTCCTTTTAAACAGTCTAGTGGAAGATCTCCTCCTGAAAGAGATCCCCAAAGGAAAACTCCTAGGAATATTATAGCCAAATTCCAGAGTTCCCATGTCAAGGAGAAAATATTACAAGCTGCCAGAAGGAAACAATTTAAGTACTGTGGAAACACAATCAGGATAACACAAGATTTAGCAGCTTCTACATTAAAGGACTGCAGGGCATGGAAAATAATATTCCGGAGGGCAAAGGAGATAGGATTGCAACCAAGAATCACCTACCCAGCAAAAATGAGTATAATCCTTCAGGGGAAAAAATGGCTATTCAGTGAAATAGAGGACTTTCAAGTATTTCTGATGAAAAGACCAGAGCTGAATAGAAAATTTGACTTTCAAATACAAGACTCAAATGGAACATGAAGAGGTAAACAGGAAAGAGAAATCATAAGAGACTTATTAAGACTGAACTGTTTACATTCCTGCATGGAAAGATGATATTTATAACTCATGAGACCTTTGTCAGTATTAGGGTAGTGTGGGAGGAAAAAAAATTACATGTATGTATAGATAGATAGATAGAGGGCACAGGGTGAATTGAAGATTAAGGGGTCTTATCTGGAGAATAAAATTAAGGGATGAGGGAGGATGATACTCGGAGAAGAAGAAAGGGAGAGGTAGAATGGGTAAATTATCTCACAAAAAAAAACAGTAAAAAAGTCTCTTACAGTGGAGGGGAAGCAGGGGAAGGTGAGAGAGAATGAATGAATCTTATTCTTATAGGATTTGGCTTAAGGAGGGAATAACATACACATTCAATTGGGCATGGAAATCTGTCTTACCCTACAGGAAAATAGGGGGAGAAGGGGACAAGAGAGCAGGGGGATGATAGAGAGGAGATTGGGAAAGGGGTAATCAGAAGAAATACTTCTGAGGAGGGACAGGGTCAAAAGAAAGAATAGAATAAATGGGAGGGCAGGATAGGATTAAGGGAAATAGAGTTAGTTTTTCACAACATGTCTACTATGGAAGTGTTTTGCATAACTGCACATGTATAACCTATATTGAGTTGTTTACCTTTTCAATGAGGGTGGATGGGGAGGGAGGCAGAGAAAATTTGAAACCTAAAGTTTTAAAAACATATGTTTAAAAAAAATGTTTTCACATGCTACTGGGAAATAAGAAATACAGGAGATGGGGTATAGAAGTCTATCCTGCCCTACAGGAAAATAGAAGGGGAAGGGGATAAGAGAAGGGGGGAGAGATAGAAGAGAGGACAGACTAGGGGAAGGAATATTCAGAATGCATGCCATCTTGGGGTGGAGGGAGGGGTGAGATGGGGTGAAAATTTGGAACTCAAAAACTTGTGGAAGTGAATGTTGAAAACTAAAAATAAATAAATTTGTATTTAAAAAAACCCGTCTAGTGGAAAGAGTGGATTTAGACGATTTAGAACCAAACTCTGGCTCTGTTGAATGTGTGGCAATTTACATTGCTACTGCAACTGAGTAATTAAATCATGGAGAATTTTCTGAGGACCAGAGAATTTGTGTGGTTTGCCCATGGTCACACACCTAAGTTTCAGAGACAGGATTTGAACCAGAATCTTCTAAAATGAGATTCTGAAGTTTCAGGTTTGACCATGTGACTCTCCTGCTCAGAACCCTTTTGTGTTTCCCTACTGTCTGTAGGGAACTACAAAGTCCCCAGCCTAGTATGTAGGCACCCCATATTCTTCTTAAAATCCCAAAACCTGGCTCTAGACTACCATGTTTCACATGGCTTCCTTTCCAGCCAAACTAAACTACTAGTTGTTCCCTCAAATTAGTATCCTATTTCCTTCTTCTGTTCATTAGCAAGCCTTCAATTGCATTCTTTTCTTATCTCTACTTTTCAGAATCCTTATCTTCCTTCGAGGCTTAACTCTGGTGCCAACTCCTGCTTGAAGACCTTTCTGATTCCTTCTACTTGTTAATGTTCTCTCTCTCTCTCTCTCTCTCTATCTATCTCTATCACCTTAAATTACCTTGTACTTATTTCTTTGTGACCATGTTATGTTTTTCTTAGCCCTTTTAAGAGCTTTGAAGGCAAGGACACTTTTTTTTTGATAATTTATTTTTTGGGGGGGCAACTAGGTGGCACAGTGGATAGAGCACTGATCCTGGATTCAGGAGGACCTGAGTTCAAGTCCGACCTCAAACACATAACACTTACTAGCTGTGTGACCCTGGGCAAGTCTCTTAACCCCATTGCCTAAGCAAAAAAAAAAAAGATAATTTATTTTTTTTTTTAGTTTTCAACATTTACTTCCATAAGATTTTGAGTTTTAAATTTTCTTTCCCATCCCACTTATTCCCCTGCCCCAGACAGTGTACAATCTGATATAGGCTCTATATACACATTCATGTTAAGCATATTTTCTCTTTAGTCATGATGTAAAGAACAATTAGAACTAATAAGAGGAACCATGAGAATGAAACAATAAAACAAAACAACAAAGGAAAAGGAGAGCAAATAGTATGCTTCCATCTGTTTTCAGACTCCATATTTCTTTCTCTGGGTGTAGATAGCAATTTCCATCATGAGTCTTTTGGAGTTTTCTTAGATTCTTGCATTGCTGTGAAGAGCCAAGTCTATCAAAGGCAGTCATTCCATAATGTGGCTGTTGCTGTGTACAATGTTCTGGTTCTGTTCATTTTGCTCTGCATCAGTTCATGTAAGTCTTTCCAGGTTTTTTTTGAAGTCTGCCTGCTCATGATTTCTTACAGCACAATAGCATTCCATTATATTCATATACCACAACTTGTTCAGCCATTCCCCAACTGATGGGAATCCCCTCAATTTCCAATTCTTTGCTACCACAAAAAGAGCTGCTATAAATGTTTTCATACATGTGGGTCCTTTTCCCGTTTTTATGATCTCTTTGGGATCAATTTTTTCTTGTCAGCGTATTACCTTGAAAAAATAAACACTCAATTGTTTGCTATGTTTTGTTCTTTTGAAAAAGCAACAATATATTATTAAGTGTTGTACCTGGCTATAGTATTTTAGGCAACCTATATCTACTTGGATTATTAATGGATCTAATAGTCTAATGGATTATTAATCGATTGTCTTCATCTTTCTGTGAAAAATTATATGCCTAATGTTTTCAGGGGTTTTGCTAAGGTTTTATCTTCACTTTACAGGAACCATTTAGATAGATTAATATTTTAGTGTTGTACTCAGCAATGAATTTGCTACTCTGTTTTATGGATCCTAGTTTTTACTAAATTTGTATGCTTGTTATTGAGCTAACAATTCTCCTTTGGTCTTTGTTCCTAATAATTCTCATTAAACTAAAATATCACTCTTGAGTGATATTATGTCTTAAGTGGTGCTTAACTTCTAGCCACTCTATTAGCCAATGCCTAAAAGATCCTGACAACAATAGAACTTATATAGAACATTAAGGTTTTCAAAGCATTTTACATATATTATCTCATTTGATCCTTACATCAACCCTAGAATACTTAGCCCCCCCAAAAGATTTGGGATACAAGCAGTGTATATGTATATAAGAGGTGATGGTCCACAAAAGTAGATGGGACAGATTTGACAGAGATGGTGGTAGTAAACAAGAGTTGACAACCAATTAGGGGGTAAGGAAAAAGGAAGAGGTATAGATGACTGTGAGGTCACCCGGGTAACTGGAAGGACATGACTTCAACAGAAATAGGAAAGTTTGGAAGAGGGATGAATGTAAGAAGAAAAATAGTGAGTTACATTTTAGACAAATTGAGTTTAATATACCAATGGGGGAAAGGGAAAGGAAGGGAACAAGTACTTATTAAGTACCTGCTATGTGCCAGAAACTGTTCTTAGCACTTTATAAACATTATCTCATTTGATCTTTACAACAACCCTTGAAGGTAGGTACTATAATTATCTCCTTTTTACAGTTCAGGAAACTGAGGCAAGACAGAACTTAAATTACTTGCTCAGGGTCTCATAGCTGGTAAGTATTTGAACTCAGGTCTTCCTGACTCCAGACCCAATACTTTATCTATTGAACCACCTAGCTGACAGGTATAGGGGTCTAGCTGGCTATTGGTGGTGGAGGATTGGAGTTCAGGAGAGATATTGGGGCTGGTTATATATAGATTTGAGGACTGTCTCCAGAGATATGATAATTCCATTCCTGGGAGCTGAGAACCCCAAGAGAAAGAAGATCCATGGCAGTCATACTTTAGGTAAAAGCTAGACTAGGTAAACTCTAGGATTGCTTCCAATTATGATTTGGAACTATCTATTCTTAGTGCTATGATTTTGAGGAATGAAGGGTTATTGTGGGCTAAAGTGGTCAAGGGAAGCTACAGGGAAGAGATTGAACCGAGTGGAATTTGAATAAGCAAAGGCACAGAGGTCAGAATTTTCTATCTGTTTAAAGGACAGTGAGTAAATAGGGTGGTAGGAGCTGAATGCCTGCCTGTATTGGAGAATGATAAGAGATAAGGCAAGAAACATACCTTGGGACCCGTCTAGCCTAGAGCATTTGGACTTTATCCTATAGTATCCTATAGTATAGTTTTTGTTGTTTTTGTTTTTAAGAGAGGTGAGGAAATAAAAAGCTATGTTTTAAGAGGATTATTTTATTAGAAATGGGGTTCAGAAGCAATTGCAGAAAGGGGAATTAAACACAAAGGAGGAGTTTCTAATCTGTGAATATGGATTGTTGAGGGTGTTTGTTTTTCTTTGTTTGGAGTAGAGTTTAGAGCTGTGATTTCCAACAGTACAGGGGATTCCTGGTATTGGAATGCCCATTGCACTAAAGAATGGTACTCTCACTGCAAATTCATCATTGGGAAATCTCATAAGCTTAAAGGCTCAGTGGATAGAGCACTGGCACTGGATTCAGGAGGACCTGAATTCAAATCTGGCCTCAGACACATAACACTTATTAGCTGTGTGACCCTGAGCAAGTCACTTAACCCAGATTGCCTTGCAAAAAATAAAAAAAGAAAAGGGAAAAAAAGAAATATAAAGACATACAGAAATGTAAAGAAAGATAAAAAACACTTCCTGTTCTCAAGGAGCTTGTGAGATAATGGGGAAGACAACATGCAAACATGACCTAGATATAAAGGGAGATATCAGAAGAAAATTGTAAGAACACAGAAGACATTACCTACCAGACTCATGAATAGGAGAACTGATGAATGAACAAGAGATGGAAAGCATTGTGAGATGTAAAATGGATAATTTTGATTACATTAAATTAAGGTTTTTGTACAAATAAAACAAAGGCAGCCCAGATTAAAAGGAAAGTAGAAAATTGGGGGGAAATTTTATAGACAGTTTCTCAGATAAAGATCTCATATTTCAAATTCATAACTTTGTCAAATTTATAAGAAGATAAGTTATTCCTCAACTGATATATGGTCAAAGGATATGAACAAGTAGTTTTTCAATGAAAAAATCAAAGCTATATGTAGTCACATGAAAAAATTCTCTTAAGTTGTTAGTGATTAGAGAAATGCAAATTAAAACAACTTTGAGATATCATCTCACACCAATCAGACTAACTAAAATGATAGAAGAGGAAAATGACAAATGTTGGGAGGGCTGTGGAAAAATTTGGACACTAATGCATTATTGGTGGAACTGTGAACTGGTCCAACCATTTTGAAGAGTAATCTGGAATTATGCTCAAAGAGTTATAAAACTGTGTACATACCTTTTGACCAAGCAATACCACTCACAAGGTGATCAACAAAAAAGGAAAAGAACCTATATGTTCTAAAATATTTATAGCAGCTCTTTGTGATAACAAAGAACTAGAAATTGAGAGGATGCCCTTTAATTGGGGAATAATTAAACAAGGCATAGTGTATGATTATAATGGAATACTACTGTGCTGTAAGAAATAATGAGCAGATTGATTTTAGAAAAACTTGGAAAGATCCATAAACAATGAAATGTGAAATGAGCAGAACCAAGAGAATATTGTATACAGTAGTGACAATATTCCTTCAAGAATAATTGCAAACAACCAAGTTATTCTGAGTATTGTAAATACTCAATTCAACTACAAAGGACCCATGAAAGGAAGTAGCATCTACCTCCAGAGGAAGAACTGATAAATAGAAGTATGCATGATTCCTAGAAATGCATCTTAGGCATAATAGCAGGGAGTGGGCTCACTTTAGCACTTTAAAAAACCTATAAACCTATGTCAAATGGCCTTCTCTAGTACAGAGTGGAGAAGGAGGGAGGGAGACAGTTCAGAACTGAAAATGTAACAAAAATTAATTAAATTACATTTTTTGAAATAGTTTTTTGCAATACTTTTAAAAACAATTTTTTAAAAATTTTAAATTCCAAATTTTTCTCACTCCTTCCCTCCTCCCCCCTTCCTAAAATGGTAAGCAATTTTATGTAGGTTATATATGTGTAATCATGTAAAACATATTTCCATATTAGTCATGCTGTGAAAGAAGAAACAGACCAAAAGGAAAAAAAAACATGAAAAAATAAAACAAAGTGAAAATAGTATGTTTCAGTCTGCATTCAGACTCCATCAGTTCTTTCTTTAGATGTGGATATCAAACATGAGTCCTTTGGAATTGCCTTGTACATTTTATTGCTGAGAAGAGCCAAGTCATTCGTAATTGCTTTTCACACCATGTTGCTGTTACTGTATACAATGTCCACCCAGTTCTGATCATTTTACTTTGTATCAGTTCATGTAAGTCATAAAATTATTATTTTAAAAAAAAAAGGTATTGGCTTCTTGAAGAAGGTGGGATTTTAGATGGGATTTGAAGGAAGCCAGGGAGGCTAGGAGTTGAAGATGAGGGAGAGAATTCCAGGTGTGGGGGACAGCTTGTGAAAATGCCTAGAGTTGGGAGAGGGAATGTCACTAGATCACAGAATTTGTGGAGGCAAATAAGGTATAGCAGTTCAAAAAGGTAGGAAGAGGTGAGATTGTGAAAGGCTTTGAACTGCAAACAGGATTTTTTTATTGAATGGAGAGGGGGGTGATGTTGTCAGACTTGTACTTCAAGAAGATCAAGTTTGATAGCTGACTGAAGGACAGCTTAAAGTGGGGAAAGATTTAATTGTATCCTGAGTTTTTTCATCATTATTGTTTAAATTCTAAAATCAAAACCTAAAATAAGTGTGCCACCAGAGGGAGCCCAGAATGTGCTATTTTCATGAGTGCAGTAAAGCATTATCAGTGTTTACATACAACAGTCTGTTATTTAAAAAACTTAAATCAAGCTATGAAAACAAGAAAGCAATTCAAGATTTTAGGGGTTTTTTAAAGTGCTAAATGAGCCCACTCCCTGCTATTATGCCTAAGATGCATTTCTAGTAATCATGCATATGACACCCCCATCTCCAAAGTATTGGCTCTAGGAAGAGGTTTTGCTTGATTTAAGTCCTCTGAGCATCATTATCTTATTGTTCCCATTTTACTACAATACAACAAGAATTTCTGAAATAAATATAGAGAAGCAATTTGCTCTGTATAGAACTTAGGGTTGATCTAAGAAAACTATCATTCTCTGTGCAATCTACATTTCTTTGGTTTACTCAATGAGCGTTTATTAAGCACCTATATAGTACAATTCACTATTCTATAGCCTGGGAAAAGCAAAAAAATTTTTTTCTTTTTGATTGATTTACTAAACTGATGTCTAATTAAGCAGCTTCTTGACCTGAGATGTTTTTTCAGTGATGCAGCCAAGTGAAACGTGTGATGACCAGGGCCCTTTTTCGATGGTTGGAGGGAAGATGAGTGAAGGGATCAACTTCTCTGATGACGTAGGGTGGTAAGTTTGAGCTCTGGTCCTTGCTCCCTTCTCCTCCTGCCCTCCAGGAGCTGAGAATCCAGGCCCAGGGTCTGGTTGTCATGGCTGGCAACAAAATCTTTAAGCCCAGTGCCACCAATTCCCTTTTGCATAAAATCATCCATTGGTGTTAGAAAGGCCTGAGGCTGTGAGATTGGATGAGGCTGTGTGGAAGGGTGAAAGCTGCACTGGTTGTGTCCTTGTCTGAATTCAGTCCAGGTGACACAAGGGTTAGGTGCCTACTAAGTATAATCTAGCAGGAGGTACTGTTAGGGTGTCAGCCAGATCCTTCCTCATTTTAGGCTTGGGGAGAACCAAGCTGGGACCTTCCTTTACATGGTATAGTGAGTGGGACAGGTGGACTTTGATTCAGGAGGCACCTGCACTCAGATTCCACCTCTGACACTTACTTGTTTTGTGGTCATGTGCAAGTTCACTTAACCTCACCAAGCCTGTTTCCCTATCTGTAAAAGTGGATAATGCATGTGATACAACGCTTAGTAAACCTTAAAGTGCTAGGTCTAATCCCTCTGAAGGTGTGGTTATGGTGGGCATGTCCTACCCCAACATCAAATCCCTAGAGCTGCAAGAGAAGATGGTGTACCTGGATCAGACCCTTGTCAGTGTCTCTTCTAGTCGTTGTAGGAAAAGCAAAATTAAGACTAGTCCTTGTCTTCAAGAAGTTTATGATTGTGTGACAGGGTTGATTGCATATACTGAGGTAAATACAAACCAAATTAGAATATGGTAAATACATACAAAGATTGAGAGATCCCTTCTAGCTAGTGAAGCAGGAGAGGTTTCGAGGAGTTCAGAGTTAAGCTGGACCCAAATCAAGTGTGACATCAAGATGGAGAGGGATTATTATTCTAGGTGTAGTCAGTGCTCTTATCTCTTTGAATTATTAGTTTCACTTAGAACCCAGAGATGAAGAAAATGATCATTTAAAGAGGGAAAGGGGTGACAGTTGCAGAAAATCAACTCCTCTTTTCCCTACCCCTAACCACCAAAAGTTTATGACTAGAAGAAATAGAGCAAGGAAGGGGTGGACTCTAGACACTGGAATGCAGGTTCCCTGAGTTCACCGTTTTCTTCCTTTGCTCTTAGAAGAGACACAGTCAGTTATTTAGTTTGGTGCAGACAACACAGAGAGACTCAGCTGATTTTGCCATCTCCCTCTTAAAACAGAACTTTTGGGAGACCCATAATGGGCAGCAGTTTCTGACTGCTGCTGCAGAGACAGAGTGGAAGCAAGATCAACCAGTCAGAGACTGGTATAAGGAGCAGGTTGTGAGCCAGGGCAGCTTCTGAAAACCTCAGTGGCTAATAAGAAGGCTGGGAGACTGAATCAAAGTACCAACAATGATACCTTCTTCTCCTTTCTGTCACCTGCATGAGTGGGAAAAGGTGAAAATAAGGTGCAGATCAGGTAGAGAATCCATGTAGGAATGCTTAGCCCATTTCTTTCCCACTTTCTTCCATTTTAAATAAATTCTATGACTACAGAAGTTGAATTTCCTAAATAATATAAATAAAAAGCTCTGAGAGTATATTAGTTTTCCCAGCTTATGGGGTAGGAGTAGAGCCATAGGAATTTTTTTTAAATTTTTGTGTTTTTGAACAATATTTAATATCGACCCCTAGTGTAGACCTCAGAATCCATTCAGAGGTTCCCTTATTACCTAGTGTTTGAAGTCTTGAAGCCTGGTTGGGGTAGGAGGCATACATTGGCATCCTGGAGAAATCTGAATCCTACATATCTTACACATGTGCCAGAGAGACCTGGGCGAGACCATCAGGTTGGCACACTGAAGAGAAACGATATACACTGAAGAAAAACAGCTTCAAGGATTGTGACCCCATGGAGGGATGGTAAGTGGGGAAATAAAAATGTAGGCTATGGACTTAACTCTTGAAGCCTGGCAGAGAACTACCCTGAGGGGAATTTCATGAGGACTCTATAAAAGGACTTTCAGCTGCCAAGAGCTATGAGCTACTCCTTGGCCACAAGTACTCTCTGCATGTATATTTCATTACCATTTTACTCTTAGCTTGAACCTACTCTCCCTAGGGACTCTGAATGTGCAAGGGAGAGAAGTATGACCCCATATTGGAGAGGGGTGGGGAGAAGGGAGATGGTCTTTGGACCAACTGTTCTTACTATGGCCACCAACTGAAAACCTTTTCTAAAAAGTTAATTAAGGCTGTTGCCTGCTAATCAATGAGAAATACATCAATGAGGCTCATGAGTTACAGTATTAGTACCCCAGCTCTGCAGGATTATTCTTAGAACCCTGAGAGAAGCCGTTTTCAACCACTTTAAGGCTTGCTATAATTTTCCCATTTCAGTCCATTAAAAATGAGAGACAATAGTCTCTAGCAGTAATACTAGTAGGAAGATACTTTATGAGTTATTCAAGATCTTCTTTACTTTATGAGTCATTCAAGATCTTCCAAGTGTTCCATCCAGAATTATTTCTACCAGGCAAACAATTAAGTCAAGGGGAAGGGGAAGAGAATAAGCATTGATTAAATGCCTACTAACTGTATTGTACTTAGAGCCTTACAAATATTATCTTACTTAATAAGTATCTTACTATTGATATATGAGGGGGAGAGATGAACATTGAATAAAACAGAGAAAACAAAGTCATAGAAGTAAGAGCAAATAAATGGAGGGAGGGAAGAAAAAAGGGAAAAAAGAAAGTTACATAACATTATTATATATTTTAAAAGAATAGCAAGTGGTACATAATAGATTTGCAGTTTCATGTACAATCATCTTTTTTTTCTATTCTACTATGTTATAGAAGTGCTTGTTTTATTTCTTAAGTTCAGAATAAAAGTAAATAGAATTTTTAAAAAAGAATTAAGAGCAGATAATCTAAATCTTTGATCTTAAAATTAATCTGTTGTAGTAGTGTGTTTTGGAGTAGTAAAAGACTGGAGACAAGGAGTTTTGTTATTGTAATAGTCCAAGTAATGAAATATTTGGCACACTCACCCCTCATTAATACTATTTTTTCTATATTATTATTACGCCCTCTCCTTCTCTATGTCCCATCAGAGACAGAAGCAAGTCTGAGGCATGATCACTAGTCTGGGAAATAATATGATAGAGGTGCTAGGGCAGTGGGGAAAAAAGAATATTGGTCAGGGATCTGAGGAATAGAGGAAAGTAAGTGAAAGAGGGAGAATAGAAGGAGGTGGAAGAAAAGGGGAGAGACAGAAAGAAAGGATATTAAAACTAGAAGAGTATGGAGATAAGGGGGAAGGGTGAGAGGAATTCAGGTGCATAGTATCTTGCACATACTAGGAATTTGATAAATTATTGTTGACTGAAAGAATGTGGTAGGGGAAAAGGTAGAAGCGAAAAAGGCCACAGGGATAGGCATATAGACATAGATGAGAAGAACATTGTTGGGAAATTTTTCATATTCTTGGAGCAAATAGTTTTCCTGAAGGTTGAGGATTTTTTAATATGCTTAGAATTTTCCCAGGGACAGCCATGTTATTAGGCCTAGCAACCCACAACATCCAATCTGTTGCCAGGCCAAGGGCTATACCTTTGCAACATCTCAAGAATATTTCCCAAGATTTCACAAGACTCTCCATCTCTCCACTCCAGTCATTTTCATTAGCTGTTCCCCATGTCTGGAATTCTCTCCCTCTTCATCTCTGCCTCCTGGCTTCCCTGGCTTCCTTCGAGTCCTAGGTAAAATTCCACATTCTATAGGAAGTCTTTCTCAATTCTTCTTAATGGTAGTCCCTCCTTGCATTTTATTCCCTTGTAATGTTTCCTATATTTCCTGTATATAGCTTTTTTTTAAGATAGTAATTCACATATAGTCTTCCCCACTTAGTCTGTGAGCTCCTGGAGAGTAGGGACCGTCTTTTTTGCCTTTCTTTACAACCCCAGTACTGTCCCCAGGCACTATGCCTGGCACATACTAGGTGCTTAATAACGGTTTGAAGCTTAACATCAAAAAAACCTAAGATCTTGGTAACCATTCCCATCACTTCCTGGCAAATGGAATCAGTGTCAGATTTTACATTCTTGGTATCAAAGGTTACTGCAAATGGTGATTGCAGCCATGAAATTAAAAGATACTTGTTCCTTGGAAGTAAAGCTATGCCAAATGTGGACAGCATGATAGAAAGCTGAGATATCACGTTGCTAACAAAGATTCATATAATCAAAGCTATGGTTTTTCCAGTAGCAATGTATGGGTGTGAAGAAAGCTGATCACTGCAGAATTAACACTTTTGAATGGTGCTGCTGGAGAAGAATTTTGACAGTCCCTTGGACAGCAAGGAGATCAAATCAGTCAATATTTAACGAAAATACTTCAGGCTATTCACTGATCAAAAACTGAAGCTGAAGTTTAAATACTTTGGCCACATAATGAGAAGATGGGACTCAGAAAAGACTCTGATGTCGGGAAAGATTGAAGGCAAAAGGAAAAGGGGACAGAGAGGAAGAGAAGAAATAGATGGTATTATGGAAACAGAGAATGTGAACTTACACAGACTTAAGGAGATAGTAGATGACCGAATGGCCTGGTATGCTATGGTCCATGGTGTCACAAAGAGTTGGACACAACTGAGTGACTGAACAACAACAAAATAAATATTTATTGACTTACTAACTGGCTTATAAAATCTTAGTCACCTTATAGCTTCTGTCTTGTTCTCTTTTCCTTTCATCTGCTTGTCTGACTAGCTCTTTTCTCTCCATTCTCTCCATTCTCTAATCTGTGGTGGAACAGCGGATAAAGCTCCAGGTGTGGAGTCAGGACAGACCTGAGTTCAAAACCCATCTCAAACACTTACTAGTTGTAAGTCATTTAATCTTTATTTGCTTCAGTTTCCTCAACTGTAAAATGAAGATGATAATAATACCTACCCCCCCAATTATTATGAAGATCAAATGAGATAATAATTATAAAGCACTTAGTACAGTACCTGGCACGTAGTAAGTTATTATTATTGTTATTAATATTATTATCATGGTATCTTTTAGCTCTTAGGCAGTGGATAGAGTGCTGGGCCTGAAGTCAGAAAGACATGACTTCAGATCTGGCCTCAAACATTTAGTAGCTGTGTGCCTTGGGCAAGTCCCTTAGTTCTGTTTGCCTCAGCTTCCTCATCTGTAACATGAGCTGGAGAAGGAAATGGCAAACCATGCCAGTATCTTTGCCAAGAAAACATCTAAAAGGGGTCAGGAAGAGTCAGACATGACTAAAAATGTCTAAACAACAACAACAAACGGCACATTGTAGGTGACTAATAAATGCTTGTTTCCTTTCTTTCTACGTACCCATCTCCTCTTAGCTCTTTCCTTTTTCCCTATATCCTTTTCTGTTCCTTTGTCTTTCTTTATTACATTCATCTCTGCCATCCTCCTTTCCCTCCTCTCTTCTTTTATCTTCCCACTGTTTTCTTACCCTCCTTTTTCCTGTCTATTTCTCTCTATACCAGGACTCCATGAAATTGTTATTTTAAAGTCTTAACAATTATTTTTCAATACAATTGGTTTCCTTTGTAAACTTATGTATTTTACTTTATGCATTTGGAAGCACTATTTTGAGAATAGGGTCCATGTGCTTCACTAGAGTGCCAAAGGGGGTCACAGTACGAAAGAAAGGAAGAAAGAAAGAAAGAAAGAAAGAAAGAAAGAAAGAAAGAAAGAAAGAAAGAAAGAAAGAAAGGAAGGAAGGAAGGAAGGAAGGAAGGAAGGAAGGAAGGAAGGAAGGAAGGAAGGAAGGAAGGAAGGAAGGAAGGAAAGGAAGGAAGGAAGGAAGGAAGGAGGGAAGGAAGGAAGGAAGGAAGGAAGGAAGGAAGAAAAGAAAGAAAGAAAGAAAGAAAGAAAGAAAGAAAGAAAGAAAGAAAGAAAGAAAGAAAGAAAGAAAGAAAGAAAGAAAGAGAGAAAGAAAGAAATGAAGAACCTTGCTCTGAAGGAGCTATAGTGGGAAAAACACTGGATTTAAAGTCAGAGGACTAAGACCCAAGTCCCAGCTCTGCCACTTCCTAGGTAGATGATCTCAGACAAGACATATCTATCCCCTTTGGACCTAAATTTCCCCATCTGTAAAACGAAAAGATTGGACTAGATGGCACCCAAGGTCCCTTCCAAGTCTTAAGTGATGATTCCATGATGTAGAAAAGACTAGAGGAGCACAAAAAGAAATGAAATATGGTGGGCAGAGAGAGGAAAGATGAGGGGAGTTGGGCAAGAGCTAGTCAAACAAGGGAATAGATATAGATGGCTCCCTACACAAGTGGCAAGGTTAGGCTACCCCAAATCAGGAGAGTTCAAAGTCAAAGGACAGACTAAGGTTAAAGCATGAAAAATGGACATAAAGCCTAGCATGTGATCACGGTATGCACAGTATTCCTTACTACTAGAGAGGCGAGGGCTGGTACATCGCTTGTGCTCAGGAGTCTGAGTTGCAGTGAGGTTAAAACAGATGAAATATCTTCAATAAGTCTGGTGCCAACATGTTGAGCCCCTGAAATTAGGTAGGGGCTGGGGTAGGGGGATAGGAGGGCCACCAGGAGGAGCAAGTCAGCCCAGGTTAGAAATGGAGCAGGCACTGATCAGCAATAGCATTGGGCAATATAGGGGAAACCCTGTCTCAAAAACGAACAACAACAGAATGAAAAATTAAAATGAACATGGATATGAAGAGAAATAGTCACAGAGTCGAGGTTAGCTCTTGTGTGAGCAGCCTCAGGTTTCTAATGTCTTGTATCCCTAAGAACTCCAAGACTATTCATTTGGCCCCTCTCCCTAGAACAGAACTTTCTCAGTTTAAAGAAACCCCAACCAATCTATTTCATTTCTGACCCCACGGTTTAGGAGCTTTTGATATCCGTGTCTGAAGACAAGGGTCACATTCTCCAACTGCAGGTAGTTGACTTTTCGGTGCTGACAAAGTGAGATGTGTGTCTAAGGAAATGGGAGGAAGGGAGGAAGGAAGGGCAGTCTAGGCTATGCTAAGGCACTAACTTCTCTTTCTCTGAGCTTTTTTCCTTCTGGACTAAGGCCTGGATTCTAAAAGACAGAGGGCAAGGATCTAGGACTAGGAGAGCTGAAGTTGGGAATTCAGGTGATTTCCCCTCCTTGTTTCCAGAAGAAGAGCAGGCTAAACTCAGAGAAGTAAATACCCAGTAGCCAATGGCTAAGATGGAGTTAGGGGATCTAGATCTAAATATGGGAGTTCTTAACCTGAGATTTGTATCTTTACTTTAAAAAATATCTTGGATTGAAATTATACTTCAATATAATTTGTTTCCTCTGTAATCCTATTTATTAAAACAAACTTAATTCATTTAAAAACATTATTCTGAGAAGGAGCTTCACCAAACTGCTAAAGGAGTCCATCTGTGACACACAAAAACGTTACGAACCTCTGATTTAGAAAATAAATCTGAAGTCAGGACATACAGTGAGGCAATGGGTCAAAACCAGGGAGACGATAGTAAATTTAGAGCCACATAGATATCACAAAGGAAGGCAAGGCAAAGACCAGACAAATAGATAGACACAGGAAATCCATGATAACAGAATATCACTGTGCAAGGGATAAAGGTCAATACCCAAGGCAGTAGTTCGAACCACAGGAGTGTCAAGAATACAGAGAGACAGTATGGGCAATGGAGGGCTCTAGGACCCACAGAGTAGTTCAGAAAAGTGACTGGGCTATAACAAGAAAGACATTTTGATAATGAGGCAACCGTCTAGCCCAACCAAGAATCCCTTTGTCCATTTTCTACTGAGGCAAGAGTCACTTTCAGAGTATGGCCTGGCCGGAGACCACAGGTGGAAGTAGGTGAACTAAGAAGGTTATTCTGGTCCCAGTGAGAGGAGTGTGTAAGGACAAGAAGATAAAGACTAACAGGAACAAAGGATTCCACAGCAATCCTTACTTCTTAAGGTTCACAATAAATATCAAAACTGTTAGTATTTCTACCAGTTTGCCTAGAAGTGTATTTCTCAGATTGTGATTCACTAGACGGGTGCAAGAGTCTTTCATGCGTCTGAGGGACTGGACCAAAAGGAAAGGATAGCATTTGTTGGTGCCTTGTGGGGTGAGGGGAGAAGAGCTATTTACTTGGAGTGACTCTGCAGTTAGAGAGTCACCAAATAGAAGATGAAAACATGTTCCAGGCAGACTCTGATCCTGTTCCCTCTGTCACAGTCACCACCACACCCCTTGCCAAGGACCTACAGCCCCTTCTCCATTTGGCCTGTGTTGTAAAATGACAAGGGTCAGGTAGCCAAGAGTAAAGTAAGACAAAGGGATCTGCCTTGAAATACTGCCCAACCCTTTCCCTCCCCTCCTCCTCCCCAGTCTGTGGGCTTTTTTTTTTTTACTGTGGTAAACAGAAACAGATGGATGGTGTAGTCCATATCCTCGCAGACACTCTCCCATGTGATCCATAGACTAAAAAAAGTATAAAAAGCATTGCTCCAAAGCTTTTTTCCCTAAGTAGAAAAGGAAAAGATATCCCTTGTAAGTGTGTCTTTGAGGATTGGGTAGAGCCTAGGTAACTGCCTTAAGGGATAAGATTTCAATTTCTATTTCAGCACTCCTAAATTATTCAACAGTTGCTTCTTTGACATCACTAGCTAGTAACCAAGGTGACATTTCTGTTTAAAAAACAGAAAAGAAAGAATACTATATCTCTTGATTTGTGATAATTCTATAATGTTTGTAAACAAACTCTCTTTGAACTCTCTTCTAACTTAAAAAAAGACTAACTTGGAAAATATTCAAATCTTGTGTTTTCCCAGAAGGGATGTTTATGAATTTTTAAAGGAAGTCATTATGTTATTGTATCTAATTTGAGTAATAGGGACAACTAAATGGATCAGTGGATAAGTAAGTACTGGGCCTGGAGTCAGAAAACCTGTATTCAAATCTTGCTTCAGACATTTACTAGCTGTGTGGCCCTGGGTAAGTCATTTAGCCTCTGTTTACCTAGGAGGCAGCTACATGACTCAGTAGCTGGGCCTGGAATCAGGAAAGCTTGAGTTCAAATCCCACCTCAAATACTTAAAGCTGTATGACCCTGGGCAAGTCACTTAACCTCAGTTTGCCTTAATCTACTGGAGAAGGAATATGATCACTCAATATGATTGCTAAGAAAACCTACCGGACAACTGTCCATAGGATCACCAAGTCAGACATGACTGAATAACTGAAAAACAACAATTCAAGCAATAAAATATATTTTTTTTAAAGAACAACTTTCTGATATGGGTCATTTTGTATCTTTTTTACTCCATCCACAATGCAAAAGTAGGTTTTACCAGGGCAACCCTTATGTTCAGGGTTTTAAAATGACACAAAAGGTCTGAGAACAATTTGAGGGTATTTCTCATTTCTCTAGGCCTGGGTATACTTCAAGAAGGATTTTTCACTTCTCTGGCTAATTGCCTCCAACCCAGATAACCTAGTCCGTTCATTATGCGAAACTACCAAGAGTATTGTCACAAATTCCTCTTGCAAGTACATGTTTGCAAGCTCAAAGAATAAATAGATTTATTGCCAGACTAATGAAAGCAAAAAGAACTCATATTAGGACTAATGACATCTGTCCATGAGTAATCCTATCCCAGAGGCCTTTATTTCCTCAATTACTTGTAGTCATTTCCCTAGTTAGGCTGCAGCCTCAATTACTGTGGCCAATTTTTTTTGAAAAAGATCTTTTGTTACTCAGTTGGCTACAGAAATCTTCTCATCCAACAGGGAAGTAGGCAGGGAAGAAGTGGGGAGTGGGGAGAGACTGGTAATGATAAGAGGGAGAGAGATTGAGGGAGACAGTGGTCAGAAGCAAAATAGACATTTGAGGATGCACAGGGTAAAAAAAGAGAGAGAGAAGGATAAACAAAAGAAAACAGGATGGAGGGAAATGCGATTAGTAAGCATACCTGTGAGTGTGACCGAGTACATAATTTTCATATTTATGTTATGTTAGTTTTATGCAACATGCTAATATGGAAATATGTTTTGCATGACTTCACACTTCATAACTGGTACATTGTTTGCCTTCTCAAAGGAGAGGGGAGAGGAAGGACAGGAGAAAGGGAGAGAATTGGGAACTCAAAAAATTTTTAAATGAATGTTAAATAAAATATTTTTTAAAATATTTTGTTTTTATCACTTCCCTTTGTCAATAAATCCTTACCTCTTTTCTCTCCCAGGAAGCTATCTCTTATAACAAAGAATAAATAAGAGGGAAAAAGTTAAAACACTTCCTAACACATCAAAAACCAGTGACAATTTGTGCAATGAACAAAGCTATAGTTCGTTACCTCTCAAAGAAGGTGAAGCAGTGGCTTCTCATATCTCTTCTTTGGGGCCAAGGTTGATCGTTATAGTTTTGTAGCATTGTTTCAACGGCTTTGTTGTTATTCTTTCTATTTGTTGTAGGTATTGTATATCTATTATTTTCCTGGTTCTACTTTCTTCACTTTGCATCAGTTCAAAAAAAAAGCCTTCCCATGCTTCTCTATACTCATCATATTTGTCTTTTCTTGCAGTGCAGTAATATTATACTACTTTTGTTGTTGATGTTCAGTCATTTCAGTCATGTCTGACTCTTTGAGACCTCATTTGGGGTTTTCTTGGCAAAGATACTGGAGTGGTTTCTTTTTTCCTTCTCCAGCTCATTTTACAGATGAGGAAACTGAGGCAAACTATCCACCGAGCCACCTAGCTGCCCCGGAGGATTATTTTTCAAGTGCAGGTTAAACTAGATGAGCACAGAGGTTCCGTCCAAATACTAATTTTTGCAGTGATTAATTAATGTCTATTGATTGATTCTGTCATTACGATTTGTATAATTTTTCCTTATCTTCCCCTAAATCATCCACAGAGTATCTTTCTGATACACCAGAGGACTTCCTGTAAATCTTTTAACATTTCGTGATTACCAGTACTGAAACAAGCTCTCCATCTATTTTAACTTCAATAGACCCACCTTGTGTGTATTCCTGACTAACAGAGGTTACATCACTATTCTGAGGTTCTATGAGGCTGCTAGGTGGCACCGGGGATAATGCATTGGAGCCAAGAAGACCAAACTTCAATCTGGATTCAGATTCTTATTAGCTGGGTCAAGTCACTCAACTCTAAAATGAAGATAATAATAGCACTTAATTCCCAGAATTGTTGTGAGGATCCAATGAGATTATATTTGTAAAATGCTTTGCATGTAGCAGGTACTTAATAAATACTTGTTTCCTCCCATCCTTCTGTCGTATGACTGTCCACTCAGGAATGATTGGTAGTCTTAGGAATTCTCCTTCCCTTCCTCCGTGATGGGCCTTGAGGTTTCCTTCCTCTATGTCCCTCCCTTTTACATTTACTGGCTGATGGCTAGGGACCCCTGTCCCCAAATCTTTCTGGGTTCATGCTTCTTATCCTGACCAAAGATCTGTCCAGGAAGAGGTTCATGGGGGCAGCACTGGAGCTGGTAGGACTGGCAGTGGCAAAGACAGCTTTGAAGAGATAAATGGAGAGGTCAGCCCCTACAAATACTTCTTCCTCATACAACGCTTCTGCTGCTGGCTCCCTCAGCCTCAGTATGCTGAGTGGTGGCATTGGAAGCCCTTCCCATCCCCAGCTCTTCTTACCCTTTCCTCTCACACATACATACTCCATCAGTCATTGGTCCTCTTCAAGAACAAAGGACAAACAACAATCTGTAAATAGTAGTAGCTGCCCCACTGGGGACTTGGCTGGTCAGTTCCAGTTGGGCAATGCTGCTCTTTCCTTCCTTCCTTCCTTCCTTCCTTCCTTCCTTCCTTCCTTCCTTCCTTCCTTCCTTCCTTCCTTCCCTCCTCTCTCTCTGTCCACACAGGGAATCATACCCTTACCTGTGGGTGCTCTGCCCAAAGGAATATAAATTTTGATTACTGAAACATCACAAGATACTTGGGGTTTATGGGCTAGATTTCTTTTTTTTTCTCCTCCCTACTTATTTATTCTATCATTTTAAAAAACTTTGCCTTAAATCTAAATCACTCTGGCTCTCAGTGATTGGCCAACAAACCCAGTCCAAGCCTTACTTGGTCATTGTTTGGGTTTTGGTGGCTCAGAGTGAGTATAAATAGCAATTGTTTCTGTTTTGGCCAGAATCCTTGAGGATCTTCCCCTCCTAGATTGATTTTTTTTGACAAGGTAAAAGAGGCCCTTTTTTGCTTCATTTCTTACCTACCCTTAATCACTGAATAGGCATTGCCTCAGACAAATTGTTAAAGACCTTAGGTTAATAAGACCAAGGTCTCCCACTGCATACGGTGCCATCTCTAGTCATCCAGATCTGTATCTTGCCACCTGGATGTCCACAGAGGAAAGAGTAAGGCTGGTGACTTTGCATGGCCCTGACTCACTTAAATCCAATTCACTTGCAAGTCAAGATATCACCTTCCTGGTGACATCGGTCCTCCTTGAGAATGAAGGGCAAACACAATGAAACAACAAGCTACTCCATCTGGGTGTTTAGCCTGTATTGTCCAGTGAAGTTCAGGCCTTGACCCAGTTCCTCTGATGAAAGAGCCAGTGTTATCTGTGTGCTTCTCCTCTGAAGTATAGATCAATCCTATTTTTATTTTTGGCTAGGCAATGGGGTTAAGTGACTTGCCCAGAGTCACACAGCTAGTAAGTGTTATGTGTCTGAGGCCAGATTGGAACTAAAGTCCTCCTGAATCCAGGGCTTGTGCTCTATCCAGTGCTCCACCTAGCTGCCCTGATCAATCTTGTTTTAGTTCCTTTGTAGAAAAAAAAAACATTGACGCCTTTGTGTGACTATCTGTCTATAACATGAAAAATGAAAAAAGAAAAGTGGTAGTCATAAGTGGGAGGCCCTTTTAGTCTATATATCTCCTTTGATACTACTGGCAAAAGTCCTTCCAATACTTCAGAAGACCATGTTTTGCTCTACAGTGTCCCACGAAAGAATAGGCTCTAGTTAGAAGTAACAAGTGGTAGAAAAAGAAAAGGGAAGTTCAGAGAAAAGAGCAATTGGTGCACAACTGGATGAAAGGTTATGTGTGTAGCACTTGGCTGCTGTGGTCCTCACTGCCTGGAAGATTTTCACTCTCCTTCACGTCTTCCCGTTGCCCCTAAGGACCGTTTAGGATATATATCTAGGCTCTCTGTCAATGGCTCTTGTCCCCACCAATGATATTCCCCCAACTGTAGGGGAGTACCCTGTACCCCCAGTTCCATTTAGCTGCTAACAGTTGAATTAGCTTTTACAAAGAAATATTTACTTTTAAAGGTATAATCACAAACAAACTTACTCCCCCGATACATGGATACATGGGAGGCAGTGTTCCCTTCACCAGCTTGTACCATCTCAGTCTCTGGGGAGAGGAAGTAGTTTAGGTTCATAGCTTAATTCAGTTCCTCTAGAGCACACGGCTTAATTCCGAATCTAAAACCCTCTCATTGGGCCTTAAGTCCCAAGCTTCCTGGCTTCCACAAGCCTTCCTATAGGTCGACTGGCTGCACTATCCTGTTTGCAATCCTTGCTCCAAGGTCATCATAGCTAAATCTCCTGGGTCTGGTGGGTGTGCTGGGATATCTCCTGACACCAAATGCTGAGAGGACAAACAACGCAGAACAGAAACAAACACTGTCAGGCCAATTTCTCAGAGCCTAAGTAAAAGCCAGAGAGAGCAGAAGAGGGAGGTTCTTCTGCTTTCCTTGGTTTAGTTCATGACATTCTCCCTGGGGGGGAACTGGGATCGTCCCCCTGTGGGTGCAGCAGGAAGTAGCATCCAGAAAAGAGCATGAGCCAGAACTTATGGCAGGAAGAAAGGGTTTCTCAGTACTTTCTAGTTTTATATACATCATCTGTTCAGTTATAGAACCAATCAAAGGAGACTACCCCCTTTGTGTGGAATAGGATGCAGAAGCCTCCATGTCAAGCAATCTGGACATGCTCTAAAAACCCCTCAGAGCATCTCCAAGTTAGGTGATCTGGGCATATCCAGACAAGCTTAGGTTGCACTTGAAATGACTAACGATAAGAGAAATGCAAATTAAAACAATTGTGAGGTTTCATCTCACACTTCAAACTGGCAAAGATGATAAATGATGAATAATCATTGATGTTGGAGAGACTACAGAAGAAAAAAAGCACACCAGTACAATGCCAGTGGAGCTTTGAAGTGGTCTTACCTTTTTGGAAAACAATTTGGAATTATGCAAGAGAAAAAACTAAACTGTGCCTATCCTTTGACCCAGTCATCTCCACTATTTAGCATACGCCCCTAAGAAGTCAATGACGGAAAGAAAGGTACCCTATACATACAAAAATAGTAGTAGAATTACTTTTTTGTGTGATAGCAAAACCTGGAAATAAAGTGAGTGGCCACAAATTTCCGAATGGCTGAACGTATTATAGTATATAACTATAATGGAGAATGTAAAGAAATAACAAATATGAGGAATTCAAAGAAACATGGGAAGATGTATGAAATGATGCAGAGTGGAAATAGTATAACTACAAAAAAAATATACCTAATGATTACAGTAATGTAAATGGAAACAATACTGAACGTCAATTGAACTCTGATGAATTTCAATTAACAATGTTGGTTCCAAAGAACAGAAGATGAAACAGATATCAGAGGTCTATGGCTATGGTGTTAGACATGGTCCATTTATCCATTGGTGTTGCTTATATGTTTTCCCTTGCTTTAGAGACGTTACAAAAAATGAGGGGGTTTTAGAGGGGGATATTTGGGATGTGGTTGCAATGTAAAAAGGACGAAACAAAAGGCTAGATGGTGCAGGCATCTGAGTTTGAATTCTACCTCAGAACTAGCAAGTTGTGTGACTGAGCATATCACTTCACCTCTCAGCCTCAGTTTCTTCATTTGTAAAATAAGGTTAGTCGTACCTGCCTCACAGGGCTGTTGTGAGGATAAATTGACAACATACATAAAGCACTTTGCAAACCTTAAGTTGCTACATAATCGTTATTATTATTATCAAAAAGAAAAAAGGGAAATAAGCCCAGGACATGGGCAAGTCCTGGTACCATAAGGGAAAAAAAAAGGTATTCTCCCCAAAAAAATGTTTATCAGATTTGCATCAGGGGGCAACGTGGTGGCCCTGAAGTCAGAAGGAACTGAGTTTAAATCCAGCCTCAGACTAAACACTTGACACTTACTAGCTGTGTGACCCTGGGCAAGTCATTTAACCCCAACTGCCTGAAAAAAAAAAAGATTTGCATCAGCAGGAGTGCCCCATACCTCTTTATCCCTTAACTCCCTAGAGTCTCTATCCCTATTTACAATCTAACAGTTCCCATTCTGGACCCTCTCTCCACCCTCCTTCCTTGCCCTAGTCTAGTCTCTATCCTGCAATTACTCCACTAGAACTCCTCCTCATGAATTGCTTGAAGATGGGGTGACCTTGGCTCCCATTATAGCAAAGAGAGATGTATTTCTGGCATTCCAACTTGGAGCATGGAATTCCTTTTTACACAATATGTCATTGGGTAGTATGCCATATTTCAGTTACATTACAGGTTAAATAGATTTCTGAAGGCTGCCATGTCTTGTAAGAATAGATTGTTCCTATAAGAAAATACATTCCATGGGGAACTAGGTGGCGCAGCAGACAGAGCACCAGCCCTGAAGTCAGGAGGACCTGAGCTCAAATCCGGCCTCAGACCAAACACTTGACACTTACTAGCTGTGTGACCCTGGGCAAGTCACTTAACCCCAATTGCCTAAAAACAAAAACAAAAACAAAAACATTCCAATTTCTAAACATCTGAACATCTGACTTACACATAAACATTTGATATGCAAGCTAAGTTGGGGATTATGTGTGCTAACCTATGAGAATATATTTCTCTTAAACTTTTATTTTAAAAATACTCCATAAGCATAGCTTTCTTTAGGTAAAATTTTTATAGATTAAATTATTTTTAATCTACCAGAGAAACTCACTTCTTCTAAAAATCTACTTTGGTACCTAAGTTCTCACAGGGTGGGGGTGACCGTGGGTCCTCTATGCCATCAGAATGCACAGATCTTACCATACTGGCAAGGCTTTGAGTATGGTCCAGGTTGGGTTGTCTCTTTGCTGTCCCAGGATCAGCCTACCTAGTTGCTAAATTCAGAGTGGCCCTTTTCAGGCACATCACTAGAGGATCTCAGACACCGAATTTCTTTAGCCACAATAACACATGAGAAAATATGGTATGGAGGGGAAGCTGGAAATCACAGATCTTTCGTGGCATTAAAGAAGAGAGGTTCAATGTTTGTTTTTTATATTTTTTAAAATTTTAAATTAATTAATTTAGTTTTAGTTTTCAACATTAATTTCCATAAGGTTTTGAGTTTTAAATTTTCTCTGCACCCCCCAAGATGGTAAGCAATCTGATATAGGCTCTATATATACATTGTTATTAAACATATTTTCACATTAGTATGTTGCAAAGAAGAATTAGAACAAATGGGAGAAATTATGAGAAAGAAGAAACAAAACAAAAGAGAGAGAGAGAGACAGAGAGAGAGAAAATAGTATGCTTCGATCTGTATTCAGACTCCATAATCCTTTCTCTGGATGTGGATGGCATTTTCCATCATGAGTCTTTTGGAGTTGTCTTACAGCCTTGTATTACTGAGAAGAGCTAAGTTTATCAAAGTTAGTCACAGCAGAATGTGGCTGTTACTATGTATAATGTTCTCCTTGTTCTGCTCACTTCACTCAGTTCATGTAAGTCGCTTCAGGCTTTTCTGAAGTCTGCCTGCTCATCGTTTCTTATAGCACAATAGTATTCCATTACATTTATATACCACAAGAGGTTCAATATTTAAAGGAACTTCATGAGAAATCTGTTTAGTTTTAAATTATGGTGATCACTCATCAAAATTAAATATAAAATGTCCGTGGAATAGGAACATGACTGCTCATACGTGCCTTTCTAATAGAATGCAGGGAATCTACAATGACTGAAGACTCAAGGGGAAGAACTTTCATTAGAGGAGCCTCCCTGTGATGTATAAAAAGCAAGCTGCAAGATAACTTCAGCTCTCTTTCTCTCTCAGACTAAAAAGATGGATCAAGAATAGCTGAATGGACCTGTATTCTCTGGGACAAAGTATGTGGGGGGTGGGAGAAGAGGGAGAGTGGGGGCAGGGAGTAAGCTCTAGGCAGTTTGTTCCTTCTAGGAACACTTGGTAGTGATTTACAGCAGACACACATGGCAGGAATCAACATGTACTTACTCTCAGCTTAAGGAGAAGTCTATGCCCACACACAGGGCTCTCCCTGGGGAACAGGTAATAGTAACTGTTTGGCAGGAGTGAATAGTGAGCTGCATGTTAATTGTCCAGATGACCTGACAGGAGAGTTCCTGTACCTCAAATTCCTGGCCACCTGCCTTTCTGTTTTTTCTTTCTGAACATGTCAGATACTGAAAAACTGAGTTGATGTCTCAGTCCAATCCAATTCAATCAACATTTATAAGTTCCAGGGGCAGCTAGGTGGTGCAGTAGATAGAGCACCGGCCCTGGAGTCAGGAGGACCCGAGTTCAAATCCAGCCTCAAACACTTGACGCTTCCTAGATGTGTGACCTTGGACAAGTCACTTAACCCTGATTGCCTCACAAAAAAAAATTTAAGTGCCTACTATGTACCAGGCACTATGCTAAGCACTGGACATGCAATTATTAAGTCCCTGCCCTCAAGGATCTTATAGTCTAAAGAGGGAGTCAGCACAAAAAGAATCAATAGATGGTTTTGTTGTGTTTTCCACACACACTTGGATTTGTCTTTATTTCTAAAAAACAGAAAAAAGTCCAAAATATATTCATACTTACATATACACACCAATTTTGCTTCCTGTCTTACCATCACACCCCACTTATCCAGAATAAGGTTGCCAACTGGCCAGGATTTGATCAATTTGGCCGATATTTTATCACAGAAGCTTTGTTGCTGTCAGTAAAGACTGAAGTTGACTATTGGGAATATGCCATCATGTGCATTGGTAGAAAATGTTAACATGATGATAACAGCAGAGAAGCTCTCACTGATAGATCAAGTTGTTACTTTTTTTTTTAGTTTAGATTGTGGTCATCATAGACCAGACATACTCTCAAGCCACACCTCTCAAATGTAGTCTAAGATGCACTCAGATGGGCATTACACGGAGTACCATAGTGGACATCACTCTGAGGACCAAGATGGATGATGGGCCTTGGCTTAGAGGGCTAGAAGGATCAGACTTGTGTGGCCAAGGACTGAGGAGGGGCTGCTTTAATCTGAGTCATTCTCTTCCTGCTTTGCAGATTCTACGACAGAGACCAGGTCACCTTCTTGGCCTCAACTTCTTTCTTGGATTAGTCTTGCAATGCCTCACTACATCTTCTTCTCTAGCCTTTCCAGTTTCTTTGTCAAATCTCTCTTTAAATTCCAATCTGGCTTTGTGGGGGCAAGGTTGACCAAATCCACTTCCTCAATGATGGGCTGAGGCTTTGCTGCTTCCAGCTGATCTTTTACTTTCTCTTTCGCTGAGACTGGTTTGACCTGAGGCACCTTCCTCTTTTTTTAGTTCCTCATCTGCAGGGACATAGTTTCACAATTTGAGCTCTCTGTGTTTCTCTCCTCTTTCTTCCTCTTCTCTGAAGTGTTTACTTTTTGCTTCCTCATCTTCCTTATTCTTGTGTCCAGTCTTTTCTCCAAACATCTTGAGCAGCTCCTGCCACAGCAGCCCTCTCGTCCTCCCACACCAGGACTCTCCGCGGTTGGGTGACAGACTGCTTGTTGCCCTGGTGTGCTAAACAAAATCCTTTTAGCCCTTCTTTTCCTGAGTTTGCCTTATTGACCACTGTGAAGCCTGAACCAAGATTTTCTCTTAATGGCACTTAGATTAATTAGTTTCACAACCAACATTATCAGTCAAGACAGTCACCTATTCAATTTAACAATAAAACATTTATTAAGCACATTATTACAAGGGATTGTGCTATATTCTGGGGATAAAAACAAAGGTAATAAGTAAGATAGTCCCTGCCTTCCAGAGAGTTTTTCCAGGTACACAAATCCCTGGCCTGTATGAATTTGAAATAGTTGCTATCATTTTATATTGGACCTTGAAAGAGATTGTCCAAAAGGAGTGTGCTGCTGGTGAGATTTCTATTTCATCTCAGGGTTCTCCTAAACACTTCCTCTTCTTAAGATTCTTACAATTTGACTGGATAGAGTTTCGCAAAATGGACGGGCGCCCAACAAAAAAGGCTCTGTCAAACCAGGAAAGGAGTCATAAAGGATAAAAGAAGAAACTAAGCCAACAAAGTCAACAAGAATAGAAACAAGAAAATCTGAAGAGGAAATAGAGAACAAAGAGGTGCTGTCTATTAGTACCCACGGAAAGCCACATCAAACAGAATGAGCTGCTTTAGCCCTTCAAGAACTAAGAAAGAGTAAACAATGAAAATGTTCAGCAACTGAAATTTGAAATGAATCCTCCCTCAATTCTCCTCCTTTACACTGGTTCTCTTTTCCTTTGGTCTTTGGCCTTAAACTAACAAAAGCAAACACTTGACCCTGGCCTTTGATGTGAGTTAATCCCTCTGATTACCATGAGAAGGAGATGAAGCTAACATAAACACACATGCACACATATGTGTACTGTATATATTTCTATTGTATGTGTTTATAAGTTGTGTGTACATATACACAAGCATTTGCTCTTGTGTGGGAGTTTATATGTATATATGTGTGTGTATGGATATGTGTGTACATTGTTATTGTTTTTCAGTCACTTATGACTCTTCGTGACCCTACTTGGGGTTTTCTTGGCAAAGACACTGGAGCGGTTTGTCATTTCTTCCCCAGTTCATTTTACAGATAAGAAACTGAGGCAAGCAAGGTTAAGTCACTTGCCCAGGGTCACACAGTAAGTACCTGAGTCCAGATTTTAACTCAAGAAGACAGGTCTTCCTGACTTTAGGCCCAGCACTCTATCCACTGCACCACTAGAGAGAGAGAGAGAGAGAGAGAGAGAGAGAGAGAGAGAGAGAGAGAGACACACACACACACACACACACACACACACACATTATATATATACATATATATACACATACACATTTGTAATATACACACCCTGAGAAGTCCAGCCCTTGACTTCAGTGTATACTTTGGTCCAATTATTTTGGGATAATTTGGTGCTCTTCTTCTATGCTATAACAAATTGCCTATTCTGAAGAAGCAGTTTCTCAAGGCTGAGAGCTGTTTAAATGGCAAAGTCATCTAGCTTGGACATGATTGAGATTTATGTTCTTCCCAGTACTTCACTAATGTTTAATAAATGTTAAGTGCTAATAGAAACATTTCTAAATTATGAAAGTATTTATGATCAAATTACATTGCTGTGGTATGGTGGAAAGCGCACGTAATTGAGTGCTGGGAGTCCAGGATTTGAATCCAGGCTGTAACAATTAGATCTCCCCCTCTTCTAAGCCTCACTTTATTCACCCACAAAACAGGAAGTATAACACATATATTACTTATCTCTGAATGCTGTTGTGAGGAAGCTGTTTGCCAACTGTTAAGAACTATAAATAATCAGCAGTTATCAATCAGCAAACCAAGAAGTAGCATGGTCTGAGTCAGCATTTTAGGCCCAAACCAGCTCCAGGGTTCAAATCCCATCTCTGACCCTAGATGTATGACTAGGGGTAAGTCAATTAACTATCCCAAGCTCCCACAATGCTTTGATTCATTATTAAATTTATTCAAAAGGCATTTACTAAGCACCCAGTATGACCCACTCTAGGAATACAAATTCAGAAATAAAGCAACCCCTGACCTCAAGGCGTTTTATATTCTATTGGATGGAGACAATGTGTACGTAAGCAACTGAGGGGATAAGGAAAGATTTCATACAGAAGGTAGTGCTCGCATAAAGTTATTGTATCTTACTTTTTTGTTTTGAATGTAACAAATGATAAATAAGATCAGCATTTCTATATTGAATTGAGTTTTGAAGGAAACAAAACAGAAGTGAGGAAGGAGGGCACTGCAGGCATGAGGCACAGCCAGGATAAGTTGGGAGATGGAGTGCCATATGTGAAAGATAATAGACAGGCAGAAAATGTATTAAGTGCTTACTATGTTCCAGGCACTGTACCAAGCCTTAGAGATACAAATAAAAGAAAACAAGACAGTCCCTACTCTCAACAAGCTTACATCCTAATAGAGGAAGACAACAGAAAAAGAGGATCAAGATAACAAGGGAAATATTGTGGAGGGAGGCAGATATAACAAGATTCGACAGTTAATAAGATATATAAAGTAAGGGAGAGTGTGGAATCGAAGATAACACAAAGGTTGCAAACTTGAATGACTAGAAGGATGGTAGTGCACTTGATAGAAACAGGTGAATTTGAGTTTGAGGGTAAAGATAATGAGTTCTGCTTTTGACATGTTGAGTTTGGGATATTTGTGGGAAATATATCTCAAAATGTTCAGTAGGCGGTTGGAGATGAATGACAAGCTTGAAAGAGAGACTAGAACTGGGTGTGTAGACTCCGGAGGCATGTGCATAGAGATGATAATTAAACTCCTTGGGAGGTAAAGTCACCAAGTGAGTGCACAGAGAGAAAAGGAGAAGGCCCAAGATAGCCTTGGAGTATGCCAAAATCTAGGGAAAGTGAGATGGCTGATGAACCAACAAAGACTGAAAAGGAACAGTCAGACAGGTAGGAAGAGAACCAAGGGAGAGTGTAGGAGTTGTTGCCGTGTTCGTTTGGTCATGTCCGACTCGCGGTGACTCCGAATGCCATACTGTCCATGGGTTTTCTTGGCAAAGACACTGGAGCGGCTTGCCATTTCCATCTCCAGTGGATTAAAGCAAACAGGATTAAGTGACTTGCCCAAGGTCACACAGCTAGTAAGTGTCTGAGATGGATTTGAACTCAGGTCTTCCTGACTCCAGGCGCAGCACTCTATCCACTGAGCCACCTACCTGCCTTATATGGAAGTAATATGTATTAAATGATTTTACCACTCTTAAAAAGTCAGCATCATGTAATGGATTGAGCATAGGCTTTAGTATTAGGAAGACCTGGGTTCCCTTTCCACCTCAGACACTAACCAGCAAATCACTTTCCTCATCTACAAAACAAACAATGACCTCTAAAGACCCCTTACAATTCTAATTCTATAATCTTAGGACAAACAGCATATAATGGCACAGAGAACTGGCAGAGAAGACATCAATGGTAGGTTTAGAAAGGGCAGTTTTAGTGAGGGGTGATGTCAGAGGCCAAAAGATTAGCAACAGTACAAAGGATTGATAAACGAACAGGGAAAGGAAAGCAACAAGTCGAGACAGCTTTTTCTAGGCATGACAGATTGCCATCTGCGTCGGTGGAATAATTTTACAATGACAAACTCTTTCAAGGTTGGTATAAAATACCAAAAAGGAAGGTAAGAATTTAATAGGTTCAAGATTCTGACAAATTCTCTTTTCAAATGATCTTAACATTTTCAGACGGTTCTCCGAATAATAGTTTCAGCATCTTGAGAATCTAGTTTTAATAGTAGGTTCCTACTCCTACTCATGTTTGCTGGTGGAAAATACCCAGCCATAATACAATTTCAAATTAGAGCACTATTTCAAAACTACAAAGGACATGCAGCCAGCCCATTCCTGAATGTTTATGACATGTATCACTTCCCTTTAATATCCCAGTTATAAACAAGATGCATTCTTCTGTATATAAAACACCTGTCTTCTTATGGTGCCTTTCTTAACATATCATCCTCCAAACTGTTATGGGAAACACTACTAAAGAGAATGGTGGCACATAATTATGGGATTGACGTAGATCATTTCTATCTTTTCCTAGTAGAAACATATCATGACTTTATGCTTGGTACAAATTCATTATAACCATAAAAATAATTCAGTACTCTCCTTAACATAAATCTTTGTCATCATCTTCATTTAATACGGCCATCTTGAAGCTATTTTTTTTGTATGACATAAACCTCATACAGTAATTTCAATTCCTCCAATGATTTATTTTCCAAGATGAAAATTGTTATGATCCCCTCGTGCCTGCCTCTTAGAATCATTTTCTTCCAAGCCCAGTTCATGTCTTACTTCCCACAAACGATGTGTTCTGACCACTACCACCACCTCTTCACTCCAAGTGGTTGGTACCTTCTTGAAGTTTATTATTTTCTATTTAATTATTTGGATAATATTCCCCCACCCCACCCCACCCCACCCCCACCATTAGGATGTAAGGCAGCCAGGTGACATAGTAGATAGAGTATTGAACTTAGAGTCAGGAAGATGAGTTTGAATCCTGACGCACGAAATTTACTAGCTGAGTAACCCTGGGCAAGTCACTAAATTTCTCTCTGCCTCAGTTTCCTCTTCTGCAAAATGGGGATAATAATAACATCTGCTTTATATAGGGTTGTTGAGAGGACTAAGTGAGATAGTATGCGTAAAGTGTTTTTAAAACCTTTAAGCATTATATAAATGTTATTGTTGTTACTGTCATTATATCCCCACTGGCTTAAGAAATGTTTGTTGAGTTTAATTGAATTTCAATACATAATTTCCTTACCAGAAAAAAAAAGTCAGGAGCCAAGTAATAATATAGGTAAGTGCTGTATCTTTTACAAATATGCAAGCACAATTATCATCAGAGCCATTGTTGGCATCCTTAAGGCTGCCTTGTTTGGCTGGTAATATGTTGTAGTATATTATTTTCCCCAGTTACATCTAAAAACAATTTTCAACATTTGTTTTTAAAACTTTGAGTTCCAAATTCTCTACCCACCTCTTACCCTTTCATGGAGAAGGCAAACAATTCAATATAGGTCATACATGTTTATTAACTGGTAATATGTTGACAAAAATAATTTTAAAGGGAATGAAGTGGGGAGGAAATAAGCATTTATTTATCGTCTACTATGTGCTAAGCACTGTGCTAAGTACTTTACATATATTACCTAATAAATATTAAAAAGTTATAAGTAAAATTGTATATGTTCATATATAACAGGCATATTTAATATAATATGGTAAGTGATAATTTCCTCACTCTCAATTCTACCATTCACTGCTTCCTGTATACACCAAAAAATATACATATATATAAAAAGTAAAAGGGCCTAGTAAAGAGCACTGGATTTGGAGACTCTTACCCGATTCTCTTCTTGGTTTTACTGCTGACTTGGTTGTATGAACAAGTTAGTTTAAACATCAATTTTTCTATCTGTGGTAGGAAAAGCATTTCAGCTTCAGGATTTCGTTGGTCCAGAGGACTAGGGGTATAAAAAGCCCAGAAGGGTAGCTGGGGTAATGAGAAAACTGGCAATTAGGGTTTACAAGATTAATCAGACAAGTGTTTAAGGGGCTTAACAAGAACAAAAGTATTACATAAATCATTCCCTTCCTCTCACTAAGAGATTTGTAAAGGCTAGGTCACCACCATGCAGACAATTAAAATTCACTGTCTTCCAGCATTCAACAATTAAAGACAGAGGTAAATGCACTCTTGTTTCTGAAGGATCATGCCTTGAAGGTAGAAGGTGGGGCAGTTTATGAGTTTAGTAAACTGCACAGGTATAAAGGGCAATTCTAATGGGAATGGACTGTAGGTGGGAAGTATAAGGAAATGAACCATGGACAGCCTCATCCCATTCCTCCTGGAGGGAACTCACCAATGGGAAAAGGGAATTGACATGGAGGAAGGGATATTCTTGGGTGAAAAAAGCAACTGAGTCATAGCAGCAAAGTCTGGAGAGTAGGAGGCATGGGTGGAGGGGGAATTGTCACATTTTGGCGGCTAGATGCCTGGAATAAGCCCTACTTCGTGGAGCTACTGATGTTCACCACTCTTCTTGTTTAAGTATGTCCAGTTGTTATTGTTGTTCAATCATGTCTGACTCTTTGAGGGGTCTTGGCTGATGTGCCAGGGAACAGTGAATGGAATGCAGTGTGGACCAAGACTTTATAACAACTCAGATCTCAAGACAGATTGCATGCAATTGGTTTATGACCTTATAGCTACCTTTCTTACCTGTGGTGAAGATTATTGACTGGTCAGAAGTGTTATCATTGGTGTTGTGAGCCTGATATCCTTAATGCTAATTCTATTATTGTTGATGTTTTATTCCATGATGCTTACTATGAACTTCACTTGATATCATATTCCTTTTAAAATGTTTTTATATTATATATACATATACATATTCATCTTTCTTTTATTTATATAAAATTCTTCCTTCAGTGCTGTCTATATTAGGCATCGTCCCACACTCATAGTTGTTTTAAGGTCATTTAAGTGGTGAAGGTACCTTGGCAGATCCTCATGCCCTTGCCACAAAGGGGTGGGATGCAGTAGGAAGAGCATTTATTTTATGTGCAATGAGTTACTTAAGCCAGCTTCAGGATCTAGTTGATCCAAAAGATTAGGGGTGTAAAAGAGCCAGTTGGTGTTCCTGAGACCTGTTGGAACTCTCATCGACTTATGGTACTGCTTTTTGATCCTAATGAATTTGGAGCAGAGGAAAACAACTATTTTTCAGTAATTACAGCATATCTTTTTAATTCAATAAGTGATTTTTATTACATTTTATTGTCCATGAGTCTTTCACTGCATTCTAATCATAATCCTTAATCACTGGATTTAGTTAGGTCTGGCCCAGAGCAGTGTCTATAAATCAGGCATATCGATATTTGCCATCTCTTCTACTTCCTAGAAGCATCTAAAACATTAACTTGCTGATACTGTTTACTCTTTGAGTTTGCTCAAATGTTATTTTAAGAGAAATACGTAAAATTTACAGAAATGCAGAAAATTATATTGCTATTAGAACTGGTAGACAATGAATCTGTGCACAAATTAGTTACTATCATGACACAATAAAGTGTTTTCAATGTAGAATTTTGTTAACAAAATTAACAAAGACTGAAATTCTTTATCTGATCATAATCTTTTGTCATTTTATCTTTTCTTTCTATGACTCTTAGCCCTGTTCTTCATCCTCACTATGACCTCTACTGACTCTAACCCTCAGTTCTTTCCAAGCCTATTACTGTTGCACTGAATATACCCTTCTCCCCACCCTATATTGACCTCTTGATGAATCAGTTCAACTCTGTAATCGAATCACTTGATCCTTTGTTGTGTCTTTGAACATGCTTTGCCAGACCCCAACCTTGGATTGCTCCTTCCATTTTCCTCCTTCACTCCTATTTATGTGCTGCTGAATAAAGCTGGAGAAATTATGTAATCATGCTGACTGCGTTCACTACAAATTTATATGATATCCTCCTAACTGGGCTTTGACTGCAGCAAGGAAACCCATTTGTCCCCATTTTAATTGATTCACTATACTCACCACAGTGGTTATTCCAAACCTTGTCATCTCTCCTCCAGACTCCCATGGCACCTTTTCCCCATCTCAGCTGAGGGCTTTACCTCATACTTCAGGGAAAAAATTGAGGCCATTCACTAAGAGCTACTTCTTCTCCACTCTTTCTCATCTCACATCACTCAGATGTCTCCTCCATTATTTCCTCCTTCACTCTAGTCTTCTATGAAGAGGTGGCCCTTCTCCTTGCCAAGGCAAGCCCCTCTAAAATGCATTCTTTTAAAAATAAAGTTTTTTTTATTTCTTACATTTTAAAAATTTTGAGTCCCAAATCTCTGCTTCCCTACAGACTGCCCCCTACTCATTGAGAAGGCGAGCAATATGAAATCAATTATATATGTGAAATCATGTAAAATATATTTCCATATTAGCCATGTTGCCAAAACAAAGTAAGAAAAATAAAGTGAAAAAATATGCTTTAATTTGTACTCAGAGTTCACCAGTTCAGTCTCTGAACTAGATAGCATTATTTATCATGAGTCCTTTGGAATTGTCTTGGAACATCTACAGTACATTCTTGATCCCATACCATTTTTCTGCAGTAGATTGTCCCTACTATCATCCTCACTTTATTGCTAACCTTTAATCTATTCTATCTATTGGCTACTTCCTTGTTAAACTGAAAAATGTCCATGTCTCCCCAATCCTTACAAAAAAAAATCCTCACTTGATCCTACCATCCCTCCTAGTTATGGTCTTACATCTTTTTTTGCTCAACTCCTTGAGAAAGCTATCTACAATTGATGCCTCCTTTTATTCTCCTCTAACTTGCTTCTAAACTCTCTACAAATCTGGCTTCCAACTTCATCATTCAATTGAAATTGCTGTGTCCAAAGTTACCAGTGATCTCAATTGTCCCATCTAATAGCCTTTCCTCAGTCATCATCCTTTCTGACCTCTCTGAAGAATCTAACACTTCTGATCAATTTCTTCTCCTAGATATCGTCTCCTTTCTAGGTTTTTGTGACCCTACTCTCTTCTGGCTATCTCTCTGACGGTTCTTAATCAATCTCTTTTGCTAGATCTTCATCCATGTCATGCCCACTAACCATGTGTGTGCCCCAAGGCTCTGTCCTGGGTCCTTTTCTCTTCTCCCTCTATGCTATTTCACTTGGTGATTTCATCAGCTCCCATTGGCTTGATTATCATTTCTATGCAAATAAGTCTCAGCTTTATTTGTCTAGCCCTAATCTCTTTCCCGAGCTCCAATCCAGCATCACTAACTGTCTTTTGGATGTCACCAACTAGATAGCCTAAAGGCATCAAAACTCAACATGTCCAAAACAGAACTTACCTTTCCCCCCAAATCCTTCCTTTTTACTGTTACAGGCACTATCATCCTCCCAATCACTCAGGCTCAAAACCTTCACACTCATCCCACATATCCAGTCCGTTGGCAAGTACAGTCATTTGGACCTTCACAATGTTTCTCATTTATGACCCTTTCTCTCCACCCTCTCCACAGGCCCTCATCATCTCAAACCTGAACTATTGCAATTGTTTTCTGTAGTTGTTCTCTGCCTCAAGTTTCCTTCCATTCTACTCTATCCTCCATTCAGCTGCCAAAATGGCAAACCACTCTAGTATCTTGCCAAGAAAACCTCAAAGGGGATGATGAAGAATCAGACACAACTGAAAAATGAGAAAAATAAAACTATTTTTCTATCAAATATTGAAATACAACATGTTTAAAAAGAGACAGGGTTGGTCAGTGAGTAGGGACTCCCTATTCAGTATCAACAATTAGTACCACTTACTGGTGAGATATCTTTTCATTGAGTGAATATTGGGCAGAAAGGAGCAAGAATTTATAGTCTATGGAGAAAAGTAGTGGAAAACTTTGTCAACATGCATTGAAAGCTTAGATTCTGAGAAGGAGAAGATTTGGAATATAAAAAAAATCAAAAAATAAGGAGTGAGTCAAGGAAACTGATTCCAAGCAGAACTCTAAAATACGGTGATGTATCCTTGCCACTTGTCAGGTTCTTATGTAAGGACCTCTAATACAGACAAACATGAAATGACTGGGTGGGGAGCAAGCAGTAAAATCAAGGGAAAGATTTGTTCACCGAATTGAAGTCATTCAACAACTAATCAGGAAAATTTATGATTGATTTTGGACAAATTATAAATCATCTCTTAAGTCCTGCTATAGCAGAATTTCGTTAGGAGGAATTTTCTTAGCAGGGAAGATTCTTGGACTGTCAAAAATCTGGGGTACCTGCTAGATCTATAAGAAGAAATGTTTTCCACACAATAAGAAGAAAACTAATCCTCTGGAGAACAAATGACTTTAAGGTTGAATAATCTAAGGAAAAATAGTAAATTAGAACGTGAGTTTAATTTTATAAAAAGCAAGTACAAGATATAGGTTCACACTAGACAAGGTTTTATGAACAAATGGATCTATGATCAAATCTAATGAATGAGAATAAGAGTTTTGTTCTGTAATAATGACTTCATAAAACGATACTATCAAATGTACCACCAAAATTATCCAGCTATTTTATTTTTTTCCTTTTTTAAAAAAATTTTATTAATTAATTTTGATTTATCAACAATCACTTCCATCTGCTTTTGAGTTGAAAATTTTTCTCCCCCTTCCTCCCTCACCCCAAGACGGCGCACAATCTGACATAGGCTTTACATTTACATACCCATTAAACATATTTCACATTAGTGAAGTTGTAAGTAAAAATTAAAACCAATAGGAGGAACCACCAGAAAGATGAAACAAAACTCAACAGAAGGTAAAAATAAGTGATAGCGATTCGACTTCCATGGTTCTTTCTTTGGATGTGGACAGCATTTTCCATCCCGAGTACTCTGGAGATGTCTTAGATCCTTGTAATGCTGAGAAGGGTTCAGTTTAACAATATTAGTCATCGCATAACGTGGCTGTCATTGTGTACAGAGTCCTCTTGGTTCTGCTATCAGCTATTTTAAAACCATAATCATGGATCATTTTCCTAAGCTACAGTCACACATCTCTGTCCTATAGACTTCTCTCCTTAAGTATGTTCAATACCTTTCATGGAACATTGAATGATTTTGATGTATGGATAAGAGAAACTTTGTTGTTAAAGAGTTTTTTAAAGTGGTGCTTTGCTTTGCCAAATCAAATATATCTTTATGATCAACAAACAACAAACACTGTAGCCACTGGCCTTCTTGATTTTTTTTTTAATTTGTTGTGAAATGGTAAAGATGTGGTTCATTGTTGAATATCATTTGCTAAAGCTTGCTGATTCCCTACTGATAGCCTCAGCAGTGATGCAATAGATAAAGAGCTCTGGGTCTGGAATCAGGAAGACTTGAGTTCAAATCCCCCTCAGGCACTTAATAGATGTGTGACTCTGGACAAGTCACTTAACTTTTGTCTGCCTCAGTCTCCTCATCTTTAAAATGGGGATAACGGGGCAGCTAGGTGGCGCAGTGGATAGAGCACCGGCCCTAGATTCAGGTGGACATGAGTTCAAATCCAGCCTCAGACCAAACACTTGACACTTACTAGCTGTGTGACCCTGGGCAACTCACTTAGCCCCATTGCCTAACCAAAAAAAAAAAATAATAAAATAAAATAAAATGGGGATAACAATATCACCTACCTTACATAATTGTTGTGAGATTAAAATGCTTATTCCTTTCCATCTCTTTCCCCTTCATCAAGGATGCCCTTACTTCTTGTTGATGATTCTCATAAAAATTTTGCATAGATGAAAGATTAGGCATATAGGTCAGTAGTTATTGATATTCTCAGTTGTCTTTTGTTTTGTATTACTAAGGAATGATAAATTTCCCATGCCTTTAATATGTTCTCCTACTTTAGATGCCTTGTATATTAGTCCCTCAATATTCTCACAATTGTTTTACCTCCAGTATAGATGTTCTCTTAACCCTATCTGACTGCTTTTACTGTGTTTATTCTCTTTGGTGCCATTTCCCCCTCCCCTGTAAGCACATGTGGGACTTTGATTACAAGGTCTAAGTATGGGTACTATTGTCCTTGATGAAAAAAATAGCTACACATCTTTTCTAGTTTTCTTTTGGTCAATCAATCAATAAACATTTGCTAAGTGTCTGCTATGTGCCAGGCATTGTGCTAAGCACTGGGGATACAAAGAAAGGCAAAAGACAATCCCTGGCCACGAGGAGCTCATGGTCTAATGGGGAAGACAATATGCAAACAACTACGTACATGGATTATATATAGGATAAATGGAAGATTTATCAGAGGGAAGGGATTAAAATCAAGGGAGATCAAGAAAGGCTTCTTGTGGAAGTTAAGATTTTAGCTGGGATTTCATTATTTGTCCTTCATTCTGGAAGAGGACCATGACATAAGGAAGGTGATGTCAGGACTTGCAAGTAAATTGGATTTAAATAAATGAGGCTGTGCGAAGTCACCAGCCTCACTCTTTCCTCCCGAGCCATTTGAGTCCAGTGGCAAGATACAGATTAGGACAACTAGAGATGGCCCTGAACGTAGCGGGAGATCTTGGCCTTTTTAAGCTAAGGTCTTTCCCAGGTCTGTTTGACTGAGGTAATGAGCTGGGACTTGAAGAAAACCAAGGAAGCCAGGAAGCAGAGATAAGATCCCCCATTCGTGGGAGATAAATAATGAAAATGCCCAGAGTTGGGAAATGGAGTATCTTGTTTGAGAAATAGCAAGGAAGCCAGTGTCACTAGATTTCAGAGGACATGGTGGGAGGGAGGTCTAAGGTACAAGAAGACTTGAAAGGTAGAGGAGGAGCCAGGTTATGAAAGTCTTAGAATGCCAAACAGAAGATTTGATATTTGGTCCTGTAAGTTGATAGGCAGCTGCTGAATGGGGGATAGACTTCAGTGAGGAGAGTCTTGTGGTAGGGAGACCAACCAGCAATCTATGGCAGTAGTCCAAGCATAACATGATGAGAGAGAGCCTGCACCAGTGTCAGAGGAGACAAGAGGCGACATTTGAGAGACATTACAAGGGCAAAATCAATAGGCTTTATCAACGGATTGGGCAGAAGTGAGACTATGGGACTAGAGGCTGGTGGTGCCCTAATTAGGCAGTCAGGAAGAGGGGAGAGTTTGGGGAAAAAAATCATGAGTTCAGTTTTGGAGAAGTGGAGTTAAAAAATTCTAGGGGACATTGAGTTCAAGACGTCTAACATAGGCAATTGGAGATGTGAGGCTGGAGGTCATAAAAGAGGTTAAGGCTGGATAGGTCGATCTGAGAATCATCAGCATAGAAAGGATAATTGAATCCGTGGGAACTGATGAGATCCCCAAGTGCACGGGGGGGGGGGGGGGGGGGGAGAAGAGAATAGAGCCCTGTAGAATAACCATGGTTAGCAAGCGTGACCTAGATGAAGTTCCAACAAAGGAGACTAAGAAGGACCAGTCAGACAGGAGGAAAATCAAGAGAGAATAGGGTCACAAAAACCTAGAGAGAAGAGAGTATCAAAGAGAGGGTGATCAACAGTGTCAAAAGCTACATACAGAGAGGTCAAGAAGGATGAAGACTGAGAAAAGATGTGGCAATTAAGAGCTCATTAGTAACTTTGAAGTGAGCAGTTTCAGTTGAATAATGAGGCTGGAAGTCAGACTTTTCAAGTTAAGAAGAGAGTGAATGGAAAGGAGGTGGAAGCACTTGATGCAGATGTCCTTTTCAAAGAGTTTAGGCACAAAAAGGAGGAGAGATATAGGATGATTGCTAGGGAGAATAATTGGATCAAGTGAGGATTTTCAGGATGCAGAAGATATAGGCAAGTTTGTAGGCAGTAGGGAAGCAGCCAGTAGACAGTGAGAGAATGAAGATAAGTGAGAGGGTAGGAATGATGAAGGAAGCAATCTGCTAGAGAAAATGAAATGGAAGAAGATTACTTGTATGTGTAGATAGGTTTTCCTTGAGAAGGAAAAGGACTACTTCACTATATGAGGCAGAGATGAAAGATGAGATAGTGGAAGAAGGCATATGGATGATGTGGGATGAAGAGGAGGGTAAAAGGGGGAGTTCTCAGTGAATGGCCTCATTTTTTTTTCCACTAAAATATGACTCAAAGTTCTCAAGTGAGAGGTTGTAGAGAGGGAGATCCATGGAAGGTTGAAGAAAGGATGAGAATAGAGTGGGATAGAGTTAATTAGGAAGGTTTAAAAGGATTTCATTACATTAGTGAGGACCCAGTTGAGGAAATATAACACAAATTTGTAGTGGACCCAGTCAACGTGGTTTCATGATTATATGCCCACTTCATTCATAATAAATATTTATTGATTGACTAATGCTTGTAGGAGCAAAGGCAGTAGATGACTAATCCAAAGGTAAGGCTTTGTAGGGCAAGATTGTTGGTACTATAAGGGGCACAAGGCACACAAGAGAAGAGGGTGGTATAGAATAGAACTGGTTCACTAAAGGGGTCAATATGGTGACAGGAGGAGAGTGCAGCCAATGCAGGGTTGATGGCATGGAAAAAACTGAGGGATGGGGGAATTGGAAGTCAGAGTGTACATGATGAACAGGGTTTGGGGTTGGAAGGCAGAGGGAGAGGTAAAATGACAGGTGACTGTGATCAGATGAGGGAATTTTTTTTTTTGTTTTCCTTCCATTTTCGACCTTCGATATCCTCTGAGATGGCTTTGCTTATTTTTATGCTTGACCAAAGAGTCTTTAAAAATGATCATACACTTCATTGCTTTTCTCTGATTTATGAAGCAGTATTACTCATTATCATACATCATCCTTCTTTGTGAGATTTTTCAAATGAATTTAGTGGATAGAGTGCTAGACTTGAAATGAGAAAGACCTGGAGTTTGGATTCTGCCTCAGATACTTACTTGCTGTGTGTCCCTGGGCAAGTCACTTAACCTTGCTCATCTTCAGTTTCAGTTTTAACTGCAGAATGGGTACATATAACACCTACATCACAGGGCTGTTGTGAGTCAAATGAGCTAACGTATAAAAAGCAATTTGTAAACCTTAAAGTACTATATGCAGATGACTCACAGATATATGTGTATATCTATGTGTATGTATGTATATGGAGAGAGAGAGAGGAAGAGAAAGAGAGAGAAAGAATGAAATGGGGCCTATGTACCATAGAGAAAAACTCTATGTCCAGAGATAGATATATAGAGATAGAGATCTAGAGATTGAGATGTATATAGATCTCTATATATTTATCTCCGGCCAGTCTTTCTCCTGAGCATCAATCCAACATTACCAACTACTTATTGGATATTTCAAGCTGAATGTCCAGTTTGATGTCCAGTTTAACATGAAACATCTTAAACTCAACATCTCCAAAACTGAAATCACTATTTCCCCCCAAGTCCACCCAAGTCTTCTGCTTCAAGATGCCTTGAGAGATAATAGTTCTCCTAGGTATGTTCCTTCTCAGACACAATTCAGCCCTACTTTCTCATTCTCTTCTAACTGCTCCTCCTGGTTTCCTCCAGATTCTTTCTAGCTCAGCTCAGTAAGACCACTCCTTTCTTTCTATTTTTCTGTGCCAGGTTCTAAGATAGCTCTTCATTTATACACAAGTTCCTTAGGGTGTGATCTGGTCTCTCACACAGTGACTTCAATTGATTCAAGGAAGTGAATAGGCCCCATTTACTCCCAGTTCTAATCTTATCTAACAATGGCAATCAGTTTTAAGCAGGGAGTTATAACTCGACATAGCTTTATTGAGGGTGATTGTGAGTGAAAAGAGCTTGTCCCCGCTTTATGGGTGCCAGAGCAAAAAAGGAAGAGCCTTGCTTAGCAGAAGATCCATGAGGATCGAAAGGGGAAGAGTTCAGCATAGTGTACTGTTCCTGAAGAGACAAAGGACTTCGAGGCCTCTTGTCCTGAGTTCTGAGTTGCCCCACGTACATGATTCCCCCATTCATGTGTCTCCCTGCCAGGTGTTTTTGTAAGAGTATGCCCACTCTCCTCTGTAGACAGTGTGTGCTTTGGTGGGAGAGTATGACCCAGGTTTATGGGTGTACTGTGTCATTATTTTAAAGATGAGGTCAAAACCGCTCTATCCCATTCTGGAATTGATCAGTGAGAAATTGTCTCAGTCAGTCACTCGTGGGTCTTAGACTAAGTGCTTTAAACTGTGATGAAGTGTGAAAACATGTTCAGATAGGTCAAGAAAACTGGGTCATGTCCCAGGGATCCTCTACATATTATTAACAAAATTGAGGAGGGATTGTTGTCATCGTCACTGTTGTTCAGTCATTAAAGAGATGGTTGGCAAGCATCAGGAAAGGGATATGGTGATTACTACAAACCAGCATGGCTTCAAGACCTAGCGTCATTTCCTTTTTTGATAAGATTATTAACCTAGTACATGAAGGCAATGCTGTGGATATAGTTTACCTCGTTGTTGAGTCATTTCAGTCATGTCCCACTGTTGGTGGCCCCATTTGGAGTTTTCCTGGCAAAGATTTCCTTCTCCAGCTCATTTTACAGATGAGTAAACTGAGGCAGACAAGGTTAAATGACACAACTAGTAAGTTCTGAGGCCAGATTTGAACTCAGGTCTTCCTGACTCCAGGCCCAGTGATCTATCCACTCTACCTCCCCAAGAAGGGATTCAATTCCAGAAACTGGAGCAAATATGATTTTCCAGAACATCTTTGAGGAGGAATCACTTGGGGGATGGGGGTAGGGAAGAGACCTCAGATTTGACCTTGGCTGGGTTTTCTTCCTCCCTACTTTTGGCTAGAGGAGGACTTCCCAGACTCTTAAGGGGTCTGGAGGATGTTGGGAGCCAAGGACCAATGGGACTAACAGTGCTAAGGAGAGCACAGCAAGGGAACTATGCCTAAGGGAAACTTCTTGAGTGCCACATGGATGAGAGAGAAGGACTTCCAGCACCGGGAGCCCTGTTACCTCCCATCACAAGAGTTCTCTGAGCTTGAGCCCACTCTCCCTCAATCTCAGCATGTGTTTGTGGAGGTATCGCAGATACTCGGGGTGCGGGTTTTTTTTAAACAATTGCTCTTATTGTACCTCCTTCATAAATACCCCTTTCTAAAACCTCCTTAAAGCTGAGTGACTAAATGATTCCCAGCTGGTATTCTTTGTAGAGGAGGGAACCACCCTAATCAGGACTTGAGCCAGCGCCATTAGATAATCACTCCTGACCCCTCTGGTTTACCCCTAGAATCTGGAGGGGGAAATGCAGCCAGCCTAGCTCTGAAGAACCCAATTCATCTGTGAGACTGAGTTAGGAAAAGGATGCCTCAGAGCTTACCGGATCTACATTGTTATTAATCTTGCCTTCTATTGAGTAAATATTATAATTATTGTTCTTGCTTCATCATTTAGTAAAAATTTTATGTCTAAGAGGTAATGGTTTTCTTTTTTTTTTCTTTGTGGTGAGGCAACCAGAGTTAAGTGACTTGCCCAGGGTCACATAGCTAGTAAGTGTCAAGTGTCTGAGGCTGGATTTGAACTCAGGTCCTTAGGGGTAATAGTTTTCAAAAAAACAATTGAAAATTAATATTCTAAAATTACAAAGAACAAACTTAGTCCCTTTACAAAGGTGGAGAGTCGATGGGTGTGAGACATTGCATACAATGTCAGATTTTCCCTATATTGATTAACTTTCCTTTTTTCCCTTTTCGTCTTCTTTTTTTGAAAAAAGAAAAGATTTGTTATAATAGATTGATATCTGGGAGAGAGAAAGGATACAAGTTGAAATCTAAACAATATAAAAATAAAAGATATAAAATTTTTTTTAAAAAAGAGCTAATTGTGTCAGTCACTGATCATGCATAAATGGAAAGCGCTCTGGTCAGGGCTATCAAACTCTGAAAATAAATGACCAAAGAGTCACAGAGATTATGCACCAACTGTTAACTCTGAAAAATAAAATAATAAACCAAAGAGCCACAGAGGTTATAGCAAAAGATTTAGACCAACTGTTAATTCTGAAAAATAAAATAAACCAAAATAAAACCAAAAAAGCTCACAAGGATTATAGGCAAAAAGCTTTCTTGATTCTATTGGAAGAGGAAAACTAGACATATGTGCCAGGATCTCCTCTAGGAGACCCAAGGCAGTGAGGCAAAGCATTGACACATATAGTCGTGGCTAGACAAAGAACCAAGCACTGAGGTGGAACCAAAGTAGTGAGGGGCGACAGCCACAATGAGGCAGGTTTTGCCTAGTCACAAAAAGTCTACTCATGGCAGGTCTTCACGACTAGAATGTGGTTCCTGTAGGTGCTTGTCCCAACTCACAGATGGCCTGGGGCTGGTGTGAGCCAATTCTACGATTTCACTACAGGAAAGTTCATCCAGAGGCTCAATGCAGGGGATTGCTGTTACTCCAAGTCTGGGGCACAGCACGCTTGCTGTGCATCCTCCCAACTGTGACACTGTGATGGTGGTCCCTTCCTAGGGATGTCAGACCAGCAGGTCGGGTAAGCAAGTCAGCCCAGAAAATGAAAGTCTGGTTTGGCCATGCTAATTCGGGGCCACATACTAATTCTGAGCTTGGCTTGAAGAGTCAATATAGACCATACATAGACAGCTTACTCAAGGACAACTCCTATCAATAACTAGTCCCAGAAACTCACAGAGACAAAATCTAAGGAAGGAACAGATAGTAAAACCCATAGTCTGAAATAACTCTATGAAAAGGTGCAAAATTTAGGCCACCAGAAAGAAGAGCTAGAGCTCCTAACACAAGGGGAACGTTTGACCTCATAGTTATCACTGAGATTTGGTGGGATGAAACCCATCGTTGGTCAATGGCTCTGGATAGGTATAATGTATCCAAAAGAATAGGATTAGTAAAGAGGGTGAGGGGAAGCATTGCCTACTAAGAAGATATACACTTGTAAGGAAATCTAGGAACCAGAGTAGGGAAGCATGAAGGAAGGTATTTGGGTGAAGGCCAAATGGAGAAGAAACAAAAATATTTTTGCCGTTAGAATACATTACAGATGACTTGAACAGAAAGAGGAAATAGATGTGGAGTCTGGGGAAAATATCATAAGCCAGGCACAGTCATGATATGATAGTGACGGAGTAGTGCAATAAGCTAGACATCATGTGGAGCTATCTCTGCCAAAAGCAGAGCAGCCAATAACTTCCTGACTTGAATTTGCCATAATTTCTTTCTTCACAAAGGTGATCAACAAGGGGAAATTTTATCTGGGATCTGATTTTCACCAACACAGAAGAATCACAAAATTTGAGAATTGGAAGGGATCTCATCAGCCATTTAGTCCATCCCATATAGTGAATTGTGAAGGGATTCTCACTGTATCAGACCCAACACAAGGTCATCCTGCCTCTACCCGAAAGTTTCCAAGGAGAGGGAGCCCCCATTTCCCCTGGCAAGTCAATCTACTTTTGGACAAGTCTAATTGTTACAAAGTTTTTCATAACACCAAGCCCACATTTGTTTCTTTGTGACTTCCATCCATAGTTCTCCCCTGTAGGTCCAAAGAGAACAATACTAATCCCTCCTCCAAATGCCAAATGTGCATCCTCCCAGCTATGACACTGTGATGGTGGTATCTAAATATTTGAATGCAACAATGATGTCCTCCAGCTCTGTCTCCTTTCCTCTATGCTAAGCTTGCCTAGCTCCTTCAATACTCAACTAGTTATTGAGGTGGAAAGTCTGTGATAGAGGAGAAAATCTGGGCATAGTCTGACAGATATCTCAGATTTTGGGAAAATAGATTTCAAAGGATTCAAAGGAAAGACAGTAGGATCCCATGGACTACAATCTTCAGAGGAAGGTGGTCCAAGAGGCATGGGGCATGGTCAAGAATGAAATTCTGAAGACACAAAAAGAAAAAAGTGCAATTTGTTTGGAGACTGATAGGGATGCACAAAAAACTACCCGACCAAATTAGATTTAATTGGAATTACACAGAAGAATCACACAGTAGCAAGGCCAAGGATCAGGAGATGAATGTAAGAGTGTGGCACAGTTCTGCCATAAAAATAGTGTCAGGAATGCTAAACCTCATAATGACCAAGGAAAGCTAAAGACAACGAAAAGAGTTGGGGTTTTTGTTGTTGTTGTTGTTATATTTAGAGAAAAGGATAGACAAAAGAAGGAATAAGAACTTTATGGAAGACAGAACAGTAATAATTGACAACAGTGAAAGCAGAGCTGTTCACTTTTTATTTTGTTTCTGCTTTCTCTGCCCAGGAGGATTAACCTATGCACCAGAAACAACAGAACAAAATGACTTTCACAGAGTAGCTGCGAAGATCAGTAGGGGGATGGTAAGCTGCTCTTCATGAACACAAGTGACCTGATTCACATGATTGAAATCTTTGGGTCAGGTATGAGTGGCCAAGCTCCTGTCAATGACATCTGTAAGATTCTTGAAAACGGGAGAGGCATCAAAAGATTGGAAAATTAGTAACTTTGTTCTAATTTTCATAAAAAGAAAGAAAACAACCTGCACACTCTTGGCTGGTGAACTTGATTTCAATTCCTGGGAAAAGTCTATCACAAATCATTAAAGAGATAGTTGGCAAGCATCAAGAAAAAGATATGGTGATTACAACAAGCCAGCATGGCTTCAAGACCTAGCTTTCATTTCTTTTTTTGATTATTAACCAAGTATATGAGGAGGGCAATGCTGTGGATATAGTGTACCTTGATGTTGAGTCATTTCAGTCTTGTCCCACTATCTGTGGCCCCATTTGGGGTTTACTTGGCAAAGATACCAGAGCAGTTTGCCATTTCCTTCTCCAGCTCATTTTACAGATGAGTAAACTAAGGCAAACAGGGTTAAATGATTTGGCCAAGGTCCCACTGCTAGTATCTGAGGCCATATTTGAACTCAGCTCTTCTTGACTCCCGACCCAGTACTCTATCTATTGCACCACCTACCTGTCCCATAGTTTACCTAGATTTTTAGTAAAGCTTTGATACCTCACAGACAACCTGACAGGGTAGATATCCAGCCCCACACAGTTATCTATGCAAGTGAAATAACCAGTCAGGAAAATCTGGGAATCCCTGCATCATCATATCACACAAATATTTTTTTTCACCCCACACTTTTAGTGAGCACAATTTCACACTTAATCACAGAAGGTTGGATGTCTATACTTATTCTAGGAAATGTTCTCAGCGACATATTGATTCAATAAAACTGGAGCTGCAAAATCTCTATGGTTAGGTTATTGTTGGTTTCCTCAATTCTGAATGACTAAAGAGAAACAGAGCCGATGTTTTCCTTAGATACTGATCTAGATGACAAACTTTTTGAGTACAGAGACTATTTGCTGGATATATACATATACACATGCATATATATATACATATATATATATATATAAATGTGTATATTTCTTAGCATTGAATAATTGTTTGTTGAATCAATAACTTGCAGAATTCTTTGTTACATTTTAATTGCATTCTGATGAATGCCACAAACCTGTAAGTCTTGCTTTAATTAATAACAAATAATAAAGCATTTCAGAAATTGCTTTTGTTCATGACTTAAAAAAAATTAAGGCCACCTACAGAAAGATAAGAGTCTCAGGTCTCTAAATTTAGTTGCCCTAGGAATAATACTGACTCTCAGAGTAAACAGCCCTTCTAATTCAAAGTAATGTTTCTGGTAACAATATTTTGGCTTTTAGCAACAGTGATTGTCTCATGTCATTATCCATAGAAATCACAGTCAACCTGAAATCCCAGGCCCAGTCCAAAAAAAAATCGTTCCTAGAAATATAACCTTTCTAGAATGGGAAATATAGACATTGCATTCAACTTCATAATTGGAGCCTATCCAAAGACAAGTTTTCAGTCAGTTTCATCGATATATTCATAAAAAAGTACAAGAATGCCAAATGACACATATGACAATAGAAATGACAAGTAGTGGAGAGAGTACTAGGCTTAGAACCAGGAAGACTTGGTTTAAATTCTGCCTTTGGCAATTACCAGATGAATGACCTTGAGCAAGTCACAACTTTTATAATGGCACTTGCTTAAATATACCCTATTCTGCCAAGCATAATGTGCATTTTATTGCAAGTAATTCCCTAGGACTTATCTACTAGGCTATAGGTACGTTGTGAACTGTATTCATGGAGGGAATTTCCACACAAGGGGTTCCTCACATAATCTTTTATATAATTGCTTGCACAAAGTATTGTATCTCACAGAATCTCAGAATTGATTAAGGAATCTCAGAAAACATCTAGTCCAACCCATACCTAAAGAGAAAGATTTCCTATAGTACCCCAACAGGTGTACTTCAGATTCTAATCATTTGGAAACAGGCACATGCTGGCACACATTTAACAACCTTTTGGGCGAGGGTGATATACTCAATAGACTTTTAAGTTTAATCTACATCATTAACATTTTCTCTATCGCTTTCTTAAGTTCAGACAACCAACGAGACAAAAAATCAAGTCCTGATTTGCAGCATTTGAAGATTTCCAAGTTTTAAATGGCCACATTGAAAATTTAACAATTGGCTCTCTGGAGTCAGTTTGAGCTCAGGCCAGCAGACTCCTACCTCCACCTACTATCTGCAAGTGTACATTTGTGGACTATGTGGAGATTATGTAGTTTAAGGAATGGCTACAAAACATGCAGAATAATCTGTCTTTGTGATATTCTGATCCTGCACTTCCACAAGAATATTTTTCTGATTATGAATATAATTCTATTTATATTCTAGTTTTCTTAAAACTCTATGCTATAAACCTACTTAATTTAACTTTATTTCAATTAAAACTTTTCAGCAAAACTGTCATTGCAACAAACTTTAATCATCATTATTAAATTTTAAAATAAAAGCCTCACATTTACATAAAACTTTACAACAGTCAAAGTGTTTCCTACATTTTCTTTTTGATCCTCACCATAACCTTGTGAGATAGATAGTATATAGATACCATAGTTGTGTTTTTTAACAGATGAGGAAACCGAGGCTTAGAGAGGGAAAGTAACTTCCACATGGTCACACAGCAGTTAGAACCAGAATGCAAACCTAAGTATCTAGACTCCTGGTCTAGCACCCCTTCCACTACCCCAAACCACGAGAGTTTAAAGACTTAATGTTTGAATTTTTCTATCTCTGTGACCTTGGGGAAGTCACTTTAATTCTCCATGCCTCAGTTTTAGCATCTGAAAAATGAGAATAGCACTTGTACTATCTACTTCATATGGTGGACATGAAGAAAGCATTTTATAAACTTTGAAGTGCTCTATAAATATAAATCATCATCACACCACAGATGCCCACAGATGACATTAAAAATGGAAAATGTTAAGTCAGTCAGTTTCATCAATATATTCATTAAAAAGCACAAGAATACCAATTGACACTTATCAAAATAGATTTGAGGAATAGTGGATAGAGTGCTGGACTTGGAACAAGGAAGACCATGGTTCAAATTCTGCCTTGGGCAATTGTAATACAAAATGTTACTATCTCCCTTTGGAGAGTAAAGTATTCATAAAGCATGTTAAAGATAAATATTTATTCTGTAATCAACTATATATGAGTTATGAATCTGCTATTAATTTTCAACATCTGAATACTTACCCGGATGCTTTGCTGTTGCTGTTATGCTTGTCTCTTAACTTCACAGCTATCATAATAGCTTTTTTCTCCCTTTAATATAAGAAAATCAAAGATTACTTCTTACCAATCACCTCACCCTGCTACTGAGTTAGGAATATCAAGACAATAGTATTTAAAATGACAGATTGGAAGCATATCAATTGTTCACATTGGGCACGGCAACTCTAAAGACAGTGTATCTTTCAGGGACAACCTAGAGCATATGGGCAGCTGTTTAGTAGCCATTCTTATCACATGACCAGCCCTAGGCAGTGAACTGCCATGAACCTAGTTTAGACAGAAATTGAATGATTATATTCTAAATAAAATTTCAAATTGCCAGAGTTTTTTGTGTAATATGCCTCTTTGCAAGCAAGAGAGGGGAAATCTAGTCAGAAACTTAAAATGATACTAAAGTTGGTCTAAGATTAACATCCAAAGAACACTTAGTCTAATACCAGTACTGTTTGCTAGGAATCTCATATGGTCTAAAAGTATATGTGTCTTTATTGTATTGTGTATCTAAACACAAAATTTCTGAAGCTGTTTACACTGTTTTGTTCCAAAGGAAGAGCTTATCTGAGAATATTTTCTTTGTATCTCCCCTTTAACCCTGTTGGCATCAGTTTCCTCATCTGTAAAATGAGCTGGAGAAGGAAATAGCAAACCACTTCAGCATCTTTGCCAAGAAAACTCCAAATGGAGTCATAAAGAGTTGGACACAGATGAAACAACTGAACAACATATAACCTTGGGCAAGTCACTTAAACTCTCAGTGTTCTAGGCAATTCTCTAAGCCTATAAGTTGTGGAGAAGGAAGTTTTCTGATCAGGAATTCTCTATGACAATGAAACCACAAGTTCAGTCCCCGTTCCTATCATTTACTATTACTAATAATGATAGTTCCCTCAAAATCCAATCCATAATCATAGTTCATAAGGATCATAAAATGAAGGTGGAGTGGGTAGGGAATGGAAAAGTAAGAGAATGCCAGCCAGGGTGATATACCGTGTAGACACTATGTACCCTGAGACCATTAAAGTATCTATGAAGGCCTGGCAGGAACTCTGAAACATTGGCCCTTTGGGCTTCCATAATACTCCTGAATAGATTAGCAAATAAGTGGCATGGCATAAGGTCATGGTCTGGCCTTATTCAGAACTGTCATAATGAGAAACGTGACATGGAAAAAAAGGGGAACAATTCCTTCACGCTCCAGTACCGCAAGAAGGCAAGATACCGTAGAACAAATCAATGATACCAACACCACACCTGCTGGAAATGGTTCAGAGCAGGCAGCACTGATCACTAAGCCTGGCAAAGCATAAGTGCCCATTAGGTGTACTGAAGATATAAATGCTTTCATAATGTACCATAACAAATTGGAATCATATGAGTCGCTTCCCAAGTATTTCATGTTACGTTGCCTGCATTCCAGCCTCTTCTTCTCACTAGAACTGAAGGCCCCAATCTTGGGGCCCAAAACATTTAATATTTCAAGAATATTTCTTAAATGCCTATTAGGAACACCTCTATAATCAGCTGAGTTTTTATTCTACAGCTACTTTGTTCCTAGCATTGTGCAGAGCCAAATGGAAGACACAAAACAAACAAGACCTGTTCCCTGGCTATAAGCTTAAAATCTAGTTGGAGAAAGAGAAAAAAAATTATAAAAACAGATGACAATTTAGTCAATGAGCCTCAATTTAGCACTTTAAACACAATAGGCATTCAAAGAAGAGAGACATTAACATGGATTGGGGCAGTAAGAGAATATTTCATGGGGGACTTTCCTGGCACTTGACCTGATTCTTGAGAGATGAGTAAGATTTAGATAGAGGACAAAAAGATGGACTATTTCATGCAAAGGGGTGTGTGAGAGAGTTGCCTGAGCAAAGGCACTGAGCATGATGGGTATGGGGTAGAAAGTCCATTGGACAAGAAGTCAGGAGACCTCTGCCACTTATTATGGTGCGATATGGGGCATATTGCTGCACATCCCTGGGTCTCAGTTTCTGTAGAATATAGGGATTTGACTAGCTAACTTCTAAGGTTCTTTTAATGACACTATTCTATTATCCATGATCTAGACCAGCCTGGTTGGAGTAGAGGATACATGTTAGGTAATGGTAGGAAGTAAGTTTGGATAGGGTGGGACTAGATTGTAGAGAGCCTTGAAAACCAGTTAGAGGAGTCTGGATTTGATGTAATAAGAAACAGCAAGCTGTAGTGGATTTTTGTGTAGGAGGTCGAAATGATGGAAGATGACTCCAAGTCATCTATCCTGTTATACAAAAAAAAATAGTATTATTACAACACTACATGATAGAATTATTATAATAGTATAATAGTATTATTATCACATTACAGTGATCACTGAAGTGTGATGATAGGGTTGACTGAAATGATTCTTAAGATTCCTTCTACTTCCACAATTCTATGATTCTTTGTTCCCATTGCTGACGCCAAAGCACTGAAATTTCTCAAGTACTAAAGAAAGAATTCAGCTATGCTTACCATGCAGTACTTATTAACTAGAAAAGTCGAGAAAAACCTTTTAGAATTTTTTTAAACAAAAAAATAGCCGAAGTATCATCAAGGAAATGCAATGAGAATGTGGCAAGAATAAAGAATAATCCAGTAAACAGCCTGGTACCCACAAAATGTGAAAAGCTCTAAGAGTCCTTTAGTAAAATAAGTGGGTCATTTGTGGAAGATTATTAAGATAATATTGAAGAGAATGGAAGAGAATTGGAAGTCCTGGATAGACTGTAATCTGTGTTGCTGGAGATAGCGACACATTGACAATACAAACAAATTCCTTTAAGTATGGAAATATTTTAACAAGACTTAAAAAAATGGAATATTCCATTGTTGAAGGATTCAAGCTAATTCAAGTTTCAGTGCATTATCATCATAAATATAAAGACTAGGAACAATTTGATTCCTAACCAGACTGAATAAAATAGATAAAAAATAGATTTCAGACCCTTAGCTGAATCAATCAATTTATCATATATCAACAAGCATTCACTAAACACCTACTGTGTGCCAACCCACTGTGCTAGGCTCCAGAGATACAAAGACAAAAAAATGAAATAGTCCTTCCCTTCAAGAACTTTACATTCTATGGAAGGAAATAGCATACACACACACACACACACACACACACACATACACAAATTGCTCCTACCAAATAAATAGAAAGTAATTTGTGAGGGAGACATTAGCAGATGGAGGGGTCACAAAAGGCCTCAAGTAGATGGTGGGATCTGAGCTCAATTTTGAAGGAAGCTAGTTTGTTTATCCTCTTCAAAGGATGCTACTTGTTAATTATGGGTTCAAGCTTAAAAGCATTAGCTGGCAGAAAAGGCTTGCTTGAGACTCTTCAAGTGTCTCTTCAAAAAGCTCTCTAGTAATTCAGAATGTTCCAAAAGTCTGAGTGAAGTTTTAAGCACCAAAAAAAGCACTAAGACTTTTAGGACACTTTTATGTGAAGGCTTGTGACAAGGATATGTGTCTTTAAATCTGTAAAATAATATACGAAAGGTAATAGAAAACAAAATGAGCTTGTTCATTTCCTTTCTTTATGAAGAATAGTATGGCCAGAGTTTTAAAAGAAGTTTAGTGGGGCTGGGGTAGATAGTGATAAAGATGAAAAGAATGAAGGGGAAAGGAGCTCCAAAGAGAAACAGGAAGGTGTGAAAGGAACAGGAATAAAGGAAAATTTAAATGGTGTGTTAGGCAATGAAGCAGCTCCTTGGTTGTTTCTGTCTGTATGGGATGGAAGTGAGAGTCAGGGGGACAGCTTATGAGTCTATACATAGTTTTGACCATTTTCTTTATAGAATCTGTCTCTGGAAGAAGGCTGTTATAAGGATGGAGCTTAAATAAGAAAGCAGTATACTTAAAAGAGAGAAATTTTATGAGAATTATAAAATTTTGAGCTAAGTGCATGACAGTCTTAACATTTATTTAGTCCATTCCCATTAATTCTAAATTTATATGCAAAATTCTCCCAATTTTATCTATATTTTGTATTAAGACAATTTGAAAATAATCTGTCATTAGAAAATTCAGAGGTGATCCTAAATCTTGAAAAATAATGTAAAAACATAATCAAAGGACTGATATCAAAATGTTAACTGATACTAACTAGATTTGTAGATATAGGTAAGGTCTTCCAACAATAAATGATAAGGTATATAGAATGCTTTTTCATCATAAAGTGCCATGAAAATGCAAGCTTTTGTCACTTTTTATTTCTCTTCATGGATACTTTTAATCCTCACAATATTGATAACTGTCTTTTTTTTGAATCCTGGGAATAGGAGTGGATTTTTTTTCAGAGTAGAAAGTTCATGGACAGCTAAAGGGTGCAGCCGATAGAGTGCTGGCAATGGAGTCAGAAAGCCCTGAATTCAAATGTGACCTCTGGTACTTTCTAGCTCTGTGACCCTGGGCAAGTTATTTAACCCTGTTGCCTCATTTTCCTCAGCAGTAAAATGAGCTGGAGAAGGAAATGGTAAACCACTCCAGTATCTTTGCCAAGAAAACCCCAAATGAGGTCACAAAAAATTGGACACAGGGCAGCTAGGCCATACAGTGGATAGAGCACTGGCCCTGAAGTCAGGAGGACCTGAGTTCAAATCTGGCCTCAGAACAAACACTTGATACTAGCTGTGTGACTCTAGGCAAGTCGCTTAACCCCAATTGCCTAAAAAAAAAAAATTTTTTTTTTAAATTGGACATGACTGAAAATGACACAATGACAAAATAAAGTTTATAGTTTAACCATCACAGGATAAATTTCTCTGTTGGGCAGCAAGTAACAGATGAATACTAAACTTCAAACCCTGTTTAAATTACATATTTATATTTTCCTATTGAATAATGTCTTTTTGAATTTGACATTAATGGTTCTTTAAAGGTATATTTCTAAAGTATTCCTTGAGTTCATTTTGCAAAAAATGCTTGTATAGTAGTAGTACAGACAGTGATCTTCAGAAGTCAAGTAAGATAAATTTACGTTTTAGTTTTTTAAGTTGCTTTCCTAAGAAGACAATTAAATTGTTCAAGGCTAAAAGTGTTGTTTTTTTCACACTTGCCTGTTGCTTTCAAATAGTATCCATAGAGAACTCAAAACAACAAAATAATACTTTTTTTGGCCTTTAGATTTCCCTCCAAGGGAATCAAAGTTCTATGATACAATATCCTAGTCATCCTTCCAATATTCCATTTTTATACTGCAGCTTTTACTTCAAATAGTGAAAGGTTATTTAACGAGCTAGTTGCAGACCTGTGGGTAGGACACAGGCCTTCTTACTAATACACTTAAATCCATTTAGTCTTAAAATCTCTCCACCAAGGATCTCTCCAAATCAAGCATAGATTACTTGGAAACAAATTGCTTTAAAAAATAATAAGAAATGAATTCATCCTTGCAAAAAAAAAATGCCTATCACAGAACTATATGTATTTGAATCCAATAATATATTTCAATTAAATTTTAATATAAATTTGTTATGAACAGGTCAATATGAAAAAAGTAAAAGTAATAGCGCTTGTTCTTAGTACGATATCAGGCACTTCAAGTTTTGTCAAGCAAATCCAAAGTACAGAGCTTGTAATTTTTCCTCTTCAATAAACTCATAGGTCCAGATACTCATTCCTCTCTCATTTTCTGTCCCCATTAACTTCAAAGAGAACATTACATTCTGGAAAAAAATTTGCTGGCATAAAAACAACTTGAATTTAGCCCTAAGAGACAGAATAGGTCAGTCCACTATAAATTAAGTCCTTCCCTATTTCTCTACCATCTTTGGTCTTAAAAAGTGCATGTGATTCAGAATTCCTTGGGCAAAATTTGAAAACAAAGGCTTTGTCTAAAGGGCCCTTCCTTTCCTCACAACCAAAATAATTTCCTTCCTTTTCTTCTTCAAATATCAGTCCACAAGTTAATCTGCTTCATGAAGCCAGGCATAACTTCTTGTTTCACATGTTCAATCACGTCCAACTCTTCGTGGCCCTATTTGGGGTTTTCTTGACAAAGACACTGGAGTGGGTTTACCATTTCCCTTTCCAGCTCATTTTAAAAAAGAGGAAAACTGAGGCAGAGTTAAGCAACTTAAATGTCTGAGGCCAGATTTGAACTCCAGAAAATGAATCCTCCTGACTCCAGGCCTACCACTCTATTCACGGTGCACCTAGCTGGCAGTTATAACCATTCCCACTCATATCCAGTGATCTCATTCTCTTACTACCTCATTTACAACTTCATACAGCTTTTCCACCTATCTTTGTTTACAGCTTCTTTTACATCTTTACATATCTTTATCCTACATTTTGCTAATTCCACTGAATTACAAAGACAGTATTTTCTCATTGGAATCAGACTATTCCAGTATTTGCAGGGTGAGTTAGTATCAGATTTTTGTATTTTTGGAAAGGAGGAAAGAAGGGACGATATCCAAATGAACTATGGAAGAAACCTCAAAGACCATCAACTCCAACCTTTTAATTTTTGACAGACAGGCTACCTGGTAGCTAGGTGGTGCAGTGGATGGAGCACTGGCCCTGGAGTCAGGAGGACCTGAGTTCAAATTTGACCTCAGACAGTTTGATACTTATTACCTGTGTGACCTTGGGCAAGTCACTTAACCCCATTGCCTAGCCAAAAAAAAAAAAAAAGACACTTCTTGAGCAACTAAATAGTTTTCTCTGCCTCTTAGGGGTGTTCACTCAAGTTCCCTCACAGTGATGAAATGGATTCAGACTGTCTCTCCCTAATTGTAACTTAAAATATTATCTGTACTCCATATTTTACAAAGGATGGAACTGAGGCCCAGAAGTGCTCAGTGACTTGCCCAGGATAACATAGCCAGTTAACAGCAGAGCTCAAACTAAAGATTGGTTCTCCTTTACAGGTAAATGTTTTTCTTACTACTCAACTAAAGCAAAAGAACTAATATTTTGGGATTTTAGAAGACAGGGATTTTCAAGTAAAAATTATCATATTGTCTCTGAAAGAGATTTAGCAAATCCAAATCCAAAAATTTCTTCAAAGTTTTCAGTCACGTTCTGCATATCTGCATTGCAGCTAGGAGGCTCAGTGGATAGGGTCAGGGAGATTTGAGTTCAAATCCTGCCTCAGATACTTGCTGGCTGTTTGACCACGACAAGCAACTCGACCTCTCAGTCTCAGTTTCCTCATCTGTAAACCTGGGTTAATATTCATCTTTAACTTCACAGGGCTGTCAGATCAAATGAGATCAAAAGCGCTAAAGCACTTTGTGCCATATGTAGGCTATTGTCATCACTGCAGTGCCTTCAGCTAAACGAATTTTTGAATGGGAAACTGTACCTATCATACATTCCAGTCTGGGCCAACTGGCCAGTTCCATGAAACAAACATGCCTTAAGCTTGTGGAGCCAAAACCTCATCTGGTCAAAGGTATTTATACCTCCACAAGCTCCTTTTCTTGAAATGAACTTTTTGAAAACCGGGGGTCGTTCCCTCCCCCAACCCCCATTCAGAAGCTCTTTTATTCATTCATTCATTCATTCATTCATTCATTCATTCATTCATTCATTCATTCATTCATTCATTCATTCATTTATTTATTTATTTTCCCCAGAAGCTGTCTTCTAAGTGAAGCGTTCCACACAAGAGCCTTCTAGTGCAGTAAATTCCAGAGTTCCGATGTTGCTTTCATCTTCGCGGTTACAAGTTAGCACTTTAGAGACATCCACTGCAAGTCACCCACGTCATAGCAGGCGGCGGGTGCGTGCTAGTTACTCTCCTCAGTCCTGCTTAGCCTTTGCCTCTACATCAGTAAGAGGTGCAAAGGCACCTCGATGTTTGCAGTGAGGTCAGCGTAGGGCCTGTTCCCTCTTCCAGCGGCACCCCCAAACCGGCGCCGAGGTTGCTGTGACTCCTCTTCTCCAGCCTCCTACAAAATGAAACCAATGAACCCTGTGAGCTTGGGGACAAGGGCCAGGAGGGAGGCGAGGACAAGAGAAGCGATACAGTTATTTGTCGAAGCAAATCGCCCCGGTACAGTACGGCCAATTGTATCGCGCCCGCCCCGCGTGGCCTCTCGAGGCTTGGAAGTAAAGCAAAAACCAAGAACCAAGACTAGGCAGCGACCGAGCAACCCGCTCCCTCCGCCCCTCCCACGCGGAGCAGCAATCCCTTCCCCCAATCGCGGCGCAGAAACGCACTCCTCCCCCACCCCGGCCCGCGCCCCCGCCCTTGCTGTGGGGGAGAGAACGGGCGGGAGGCGCGCGAGCGCGTGCTGTCCGAGCAGCGCCGGCGGCGGCCAGGTCGGCGCGGAGAGGGCGGGGGAGGAGGGAGCGGAGGGGGAGAGGAAGAGGAGAGGGCGGGCGCGCGGGCGGCCGCCGGTGAGGCCTGGGGCGCTGTCGTCACCCGGCGGAACCACCGAGCCGGCGGGGGGAGGCACTGCGGCCGCTCGCGCTCGCGCTTCAGCCGCCGCCGCCGCCGCCGCCTGCGCGGCGCCGGGACAGAGCCCCCACCCCACCCCCGGGCAGGGCGGTCCGGCAGCGCCGAGAGCGCCGGGGGATCCCGCTATCATGTCGCTGAGACAGCGCCTGGCCGCGCTGCTGGTCTGCCTGCGGGACCCGCAGAAAGTGGCCAGCTTCCAGCGGCTGTGCGGGGTGGAAGAGCCGCGGCCGGCCGGGGCGGACGCTGCGCCGCGGGGGGAGCCGGGGACGGCCCGGGAGGAGGGGGGCGGCCGCAAACCGCACGGCGGCGGGGGCAAGCGGCGAGGCTGCGGCGCCAGGAACGGCGTGAGGAATGGGCTGCCGGAGGCCGGCGGGGAGCCGGCGACGGCCACATCCACGGCGGGGGAGCGCGGGAGCGAGGCGACCGTCCACAGCAGAGTGCAGGGTCTGCGGCGCAACTCCCTCACCGGGGAGGAAGGGGAAGTGTACGGAGTGCGGAACTGGCTCCTCTTCTACTTGTTCTCCTTTGGCACCGAGCTGGGCAACGAGCTCTTCTACATCACCTTCTTCCCCTTCTGGATCTGGAACCTGGATGCCCTGGTGGGCCGGAGGCTCGTGATCATGTGGGTCCTGGTCATGTACCTGGGCCAGTGTGCCAAAGACGTCATCCGATGGCCCCGGCCCGCTTCGCCGCCCGTGGTCAAGTTAGAGGTCTTCTATAACTCGGAATACAGCATGCCCTCCACCCATGCCATGTCTGGCACAGCCATCCCCATCTCCCTGGTCCTCCTCACCTACGGCCGCTGGCAGGTAAGCGTGCCCTTCCCACTCCCTCCCTTCTTTGCTCTTCCCTCCCTTTCTCTTTTTTCCCTATTCCTTTCTTTTCTGCTCTTTTCCTTGCCCGTCCTTTCCGTTCCCTTCTTCTTCATTCCCTTTTCTCTTGCCTCCGCTTCCCATCTGGTCCAGTACCTTCTCGTCCCTTCCCCTCCCATCTGTTTCTGTCTTCCTGGAAGGACAGGGTTTGCTTGGGGTCCGATTCGTATCGGGCTGTATGGTTGAGGTTGAACTGGGGGGGAGGAGGAGTTCGTATGTGGTTTGAGAAGTCAGTCAACTAAAGCATTGTGCCTGGCACTGAGCTATGTGCTGGGGATACGGAGAAAGGCAAAAGACAATCCCTGCTCTCAAGGAGCTCACAGTCTCGTGGAGGAAAACCACGGTGCAAAAAAAGCCCCCCAAAACCTAGGTGCAAACAAGGTCTTTACAGGATAAATTGGGATTGTTCTCTGGGGGAAGACACTAAGATTAAGCACTAGGGAGAGCTTCTTGCAGGATTTGAGCCTAGCAGACTGAAGGGATCAGGGAAGCGTGGAGGCTCTAATGAGGAGAGACGGGGATGGGGAGGGTGGGGAGTTTAGTTGAAACCCGCCGCATTAAGTTGCATACTTTTGCACCTTTGAGTTTTGACAAGCCTCCTTCCAAATGCTCTCCTTCCCGTAGGTTTGCAGCCAGTCAATGAGTAATTATTGTAGGAGCAACTTATAGGTCCCAACATCAAAAAAACAAATCTTCCCGTAGATTTCAGGGAAGCGAAAAGTTCTTAAATATGCTAATGGGCTTCTTGTTGAGATGCTCTTACTAAAACTTCTGATCCTAGATTAAGTTTACATAGGGAAGACACATAAATGTCCGAACTCTTAGGATAATTGGTGAAGTTAAGACCCAAGCAATATGACTCAGCCCATGAGATGAATTAAGATGCAAAGGCTTTCTTTTCTGTGACAATACAACCGGAGTATAATTTCAAAATGTACTTCTACAAGTCAGGAATGTTAATACTAGGCATACTATGAAGAACTGAAGTTCAGTTCAGACTGAAAATGCACTTAGAGTTCATGAAATACAGTAGACTTGGGAACTGTTTTTTAAAGGGGTGTGGTGGTTTGCTTATAGGCTAAGAACATTTTACTTCTGGATCACTAGTTTAATTTGCTGAACTACTTTTTATTGTTGCAGAATCTGTAAAATGTGTTTCTAAAAAATGTATTTTGAGTAGGGTGTGCCTTCCAACTTCAAACTAGTTATGCTATGATAATTTTAAGGAATCCACAGATTGGATAATAAATATGGTTCTTATTTAGACTGGTTACTTAAGAATATGGACAAACTTTTCTCCAAAGAGTGGATTTTTAAAATTGATTATCCCATTTGCCCTCCTGTACTGCCTTTTTTCTTCTTCATAAATGTTCCTCTTTTTATAACCACCTTTTTCCCTCATAAAGTACATGTGTAGAATGTTATGTCTGCTTTTTATGCCCTTTCCTAAATTCTAAAGAGGTACTGCAGACCAATCAAGCTTTAACAGCAAAATGCATTATATTATATCTAATAGGATGATCTTTCTTACGATGCAAACTTTTATTTTCTTTTTGCTGTTTCAAAAAACAAACAAATCACCTAAAGTTGAGGGATGCATTCTCACTAAAACCCCCATTAAAATCTGCCTCACTATATCATAGATTTGATTGATACTGGTAGATGAAATAATTTCTCCTATGTATTCTAGTATATCTCTGTTGATGTAACAATAGCTTATAAAAATATCTCTCAACATTAATCACTTATTTACAGAATTTTATATGTAGTCTAATCAACCTCATTTTACGACTTGAGGAGACAGAAGCCTGGAGAAGTGGAGCCGCATAGTCAGGGCCACACAGAAAGTAGTAACAAAGGTAATGTTTGACAGAGCTGGGACTAGAATCTAGCTCTTCTGACTTCCAGTACAGAGTCCCATTCACTATGCTAATAGCAGGATTCTAACTTGTTAGTGATCTATCCACCACACATGGCAACAGATTTCTGCTGTGTAGGTGGCAGTTTTTAAGTGATAATTCAGATCTTAAAGTGGTGTTCACATCTTTTTGCTTGTGTAGGTGAACACTAAATCTTTCAAAGTAAAATTAATACTTCCTAATTTAAGCTTAGTCATTGAAGAATGGGGTTTAGAATGTCTTGGAATGCTACTTATATCTGTTGATGGGCTTTTACTTTTGTTTTTCCTAAACTCGTATTTTTGCATCACAGAATCCTAGAAACTCTGAAGTAGAAGGGACCTCTGAGGCCATTTAGTTAAATCCCATACCTCCCTGACCAAGAATCCCCTCTACTATGTACCCTTCAAGTAATCATCTGGTCTTTGGAGGCCTTCAGTGAGGAAAAACAAACTACCACCTAAAACAGCCCATTCCTCTTTTGGATAGCTCTATTAGGGAGTTTTTTCTAATATCGAGCCTAAATTTTACCTTTATCTAACTACACCTGTTGATCTTAGTTCTGGCTTCTGGGCTAAGCAAAACAAGTCTGACCCTTCTTCCACATTAATTATAGCCCTTCAGACACTTGAAGATAGGTCTTGTGTCCATCCTAAGTCTTTTCTTTTTACATTGTGTACGGTACTTCTATGAAGAACCTCTTCTTAATTGCCTTCATTCAGTAGTTATTTGTGTTCTATTCATGTTAACAGGTAAGAAAGACTAGTTGTGTTTTTGTCCATTCATGCAGAGCAAATGCTGTTCACTGGTCTTTAGATACTAACATTTATGGAGCATAAATCTTGATATTTGGACACCAGGTTTATTTGAATCAAGGTGCAACTTTTTTGTCCGACCTAGTATATTTTATTTGTAAATTGACCTTTTAAGTTTTTTTGGGGGGTGGTTATAATGAAGGCTTTTATTGACTTTAAAGTTACTAAAAATAAGCCTTGTAAAATTAGTTTTAAAACCTTTACATTTTAAAAAATCTGTTTTCAAAAATAAATGCTTTTGCATTTGAAGAAAGATTTAACTTTGTCATTTTGAAAGTTCATGTAGTGAAAGTTCTATCAGTACCAGCGTGTGACTGCAGTAGAAAAAACCTGCCTGATCTTTATAGCTTTCTAGTCTTTTAGTGAAGTGAAAAGCCATGTGCTTGCTCTGTCTTTTCTTGAAATGCTACAGCAGGTAAGCTACTTTGGTACTACTCACAAGGTTTTCATGTTTCTAGGGATGGATGGTAAAGGGAATTCTTACCTTAAAATTGTTAAGATAGGAATCAGAAGGCAAAAAAAAAAATGCTTCATGAACCCATAGTTCACAAGTTTGATTTGAAAGCCCTCTGTTCATCAGCTGGGCTCTGTTTTCTGTTTCTGTGTATCTATTTCCCATGGGCTCTGTTCTCGAAGTTGAGTTATCATAATACCATCCCTTTTACCTTATCTGAAATAACACTTCTTTCTGCTGTCAAAATTCTACTCAAGATTGAATGTGTTTGAAGTTTTTTTGATTAGCCTTTCCTAATCTTATATTCATTGAACCCATTTATTCTACATCCTTGACACCTGCACAAAATGACTGAACTTTTATGTGTATACATTTACCTGCATTATTTCCTTTGTGGATATATTCCAGAAATAAATTTTGAGGAAAAAATATTGATTCCCCCAACCAACAGTATTCCTTTTTGAGCCCCACCCTCCTTAATCCTATGGAGAAATTTCTCTTGGCTCTGGAAATAATCCTCTGCTGTCATTTGGGCTGCTGTCCTATTTAAGTCTGCATTCCTGATTTGCTAGCCTTTACGAGTTATTTGTGACATCACAAGGAGACTGAAACTGTAGTGCCTCAAGCAGTTAATGGGGCGGGATTTATTTTTATTTTTTAAATTTTTTGTGTTAGTGTATTTGGTACAGTCATTGACAGGGGTGGTTCTGGGATGAATAATTTTGACAGCCGTTACCTTATGTTAACATTAGGGATTACTATTCTTATTTTATTAGTTGGATTTGTGTGCAACATGAATTGGAAAGCACATTTCTCTTTATGAACGTGTCACTTAATATTTACTTATTGTCAGGCACTTAACTGTGATTTTTATGTGCTAGGTGGCACAGTGGATATAGTACAGGACCTGGAGTCAGGAAGACTCATCTTCCTGAGTGCAAATCTGGCCTGAAAAGCTTCCTAGCTGTGTGACCCTGGGCAAGTCACTTAACTCTGTTTGGTCTGAGGTTGGATTTTGAACTCAGGTCCTCCTGACTTAAGGGCCAGTGCTCTATCCACTGCACCAGCTAGCTGCCCCTTCCATAGGTATATATAAGAAACCCTCTCACATCACATTTCATCTAAGAAGTTTTTCCCAAAGAGATAGTGTAAATAACAGTTTTTGCTTCTTCCAAAAACTTATGCTTTTATCCCATCATCAACTTCAACAGATTTTAAAAATAGAAAACTAAAATAGCAAAACAACAAAATAAAATACAAAGTTAACCCTAAAAGCCAGTCACCATAGTAGTTGACATAATACAGTGCTTGGGATCCATGTGTGGAAAGGAAAATGCAAGAAGTAGCAAAAGTTAATTTTTTTGGTATTTCAGTAATAACTTCTCCTGTAAAGTAGCGATTATAAAAATAACACGCCCTATCATCTCCACAAGGTCGATAAGATCAATTGGGATGATGTGTGATAGAGCACTTTGTAACTTGAAAGCATTATATAAATGTTAAAATTATAATTCTTCAGTAGTTGTACAGTCTCATGAACACGGCTATTTCTTCCTTATATGTATAGTGCAACACATTCATGCTTTCTCATCCTATGTAATTCTGGGTCGTGTTCTCCCATAGCTCTGTTACAGATGATCTGCCCTATGTGCTGAAGGTCTTCCTCTGGGTCTTATTACCTGTCATTGATATCAGTGCAGGACTCATACTGTCCATTTGTGCTATCTAACTTTCTTTTCCAATCATATGTTTTCTCAAACACATCTTTAATGGCAGTTTTTAAATCCTTGGACAATACTGTCGGCTACTTTATCTGCCATTAATCCCTCAGTTGTCCACAATTTTGATGCTTGGAAAGATGTACTTACATGTAGTATCACTGGGAGAACATTTGTGCTAAAACAATGTGTGGGGTTAGGGGCTTTTTTCTTCTCCATCTTTCTCTGGTACTAGGAAAGAGGTTGGGACTGTTTAAGAATGTTTTTATTTTGTTTTTGTTTTCTAAATTACATGTAAAAACAATTTTTAATATTCTTTTTTAAAATAATTTTTTGAGTTCCAGATTTTCTCCCTTCCTCCTCCTTGAGAAGGCAAGTATTTAATATAGATTATACATGTACAGGCATGCAAAGCATATTTCCATATTAGCCATGTTACAAAAGAGAACAGAAACCAAAAAAGAAAGGAAGAAAAACAAAGAAAGTAAAAAAGTATGCTTCTATCTGCATTTAGAGCCCATAGGTTCTTTCTCTGGAGGTGAATAGCATTTTTCATCATAAGCCCTTTGGAATTGCCTTGTATCATATTGCCGAGAATAGCAATATCATTCACAGTTGATCATCATACAGTATTGCTGTTAACTGTGTACAGTGATTTCCTGGCTTTGCTCACTTTACTTTGCATCAGTTCATGTAAGTCTTCCCAGGTTTTTCTGAAATCATCCTGCTTGTCATTTCTTATAGCACAATAGTATTCTTATCACAATCATATACCACAACTTGTTTAGCCAGTCTCTAGTTGATGGGCATCCCTTCACTTTCTAGTTCTTTGCCACCACAAAAAGATCTGCTGTAAATATATTTTTATGTATAGAACCTTTTCTTATTTCTTTGATCTCTTTGAGATACAGATCTAGTAGTGGTATCGATGGGTCAAAGGGTATGAATTATCATATCCTTTCATATCATATAGCCTTTTGAATATAGTTCTCTATTGCTCTCTATAATGATTGGATCAGTAACTCCACCAAATAGTTCATTAGTGTCCCAATTTTTCTACCTCCCTTTTCAGCATTCATCATCTTCCTTTTCTGTCGTATTAGCCAATCTGATGTATGGAGTGGTACCTCAGAGTTGTTTTAATTTACATTTCTCTAATTAGTAGTGATTTAGAGATTTTTTTCACATGATTATAGATAGCTTTGGTTTCTTCTTCTGAAAACTGACTATTCATATCCTCCATATATTTGAGAATATAAGAGAAACTAGCTATAAAAAATTTCCCCACCAGTTTCCTGCTTTCCTTCTAATCTTGGCCACATTGGTTTTGTTTATGAAGAGGTTGGGATTGTTAAAAGCACTTTCCCAAATTCAGTCCATAAAAGTTTCTTTCTCCTGTTTGCTTCTGGACCCAACTTCTCTGTCACAGGTACATGTGCTAATGTTTATAATAGTTTCTGCTTGCTCCCAGAGAGAAGAACTGATTTTAATGGATGGAAATTGCAGAAAAACAGATTTAGGGTTCATCTGAGGAAAAGCTTCCAAACGATTAGATATTTTTAAAAGTGGAATGTGCTGTCTGGGGAGATAGTAGTTTCTCCTTGCCTAGAGGTTTTCTGGCAAAAGCTGGGTGACTGCTAGCATATTACAGAGAAGATTCTTGATCAGGTATAGGTTAGATTGGAATCCCACAATCCCAAACTGAAAAGGAATTCCCACTGTGACATAATATCAACTGGACTGAACTGGCCTCTACCCCTTGGTGGCTGAAGTGGAGCAAAGCAGGTTAGAGACAGGAGAGTCTGGAATCAAACAGAAGTTTAATTTCAAATTGAGGGAAATGGCTTGCAAGCGAGGAGGCAGATTAGACGTGTGTGCCAGGGCCCTGCCCTTAATGGAAGGTCCTGAGGCAGTGGGGCTGAATCTTGATTTGTACGTTTGTGGCTAACCAAAGAGTCAAACACTGTAGTGTAGCAAGAGTAGTGAGGCACAACAGTAACAGTAAGGCAAGGTTGTCTAGTGACAAAAAATCCATTCGTAGCAGGGCTTCATGTCTGGGCCTGTTGGTGCTTGCCAGAGCTTGTAGATCGTCAGTTCTAGAAGGTGAGTGCAAAGGACTGTTGTTATGCCAAGCTCAGGGCACAGCCTGCTTGCTGGGTCTTAGCTCTAGAAAACAGGGTGTCTCCTAATATCTTGACACATAGCAAGTATGCATCTGTCCTCTATTTGAAAACTTCTAAGGAAAAGGATCTCCCTCCCCCCAGAGGACTTCATTGCATTTTTTTGGATAGCTCCAATAACTAGGAAAGAGTTAGATGGCTCAGTGGCTAGAGTGCTAGACTTGGAGCCAGGAAGACCTGAGTTCAAATCCAACCTCAGACACTTTCCAGCCATGTGACCGCAGGCAAGTCATTAAACCTCTGTTTGTCTATTTGCCTAGAGAAGGAAATGGCAAACCACTTCAGTGTCTTTGCCAAGAAAACCCCAAATGGGGTCATGGAGAGTCAAACACAACTGAATGACTGAGCAACAACAATGACTAGGAAAGTTTTCCCAACATCAAACTTACATTTTCTTTTTTGTAACTTCTACCCATTGTTTCTGGTAATGTCTGTTGAGGCCTAGTTTAGTCCTTCTTCTATGTAATAGTTCTTCAACTACTGGAACATCATTATCATGATCCTTCCTCTCCTTTGAGTCATCTCTTCTCTAGGCTAAATATAACCAGATCTTTCAACTGATCCTAATATGGCATGAACTGGAGACCATTTGGGCAGAGAAAGAACTCCAGGCAATCTCTGTATAATTGGAGTCTCCTATCATTGTTATACTTTGCCTCTGTGCAAGGCTTGTAATCAGTTATACAGGCTCCTCATCTTACTCCTTTTTCTGCTCAAGTGGTCTGTAGTATATATACTCCAATGAGGAAAATTACTTCGGTTTCCTTTTGTCTTTACCCAAATGGCTTTCCATCATCCTTCATTAGGAATCACTCATCTCTGTATTTTAAATCATGTAAATAGCTTCTGAGGTTCCTACCAACTCGGAAACACTGGGATCTAAGATGAATCTACCAGTTAGGTATAACCATGGCAAATAGTGTCACAGGTATTATAAGTATATAAATTTCAGTAATTGTGAGATATCTATATGCACATATATACATATATATCACATGTACAGCTCATATATGTATATATGTGTATTTTCTGTATATTTTTATCATGTGGCTTCAATTATGCAAGACCAGTTCTTACATTCCCTTTTAAAGGATAGGCACAGCATTAAGCATGTTCTAGTACCGTAGGATCTAGACCTGGAAGTGATTTTACAGATCATTTATTTAAATATTTTTGTTTTATAGATGAAAAAAATTGAGGCCCAGAGTGGTATAGTACAAGTTTAAAAAAATAGAATTGGTTATAATAAGACAGTTCTTGTTTTATGTAAATGGACATTTTCACAAACCTCTATGTAAAGTGATTTTTTTTACATAATGTAAATTTGCCTGCTGAGGTAGGCCAGGAAGGGAGGGAGAGTTGAAGAAGGTAAGAAGAGGACCCAGGAGCTGGTGGAGTGAGGGGGTCTGCACTAGGTTCAGGGATAGCAGGGGTCAGAAAGAGGAGCCAGAGCTGGAGGAGGGGTGGAGTGGAGGTGGGGCCAGCTACCTTGGAGCCAGACACAAACAGGAGAGGTCTGGTAACCGGGGAGTGGAGGCCCAGAACCCAAGCTGAGACAGAAGAAATACACTGGAAGAGTGGAGTGAACATGGGTGGGTGGGCAGAACAGGGCATAGGTCTCCTCTGTCCTTGCAGGAAGTCTCAAGCCAAGCCAGTGGTGGTCTCTCTCATCGTCTGTTCTTCTGCTTTGACTTGGAAGGTTTGAGTGCCAAGTGGATGGGTAGGAGGCACAGTACTGTACAGTAAAATTAACCTAGGTGTTTTTTTGGAATATGGATTTCTTTCAGAATTCTTTTTGCAAAGTCAAATTTGTATAATGCAAATTTATGTAAAGCAAGAACTGTCTACACTCTTAATATTTTAATATAGTGACAGCATTCAAATATTAAAGAATAGTTCTAAGATCTATGCTGATTAAACCACCATTCAGATCTTTCCAAAGTGGGAGAAGGGCATGGGACTAGGTAGTCATGAAAAACTAGGAAGAAAGAAAAAGTTAAAAAGAAAGATGAAAACAGTGGAAGAGTCTTACAGTAATAAAAAGTTAACTCTGTGTGTGTGTATATGCACACATAGATATAGTGTGTAAAAGTTCATAAAGCCCCTTACAGATAGAATTTCATTTCATCCTCATGATAACTAGCATTTAAATAGCACCTTAATATTTGCAAAGGGCTTCAAAATATCTCATTATATTTTCACCTACCAGTGAGGTAGATGCTATTATTATCCCCATTTTACAAATGAAGAAACTGAGAGAGGCTAAGTTACTTCCCAAGGTCACATAGCCAGCAAGTATTGGAGGTAGAATTTTAACTGTACTGCAGATCTGGTACTCCATTGCTATGCTTAATAGGACTAGGAGGATTGTGATAAATTTTAGAAAATTTTTAATTTAGCACAGAGTAAAAATAAAGTTTTGAGACAGTATGGCTTGGGTGATAGTTCTACACTTCTAGTTAGGAAGATTAGGGTTCACTTCCTTGCTTTGACACTTAATTAGTTTCCATGGGCAAAGGACAGCCTCTCAGCTTCAGGCCACACTCCAAGTATAAAAGTTATTGGCAAGTTCCTATTAGCAGTGGTCAAGAAAGTTCCCACCCTAGAGGTTTCTGACACCTAAAAAAAAATCTCAAATGTTGCTATTTACATGTTAACTTTATTTAAAGAAGGAGATAGATAGATAGATAGATAGATAGATAGACAGACAGACAGACAGACAGACAAACAAGACAGTCTTCTGTGAAGTAAAATAGATCTTTGGAACCTACAAAAAAGGGGAAAAAATCACCGATGTGTAATAAGCTGTATGAGAGTCAGCTATACTACAGTGATATTTTGATTAATGAATTCCCTGGGAACAAAAGTCCTTTATTTGATGTGTTAAGAGAAAGGTAAAAAACCTCATAAATCATGTGAAGCTGCATTAAAAAATACCTTAGTACCTGGCTTCTATTTTCTCTATGCCAAATGGAAGGTAAAAGGCTAACCTTGGACTAACTTGCTTTCTGAGAGGTTTTGTCTTTTTTCCCATCCTTGGACTACTATTGTGATGTGAATCCCTCTTTCCATTTCCTGTAACCAATTCTCTGCTTATATTAAATATCTTCTCCTCCTCCTCCTGTCAAAAAAGGGAAGGAATCTGATGACATGATTAGGATGTTTTTTTATCCGTCCTTGAGCTTCAGTTAAATTATCACTCTATTCACGCTCAAGTATTAATTTAAACATGCATTTATGTTTTAAGTCTTTTGTCTCTAAGTAGATAATGAAAAACTTTTTCCCTGGTAAAAGAGTTTCTGGCATCAGCATAAAGTGTAGATTTTTATGGATTTTCGGGCCCCAGAATTCATAATGGACTGATTCTGACTGGTCCTAAAAATCAATCTGATTTTGTCCTTTAAGGATTACTTGCTGGTAAGGGATGTGGAAAAGACCATCCAAAGTTTCCTTCTCCCAAAATCTGTCCAAAATATTTTTCCATCCAATCTTCCCATTTTTCCCCAGATGGTCTTGTGAGGCTGTGGAGTTCTTAGCACCGTACCCTACTATTCCCTGCAGGCATATTCTTTCCTTCCAGGTCTTCTCTCACTAGCTTCGAAGCATAATTTATACCTTTCTCCTGATTTTAACTTAGATTCACATCCTAGCTCATGCCCATTCTTTTGCTCTGGATCCAGTATTTAATGAGCTTTCTCTTAGTTGACAAATTCAAGACCTTTTCTAAGTCTTACACCTTTCTACTCTTTCCATGGCTTTTCATACCCCTTCCTCTTACATATTTTCTTATTCCTTTGATTTTATGATAACACTTATTTTTAGGAGGCAGCTAAGCAGTATAGAGGATAGAGGGCTGGACTTTGAGTCAGGAAGACCTGAGTTCAACTCATATTTTAGACATTTAATAGCTGTGTGCCCCTACTTCCGATTTATCCTCTATATACCTTGTACTTCTTTGCATGTTAGAATGCATTCTAAATTCTTCATTAGAATTGGAGCTCTTTGGGGGCTGCTAGGTGGCGCGGTGGATAGAGCACCGGCCCTGAAGTCAGGAGGACCTGAGTTCAAATGTGGCCTCAGACCAAATTCTTGACACTTATTAGCTGTGTGACCCTGGGCAAGTCACTTAACCCCAATTGCCTAAAAGCAAAAAAAAAAAAAAAGGAATAGGAGCTCTTTGAAGACAGGAATTGTTTTCCTTTCTTTGTATCCCAAGCCCTTAGCACAATGCATGACACTTTATAAATGCTTAATAAGTGCTTGTTGACTTACAAACTTAACTTATATGTACCTTTGTTTCCTCATTTGTAAAAAAGAGGAAGTTTGACTCATGGCTTATAAGGTCTCATGAAGCTCTAAATCTGTGTTCATATGATCCCAGTTCTTCTACTTAACCACTTCTCAGGTTCTTTTGTGGGGTCATCAGCCATGTCCTAATTAGCCCAGCATTCTGTCCGGGGCCCTCTTCTTTATCTCCCCCTTCCTTTTCCTTTCCTCCCCCTTCCCCAACAGTGCCGATGACTCCCAGATCTAGATTTCTATCCCTTTCTTTCTCCTGAGCTCTGTCCATCTCCTACTCCGCCAGCTATGCGTGGAATGTTCTTTATCTTACTTCTGCCTCTTGGAATCCCTAACATTTTTCAGGGCTCAGTTCAGGTGCCCCCTCCTAAATGGTGCCTTTGCTGTAACACTTCCTCCCCAATTAAGTTTCTTGAGGGACAGTTTCAGTTTTATCTTAGTGCCTTTCACATAGTAGCACTTAAATGTGTATTGAATTGAATCAGAAATTGAAAGATCGATATAGCTCCTCTATCAGTATATAATAAAGGTTCATGTTTTAATACCATCATCCTACCAGTGTTATATAGAATATGACTGAGTCATGGAATACTACAGTCTCTCAAGTGTTACCAAAAAAACCATAGTGATTATGTTGAAGCAACATAAAACAAATGAGAACCTTTGAAAAAATGCTAGAATAAAGGATAGCATTAGGGTAGTGGATGATCAAAAAAGATGATCTGGTCATGTGGCAAGAGAGAGGAATGACAGGGGGTCAGGACAAGTGCTTCACTGTTATACTCCTATTATCAGGAGAGAATGAGGAACTCCTCCTCCCTCAGAGTCAAAGGACCTGAGTTCAGATCCCAGCTCTACCATTTACTACCTTTGTGACCTTGCAAATTATTTAAGTTCTCCTGTCTTCAGGTCCTTTTCTGTAAAATAGGGGTGGAGGTGAACTAGATAACTGCCAATGTCCCTTTTAGCTCTAAATCTGTGATCCTAGGATAATGATAGACAAGATGGGCAGGCATGGATGAGCTGCATTCTCTACCGATGGAGAGAATACCTACATTGATGACATCATAGATCTATGTGTATTTTTGGATATATTAAAAAGTTTGAAGGTAATATTCAGAGTTAAATCATTATTCCCACCATTGATAAATTATTCATAATATAAAAATGTATTTCTTGCCAGATTTATATTCCTGTTCACAATTAATATTTCTCTGAAATTATGAGGCAATTAGTTTGCTATAGTAGTGGGAAGTCCATGTAATCTTTGAGTATTTAAATTTAGATATAAAGTGTTTTTAAGGACATGACAAAATGTAGTTAGAACAAAGTTGCCAAAATTAAGCAAGGTAACTTCTAGTGGGAAATACAGTTGGTTGTTATATTTGTAGCAGGCCTCCTCCGCCAAACATAGACTCTCATGAATGGTATATCTGATCCTGGAAGCCTGACTTCAAAGGGTCATTCTCTCTTTGGTTTATTGCCTCGGCATCAGAGCTTTGTTTTGGGTAAATCTCCAAAATAAAGCTTAGGCTTCTGCAGACGTGGGTAAAAGATTCTCTACAGCCCATATAACACTCAGTATATACACTAAATGGGCTTTGGCTTTAGGATAGCCTTTATCATAACACAGAAAATGCCTAGGATACAAAGCAGTCACAGGAATCCATGAATAACCACAGAAACATAAAGCATTTAGCCCATTAAGCTCTCTCTGGAACCTAAACACAGTTTGGAGGCAGCTGATGCAATCCTTCATCTTGGACCTGTTTGGTTTGAGTAACTTACTGCTATAACAGGGAATGGTTGTCAAGGCCTGTAACTCCTGCTTCCCTCTCCCAACCCTGATATGATTTAGGTCTTCCAGCCCCATCGCCCACATTGGCATTCTTATTTCTTCTCCAAGAATACCACTGAGGATACCTGGTGCCAGAATCTCAAACTTGGGGGTTTATTATGAAGTAACTCCCAAGGCATGGGAAGCCCTTTCTCAGGAACTCAGTTCTCTGACTTCTTGTCAGGAAAGGAAACAAAAGTAGAAACTGGCCAGGCACCTGAGAGCCAGGAACCTCAGACCAATCGGGCAACACATAACTGCTGACCATATGCTTCTTCTACAAATCACCATTTTCTTTTGGGTAGGGGAGGGAAGTCCAAGGAAAGAGAGCACCTGAAACAGGGCCAAGTAGTTTCACAGTTTACTTTTATAGAACATTTGGAGGGGCAGCTCTTCTGAAATGAATCTATCTTCCCTGCTGCACTTGTCAATCTTCTTGGAAGGTGGCACCAGACACTAGAAGCCAATCAGAGCATTCCCTGTCTACTGTCAGTTTACAAGGTGCCAGGGCACATGTCTACCTCCACGGAAGGTGCTCTTTCAGTTAATCTCTATGCCCTGTACATCAAGTTGATATGGGGACCTGACAGCTTCTCTGAATAAACCTCCCTCGGTTGTTATTCATGGGCCCTTTATATACACAGTTTTCCAAAAGTCTTAGTGCAGTTTTAAGCTAAAGCTTAAATGGATTTTTCCAACAACTTATACTTTGTGAATCACCCAGACTCTTTATTTTTTCTTATTTGTCTCTTGCCTTTTTGCCTTTTAGCCCTTCCTTGGTATCTCTGCTAAAAAGTGAATGAAGGAAAGCTGTCCCATTCAGAAATAAAGCTCCACTGAAAGCTTAAATTTATTTTGTTTTATTGTTCAAAGTTTGCTCATTTTTAAGGTAACTCAATTTTTTACTTTTTGTTTCTATTATCTCTATATTATCCACTCCTGTAATACATAAGTCAAATAAAGCAGTTCACTAAAAAATAGAATGGGAATGGTTAGATAGGTTAATTAAGCAATAACCTTTTAAAGTTACTGAAGAAGGCATTGTTCTAGGTCCTGGAGATTAATAGAAAATGAAATTATCCTTACTTACAAGAAGTTTACATTCTAGGCTATTTTAATATTAGAATCATTATGGGAAATTCATTCTAAAAGGCTTCTGTAGATACAGGTAAAAGTTTCCCCATATCCTACACAACACTCAATATACAGTATAAGCTTTGGTACAATATGGGTTGAGGTACAAAGGACTCCTCAGTAAACATAGCTATTTATCATAATTGTTTAAAATGTTATGAATAATTTCGTTGTGATTATGCAAGGTAGATAATTAGAAATTAAGAATAGCCTTCAGTTACCTTTAAAATCAAAAGTGGAAGCTGCTTATGTGAATCCCAAGTATGTATGGCAAATATTTGTAGAAAACATAGTATACTTTGGAATACATGGGGATAAGAAAACTGTTTAGTTCAATAACTGAAGGAAATGTTTCGATAAGTTAGTCCCCACTCTTTATAGGATATGCTCTGTGCAGATTAGATAGCGGTTAAAAAAGTTGAAAGTATCCAACTAGTTTCATTTAGGTTTAGCTGGTTTTAATTAGCAGGGAATGATACTGACAATTTTGGTTTCACTTTGGACAATATTTTACAAATTTTAAATTATTAAAATAGTTATTACCTAATATTCTGTGAATTAATAATTGAATAATTTTACACTTATACAGAAGATTTTTGTTGGGGGGAAAAGATAAAATCCATTGAGAAGTGGTCTGGCTTAGTGAGTAGAAAGCAAGCTTCAAAGTCAGGAGGTCCTGGATTCAAGTCTTTACCTCTGACACGAACTGACTGTGTGACTCAGGGCAAGTCACATGACCTTAGCAGTCCATGCATTCTGTGTAAGTCTGTAAATTGCAAAGCATTTGCACATCTGCCCTGGTCTTGGTTACCTTGTTGGGAATTCCCTATGACAATGAAAATCACAGGTCCTGAATCTCTTCTTTCTTTCCACTGCCCCCCCCCCCAATCTCGTTATGCAAAGGCTTCAGAGTGTGTATAAATAAATTTAGCAGGCTAAAGGATTCAATTCCCTGAGCAAAAAGATAGTTATAAAATATCTGTCAAATGAGAAAATTTATCAGAAATTTAAAGTATGTAATATCTCTATTTGACAAATGGTTGTTAGTTTTCTACTTTAAAAACTAGAAATTATTTTTGAAATTTTGATAAATTATTTCATTTTGGCTCATGTAAGAAACAAAATTTTACCGTATTCAAAATTCAGTTTGCCAGTTTATCTTTTTTATTAATGAATTTATTTTTAGTTTTCAGAATTTACTTCTACAAGATTTTGAGTTCCAAATTTTCTTCCCATCTTTCCCCTCCCCCCATCCCAAGATGATGTGCGTTCTGAATACCCTTTCCCTGAAACTGCCCTCCCTTCTATCACCTCCCCCGACCTTATCCCCTTCCCCTTCTATATTCCTGTAGGGCAGGATAGATTTCTATACCCCATTGCCTGTATATCTTATTTCCCAGTTGCATGTAAAAAAGTTTTTAACATTTGTTTTTCAAACTTTGAGTTCCAAATTCTTTCCTTTCCTCCCTCTCCACCCACCCTCATTGAGAAGACAAGCAATTTGATATAGGTTATACATGTGTAGTCATGCAAAACACTTCCATAATAGTAATGTTGTAAAAGACTAACTATATTTCTCTCCATCCTATCCTGCCCCCCCCTTTTCTGTTCTCTTCTTTGACCCTGTCCCTCCTCAGAAGTGATTGCTTCTGATTACCCCTCCCCCAATCTGCCCTCCCTTTTATCATCTCCCCTTCTATTATCCCCTTCCGTCCTGTTTTTCTATATGGTAAGATAGATTTCTATACCCAAATGAGAATAAGATTCACTCATTCCCTCTCACCTCCCCCCTCTTGCCCCTCACCGTAAGAGCTTTTTCTTGCCTCTTTTATGTGAGGTAATTTACCCCATTCTATCTCTCTCTCCTCCTCCCCCCAGTACAATCCTCTGTCACCCTTTAATTTTATTTTTGGGGTATCATCCCTTCATATTCAACTCACCCTGTGCCCTCCGTGTGTGTGTGTGTGTGTGTGTGTGTGTGTGTGTGTGTATGTAGAGAGAGAGAGATATATGTATGTATATATTCCCTCCAACTACCCTAATACTCAGAAAGGTCTCGTGAATTACAAATATCATCTTTCCATGTAGGCATGTAAATAATTCAACTTTAATAAGTCCCTTTTTCCTGTTTACCTTTTCATATTTCTCTTGAGTATTGTATTTGAAAGCCAAATTTTCTATTTAGTTCTGGTCTTTTCCATCAAGAATGCTTGAAAGTTGTCCTCTGTTTCATTGAATGTCTATTTTTTTCCTCTGAAGGATTATACTCAGTTTTGCTGGGTAGGTGATTCTTGGTTTTAATCCTAGCTCCTTTGACCTCCAGAAAATCATATTCCAAGCCCTCTGATCCCTTAATTTAGAAGCTGATAAATCTTGTGTTTCCATATTACTTGAATTGTTTCTGGCTGCTTGCAGTATTTTCTCCTTAATCTGTGAACTCTGGAATTTGACTATAATATTCCTAGAAATTTTCCTTTTGGGATTTCTTTCAGGATATGATCTGTGGATTCTTTCAATTGCTATTTTACCCTCTGATTCTAGAATATCAGGGCAGTTTTCTTTAACAATTTCTTGAAAGATGATGTCAAGGCTCTTTTTTTGATCATGGTTTTCAGGTAGTCCAATAATTTTAAAATAATCTCTCCTGGATCTATTTTCCAGGTCAGTTGTTTTTCCAATGAGATATTTCACATTGTCTTCTACTTTTTCATTCTTTTGGCTTTGTTTTATTGTTTCTTAATTTCTCTTCCATTTGTTCCTCTAATTTTCAAGGAATTATTTTCTTCAGTGAGCTTTTGGACCTTCTTTTCCATTTGGCCAGTTATGCTTTTTAAAGAATTCTTCTCCTCATTGGCTTTTTGGAGCTTTTTTAGCATTTGGCCTAGTCTGTTTTTTAAGGTATTATTTTCTATTGTGTCTCCTTTACCAAGCTGTTGACTCATTTTTCATGATTTTCTTATATCTCTCTCCTTTTTCTTCCCAATTTTTCCTTTACCTGTCTTACTTGATCTTCAAAATTCCTTTTGAGCTTTTCCATGGCCTAAGACCAATTCCTGGGTTTTTTTTGCAGGCTGTAGATGTAGAAGTTTTGACTGTGTTGTCTCCTTCTGGTTATATATTTTGATCTTGTCACCCAAAGTAAGATTCTGTATTCTGACTTTTTTCCCACTGTTTGCTCATGTTCTCAGCCAATTACTTGACTTTTTAACTGTTTGTTAAGGTAGAGCTCTGCTTCCAGTGTGGAGGGTGTACTGTCCCAAGCTTCAGGGATTTTGTGTAGCCGTTTTCAGAGATACTTCTAGGGACCTGTAAATTTTCAGTTCTTCCAAGGTGGTGTGATCAAAGGAGAGGTATTTACTCCTTTCCTGGCCTGTGCTCTGGTCTGTGAGTGATCACAAGCACTCTTTTCTGCCTTGGAACTGTGAGGAGGATTTTCTCTCTCCATTGATGCCGTAAGGTCTGCCATGCCAGTGCTTCTCCTTGCCCCAGTACCACCACCTGGGACTGTGACCCAGATCCAAGCACAGGCAAAGCAAGGGAATCCTGCCTCAGCACCAGCAAAGAGATCCCTGCAGTCCCCCTCTGATCAGCCTCTCCATCTCCCCCAGTGTCTTTGGCCACCGCCCCAGGGCTGTGCTAGAGCTAGGGCTGGGCCACACTCCTCTCTCCCCCAGGGCTGACAAACCTTTTCCATTGAACTTCTAAGCTGTGTTTGGCGTTTGTAAATTAAAAAAAAAAAAATCTGGAAACAGCCACAGCTGTTCATGATTCAGTCCTCTGAGGCCTACTCCAGGTTTGCTGGGGCCCTGTCATTGCCTTCTCAGCCCACACTGAACTGCACTTCTCTCCCAGCATAGAGCAACAGACCTATCCTATCATCCATTCAGGTTGTCTTAGGCTGGAAATTTCTTTCACTCTGTCTTTTTGTAGGTTCTGCTGCCCTAGAATTTGTTTAGAATCACTTTTTACAGGTATTTGGAGGGGTTCAAGCAAGTCACTGCTTTTGGTTTCTTTTTTCTTTTTTTGTGTGAGGCAATTGGGGTTAAGTGACTTGCCCAGAGTCACACAGCTAGTAAGTGTTAGGTGTCTGAGGTCACATTTGAACTCAGATCCTCCTGACTCCAGGGCCAGTGCTCTATCCACTGTGCCACTTAGCTGCCCCAAGTCACTGCTTTTACTCTGTCATCTTGACTCTGCCCCTTCAGTTTGCCAGTTTTTTAAACCAACATATGGGGATCTTTTCACATTTTCTATCATTTCTTCACCGCCATATTTTCTTTCTCCTCATATTTTCCTTCTCTCATATTTTCCTCCCCTTATTTCTCCCTTATTATTTCTTTATTTTTCATTGTTGAGTTTTTATCTTCTATTAAAGACCTTTCCTATTTCCTTTCTTCTCCTTTCTGCTCTTCTTCATTCACCTTTGCTCTCCAATAACCTGTTCTCTCCTTAACTCTCATTTTTACCATCTCTCTTCCACACAGTAGCAGCTTGAGAAGCTAGAAAGGTAACTAGCATTTACATAGCACTTTCAGGTTTACAAAGTACTTTAGAAATATTAAATCATTTTTTCTTCACAACAGCCTTCCACGTAAGTGTTATATTAGCCACATTTTATAGATGGGGAAACTGAAGCAGTCAGAGCTTGTGAATTTTCCAAGGTCACACAGCTAATAAGTGTTAATTTGAACTCAGGTCTTCTGGATTACAGGAACTATACTTTATCGACTTCTCTGCCTAACTGCCTCTGGACCCTCTTCTTTGGGCATAAGACCTATGTACTCAACAGTCCTCATCGCCCAAGTAGTAATGTTGAGCTTCGGAAGTTGAGAAGAAACACAGTGGATCAGATTTTTTCTCCTTGGATTTTCATCTTTTATGCTTCCCTTTGAGTGTGGCAATCCTTTTGTTAAGGATAAAACAGTGACTCAACCCACAGTTCCTTTTCACTATTCGCAGAAGCCAATTTGCTCTGTAACTTGTGACTGTTTCCATATTAGTACAATTAAGATTACATTTTAAAACCCCAAGTCAGATTTTTATTTGATTACATTTTCACTGAAAATTGGAAGCGCTGGGAAAAAAAAAGAAGCAGACTGGAGAGATTAAAAAAAAAGTTCAGGAGAAGTACAGTAACTATAATTTACCAACTAACTATTAAACAACGAATAGCAAGGTGTTGCTGGAGTGAGTATGAGGTAGATTAGTTTAGGTGCAGTAGGGTGTTCTACATGTGGAGCAACTATTCAGAATAGATGAAATGCTTGGAGTAAGACATGACTGTGTGATTTCTAGGAATGAACTATTGGAATGGGAGGGATCTAGACTGTTTTGGACTCTTGGTAGCAGTTGCAAGATAAGTATATCAGCCAGTTGGGGAAGTGTGAGTTCAGAGTTTAAGGAAAGAGGCGTGGCTTATTTACATTTAATAAAGGTTATTTACTCTCTGTTAGGATGAATTCAACTCAGCACTCTACCTCATTTCTGTCTCTTTCACTAGAGATCCCTCATACCTAGAATGTATTCATCCTCTTGTGCCATCTATGGAAAGGCTTTTCTGTTCCCCATAGCTGTTAGTACTCTCTTTTTCTCAGATTATCATGTGTATAATTTATCTTTTTACTAGTATCCCCATCCCACCCCTAGTAGAATTTAAGCTGCTCTGGGTCAGGAGTCTTTTTTTTTTTTGTCTACCTTGCACTTAATGAAATGCTTCTTGAATTAGTTTGGAATTGATGGGAAAATGTGTTTAAAAAGAGAGCCTATCCAAAGTGCTGGAATCTGTTCCCTTTCCACAGTATTTTGAGCAGCATAGTAATTGTAAGTACTGTGGATGCTGATTTATACTTCTGCAGACCTTACAATTTTAATGTCATGTTTTTCTCCCACGCTCCCAGTGTATGTTTCTCTGGTGTCTCATTGTGGCACAGAGATGTGCCTGAGTTCTGGAAGACTGTGCCTATGGGCTGTGATCTCAGTCTGGTGCTACCAAAGAGGAAAGGCTTTGGGCACAGTTCTAGTCATGGCATGATTATGAAAGAAATAGAGTAGAAAGTGAGTCATTCTCTGAATCAAGGACTTGAAGTTCAGTACTACAAAGCTCCCCAAAGAACTCTAATAAAGAGACTAGAACATATATATAAAACAGGAGATTCTACCAGGCTGTGTTCTGGTTTCCTTAAGCTCTGTCCAACCATGTTAACTGGATACTCACTAAATTCCAGCAGCTCCCTGTCACCGCTAGGATCAAATATGAAATCATCTATTTGGTATTTAAAGCCCTTTTTAACCTATCCTTCCAGTCTTTCATATCTTCTTATACTGTACTTCCTCCCCTTCTTACTTTTTGATCCAATGATACTGACCTTGCTGTTTCAGAAAAAAGGACACTCAATCTCATGGCTCTAGGTATTTTCTTTGGCTGTCCCTCATGCCTGGAATTCATTTTTGCTTCCTAATTCCTCTGGCTTCCTTCAAAAGCCAACTAAAATCCCACTTTCTACAGGAAGCCTTTCCCAATCCCTTTTAATTCTAATGGCTTCCTTCAGTTAATTATTTCTGATTTATCCTATATATATAGCTTGCTTGTACATATTTCTTTGTTGTCTCCCCTATGAGATTGTGAGTTCCTCAAGGGCCACTCCATCTTTTGCCTCTCTTTGTATCTCTACCATTTAGCATAGTGCCTGACACATGAGGCTGAATAAATGCTTGTTAACTGACTGACTGGAGACCAAGTTGTGTCTTGTTGATGTAAATTCAAACTCTCAAATGATTAGCTTAGGGTAATAAATGGTTAGAATTTTTTCTTCTAAAGTTACTCACTGGCACCGACTATAGGCTTTACATTTATCTTTTGTGGCTATGTTTACATTATGTATTTTTTCTTGATAGTACCAGTTGTTGTAGATACCCTTCCCCCTCCAATGTTCACTTTATAAATACTCAATTTCTTACTGGTATTGGGGGAGACAGGCAGCAAGTGAAATGGATTGTGTTCTTTAAAACATTTCTACCTCTTACCTCTAGCCGTTTTAGTTTTATGTCTTCATCATACTAAAGAGTCAAATTTTGAAGGTAGGTGTGAGAACCCAGATTTGATCTGTTGTCTCCTTCTTACTTCTTCCTTCTCTATTCCAAGGCTTTACTATATATTATATCAACAGATACAATACCCAGAGTCACTCAGTGTCACCCGTGGTAAGAGGCACTGCAGTTTCTCGTGTGATTTCTAGATACTTGTTGATCAGCTCTGCAAATAACATTCTAGGTTCTAGCTCTAAGAAGTGCTACATATTTTGTGAATTTATGCTTAACTATTTCTTTATTACAAAAAGGGATTCAATCATGGGGGATGGGAGAGGGGAACTTGGTATATTAGAAATAACTGATACAAGCAAAAGACATTAATAAAATATGTGTGTTTTAGAAGTGTTATGTAAACAAAAACTATTATGGATAATAATCTCCATCTGTTTGCTACATTTTTATGATTTGTTAGCAGAGAATGACTATTCATTAAGCTGAACATACTAACATTTAAAAATATCCAATGTTGTATGCTAACTTTATTTGAAAGCAAAGGCCATATTTTAATTAGCCAGAGTATCACGTTCATTTATCGGCACCACATTTTAGGAAGCACATTGATAAGCTGGAGAACATCCAAAGAAAATTACTAGGGTGATGAAGGGCCTTGAGATCATACCATCTGAAGCCTGGTTGAAGAAACTGAGGATGTTTATCCTGGGGAGAAGACTAATGAAAGGATGCAGCAATTGTTTTCATATATGTGAAGGGTTTTTTGTAGAAGAGGGATTAGAGATGTGTTCTCCTTGGCTCTGGAGGGCAGAAGCAGGAGCAATATTGTTTACCCTTCCTTTTTCAAAGAGGATCAGTGACATCATGGGGTGATGTCTTGATTTTTGAGTGAATTGGATTTAGGTGAGGCAGAGTTACACAAAGTTGTCAGCCTCACTATTTCTTCCAAAGTCATAGAAGTTCAGTGGCAATTCAAAAGTCAAAATGGCTGATGATGGCCTGAGAGGCAGTGGGTGACCTTGACGTCTTCAATGTCTTATCAAGATCTTAGTGACCTTGGCGTCTTCAGTGTCTTATCAAGATCTTAGCACTTCACAGATCTTGTTTCAGTCACCTTCACCAGTTGAAACAAATTGTTTTAATCTGCCCGTTCTTCCAGGGAAGTCTTCACATGCTTGGGGTAGACATTCCCCTAACTCACAGGCAGGTTTGAGGCCTATTGGTTACCCTCAAATTAGTTTAGTCCCTCTGCCAAGACAGTTTACTGGGGTGTGGCAGCTGTGTATACTACAACTTCTTGGGTTATGTGGGGTGTCCAGAGAGGCCTAGCACCTCTGGTAATGACGGCTTGCCAAGCCCTTTTCAGGGCTCCTTATCCACCCTTGGTGTCCATGTGTCACCCAACTCTCACTTGTGGCTCTAAGAAGCTATGTGAATGAGCTACAAAGAGACAAATTTAGGATTGTGATAAGGAAAAGTTTTCCCAACAACGAGAGCTCTGCAAAAGCAGAGTAGTTGCTTTGGGAGTTAATACGTTCTTCTTCACTCAAAGGCTAGATGACCACTTGACAAGTTATGTTGAACATTGGATGGCATGAGGTCCCTTCCAGTTCTACAGTGGAAAGAACACTGGCTGGGAATGAGGACCTCCGTTCAAATTCTGCCTTTAACCATTAGCGCTTGTGATTTGAGGGTAAGTTTTTTGACCTTCCTGGGCCTCAATTTTCCTTATCTGTAAAATGAGGGAGTAGAGTAGATGGCCTTCCAGTTCTGGAGCTTTGACTTTATAGTCTTCCAACAGGAAGAATTTAATTAGTTGCAGTTGAATAAATGAATGAGTAATTTTATATTCCACTACTCCAGGAATACATGATCACACTGATATAGATAGTCCCTCCAGTGATGGCAGGTCATAAACCAGAATCACAGAATTTGAGAGCTAGAAGAGGGACCTCTGCAGCCAGCCATATCTGAAAGGATTCCCCACTTTATAGCATACCCAACAAGTTGTCATTCAGCCCCTGTGTCAGGCTCTCCCAGGATGGGGGACCCACCATCTCTCTAGGTAAACCTCCAGATGGTTTGTGTTCTTTAAACATTTCTGCCTTTTAGGCAGCTCTAATTGGTAGTTCATTCTCCTAGATGTTAAGCCTAAATTTTCCCCCTCCTCCCTCTTTTTTTTGGGCAAAGAAAAGTTACAGGCAATTTTGTCTTTACTCCTATGGGACCTGCATTAATGACCCTTTTGTTAAATACAAATAGAATAAAACATTTGATTAGTTTAAAAAAAAAACTGAAGGAAGAAACTGCCAAGTGACAGAGAAGAAATGAGAGTGGCCAACAAAGATGAGACCAAAGAGAGGAAAAAAGGGTTGATGAAAGCTCACTACATATTAAACCAACTCTGCCTTTCTCCCTTAGCACCCTTCTCTTAGAACATCCAAACTTCCTATTCTGGAAGGAGCTAGATTTGTTCTATAGTACTATTTCTATACCTTGAAAAGTAATTAACGATTCCTGTCCATCCCCTCCAGCAAGGACTCCAAGAGCCTGGAGTGCTGCTTTCTGAGCTTCAGATTAGATTTGTTACCACTGTACTGCAGGTGGAGTTAAGTAGTAGCATGTAGGACCGTTGGGTAAAATGGTGACCTGTTGGGGTAGTCTCTATTTCTCTGTCTTTTTGGGTTGACCAGGGAGGGTAGATCAAGAAGGAGCCCATAATAAGCTTGTTTCAGGAAACTGACCACTAATCTTATAGCCAGGAAATCTGCCAGGGTTCCTTTGCGGAAGTAGTCAGTACTGAATGGGAAACAACAGTTCCAGTTTGGGATAGAAGATGCTTATGAGGCATGGGATTCCCTCTCTATACCCTTCCCCCACCTCTCAGTAATTTTTATTAAAGAAGGCCTCATGACCTATATCAACAAGTATCACTGCTAGACTAATACTTACCAATCTGTAACCTCACATTGTAGAGTTCATATAAAATTATATTGTATATTCCTGCAGAATCTAACCTACTACTTGACTAGTAGTTTGGGGTTTTTTTTTTACTTGTTTGAAAGGGAGCCAGGCTAATGCATAGATCAAAACTATAATTTTTCAGGACTATAGTTTAAAAATGTTACTTTGAATTCTTATTTTATGCTGACTAAATTATTCATTCCAAATTTTCTCAGTAAATTTAATATTTGACTTTCCTACTTTTGTCGACTTAAATGTCCCACCTATTCTTTTTAAAACTCTGTTAAATATAATGGAAAAACTGTATGTCTGAGTTTAGTGGCATAGAAAGTACTATCAGCAAAGTTTTCAATTGAGGTTATATCTCTTTATTTCATTTGTTTTATGCTTTTAGTACGGGAAATTTGGTAATATTTGACATAATTTAATCCACTTACTAAGTGAAGGGCGCTTATAAGTAAGTGCCAGGGCACAGAAACAAAATTTAAAAGTCTGTTTCCTGAAGGAGCTTGCATTCTAATAGGAACCTGTACAATATATGAACAGGTAAGTATTTACTTAGTAGTATTCAAGGAAATTCTGTTTTCACTAATACACAGTGACCAGGATTCATTTTTTTTTTCTTACATGCATAGAATGAATATGTTTTAAAATTACTATAAATTTAAATCCTACCTGGAAATGCTAATTCTAAAAATCTTTTGCTAATATCTACTGCAACTTTACAAGAATTAGACATTTTTCAAAATTTGTTGGAAGTTATTTTGAACTGTAATTAGTTATGGCTAATAAAGATCCTTATAAGATCCTTTTCAGTAATAACGTTCTGTGATGTTATGTTTCTGTATTATTAGAAATAAAATATAACAAGTCTGAGTGAAGGAATCAAAGGTCCTGAGGGGCTTTTGTCCCCCAAGTTAGCATATGTGGAACTGGGGCCCCCTAGTGACCAACAGTACCCTTGGTTTAACTTCATTTCAGTGGTTAGGCCTACAAGGAAGTGCCAGGCTTAGGCCTTCCTACTCTGAAGCTATATTAGAAACTCTCACAACTACTCCAGATCCAAGATCCTGCTCTTGTTTTTTCCTGTTCCATGCACATAGTAGGATTACTCCTAGATGTTGGGAAGTATTGGAATAACCTAGAAACCAAAATTTATTCAGCAGTTAAAACCTTGAAAGCACTAGATTTGAAATCAGAGGACCAGGGCTAGAATCACAAACTCTGCTTCAAGTACAAACTCTCCCACTTGTCTGTTTGACTTTGGGAAAGTCGTTGTGCCTTAGTTTCCTCAGGTGTAAAATGATCAGGTTAGACTGGATAATCTCTAACATCCTTCCCAGTTGTAAAGTTATGATACTAAAACCTCTCGCTATGTAATTATATGAGTTTATGCATCATCCTCTGATAAAACAATTCTTACTCATTTACTTTTGAGAAAAATTCTGTAGCTGTTGATAGAGGGGATCTTTATACGTCATTTAGTTATTCTCAGATTGTGAAATTGAAAAGAAAGTTTTGAAAAGTGGGTCAGATACTGCAAGTGACCAAGCTGCTTAAAGCAGAGAGTTGGCTAAAAATGAGCTTGGGTTTTGGCAGCTTTGCAGTCATGGCCCAAAGACTGCAGTTACTGTGGTGATAGGCTTTGTTTCATTCATGAATTCCACTTTTTTCCCCCTTTATCTTAATACTTTTAAAATAAGTTGACAAAATTAATACTTGAATAGGCTGTGGTGTAAAATGGCATACGATCTAATAGATTGGGATGCAGATTACAACCCAGCAATGTCGGCCCAGCCCGTATATTCTTGCCCACTTATTGTTCAGTCATTTTTCAGTTGTGTCCAACTCTTTGTGACCCCATTTGGGGTTTTCTTGGCAAAGATACTAAAGTGGTTTGCCATTTTCTTCCCTAGTTCTTGCCCATGTCTTCCCATAAATTCATCCCAGGAGATATACTGAACATGCTGGAGGCCATACTGGTTTTCTCCTGATGTTGAAAGATAACCAGTGGAACATTCAGACTATCTACTTGTCATTCCACCCAGTGTGACCCACCCATCTTCTTTCTCAATCATACATTTCCCTGCTGACATCCCTTAATATGCTGTTCTTAATCAGATTTCTTTATTTGTAATATATTTCTACCTGCTCCCACCCATCACGTACCTCTCTCCTCCATATAGTACTCAATTTCAGTTCTTTAAAAACCATTGTGTTTCATGTCCCACAATCATCTTTGAACATTACAAGAATATTGCTATTAAAGAGGTGGCCCTTTATTTCTGGGAGAAGTCTGGAGTTAATAAAGGAACTTTGCAATTTCCTGAAGGCCATCCAGTCTGCTTTCCATAAGGTTAATTCTGGGTTCAGTTCATTGCCATTTGTAATTTGTCCCAGATATAATACTGATGAACCTGCCTGATAGGTTGTCCATACAACTGCATCCCTCTAGGCAACAGACATTCTTTTTCTGCTTGGTTTTTTTCCTTTGTGGATAAGCATATTAAACTCTTGAGTGGTTATGGTTACCTTTCCTTGAGGTTCAGCAGATTTCCAGAGTTTGAGATCAGCCAGATGTCATCTGCAAATAAGAGAATCACAATAGTGAACACTTTTTGACAAATACGTTTTATATCTCACCCGGTGCTTATAATCAGAGAGTTAGTGAACAAGATTCCTTTTTTTAAAAAAAATCTTTCAAGGAATTTTGAATGATCTTGATGTCTGGGTGAAGAAATATTTTGTTAGAAGTAATTTTTTTTGGAGGGGGGCAATTGGGGTTAAGTGACTTGCTCAGGCTCACACAGCTGGTAAGCAACAAGTGTTTGGTCTGAGGTGGATTTGAACTCAGGTCCTCCTGACTTCAGGGCCGGTGCTCTATCCACTGCACCACGTAGCTGCCCCAGTAGTAAATTTTTAAGATGGCATTTTGCTCTGATAAATCTAAAGCTTTTCTAAAAAATAAATAAATGATTACAATGGGATCTTGTATTCTTTACATCTTTCCGTCAGTTGTGTGTTGACAGCGATGTGCTCTATTGTGGAATATTGCTGTGGGAAACCTGCAAGCGAACCAGATTTTAAAATTTGTTACAGAAAATAGCATTACCCCCCCAATATATGCATAAGAACACTAGAGATACAAATAAGAACAAAATGATGGGAAGATAAAGTATCTCTAATTTTTTTAAAAGATAAGCAGAATATTTGTTATTGTTAGTTTCTTAGATTTCATGGGTTCATAGGTCTTTTTTTAGTAGTTTTTAAATCAATTCTTCCCAAAAAGCTTCATCATGCTAATTAATCTTTTTAGAATCTGTATAATAAATACTTAATTTGATTTTCTTAATCAAGAAAATATTTTGTGTACCATGCATGAGATGTGATTAGAGTTAGCCTGGATTTAGGACTAGATTGGAGTCTGGCACACATATTGGCCATTGGACTGTATGCAAGTCATTGAAGCTCTATGGGTATGTGTGTGTGTGTGTGTGTGTGTGTGTGTGTGGGTGGGTGGGTGGGTGTGGGTGGGTGTGTGTGGGTGTGGCAGCGATTAGGTGTAAGATTTTTTCCTCCTACTTTTTGGTCTCCTTTTCTCTACAGTGCTTTCAGAATTGATCCCATGACATCTTCACAATGATCCTATTACCAGGATGGACCTCTTCTGCATATGTTTTGTCTCATTCTGCTGTTCTTCCAGTCTTATCTTTCTTTAGTGCCATTTCACCTTCTTCATACAGCACATCACAGATTGCAGTCTTAGAGACCAAATGTGGTACCTCTGTTGACATTGATGGTGAAAGGAGTTTGTTAGGAATGTTTTAAGGTCTTTGCCATTTTTTGTCTGTTCGTTATCTACCTTCTAGCTTCGTTTTTCAACGATTTAAAGATGCTTTGGCTTAGTTGAGCTTCTCATCAAGCTCTCTTTGGACTTGTTTTCTTATCAGTTAATGCTTTGTTCATGAGGTAATTAACTCCACCCATACTTCTTCCATTATTCTAAAGCAGTATTGCTCTGGCCATACATCATCCTGCTTGGCAGGAAGACCAGCTGTCTGCTGGATGAGGACTGCCTATTCCTGCTGTCTTTGTTGCAGCAGTTGACTCACACTGGCTAAATTTCTTTAGAAAATGATGAAGTGGTCGTTTGTGACTTTCATTATGTTAACAATTTACAGATTTTTTGCCATCAGTTTTTAAATAGGTGATCTTGGTTACCTCAGTTGTGTGCCATAGCTTCTCATTTTTATTTCTTCTTATTGATTGTGGCTTTTGCTCTAACAGCTCAGTGGGTGAATGTTACATGAATAGCTGATTTAAAAATGATTCCTAGCTTCCTTCCATCCTCAGTTCAGGTGCCACCTCCTACAGGAAGCCCATTCTGATCTCCCCACCCAACCCATCCCAGTACTGAAGCCCCAAGAAATTACTTTGTTGTTACATTTTATGTATGTTATGCTCACTTTTCTTTGTATGTATTGTTTCCACCATAGAATGTAAGCTTCTTGAGAAGAGGGATTATTTCACTGTGATCTCTGTGGTCCTTGCAGCATAGCATAACTCCTGGTACATAACAGGCATGTACTAAATGATGAATGAATTCGTGAAGAAATGACTCTCATATGAGTAACCAACTGTTGCCTATCTAATAAAATATAAGCTATTTCAGTGGGGGAAGGACAGTGTTACTTGGTGTCCACCGTGTCCAGCGCTTCCTGACTTTCCTCTTGTAGAAAATATTCCTGTTATAATTGCGTGATATAGTTCACAAGTCCTTGGACTCTTTATGGTTTCTTTTTCCTGCACTGTAGGACACAGTGAATAAAGTGTTGGACTTGGAGTTAGGAAGACCTGAGTTCAAATTCTACTCTGTGCTCATGAGCAAGTACCTTTGTCTTTGGATACATCAGTTCCTCATTTGTAAAATGGGGATGCTAATAGCACCTACCTCACAGGGTTGCTGTGAGGATCAAATGAGATAACATGTGTAAAGCTCTTTGTAAGCCTTTGAGCACTATATAAAGGTAATGATTATGTTTTGCTTTCCTCCCCTATGCCAAATATCCCCTGAAATCATCAAGTATTGAAATATTTGTTAATTTAATTTGGAAGGTCTTACTGATTTCTTCAAAGTATTTCTTTACCTCTTCATCCTCTGCCATAGATACTGGTAATTATCTTCATGTTACAATTATCTTCACAGTGGCCTTTATATAATTGCTTATCATAAGAAGCATTACCATATGAGATAACCAAGTGACCAGTGAAATTGTTTCTTGTTGTCTTTGAACACAAGTCTTTTTTATTTACTTCTCTAAATGGAGTCTGCAAACCATTTAGCTCTTTTTTCTTCTACACCTAACACAGTGCCTGGCACATAGTAAGCACTTAATACTGACCAGTTGATTGCTTTCATTTATACTGAGAATGTCAAGTTTGATAAAATTGCAATGCTATGTTATGTCATTGGTCATTAGAATAGCAACAGCTAAATTGATGTTTATAGGTGGGATTCTGAGCACCCTTTGCCCTCAGGGTGGGCTGTTTGCTATTTTTCCTCATTTTGTAAGTTGTCATGAGTAGCCTATTGGTGATGAGCCTTTCTATACTTATTTGTGCTGGTCGTCGAAAAGCAGACTGTGCTCTGTGCCTCATGACTGTAAGGGGAGGACCCTGGATTCTTGAATACTTAAACTGGTATAGCACAAGCTGTGATAGATTTTTGACTACATGGAATGCTTTGAGTATGATACCAGCAACTAAAAAAAAAAATCCTGGTTTAATTATTGAATAAATATAAAACTGGACCAGTTAGCCCAGAAATATTTTGTCATTCAAGTAAAGATCTAGGGGAAAATCAGGAAGGGACAGACTGATAGGAGAGAAACAGAGAAGTAATCAAACATTTATTTAAGTTGATTCAGTTGCTTTTATAATTAATAAGACACATTTCTTAGGCTTTCTTCATGGTTGATCTTTGTTGTGTGTAAAAATTTCCTATATTTCATTTCTAGTTTACTGCGAACAGTGGTTCCTAAGTAATGATGTTTCTGTAGCACAGGCTGAGATTTCTCTTCTATCACCTGATCAACAGAACTAGTACACAGATGTAGTAGAAGAAACAGCAGAAGGTGATCATGAATTCACTAAGAGGCTGCCACTTCATTACGCATGATGGAAAGACATCCTTTAGTAGGGATTAGTTGTCTTAAATGAAACACATTCTAAGTGGAGAAACACTGAAGAAAGATTAACTGATGTTATTTCAAGTTTAGCTTTTTACTCTTGCTTCCTTTTCCTCTAAGTTCTAAATCTATTCTTCTGTGGAATTTACAGCTCTCCTGATTTTGAGCAATATTATATATGATGAAATACATTTTTAGAGAAGATCCAATTTCTAATTGACCCAAAGAATAAGTAAAAGGAGCGTTAAAGTCAAACTGCGTAACTGAAATTGGATTACTGCTGTTAGTTTTTATTCAAGTCATGTCGAGATTGGCATCAGACCACAGAGTAGTAAGGGTTTTTTTTGTAAGTGATGTGATAGAGCCAAAATGCTCTTTGTCCATTTCGTTTCTAGTTGAACTGTCCTCGACTAGAAATGTCAAGATCTTCTCAGAAAAGAGCTGATCGGGTCATTAGCATACAGCATTTCAAGTCTTTCAGGTATCAAAAGTTCCTTCTTGAGTGACAGACTTATTGGAGTTCTCTCTCATCTGGTAATAATATTTGACAAAATACTTTTACATGTATTATTATGTTTTATCTTAACTATCATATTTTATCCTAACTCAGGTAATAATATGAATAGCTAAAATAATAACATATAGCACTTTTAGGGTTTGCAAAGTACATTATACATGTTAACTCATTTGATCCTCACAACAACCCTGGCAGGTTAGGTGCCATTTTCTCCCTATTTCACAGGTGAGAAAACTGAGGCAGTCAGAGGTTAAATGACTTGTCCAGAGTCACACAGCTAATATGTGCCTAATGCAGGATTTGAACTCATGTCTTCCTGAGTTCTAAGTTCTTCACTACCCACTTCTGTGGGTAGTGTCATATAGCTGGTTTTTTATTAAACAGACCCATTGTCCAAAGTTTTCATCCACTGGACTGTATAGCCACTTTCATATGGTAAGATTTCTTGGACCCTAATTTACCTTTGGAGAGCAATTAGAGTGTACGTAAGCATGTATACAAGTAACTTGTTTAATGATTTCATTGGAAGAGCTCCATTCCCCACAGGTGCATCTCATCCATAATTCCTTTTTCTCCTGTTTAAATTCTTATCCATGGCTTTCTAGATAGTATTCATAAAAGAGCTACTGAATTCACTGGAGGTTTGTTCAGGGTATATAGCTCATTTCTAGTTTTCTCCAAATGTGGATATAAGGGACCTCTAGCTCCCATATAAACAACCAGAGTACAATAAAGAAATTGGGTATGGCATAGTCTTTATTTTATCTCACAGAAAATGCCTAAAATGCAGAAGACCCACAGGAGCCCAGGAACAGATAGATATATGGAAAACACATTTAGTATTCAACCCATCAGTTCCCCCCAAGAAAAGAATTGAATTTGGGGTTTTTATTGGGAAACCCCTCTGACATCAACTAATTAATCAACATTTCCTAAGCTCCTTCTATGTACTAGGCATTGCGCTAGGCACTGGGAAAAAAAAACAGCCAAAAGAATGTCCCCGTCCTCAAAAAGCTTACAAGCTGATGGGGGAATATAACTGCAAACAAATATATACAAATACGTTACATACCGCATAAATAAAGAATAATCAAAAGGGAAGGTGCTAGAATTAAGAAAAGTTGAGAAAAATATATTGGGACTTACAGGAAGCCAGGGAAGTCAGTGAGTGGAGTTGAGGAAGGAGAGCATTCAAGGTATGGGGACAGCCAGAGAAAATGCCCACAGCCAAGAGCGTTGTATTTGTAGAGCAGCCAGGAGGCGAGAGTCACTGGATCAGATAGTTCTGGCTGGGAGTAAGGTGTAAAAGACTGGAAAGGCAGAAGGGGGCAGGTTATGAAGGGCTTTAAATGCCAAATACAGGATTTTGTGTTTGATCGTGAAGGCAGTAGGGAGCCACTGGAATCTGTTGAGCAGAGGCAAGGGTACATGATCAGACCTGAGCTTTAGAAAGATCATTTTGGTGGCTAAATGTAGGGTGGATTAGAGTGGAGAGAGAGTTGAAGCAGGCAGACCACCAGCACACACTTGCAGTAGTCCGAGTATGAGGTGATAAGGGCCTACACCAGGGTGGTGCCTGTGGGAGAGTTAAGAAGGGGGTGTATTTAAAAGATGCTACAAAGATAAAATTGACAGGCCTAGGTAACAGATTGGATATGGGGGATAAGCGATAGTGAGGAGTCCAGGGTAACATGGGCATTGTGAGCCTGAGGGCCTAGGAGGATGGTATGTTGCCTTAATAATAGAGAAGTTAGGAGTGGGGGGTGGGGAAGGTTTAGGGGAGAACATAATGAGTTCTGTTTTGGACACATTGGGTTTTAAATGTCTACTGGACATCCAGTTTGAGATGTCTTATAAAGGCAGTTGGAGATGCAAGATTGGAGGTCAGCAGAGACAGGTAGAGGGCAAGATAGGTAGATTTAAGTCCGTGGGAGTTGATGAGATCACCAAATGAAGAAGTATAGAGGAAGAAGAGAAGAGGACCCAGGATAGAACCCAGAGAGACACCTGAGAGTGTTAGAGAGTATAATCTGGATGAGGATCCAGCAGAAGAGACAGAGAAGGAGTGATCAGATAGGCAGGAGGAGAGCTGGGAGAGAGTGGTGGTCTGAAAATCTAGAGAGAGAAGAAAGTGTCAAGGAGAAGAAGACATTCCAGTGAAGCCCTCATTCCCACCAAATCCAACTTATACAGTCTCGCCAAGTGTTGGACCACACCATAAACATACTTTGAGGGACTGCTGAACTATTCCCTTCTCATTGGACTGCACTGTCAGAGTAACACATGGGCTTTGCTACCCATGTTGGCCGCCATGCTGTAACTCTGGATGTCTTCCTTTTTTCTGAGGTGCTTTCTGAATCAGAAACTTTTCTTTTCTCTTGAATATAAGATCCTCTAACTCATGAAGTTGGGTTGCCCACAAGGTAATTACCAAAACTAGTGCTATTCAAAAAATTTCCCTCCTCAGCTAAAATTCTTGCTTCTACAATCATCATACTGGCTAGGGAATCCAAAAGCCTCCATCTCCGTCTTTGGTTGCTACAAACATTGTTCATGAATTTCTCATATGCTGAAAAGACCACACATTTGTTTGCCTCTGCCATGTGCTTCTATTGAAATCCGTGTTTCCCGATTACTACCAGCTATTGAGCTGGGAGAGTCTATTGTCAGGATATTTCCTCTCAGGCATATACTTCTGTTGCAAGGCACCATTTTGGCCTAAATCCTAAACTTCTACTTCCTGACTCTTAGAGATAGGAACCAACTGTTAGCTCACTCTTATGGAGCACAGGAAGGGGAGGTTCCTCTGAGGGGAATTCATCCTCCCAACCCTCAAGTCTTCTCTCAAAATCTCAAAACTTCTAAGGCTGCCCCATTCGTTGAAACCCAATCACTTAAAGCTCCAGGACTTATACTTGTATTCCTTGGTAAGGTGCCTCTCCGATGCTGCCAGAAAAAGGGTCACATCCCTTGATCTCATCAGTTAGGTTAGGAAACTCATCAAATTGAAGAGTCTCCACTGATTAACACCCCTCCCCCACTACACTTTATACTGTCATTTCTGTTAAATAATTGCTGTTCCAAAAAATCAAACTTTGGTGCTTTGAGGCAGAGTGGTCCATGGGGAAGACAGTTTGGAGTAGCTCTCTTTCATCTTAGATGATAGAGTTGGTTAAGTTTTGAACCTGGAATCGGGAAAACCCGAGTTCAGATTGGGCCTTAGAAACTTATTAGCTTTGTGACCCTGGGCAAATCATTTAACCTCTTTCTGCCTCAGTTTCTGCATCTGTAAAATGAGGATAGTACTAGCACTTGCCTTCCAGGGTTGTTGTGAGAAAAGAGAAGATATTTGTAAAGTCTTTGCAAACTTTGAAGGGCTTTAGAAATGCTAGCTATTGTTGTTGTTATTGACTTGGGGAGGCTCCAGCCTTTGTCCTCTTCTTGATTGCCTTCCCCATTGTCTATAAGATACACAGTTCTTAGGAACTCCTCAATTCAAATTAACAGGATATTTTGAAGACCCAGAGTTCCTATAGCTGAAGAAGATGATACTTACTCTCAGACATAGTTATACAAATTCAGTTAACAAAGTTAGTCTCGTCAGATTGATTGGGACACTTCACATTGAACAAGGACTGCTCTGATTAATCCTTCTGTTCTCCTGCATGTCTTTAATGATATGTTTTATGATTCTTCTGCTGTGCAAGTAATCATGGATAATATCAATGGTTTACTTATGTCATATCCCACCTGAGGCATTATAGACGAGTGCTTGTCATTAGGCAAATCTCAGAGGTCGGAGGAGGGCCCATCTTTGCCTGCAAGCAAGGAGAAAGCATCTGTGTTAAAAAAAAAAAAAGAGAGAGAGAGAGAGAAAGTATAAAGGGAGGAGCCAGGCTAGCTTATCTGGAGAGCACCAGGATCCAAAGGCTGAGTGAGATGGGCATGCAGTCTGGTTAGTGGGTTCGGACCTGAGAAGTCAGAGGTGGGAAGCCAAGATTCCACGAGCACCCAGGAACTGAGTCGTTTTGATGTCGTATCCCTACAGGAGCCCCCAGAGTTCCGTTCTGTTATTAGGCGTATTTATTTGCCCTGTCCCCTCAGAGGACTGGTGAGCTGGCATGGTCTGGAGCCCTTTCTAGGGACAAATGTTGACAAGGAGTGGTTCCCAGTTAATTTACATCTTAGAATACCAGAACATTTATTGTATTAAGCTCAGTTCAAATGTAAATCTTTTCTCTGTTTTTCCTCTTTAGTATCCTCTTGTGTATGGACTGGTTATTGCCACCTGCTGGTGTTCTCTGGTTTGCCTAAGTAGAATTTACTTGGGAATGCACTCCATTCTGGTAAGGAAAATGTTTCCCTTCATACCTCTTATGTCTTGTAACGTTAACAAGTAATTTTGTCATGATGATAAACTCATGTGAAATCTAAATGGGAAAATAATTTGAAATTCTTCTAATTTTGTTTTCCAAAAATATCAACATGTAGAGCAGCTTGCCAAGATCTATATACAGTAATTAAAATCTTTTCCCTTCACCAAATAGACTTCTAAATCAGTGATGGAAATACCTTTTAAGTCAATCCGTAATTATACTTTAACCTTGCCAAAAGTTTTAAAGAAAATTTGACTTATATAATTTTAAATAAATCTAATGGAAACATATCCTTGGATATCCAAATTTTTTTGTAGGTTAAAGCAACTGAATGAAAATTTAAAGTGAAAAGGAAAAATAGGAACAGAAGAAAAAGCACTTTTTTGATACTTGTGTATCTGCCTTGTCTCATTTAGAATATAAACTTCTCAAAGGTAAAGACTTTAGCTTTTTATATGTTATGGATACCCAAGTATTTGTTAGTAACAATCAGCCAATATCAGTTGGGGGAGGGTAATGCCTGAGAATGAGGATGATATTTTCAAATTTCCCTCCCCCTACAGAAATCCCCCCCAAATTTTCCAGATTTTAATTCTCTTTTTTATTCAAGCCTTGTTCTGGTTCAATTGACTGAGAGTTGCAATGTAAGGAAAGTCCTGAGTTCAGTGATTAGCTGAAAAAGTGAGCCCAAAGTATCCTGATACTTTAAAAATATCTCATTTCAGGTCCTGTTAATTGGCAGTAGCTCAGTACTTTCTGTAGTAGGTGAGAGCTCCTATGTGACTGTGCAACTGCATGCAGTCCAACCATCACACAGAGCATCAGGTGATGGCTGTGCTTAGTTAGAATCATAAAACATTAGAAAGGAAAAGGACTTTAGATTGAATCCCAGCTCCCTCATTTTGCAGATGAAGAGATTGTGTTCCAAGGAGTTAAATATATGATCCTTGATATTTTTATTTGCCATAATCAGTGTTTCTTTACTTTTAATGATCTAATAGTGTTCTTTTTTTTTTTTAATACTTTCTATTACTTTTTTTCCCATAAAAAATATCCCTTTTAATCATCAATTCTCATTCAGATTCCTTACTCCCAGGTAGCATTTACTGTCACTTAGGGATCTCTAGAAGGCATCAAAACCTACTCTAATGACAATTTTGTTTGCTTTTAATTAAAGTTATCTGTAAATCCTCTGAATTGCCATTTTATTTCAGGTATACTTTTTTTTTCTTCCTGATTCTTAACCTTAAGTTTATGGTCAGAATAATTTTATCACGTATATATGTTTCAACTGGTGAATGTGTAATCTGAATGCCCTGTGTGCCTTATTTTAGTTTCTCTCTGAAAATTAGCAAAGTTTGCATATATTTCTAGAAAATCAACTATAGGGGCAGCTGGGTGGTGCAGTGAATAGAGCACCGGCCCTGGATTCAGGAGGACCTGAGTTCAAATGTGGCCTCAGACACATAACACTACGTATTCTCAAGGATAACTACCACTTTTTGGGGGGGTTGGTGAGGCAATTGGGGTTAAATGACTTGTTCAGAGTCATACAGCTAGTAAGTGTTATGTGTCTGAGGCCGGATTTGAACTAAGGGCCTCCTGACTCCAGGTCCAGTGCTCTATCCACTGTGCCTGTCTCTAGCGGCCCCGTAACTGCCACGTTTAAGTATAGTTTCTCCCCACTCCATTCCAACCTACACGTAACTGTCAAAGTGATTTCTGACCATGTTACTCCCCAGCATGGTAAAATCAGGTGATTACCTGTTAGCTTTTAAAGCCCTTTACAACTTGTTCAACTTCTCTTTCAAGCCTCATGACACATCACTCACCTTCAGGTAGATCTGTCTCTGTGCCTTGGCAGTCGCTGTTTCCCATGCCTGAAATGTGTTCATTGTCTCCTCCTCCTCCTCCTCCTCTTAGAATGCCTTATTTCCTTCAAGCCTCAACTCAGCGCCACCTTCTACATGAACCCTTTCCTGATCCCCCAGCTGCTAGCGCCTTTGTTCCAAATTACCTTCTGTTTTGTATATGTTTTTTCATTTACCTGTCTTTGTATATGTCTGCTGACATAAAATCCGTGGAGGGTAGGGACTGCTGCTTCTTTCTTTTTTTTTTTTTTTTTGGTGAGGCAGTAGAGTGAAGGGACCTTGCCCAGGGTCACGCAACTAGTAAGTGTCAAGTGTCTAAGGCCAGATTTGAACTCAGGTCCTCCTGAATCCAGGGCTGGTGCTCTATGCACTGCCCCATCTAGCTGCCTAGGGACTGCTTTATTTTTGTCTTTGTTTCCCAGGCACCTAGCTCAGTGCTTGGCATAAAGTAGGTGCTTAATAAATGTTTGTGGATTGAGTGGTTATTATACTCTTTAAATTTAATGGACATTTATTAAGCACCTATTATATGGTAGGTCCTATTCTAGAAGCTGGGAATATGAAAATTAAATGATCTGTGTCCTCAAAAGTTTGTGTTCTCCTTTAAATTTTGAATCAGAAGGTAATAGTTATAATAACCAATTTTTATATAGCATATTGAGATTTAGACTTTTAGAACTTACAAAGGGCTTTCCTCACAACTGTGTGAAGGAGGTCATGTAAATCTCATCCACAATTTACAAGTGGCAAAACTGAGACTCAGACGGGGTCAACAACTAGTAGAAGGGAAATATGCGTTGACATTGATACGGTTCCCAAAGATTATGCTGTCTTTGTGTGTACTAATGTACATAATTGTAGTGAAATAATGAGACATTTCTGATCCTGTGATCCAAGATCTTTTTTTCTTCTATTTTTTACATCTTCAGTGATGTTAAGTCTTTGAACAAGTTGAAAAAGATGTATGAATGAAGTGAATATATGATAGCATCACCCATGGTTCTGACCATCTTCCCCCTTTGACTGTTCAAGGTCGGTTCTACAGAACAGCCTATCAGTCAGAAGAGCTACTGTTTCTTTGGGTCTTTGTGTGTTATCACCAGTGGAATGTGTCCTCTGTTTTCTTGACTTTAAAAAGTTTAGATCAAGGACAAGTTGAAAGTATTAAGAATAATAGTAGTATACACATGACTATGAAAAGTCATCAAGGTTCTGTATCTTACCACTTTTATAACTGGATATTTGAGTTATTACTGATAAGCCCTTTTATTTACATTATGGCACTTGACAGAACTACAAATGATAACTTTTCCTAAATTGCCAGTGCTTTAAATTTTAACATCTTTTCTAATTCAGACCAGTTTCTTTGGTATATTTTTTTACTCTCTTCAATGGTTACTCAAAAATTAACTCAGAAGAGCAAGCAGAGGTTTTTCTATAATTTGTTAATGAATGGCTACATGACTTTTTAAAGCAGTCATCTGAGCTCAGTGGTGAAGGAGCTGTAGCAATCTCCTCTCAATTCCACAATGGCAGCTTTATTCAGCATTTATTTGGTGCTGTCTTTTTTATTAAAATATAATCAACAATATTTACTGAGCTCTTACTAAGTAGTACTGCTGCTCACTGGAAATACAAAGACAAAAATGAAGAAATTCTTGTCCTTAAGGACATTTTTTGAGGGGAAACAACATAATCATTTATTATATTTCCTCAATGTTGCTGATAGTTGTAACAGTTTCCATAGTCTATGGGAAAGTAGTAGAAGAGCTTTAGTATAACTTTTTTTTTTAAAGCAAGCTTTCAAACTTTGATTTCCTTAAAAAAAAAACAAATCTTATTTTAAAATTATTTGAATCAAGTTATCTCCAAAGAATTATTTTATACTTCTGCATTTGTGACATTAACACTACATGTTAATGTATTATACATTGGGCCTATAACTACAGCATATTAAAAGTTTTTATATAATTGCAGCAGAGAAAAAATGTTTTAGGAAAATAGCTATGATTATTGCAACTGTCAAGCTGTGGTAGTACCTCTATTAATAAAAGAGCTGTCCTCTAACAATATACTTTATTATCAGCAATTGCATTCCTAGAGATAGAGAAAAGTAACACTGGGCCTCAATTTCCTTGTCTATAAAATAAGATGATTTTTAGGTCCTTTCCTGCCTTAACATTCCATGAATCTTCTGGAGATCTATGATATGATATTTTTTGGAAACAGTATATGCACCAATAGTGTTCTGAAAGCATTTGAACAGAGGCTAGATGAATAATTTGTCAGGGAAATCATACACAAGAAGGTTCATGATTCATGGTTTGGACAAATGATTTCTGAAGCTTTCCAGCTCATTTATCCTGTGACCTCCTTTGATCATTTTTAGAGTTTTTAAAAGTTTTCCACAATACTTACCTTAACTATATACAATAAATTTCACTTTTTAAAAACTTTTTTTTATCATAAATTTGATTGTTGGAGTGTTCATTTGTAGAAATCTTATTAAATTTAACTAGAATAGGGAGCTTTTTATTATTAATTTATATTTTCACACCAATTTTTGCTGTCAGATGGACTTTTACTGGCTCAAATACAGGGTCCCTCATGTTCATCACATGATCTTGATTATTCCTTGGTTCTAGGCCAATTTTATCAAAGTTTACTTTCCTCTCACAGGCAGGGAGGGACACTGTCTTAAATGATTAAATAGTTTAACCAGTATTGCCACCAGATAATATTTTTATGTAAAGTGCTTTTGTAGTATACTGAATATAACATTACATTGTGAAAATTTGTCATGAAACCATAAAAAACTTAAAGTAAGGAAAAGAAATAAGGAATTTTTTTGTCATATTGAAAAATGCAGTTGTTAAAGTACAAATTGACTCAGCTGACTGTAACTTTCAGTTTTGAAAGTTTCTAATGGTAAAGTTCAATGGTTAAAAAAAGTTTTTTAAAGACATTTCAATGAGTCCAGTTTTTTTTTTTATTTTACTAAGGTAATATGAAACAAACCTTTTAGAGGAAATACATACTACCTAAGATAGGCATTTAAATTTTAAAAAATTCTTAATATAGTTAATTTCATTTGTATCAATCTTATAAAACATATATTTTATAAAAAGTGTAGTTTCATGGAAGTATAAATCCTTGTGATAGCTAGTATGTGAAGAATGAACTAGGGCCTAGTTCAGCTGAATCCAAACATCACAGAAGAAATCCCCTTAATAAAAGGATTTGTTCTGTAAAACGTGGACTCAGTCAGAAGGCCGGACCCAAGGACCTAGAAGGCTACACGTGGCCTTGAGGCTGCAGGTTCCCCACTGCTGAACTAGGTATTAGATATTTGCCATGTAAAACTTAGGTAAGGAAATACCCTCTCTTGGTGCAGATGTGCAGCTGCTTTGTACTTCAGAGCCTTAAGAGAGGTGCCTAGAACTTTTTGTGTTCCAAGCTGAGTGCCGGGTAACTAAGCCAGGGTTTTAAGTCTAAAACATCATTAAAGGTGAAAAGAAGAAGTTAATAACAGCTTTCTGTTGTTATAACCAAATATTCAGATACATTTGCCTGTCTCTGTGGCTCTTTTTCTTCCATAGAAAATCACGTAGTGGGTAGGAGAGAACACAGTGGTAAACAAAAGACAGTCACACATGGGTTTGTAGAAGAGTAAACTTTGGGGTCTTTGTTTATGTATTTATTTTTAGTATTTGGAGTCTGAGATTTAAAGAATAAAGCTAGAGCTCCATGTTACCAGTATTTCCTTCTCAGACCACTGTAGCAGTCAGGTAAAGTTCTGTTTGAAACAACAGATAGAGAGCGTGGTGTAGTGGAAACCAGACCATTGAACTTAGAAGCCCAGAAATTGCAGGTGTGACAAGTGCTAGCTGTGTGTCTTAGGACTTGTCACCTTTATTTCTTTGAGCCTTGGTTTCCTCATCTACAAAGTAGATATAATTGGATAAGATTGACCATTAGTCCTCTTCATAGTTGCCTGCTTTCCTTACTGAGTTGTTATTAGTAATAAATGAGGTAATATAAGTAAAGCACATTGTAAGATTGAACTGTTATGAGTGTTTGCAACGATTATAACCGTGAAATCTTTAAGTCTGGAATTTAATCATATGAAACCTTTAGGCAATTTAAGGATATGAGCATCTGTGAATTTTTCACAATTTTTCATTCTTTAAGAGTATTTTTTAGGGGCAGCTAGGTGGCGCAGTGAACAGAGCACTGGACCTGGATTCAGGAGGACCTGAGTTCAAATCCAGCCTCAGACACATAACACTTACTAGCTGTGTGACCCTGGGCAAGTCATTTAACCCCATTGCCTAGCCAGAAAAAAAGAAAATGTTTTCAGTTCGTTTTGTTTTTATGATCTCTGAACATTGGTCTTTAATTATTTTGGGGTTGTTCTTTACATTGTCATTATTGTGTAGGTTGTTTTCTTTTCTCCGTCCACATCATGGTTTATCAGTTCGTGTCAATCTTTACATATTTCTCTGTATTCATCACATTTGTTGTTTCTTAAACATTGGTCTTATTGTTCAGTTCTGTCCAACCCTTTGTGACCCCATGGACCCTAGCAAGTCAGGGCTGTCCATAGGGTTTTCTTGGCAAAGATACTGGGGTAGTTTGCCATTTCCTTCTCTGGTGGATTAAGGCAAACAGTGGTTCAGTGCCTTGCCCAGGGTCACAGAGTTAGAAAATGTCTGAGGCCAGATTTGAACTCACATATTCCTGACTTCAGGCCCAAAGCTCTATCCACTGAGCCACCTAACTACCTCCAGCCTTTTAGTATACAGTAGTCCTAATGTGGTATTGCTAGGTCAAAGGGTATGCACAGTTGAATAGCTTTTTGGGCCTATTTCCAAATTGCTTTCCAAAATGGTCAGATAAATTCATAGCTCCACCAGCAGTACATTATTGTATCTATTCTCTCATAGCCCTACCAGCATTTGTTATTTTTCCCTTTTTTTTCTTTTGGTCACCTTTGCCAATCTGATAGTAAGCTCCTTGAGGGCAGGGACTTCTTTTTGTATCCTCAGATCTCAGCACAGTGCCTGGCATATAGTAGGCTTAATAAATGTTCATTGAATGAAAGGTGTAAAGTGGAATCTCAGAATTATTTTAATTTTTATTTCTCTAATTATTACTGATTTAAAGTATTTTTTTTCTTATGGCTATTGATAGCTTGGATTTCTTCCTCTGAAAATTGCAATTCATATTCCTTAACCATTTATCATTTGGGGAATGATGAGCCATATGTTTGACTTGTTTTATTCAGCTATACGAGGGAGAATTCTTAGTGGGACAGAGGAGGACCACTGGAAATTTAAAGTGATAATTTTAAAAAAGGAAATTGATATATTTTTAAGAAAAAATTATGGCAGAAATCATCACTCTAGTATAAGATGATGAATAATTATAGTAATTATTCCCTCTTCCTCTCACTTTTAACTCTTAAAATTTTTTAGTGAGGTTAAGGCTGTATACAGTTATAGCAGGACTGAACCTCAGACCAGTTCTGACAAAGAAGGAGCCAAATCCCTCCTCCAGGCAGTATGTAGCCCAAAGATTCAGTCCCTTCTTAATTACTGCATACTACAGTCAGAATAATATCGGTTGAAGTTTTATGGGGATATTTTCTAAATATCATCTTTTTCCCCCCCCAATAACAGTAAAAAACTGTTTGGTTATTTGATTTTGCTATGCTCATGCTTTTATATTTGAAACATGAAAATGAAATTTTCTTTGAAACCCTTTAACAGTTCATATATCAGACTTTTCTTTTATTGTGACAACTTATCCTAAATTTTAGACATAATTTCATTTATTTGAGATTATGTCTGTTAAGCTTTGATTAATTATAAAAATGGCAGAATTTTTTTTATCTTTTACTTATTCTTCATTACACTCATTGTGTAGATTTTATTTTGTTCACTAGTGTTTTCTTAAAGTTAATAGTCCTTCAGTGTTCTGAATTTTAAAAAGCCTTAACTTTAAAAGAGCAAAATTACACATGACTAAAACTATTTTTTCTTTCTATCTTCAGGACATTGTTGCTGGATTCCTGTATGCTATTTTTATCTTAGCTGTCTTCTACCCGTATGTGGAGCTGATTGATAACTTCAACCAGATTTATAAATATTCTCCACTAATTATCATCAGTTTGCATTTAGCCCTGGGGATCTTTTCCTTCACCCTTGATACTTGGAGTACATCACGAGGAGATACAGCTCAGATCCTGGGCAGTGGTGCAGGAATTGCATGTGGATCTCATGTTGCTTACCACATTGGTCTGATGTCAGATCCTCCTCTTGATACATTACCTTTAACTATTCCCTCCATCACTGTGACTCGTTTTGGAAAAGTCATATTACGGATTCTAATAGGAATGGTATTTTTGCTACTAATGAGAATTGTGATGAAAAAGATCACTATCCCATTAGCCTGTAAAATGTTTGGTATAAAAAGTGATGATGTTCGAAAAGCAAGACAGTGCATGGAAGTTGAACTTACTTATCGTTATATAACCTATGGAATGGTTGGCTTCTCTATCACGTTTCTGGTTCCTTGCTTATTTTCCTTCATTGGCCTTTCTTGATGGCCTGTCCCTTACGAGGAAGGATGGCAGTATGTGAGAATAATTCTGAGGCAAAAGTCAGATCAATGCTTTTGCAGGAATTTTACTTAAATAGGTATTTAAGTGAACCTGAAACATACAGTGCTTTTTACCACTGCATCTGGATATTGTTTTGGAGAATGCTGAGCAATTTCAACATGGAGAAAGTCATGGATATCCCTTAAGTATGATGTTTTGGGGTGTTTTATTGCTATGTATAATTCGGGTTATAGATCTACATATAATATATATTAGGTACATAATAGATACTTATGTACCTAATATATATTATATGTAAGTCTTAATGAACTATGGGAGCTCTATAAATAAACAAATAATATGCATACAGTTATGCCTTTGTATTTCGATTTAACCCAGGTATGTTGTGATTACCTGACAAAAAAATTTCCTGTACCTAGAATGTGAGCCATTTCCTAATTTAATTACACAGTTAATGAAAACAGAATTAGTATGCAAACCACTTATCTGTTTATTGCCTCCTCCTACCACCTTTCTTGCTATACTTACTGATTTGTATAGGAGGCATTTAATGGACCAAATTTGAAGTAAAATTAACTTGTGCATTCAAAATGTTTTGTTTTTTGTTTTATTTAGTTCTGTGTACAGTGTAAAATACTTCGGTTTGCATTCATTCTAGATATCTCTATAATGATTCAGGTACTGTATTTTAATGCTTATTAATTGTGCCTTTCTGTTGCTGAATTAAGAAATGCCATGTATACTGTGATGTAAAAATAGGACTGATAATTTATCTTCAAAGACACATAATTAGGGAAATATTTTTTTAATTTATGTTGAGAAGAATTCTGAGTAGTTTAGAAGTAAACTCTACACGGTAGCTTATATGTTAATAAATAGAATGACCTAAACTTTCTCGGTAACCTAACAGCTATGGATTGTGAGGTCCGTAGGATTTTTTGGTTGTTGCTGCATTATAAGTTAGAGGAAGAAGATGATTTTTCTGTACATTGTCTTGATCATATTGCAGGTTAGTATTTCTAGCAGTTGGAAACATAATTGGAATCTAGACTGGGACGATGGAATGTTAACTCAGCGTGCATCTATAACATTCTTAAATTATTTCCAGAAGCTTATAGTTGACAGTGTTAATTTAATCTTTCTGGTTTAACCATTTACTAGTGACTTAAGACAGAATAAATAAGTTAAAAGAAAGTAGTTATATCTCCAGATCCTACAATTTTTCAGTTTTATTTTTTTCTCTTTATAAAACGTGGATACAGTATTAGGTTGTCATTTATTCTGTTTACTTTTCATACTTTGAGGTTTAATTTCCTTTGAAATTAGGCTAACACTGTTTCCTAGAACTAAATTTCATATATGAGGAATTACTACATAAACATCAGGGTAACATATTGGTGATTTTACTGTAATATCTGTACTGTAGACCCAAGAGTAGCCTTAAAAATGTTTTTGTTTTGATAAATAATAGCTACTGCAGCAACAGAGTCTTCTAATTGGGAGCTTGGGTTTATGGCAGCTGGCCTACATTCAATCTGTTAATTGCAATTCAAGCATTAAAATTTACAGGCACTAAATGATATCTGTTCTTTTAAAGATGAGAAAGTAACTTTTCTTTTCCAAATTGGAGTTCAGAAGAATGAATTCAAGGGAATATTTTCCACAATTCAGTTCTGTACTATGCAATGCATTTATGTTGAGTTTAAAACGTTAGCTTGACCATATTCATTGTGTTTTATTTTTTTCTATCCTATGCTAAATGTATCTAAAAATAAAAACCACATTTAAGATTTTCTTCCTTCTACAGATTTGTTTCTGTACTATTTGGTAGACATCTTGAATAGATGGTTAGAATTTTCATTCAAAAAGGCTTTTCCCCTGAACAGCCTATATGTAGCTCATTCAAGATTAAACCATTAGTTTTTGTCATTGTCAGATCTTAGTTCTGTACCTATAAGAGACCTCTGGTGATTTAGTCCAACTCCTCTTATTGTTAAGGAAACTTATTAGTCAATTAGTTAATTAGTCTTTATGTGGTGCCTGTTTTGGGCCAGGTACTATGCTAAGCATTGGAGGGCCTGACCCTGTAAGGATATGTGAACTTGTCGTAGGTCACAGAGGTAGTAACCATCTTTTTGGTGGGAAGTGAAGCACTTCCTTAGCAATCCAGTGGGTCTTCCTTTTATTCTTATGTAACAGTCTTGCATTATAGTGAAATGTATTGTTTCAGAGGTACCCTTTTAAAAAATTGTTAGATCTATAGCTAACAGTTACAGGAATAAAGAAGATGGATTGATTTCCAAAATTGTGGTTTTGGTATTTGTAGTTGATATTACTAGCATTCTGTGAATGCCCCAAATTAATCAGCATGCTGAGAAAAGAGAATTTTTGCAAATAGAATGAAGTTATAACGAGGTGGATTTTTAGAGGAATTAGAAAAATTTTTAGTTCCTTATAATCATTGAAAAATGATAACTCAATGCAAAGTAGGCCTCTATGGTTTACAAAGCATTTTCCTCACAATAACCCTGTGAAAGTAGATAGCATATGTAAATTGTATTACCTCATTTACTAATGGAAATATAAGCTCACAAAGGCTGTGACTCACCCAAGTGTACCCAGTAAGCAAGTGGCAAGGCTAGGATTCAAACTCTTATTTTATGACTCTAGAGTCTTGTGTTTTTTAAAGAAATGCAGGAAACTCAAATTAAGATCTTATGTAAATTATTAATCTTGTCTACTTCATAACAAGCAAAATTATAAGATCTTTTAAATTATAAAAGATAACACGTATCTTTTAAGGGCAATATAACATAATATACATCCAGTGATCCAGTCATCTGTACAGAATTAAAATGAAAATCTTCAACAAAGTATTTGACAAATGGTGAACCTAATTCAAACACAGCCAAACATCATAAATTACTTAGTACATGCTGTTTATAATTAATGCTTATCACTAGAAATACATTGAGCTTTTTAAAAAAATTACTCAAAGCCCTTTTATTCTTGTTAGTGAACATATATAAAAATGTTTTGGTCAGCTTATACCAAAAATGTTTTAAATATAGCTTTAAAGGTGAAGTAGTGCTCTGAGGCTTTCTTGCTGATGAATTTTTTAGAAAACATGATTAGAGGACATTTTAAGAAAAACTGAAGAAACTTGTGAGGCAGTCTGAAAGATTTCCAGGTTGCTAAGCTGGACAGTTTGTCAGATTTTTAAACTATTACATCTCCATTCAGAGTAAAATAAGTTGTTTTTAGTTTTTCAAATTGAAATGAGTTTCTGCACCCAATTTTGAGTGATTACATAAGATGTAAATAATTTAGCACAACAAAAAGAAAAGGCATTAACATGCTATTTTAACGGGCACTTTTGGAAAGGTCTATAGAACCCTGAATAGAAAACCCTCTGGGGTTTCAAATAATCTCAGTGTGTTATATTCCTTTCCCATTCAGTATAAGGAGACTTTTTAAAAAAGTAACTTTGTATACTTTTACATTCAGTAGACTCTACTGTACATTGCATTGTTACATTACTTTTTATAACATACTAAGAATATGATTGTTTTTGTACCATGGAACTCCAGACTAGAATGCTTGGATGCTCTCTTTCCTTCTTTCTCCTTCTTCAAAACTGTCTGTACATAGAACTTCTACATATTAAAAAGTACCCCTTGAAGGTCTTCTGGTTACTTGAGGCCCATCTGCCATTAGAGAGATGTCACCTGTTACTTTTGTCTCCTAATAAGCCCTAGGACCAACTTTCTCATGGCTACTACCTGTACTTTTCTCCCATAGGGACCAAACAGCTAGTAGCTAAAAGGTACAGACAGGCAGAATCTTAATTTTGCTATTATAACAACTACCATTTAATATTTTTAATTCATTTTTGAATCTCCTTGCTGGGAAGTTATTTTTGCTTAAAGTTTCCTATTAAGTAGACTAGACAGTTTCTGCTTTTTCTAACCTTTCTTAGGAGCTTTAGCTGTTTCCCTTTGCAGAATTCTCACTATAATCTCAGGAATCTGTAGAACATATCCTCTGGGAATTGTAAGGGAATTTTATAATTGTTTTTCCCAGCCACTTTCCTCATAGGAACAAGATCTTTTTTTCAAAAGTGGATTCTGGTAACTAGTTTCATATTGTCTATAAACTCATGTTTCTTCTTTAAAAGTTGCACAAATGCAGCTTAAACTTTTAAGAAATTTCTGTAATATGTGTAAGGTAATTCACATTTTATTAGCTGCTCACACTTTATTAACAAATTAAGAAAGAAATTCAAGGTAATTAATCAACCAGAGTGTTTCGGTTTTTCTCAAGTTTGTTTATTATACTCTGATATTTTTCTGTTGAGAATCTGAACGATTTCGCTATATACTAGGGAGGTTTAAAAAAAATAACCACAGCAGTATTTTCAGATTTCAGTTTTCTTTATTCATTAGTCTAAATAGTTGGCTTTTTCTGATTTTCAGTTGTAAACAAATACTTCAAATTCTGTATAAGATTTTTGTCACTTTGAGTATGTAAATATTTAAGGGCTGATAGTGATTCAGGTACTTAAAAATAAGCTTTGCATGTAGTGAGTACTATATATCCACTGTACAAAATGTGGTTTCTATCCAAATGAGTTTTAAGATATTGCTTATTTTCTTCAGTGTTTAAATCAGATCTACAAAAGAAAAATACATTCAACTCGTATGGGAATAGAGCTGTACAACTTCCACTAACTATATAACCTAAGTCTTCTAAATCCTTGTTGAATTGAATTGAAAATAAAATCTTGTGGGATTGACCAGTATGTAATAAACTAGCTACTTAATGTAAATTAAAATTTTGGCTAACGTGTCATTTTAAAACTAATCATGTCGGGGCAGCTAGGTGGCGCAGTGGATAGAGCACCGGCCCTGGATTCAGGAGGACCTGAGTTCAAATGTGGCCTCAGACACATAACACTTACTAGCTGTGTGACTCTGGGCAAGTCACTTAACCCCATTGCCTAGCCAAATATTTAAAGGAAAAAAAAAGAAACTAAAACTAATCATGTCAATCCTATACAATTCAAACATGAATTTTTTAGTGAAGACCAAAACTGTACAGAAAATATACAGAGTTGGCAATAATAATTCAAAATTTGGATGCCAGATTAGGCTTTTTTCCCCCTTTTTAAGTCCCATGTAAAGTCAAAGGCTTCTAGGGCCTTAAAGCTAAACATTAGCCCTGTCTTCAGATACTACTTTTGGAACTTGGTTTGGCTTTTTTTGAGTTTGAAAGGGAATAGAGTATAGGATCCATAGGTGGGACTTATCTTTAGCAGGCTACAGTTTCCCCTAATACTAGCAAGACAGGCGACTTTCTTAATGTCATAAGGAGGGTAATAGAAAGGATACCTAACTAAGATGAGTCACAGGGAAAAAAGACCCCAAAGGTCATTGGAACTCTAGGGCTCGTCTAGTTCAGTTCCCCTTATATTTTAGTCTAAAGTGCCTTGAAAAGGTAAGTGACTTTCCCAAGATTTTGCCCTGTTGATAGAGCCAATAATAGAATCCAGGTCTCTTGACCTACTCCAGTGTTCTTTCTCCTACACTATTATGTCTATACTTAAGTAAATGGAGAGAAAATGAATGCTAAATCCCTAAGAGCTTCAAATTTCATTTTCAGCGTAAATATCAATAGTTAAGAGATTTCCTTAAACCACATTCTATATTCTTTAATTTCAAAAAGTACTTCTCATGTTCTCAGAAAATAACATAATCAAGCAAATGTTCCATGAAAATCTAGTTTATTTAGTATTCTGATTTTTAATAGAAGTGTAGTAATAATAGATATGAAGAAACCATACTTCTAATTCCTCACTATTTTCTACACTTTTTGTAATTTTAAGAAATACACATTTCCAAAAACCAATCTTTCTGGCAGTGTAGAGAATACACTTATTTAAATTCTGTGGGAATAACTATAGTGTCCAATTTTTAAAATACAGATTAAATTTTCATTTTTTTCCTTATGCTTATGTGACATTTCCATCAGAATGCCTTTTCTTTAAAAAGAAAAAGAAAAACTTATTTAGTTTAATCTTTAGGTCCTGAGTAATCACAGAATTTAGCTACTGGAAGGGATCTTAGAGGTCATATAATTCATTTTTCCACGCAATACAGGAATAATTTACATAGTATCACTGACAGTAAGCTATATGACTTTTTTTGGGGGGGCACATAATTCCAGTAGCAAGGTACTCAGTTTTGAAGGCAACCTGTTCCTCTGTTAGAGAGTTCCATCAGCTATCTCGGGTCTAAATATAGGCTAGTTTTCCTTTCTAGAGAAGGCAAAGCTACTCCACTGCAGGGTGAAAGTTACCATGAAATTTAATTGAAATAAATGGAAGCAGAAGCTTCAATGAGGGAGGAGTGGGGATAGATCAGAATTGGTGCTGGGGAAAACATTTGTCAGTCACAGAACAGAAGAATGTCACAGAGTAAGAAGGATAATAGAAGGTCTACTGTATAATTGGAATTTTTAAAAAATAAAATTTGAGGCTCTTGAAAAAGAAGGAGCTAGATGCTCTAAAAAAGAAGCAGCTGCTTGTCCTCTAAGAAATGACAGAGTAAAGCCACAGAGCCTCATTCAGTGAGGATGAGAAGAAGAAGAGAGGAGTAGGTGCTTGTTGGAGACACTCTACTCTGAGGTATGGAGGCAACTACTTGTCAACGTGATAATAATAGGACTTGTTATTAAAGACATAATAGAGAAACTTCCAAGAATTTTCAAAACAAATATCTCACTGCCAACTTCCTGTGATTTACATAGGCACAAATGATAGCATTCAAAGAAAATTTTAAAAGTCACTGAAGATTGTGAAGTCTTGGGCAAGAAACTGACAGAGGCCCAGGTTTTATTTCCCAAATCCCTGAGAATTTAATATCTGTGAAAGGAATTTGGTAAAACAGATAAACCATTGGTTAATTTGATTTAAAAAAAAAAAGAAAACAATTACCATTATAAAAAATGAAAAGTGAATTCACCACCAATGAAGATGAAATAAAGCAATTATTAGGAGCTATTTTGCCCAGTTATATGCCAGTAACTCAATCAAAGTGAAATGGTTGAATATTTACAAAAACATAAATTGCCCAGATTAACAGAAGAAGAAATAGAATACATAACTCTGTCTTAGAAAAATAAATTGAAGAAGCCATCAATAGTTCCCTAAAAAAAAAAAATCCCCAGGACCAGATGGACCAAGTGATATCCCCAGGACTAAGTGAATTCTACCACATATTTAAAGAACAAAGCATTATAGTGTTAAACTATTTGGAAAAAATAGGCAAAGAAGTCTTTCCAAATTCCTTTTCACAACACAAATATGGTGCTTATATCTAAATCAGGGAGAGCAAAAATAGAGAAAGAAAACTATCGACTAATTTCCCTAATAAATATTGATGCAAAAAATTTAAGTAAAATACCAGGAAAGAGATTATATCAATATATCACAAAGACCAGGTAGTATTTATACCAGGAATGCAGGTCTTGCTCAATATTAGGAAAACCTAGCATGATTGACCATATCAATGACAAAACAAACAGAAATCACATGATTATTTCAATTGATGCACAAAAAAGCATTTGACAAAATACAACACCCATTTCTATTAAAAAAAAACCACTGGAAAGCATAGGAATAAATGGAGCTTTCCTTAAAATGATAAGTAGTATCTATCTAAAACCATCAGCAAGCATTATTTGTAATGGGGATAAGCTCGAAGCTTCCCCAATAAAATCAGGAGTGAAGCAAGGATGCCCATTATCACCACTGTTATTCAATATTGTAATAGAAGTACTAGCTATACAGGACTAGGTGAACATTATACACAATAACAGCAACACTGTACAATGATCTACTGCGAATGACTTAGCTATTCCCAGCAATACAACAATCCAAAACAAGTTCCAAGGTGTCAGGATGAAAAATGCTATCTACTTCCAAAGAACTGATGGAATCTGAATGCAGATCAAAGCATACTATTTTTCACTTTCTGTATTTTTTCATGGTTTATTTTCCTTTGGGTCTGTGCCTTCTTTCACAACATGACCAATATGGTAATATGTTTTCATAATTGAATAACCTATATCAAATTGCTTATTACCTCAAGGAAGGGGAGGTGAGGAAGGGAGAAAATTTGGAATTCAAAATTTTTAAAAAGTGAATGTTAAAAATTGTCTTTACCTAATAACTAGGGAAAATATCATTTTAAAAAATCTTGGGGGAAAAAAGAAAGCTGTAGCAATAAGAGAAAAAGAAATAGAAAGAACTAGAATAGGCAATGAGGAAGCAGTGCAGCTAGGTGGTGCAGTGGATAGAGCGCAGGTCCTAAAGTCAGAAAGACATCTTCATGAGTTCAAATCTGGCATCAGACACAATCTATATGTCCTGGGCAAATCACTTAACCCTGTTTGTCTCAATTTTCTCATCTGTAAGATGAGCTGGAGAAGGAAGTGGCAAACCACTCCCAGGCTCTTTGCGAAGAAAACCTCAAAGGACGTCACGAAGAGTCGGATGTGACTGAAACAACTGAACAACAACAACAAATGAAGAAACAAAACTATCACTCTTTGCAGATAATAGGGTATACTTAGAGAATCAACTAAAAAAACTAGTTGCAGAATATAAAATAAGCCCACATAAATTACAGCATTTTTATATATTACCAACAAAGTCCAGCAGCAAGAGAAAGAGAAATTCCATTTAAAATAACTGTAGACCATATAAAATTCTTAGGAGTCTACCTGCCAAGGAAGTATGTGAACACAATTTACAGAACACTTCTCACACAAATAAAGTCAGCTCTAAACAACTGGAAAAATATTAATTGCTCATAGGTAGGCCAAGACAATATAATAAAAATGATAATTCTACCTAAGTTAATTTACTTTTTCAATGCCATACCAAACTATCAAAAACTTTTATAAAGCTAGAAGAAATAGTAACAAAATTAATCTGGAAGAACAAAAGGTCAAGAGTATCAAGAGAATTAATGAAAAAAATGTGAAGGAAGGTGGCCTAGTCATATATTATATTATAAAGTATTATGTATTATAATGTATATATTATAAAGTGGTAATCATCAAAATAATCTGGCTAAGAAGGAAGATGATGGCTCAGTGGAATAGATTGGGTAAACAGTAGGTAATGATCATAGTAATCTAGTATTTGATAAACCCCCAAATCCAAACTTTTGGGACAAGAACTATTTGACAGAAACTGTTGGAAAACTAGAAAACAGTTTGGCAGAAACTAGATACAGACCAACATTTCATATCATATTCCAAGATAAAGTTAAAATGGGTACAAGATTTAGACATAAAGGGTGGTATCACAAGCAAATTAGTATAGAATAGCTTACCTGCCAGATGTATGGATAAGGGAAGAATTTATGATCAAATAAGAGAAAACATTACAGGATATAAAAAGTATAATTTTGATTATATTAAATTTAAAAGTTTTTGTACAAATAAAACCAATGTAGCCAAGATTAGAAGGAATGCAGAAAGCTGCATAAATTTTTTTTTATAGCAAGTGTCTCTGATAAAGGCATCATCTCTCATAGAGAACTAAATCAAATTTATAAGAATACAACTCATTCCACAATTGATAAATGGTCAAGAGATATGAACAGGAAGTTTTTAGATGAAGAAACCAAAGCTATCTGTAGTCATATGAAAAAATGCTCTAAATCACTATTGATTAAAGAAATGCACATTAAAATACAAGGATACTACCTCATACCTATCATATTGGCTAATGTAACAGAAGAAGAAAAGATAAATTCTTGTGAGGATATGGTAAAATTGGGATTACTAATTGGTGGAGTTGTAAAATGATCCAACCATTCTGGTAAGCAATTTGGAATGAAGACCGAAGGGCTATACATCTATGTATACCCTTTGACCCAGTGATACCACTACTAGGTCTGCATCCCAGAGAGATTTATTTAAAAAAAAAAAAAGGAAAGGACGTATTTGTACAAAAAAAAATTTATAACAGTTCTTTCTGTGGTGGCAAAGAATTGGAAACTGAGGGGATGCCCATCCATCAGGGAATGGCTGAACAAGTTGTTCATGACTGGTATATGATTGTAATGGAATATTGTTGTGCTATAATAAAGGAAGAGGAGGATGCTTCAGAAAAACCTGGAAAGAATCAGATGAATTGTTAAAAAGTGAAGTGAGTAGAACCAGGAGAACACTGTACCTAGTAACAGCAATATTGCATGATGATCAACCGTGAACAACTTGGCTGTTCTCAGCAATACAATGATCCAAGACAATTCCAAAGGACTTACGATGGAACATGCTGTCCACCTCCAGAGAACCGATGGAGTCCGAATGCAGATTGAAGCATACTAGTTGTCACTTTATTTGTGCGTGTGGTGGGGGCGGGGAGTGGTTGTGGTTGGTCTGTGTTTTCTTTTGTAACTTGACTAATACGGAAATATGTTTTGCTTGATTGCCCACGTGTAACGATATCTAATTGCTTGCCATCTCAGGGAGAGCGGGAAGGGAGGGAGAGAATTGGGAACTCAAATTTTTAAAAACAAATGTTAAAAATTGTTTTTACATGTAATTGGAAAATATTTAAAATGAAAAAAAATAAAGAAATTTGGACTTATGGAACATAGCTTAAAATATATCAAGGACAAACTCCTGACAAGGGATGGAGTGCACCTAACTGGGACTGGTAAGAAATAAATCTTTGCAGCAACTTTTTCTCATAAAATTCTCATTTCTAAGATACATAGGGAACCTTAATTGACAATGATCAAAGGGTATGAATAGGCATTATTCAGTTGAAGAAATCCAAATTATCAATAATCATGTGAAAAAAATACTTTAAATCATTCACAGAGAAATACAGATTAAAACAATTCTGAGATTCCACTTTGTAACTGTCAAACTGGCAAAGTGGGTAAAAATAGAATATGGCAAATGCTGGAGGGGCTATGGGAAAAATAATGCGCTGTTGGTGGAGCTATGAAATGGTCTAGTGCCTAGAGAGACCTTGAGTGTGGCCTTTTGATTGAGTCCAAGTTTTACAGGAAAAAAATCCTTTTATTAAGGGGATTTGTTCTATGAAGTTAGGATTCAGTGAAAGGGCCTCACTTGAGGACCTAGAGGGCCACATGTGGCCTAGAGGCTGCAAGTTCCCCACCCTGGTCTAGGCATTCTGGAAAGCAATTTGGAACTAGGCTCACAAAGCTATTAAACTGTGTATTGATCCAGCAATACTAATATTAGGTTTATACCTCAAAGAGATCAAAGAAAGAGGAAAAGGATCTGTATTTCCAAAAATTTATAGCAACTCTATGTGATGGGTTAGGCAAGGGTAAAGAGACAGCTTCTGTCTCCTTCCCCTTCCATTTACCAGAAGATCATCTTGTGAAATTTGAAAGGTCAGAATATTTTGGGCTTCTTATAAAGTGTCCTATCAGCAGATCTGGAACATCATTGGCTAATTGTAGAATTTGTTATAAGCTGAAGACAAACTAGACAGTTTCATGGCTCTTCAAGGAGCCTAGCAGAAGGCAACGCCATACCAAATGGCTGGGTTCATCAGGATACCAGGAAAGGGAGAAAAGAACTTTGGCAGCCTCTTTGTCACATGTGTTCTTTCTTGTGTTCTCTAGGCTGACCTACTTTCTCCTAGACTCTGTATGTATTTTTGAGAGAACTTGGCCCCTGGGAGGCTATTTTGTACCAAGTAAAAACTCTGGCATAATTCTTCCTATACTACTTTAGTAAATACCCATTTCTAAAAGCTAATTAAGTCTCGCTGACTAAGTGCTCATAATCAATAGGAGCACACCAGTGGGGGCTTATGAACTACAGTACCAAAAAATAACCCTCCTTAGACTTGTCTTTGGAACTGTGAGGGGAGGAGCAGGTAACTGCCCTCAAAAGATCTGATCTGTCAATGAGAACAGTGGTTGGGGAGAGTGACTTTGTCTTGTTACTGTACTCTGATGACTCTGGAAGACAGAGTAGGCCAGTGACTTAGCCCGACTCTGCCTCATTTAAATCTAATTTATGCAAGAATCAAAAGATATATAACCCATACCTTTTTATGTATCTCAAATTCCTGTGGTGACAGGAAAGTGACAAAGCAGCAGATGTGGATACACTGGCAGCTGTAGTCGTAACCCTGAACACAGGCGACCCAGACCATACAGTCGTCTTCTCACTGGAAGCAGCAGTGGGATTTGGCAGCTCCTGGGTGTCTGAGCGGCTTTTTAAGGACTTACTGCTCTCCTCCTGGTGTGAGGAGGGGCTAAAAAAAGGTGCCCTAAAAATTGTCTGCTTCATCGAACCCTGGCCTGTTTACCATGGCAGGTGGGGATCCCACCCTGTGGTCAGAACATTTAAAAAACATGTACAAAAACTTTTCCTAATGTGATTCCACATACCATTGGTACATGGAATGTGTGTGTGCACACTTACACAACACAAAATCCAGTAGACCTGAAAAACAAACAGCTCTTGTTGCAAAAGGTATCAAAACCCACCAGGTATCACATCCAAATAGTAGCACTGAGTGAAACAAGGCTGGCAAATGAAGGCCAGCTTACTGAAGTTGGAGCTAGATACATGTTTTTCTGGAGTGGCCCAGTGAAAGGGAACTCTGTGAAGCTGGTGTAGGTTTTCTAATTAAAACTAATCTAGTCAAAAAGCTTGTATGCCTACCAAAAGAATTGAATAACAGACACATGACAATCTGATTGCCACTTGCAGGAAAACACCATGACACCATCATCAATATGTATGCTCCCACCATGATGAACACTGATTAAATCTAAGAAAAATGTTAGGAAGACCTGGAGACACTCATCATCAATGTGCCAAAAGAAGATATGCTTATAATTCTGGGTGACATTAATGCAAGAGTAGGCACAGACTACCAGACATGGCAGGGAGTGCTTGGGAGGAATGGAGTTGGAAACAGCAACAGCAGTGGTCACTACTGAAGACTTGTGACTTTCTCCTCACCAACATTGTCTTCCACCTAAACTTAATAAAATTTGTAGCTGCCCCTTGCACATTGGCATTTAATAGACTATATTCATTGTAAGGAGAAGAGACAGGATGTGAGAGTGAGGAAGGCTAAGTGTGGCTCAAAATGCTAGACTGACCATAGACTCATCCTCTCCAAGCTAAATATTTGCATTCAACAAAAGTAGTGGCCCCAAGGCAAGATGGCTGCTAGAAGATGTAATGCCAACAGATTAGAGTGCATGTCCAAGCAGAAGAGTTTATTGCTAACTTGTAAAGAAAGCTGAGCCAACATATGGTTGGCAACACTGGAGCAGAAAAGGATTAGGCAGCTTTCAGAGATTTGGTATACAGCATTGCGTCTGGGCCAGAACACTTGCAAACATCAAGATTAGTTTGACAAAAATGATAGAGAAATTCAGAAGCTGCTAAATGAAAAAATGAGAACTTCACAGGGTTTACCAGCAAAATAGTTCATCTGTTTAATTCCATGAAAAGTAAAGTATAAGTGAAGCTTAGAGAGATGCAGGATTCTTGGCTCAGTATGAAATTGAGTTTTATACTGATAGTTACAACCCAAAGTGCTTTTACGATGCCCTGAAGGGTATTTGTGGGCCAAAGTCCTTTGGTGCATCTCAGCTACTCAGTGCTGATGGAGCCACATTGATTAGTGACAAGGACATGATCCTGGAGAGATGGGTTGAACACTCCCATAGCGTTCTCAACAGACCATCAGCAATCAATGCTGAAGCCACTGAGCTCATATCTCAGATTGAAGTCAGTCCCTCTCTAGACAAACCTCTAACTGAAGAAGAGGTTTTGAGTGCCATTAGGCTTCTCTCTTGTGGCAAAGCATCTAGTGTCGATTGTATTCCAGTTGAGATTTACTAGGCATAGTTCATATAAAATCTGACTGAAATTTTCCAGGTTTTATGGCAAGAGAAGGTTATCCCTTAGGAGTTCAAGGATGCCTCCATTATCCACCTCAGTAAAGGTAAAGGAAATAGATTGTCTTGTGACAATTACAAGGTGGTGGGGTGGGGGGTGAGGGTGGTCTCTCTTTTAGTCATTGCTGGCAAGATTCTTGCTAGAATCCTCCTTGATAGATTGATACTTCACCTGGAAGATGGTCATCTACCTGAGAGCCAGTGTGGCTTCAGAAAGGACCAAGGAACAGTCAATATGGTGTTTGCAACAACCCCACGAGAAATGCCAGGAGCAGAACAGATGTCTGTACACATTTGTTGATCTGACCAAGGCCATTGCTATTGTCAGTCATGAGGGCTTGTGGAAAATTATGTCAAAATTTGGTTGTCCAGAAAAGTTCATCAGTATTGTATGTCAGTTTAATGACAGCGTGCTTGCCCAGGTTCTGATTAATGGACGATGCTCTTGCACTTTTCTGGTCATCAACAGAGTGAAGGAAGGCTGTGTGCTTGCTCCCAAGCTTTTTAGCATGATGTTTTCACCGATGTTGTCAGAAGCCTTCAACAAAGATGAAAAAGGCATCAAAGTTAGCCACTACCCTAATGGTGAACTATTTAACTTGAAAAGGCTACAAGTCAAAACTAAAGTAGAGGGAGAGGTTCTGCTTCTGGGAGCCAAGATGATGAAGTAAGAAGTAAGTTGCTCTCACCTCCCTCACTGATCTCTGAAAGCCCAGAAAATATCGACCCAGGAAAAACCCTGAGCCAGCAAAAAGACAGGGCACAGCAGTCTTGTACCCCAGGAAGCTTGGGGGATTAATGGGAAAGGCCCCTCTTGCTCTGGGAGAGGGGGAGCAGTACAGGACTGGAGGAGTCCCAGGAAGCCAGTGGCAAGCCCCACATAAGCATACCAGGGGGAAATCCTGAGACCTAGGTTGGACCCCTGAAAGATTCAATACAGGAAGGGATACTGGTAGACACCTGTTTGGAAAATAACCAAGGGTGATGGTGTTCTCCAGCAGGGAAATCACCCTGTGCCTCAGCATAACTCTGGGAAGCACAACTCCAGAAGGCAAAGCTCCAGGTTGACAGAAATCCACCAGCATCGAAACATCTCTGTGCAAGGCCTGGGTGAGCAGGAAAAGAGGCTTGGGTAAGTGTCCTCTTCTGTCCCGCAGGAGAACTCAACAGAAAATAGGCAACCACCATGAACAAGAAGCAGAAACAGAAAATGAAAACAGATTCTTATTTTTGGGAAAGGGAAGATCAAGACCCAAGAAGGCTCTTAGGGCTTGAGACCAGTTCATATTCCCCTTTGAGGTTTCTTGGTGGATATATTAACAATGTTGTCCCCTTCTGAATTGGTAAGAGCACAAGAAGGATTTTAAAAGACAAGAGAGGTAGAAGAAAAATTGGGAAAAGAAAGAGTAAATAGCTTGGAAAAGGAAGGACAAAAACTAACTGTATAAAACAAGTCCTTAAAAAGTAGAATTGGCCAATGGAAAAATGACGTGCAAAATCTAATAGAAGAAAACAACTTTTTTTTTTAGGCAATTGGGGTTAAGTGACTTGCCTAAGGTCACACAGCTAGTAAGTGTCAAGTGTTTGGTCTGAGGCCGGATTTGAACTCAGGTCCTCCTGACTTCAGGGCCGGTGCTCTATCCACTATGCCACCTAGCTGCCCCAAGAAAACAACTCCTTAAAAATTAGAATGGGGCAAGTGGAAGCTAATGACTCTATGAGAGAACAAGAATTAGTCAAACAAACAAAAGAATGCAAAAATACAAGAAAATGTAAAATACCTCATTGATAAAACAACTGACTTAGAAAATAGATCCAGGAAAGACAATTTAAAAATTATTGGCCTACCTGAAAACCATGGTGACAAAAAAGAACCTGCACAACATCCTTCAGGGAATCATCAAAGAAAATTGCCCTGAGGTCCTAGGTAAATTAGTCATCAAAATTATCCACTGATCAACTCCTGAAAGAGATCCCAAATTGAAAACATCAATGAATATAGTAGCTAAATTCCAAAACTACCAGATCAAAGAGAAAATACTGCAAGCAGACAGAAACAAACAATTTAAATATGGAACCACAGTCAGGATTACCCAGGGCCTTGCAGCTTCTATATTAAAACATCAGAGGTCATGGAATATAATATTCCATAAGGCAAAGGAGCTTGGATTGCAACCAAGGATCAACTATCCAGTGAAACTAAGCATAATCCTTCAGGGAAGGAGATGGACATTCAACAAAATAGGGGATTTCCAAACCTTCCTGAGGAAAAGACCAGAGCTCAACAGAAAACTTGACCTTCAAATACAAAACTTAAGAGAGGCATAAAAAGGTAAACAGGAAAGAAAACAACAACATATTATTAATAAGGGCAAAGTGGTTACATCCCTACATGGGAAGATGACACTTGTAACTCTTAAGAATTGTAGTGTCATTATGACATTTAAAAGGGGGGTATACTTAGAGGGCATGGGTTTAAGATGACTTTGATGTGATGGTAAAAAAATCTAATTAAGTGGTGAAAAAGGATTGTACTGGGAGAAGAAGAAAGGAGGAGGTAGACAAGGGTAAATTATATCACATGAAAAGGCACAAAAACCAAATACAGTAGAGGCAAAGAAGGGAGGGAGATGAGCATAGTTGGAACTTTATTCTCATCAGATTTGGTTCAAAGAGGGAATAGCATAATCATTTAGGTATAGAATTCTAACTTACCCTATAGGAAGTAGAAAGGGTAAAGGGAAAAGAAAAGGGAGGGGACTAATAGAAGGGAGGGCAGACTGAGGGAGGTGGTGGTTGAAACCAAAACTCTACTGAGGAGGGAAAGGGAAAAAGGAGAGTAAAAAGCATAAATGAGGTGGGTAGAGAATAGGATGGAGAGGAGGATACAGATAGTAATCATAACTGTGAATGTGCATGAGATGAACTCTGCCTCCCATAAAACAGAAATGGATAGCAGAGTGGATCAAGAACCATAAACTTATAATATGTTGTCTACAGGAAACACATTTGATGTAGAGGGATACACAGAGTAAAGGTAAAAGATTGGAGCAGAATATATTATGCTTCAGTGGAAGTAAAAAAAGCAGGGCTAGCAATCCTGATCTCAGACAAAGCAAAAGCAAAAATAGATCTAATTAAAAGAGATAAGGAAGGAAACGACATCCTGCTAAAAGGTACCATAGATAATGAAGTAATCTCGTTATTAAACATATGCACCAAGTGGTATAGCATCCAAATTCTTAAAGGAGAAGTTAAGGGAGATACAGGAAGAAACAGACAGCAAAACCATACTAGTGGAGGACCTCAACCTCCCCCTCTCTGAACTGGATAAGTCTAGTCATAAAATAAACAAGAAAGAAGTTAAGGAGATCAATAGAATCTTTAAAAAATTAAATGTGGTTGAACTCTGGAGAAAACTGAATGGAGACAGAAAGGAATAAACCTTTTTCTTGGTGGTACGTGGTGCACCTACACAAAAATTGATCATGTATTAGGGCTTAAAAACCTCACAATCCAGTGCAGAAAGGCAGAAGTATTAAATGCATCCTTTTCAGATCATGATGCAATAAAAATTTCATGTAATAAAGGGCCATGGAAAGATAGACTAAAAGTTAAATGGAAACTAAATAATCTAACCCTAAAGAATGATTGGGTCAAACAACAAATCATAGAAACAATCAACAACTTCATCCAAGAGAAAGACAATGATGAGACAACATACCAAAACTTATGGGATGCAGCAAAAGTGCATCCTTAGGTGAAGTTTTATATCTCTAAATGCTTATATGAATAAAATAGAGAAAGAAGAGATCAAAGAATTGGGCATGCAACTAAAAAGCTAGAAAAAGAACAAACTGAAAATCCCCAATTATATGCCAAATTAGAAATTCTGAAAACCAAAGGAGAGATTAATAAAATTGAAATTAAGAAAACTATTGAACTATTAAATAATACTAAGAGCTGGTTTTATGGGGAAAAAAAAACCTAATAAAATAGATAAACCTGGGGCAGCTAGGTGGTGCAGTGGATAGAGCTCTGACCTTGGAGTCAGGAGGATCTGAGTTCAAATCCAGCCTCAGACATTTGACACTTACTAGTTGTGTGACCATGGGCAAGTCACTTAACCTTGATTGCCTACCCCCCCCCAAATAAATAAAAAGATAAACCTTTGGTTAATTTGATTTAAAAAAAAACCAAATTACCAGCATAAAAAATGAAAAGAGTGAATTCACCACTAATGAAGAGGAAATCAAAACAATAATTAGGAGCTATTTTGCCCAACTGTATGCCAATAAATTTGACAATCTTAGTGAAACATGAATATTTATAAAAATATAAATTGCTCAGATTAACAGAAGAGGAAATCAAATACTTAACCCCATTTCAGAAAAATAAATTGAACAAGCCATCAATGAACTTCCTAAGAAAAAATCTCCAGGGCCAGATGGATTGACAAGTGAATTCTATCAAACATTTAAAGAACAACTAATTCCAATATTATATAAACTATTTGGGGAAATAAGTGAAGGAGTCCTACCAAACTCTTTTTATGATACAAATATGATGCTGATACCTAAACCAGGAAGAGCCAAAACAGAGAAAGAAAATTATAGACCAATTTCCCTAATGAATATAGATGCAAAAATTTTCAATAAAATATTAGCAAAGAGATTACAGCAACTTATCTCGAGGACAATACACTATGATCAGGTAGGATTTATACCAGGAATGCAGGGCTAGTTCAGTATGAAGAAAACTATCAGCATAGTTGACCATATCAACAACAAAACTAAAAGAAACCATATGATTATCTCAATAGATGCAGAAAAAGCATTTGACAAAATACAACACCCATTCGTATTAACACTAGAGAGCATAGAAATAAATGGAGTCTTCCTTAAAATGATAGATAGCATCTATCAAAAACCACCAGCCAGCATTATGTGCAATGGGGATAAACTAGAAGCATTTCCAGTAAGATGGGTGAAACAAGGATGTCCTTTATCACCACTGTTATTCAATATTGTGCTAGAAATGTTAGCTGTAGCAATTAGAGAAGAAAAAGAAATTGAAGGAATTAAAATAGGCAAAGAAGAAACAAAGTTATCACTCTTTGCAGGTGATATGATGATATATCTAGAGAATCAAGTAAAAAATTACTTGAAATAATAAATTTAGCAAAGTTGCAGGATATAAAATAAACCCATACAAATCATCAGCATTTCTCTATATTACTAACAAAGCCCAGCAGCAAAAGGTAGAAAGAGAAATTCCATTTAAAATTACTGTAGACACTATAAAATATTTGGGAGTCTACCTGCCAAAACAAAACTAAGAACTATATGAACACAATTACAAAACACTTTTCACACAAATAAAGTCAGATCTAAATAACTGGAAAAAGATCAGTTGCTCATGGGTAGGCCAAGCTAATATAATAAAAATGACAATTCTACCTAAATTAATTTACTTATTCAGTGTCATACCAATCAAGCTACCAAAAAATTAATTTATAGAGCTAGAAAAAACAATAACAAAATTCATCTGGAAGAACAAAAAGTCCAGAACATCAAAGGAACTAATGAAAAGAAATGCAAGCAAAGGTGGCCTAGCTGTACCTGATCTTAAATTGTATTATAAAGCAGCAATGATCAAAACTACTTGGTACTGGCTACGAAATAGAGTTGGGGATCAGTGGAATAGGTTAGGTATGCAAGACACAACAGTCAATGACTATACTAATCTACTATTTGATAAATCCAAAGACTCCAGCTTCTGGGATAAGAAATCACTATTTAGCAAAAACTACTGGGAAAATAGAAAAAATGTATGGCAGAAACTGGGCACAGACCAACATCTTACACTCTATACCAAAATAAAGTAAAAAATGGATACTTGATTTAGATGTAAAGACTGATACTATAAGCAAACTAGAAGAGCAAAGAATAGTTTACCTTTCAGATCTATGGAGAAGGTAAGAATTTATGACCAAACAAGAGATAGAGAACATTGTGAAATGCAAAATGGACAATTTTGATTACATTAAATTGAAGTTTTTGCACAAATAAAGCCAATGCATCCAAGATTAGGAGGGAAGCAGAAAACTGGGAAAGAATTTTTACAACCGGTGTCTCTGATAAAAGCCTCCTTTCTAAAATAAAGAACTGAGTCAAATTTATAAGAATATAAGTCATTCCCCAATTGATAAATGATCAAAGGATATGAACAGGCAGTTCTCAGAGGAAGAAACCAAAGCTATCCATAGGCATATTTAAAAATGTTCTAAATCACTATTGATTAGAGAAATGCAAATCTAAACGACTCTGAGGTACTACATCACACATATCAGATTGGCTAACATGACAAAACAGGAAAATGATAAATGTTGGAGAGGATGTAGGAAAATTGGAACAGTAATACATTATTGGTGGAGTTGTGAAATGATCCAGCCATTTGGAGAGCAATTTGGAACTATGCCCAAAAGGCTATAAAATTGTGCATACCTTTTGACCCAGCAATACCACTCCTAGAGATCATAAAAAATGGGAAAAAGACCCATATGTATAAAACTATTTATATCAGCTCTTTTTTGGTGGCAAAGAATTGGAAATTGAGGGGATGCCCATCAATTGGGGAATGGCTGAACAAGTTGTGGTATATGAATGTAATGGAATACTATTGTGCTATAAGAAATGAGCAGGCACACTGAGTTTTTTGAGAGCAAGGGTTTTTTTTTTTGGCTATTTTTTGTGGTCACAGCTCTTAGCATAGTAGGCACTTTAAAATGTTTGTTGACAGAGACACACAAAGCACAATCCAGGAAGTGTTGACTTCAGTTTGCTGTTCACGCATGTGTCGGACTCTTCATGGGGTTTTCTTGGCAAAGATACTGGAGTGCTCAGCCATTTCCTTCTCCAGCTCATTTTACAGATGAGGAAACTGAGACAAACAGGTTTAAGTGATCTGCCCAGGGTCACATGGCTAGCTCTTTCAGCCAGCAACGCTGAGGATCTTCCCCTCCCAGTTTGATTTTTTTTTTTTAATTAAAGGGGGCATCTCTTCAGTCACTTCTTAAACACACCTAATCACAGAACGGATGATTCTCACTCAAAGTGAGAATTCTGAAAGACCTTAGCTTAAAAAGGCCTAGGTCTCCTACTGCATCCTGGGCCATCCTTGGTCCTTCTGATCTATATCTGGCCCCTAGACCCAGTTGGCTCCAGAGGAGAAAGTGAGTCTAGTGCCTCTGCACAGCCCTCCCTCACTTAAATCCAATTCGATTCCAAGGCAGGACATCATCTTCCTGATGTCATGGTGCTCTTCCAGAAAGAAGGACAAACACAATCACAACGTAGCTAGTAAGTGTCTGAGGCCACATTTGAACTCAGAAAGATGAGTCTTTCTGACTTCAGGACCAGCACTCTATCTGCTGCACCGACTAGCTGTCCTGCATTGTCGATAGGTGTGTCAAATTTAAAATATACGTCAAAATAAAAAGCTTGTAATATATTCACGGCTCATACATTCTCTTTCCCCTTTTGTATAAGGAAACCTTCCTGTTTGTTAAGTTCATAACTTTTTAAGATGCTATGAAAAATGTTTTAACTAAAAAAAATAAAGGCAAAAAAAGAAGCCTATGTACATGGCTGGAATCGCCTTTCTCTGCGCACAAAGCTCCCAGGAGCGTGGGTGAGAGCGCAAGAGAAGCTTTCCAGCGAGGACAGCCAGCAGCCACCAGGGGGCGTCCACAACATTGCGGCTCCTTGCACGCACAGCCTCGACGCCTTCTTAAAGCAATCCAGTTGTGGATGTTTCAGTTGACGTAATGGACGTGAGGAGGTGGGAAGATCTTAGCTACGCAGCCGCCTGGTTCACCCTAGCCCTAGCCATCTTTAGACCGGCCACCAGCTTCTTCCGCCTTCAGCCGACTCTCTCTTGCTCCGCCCCCTATCTCTCCTTGGCCAATCCCTTTCGGGCTTCCTCTCTTGGTCTACCCAATGGGAGAAGCGCAACCTTAGCAATGACAGAGGTAATTAAGGAAGAGGGCGGGGCTTTGGCTTCCTTCGAAACTCCGCGGGCCGCTGCTGTCCACGTGATTGTTAGTTGGGCGCCTAGGTTTCCTCCGAAGTGATCTGAACAGGCTGCGAGGGCGAGCGGGAGGGCTGGACTGCGGACGCGCAGAGGCTTCTGGGAGCGGCCATTGATCCCTGGGACCCAGGGAAATAAAGCGGCAGCGTGCGCGCTTGGGCAAAGGGGCAAGCCCCCGGCGCCCTGCGGGGAGGAAACTCCACTTCCGTGAGGAAGCTGAGGTCACAGAAAGGAAGTGCATCGAATGCCTTGAGGTCAGACCACGACCTTCTTGCACCTTGACCCTGGAGCGAATGCGGGTGAGTTAGTGCATTACTTGTGCTTGCTGCTCTCAGAGGGACTCGGTGACACCCAGCGGGCCTCCTGGGACCTACAAGGAGACCGTTCATGGGGGCGGGGCGGGGATTAACGTGGAGCTTTAATGTCTTTAAATGGGTTTTTGTTTTTAATTCGGGGAAGCTTCCCATCTGCCTGTAATGGTTTACCGCAGTGATCATAGTTAGCATTTATATAGCGCTTTGAGGTTTGCAAAGCACCGTACGAATCGCATTTTGTCCTAGCGCTGCGAGATTGGTGCCGTTATCAGCTCCATTTTACAGATGAAGAAACTGTGGCCGATGGAGGCTTAGTAGCTTGCTCAGGGCCACCCGGCGAGGGTGTCCAAGGCGGGATTTGAACTCTGGTTTTCCAGACTCGCAGCCCAGTACTTTGTCCAGTGCTCCTCCTAGCTGCTTTCTAGCCATGGCTTCTTAAGCTGCGGTTTGTGAATTTCTTATTTTTTTTAATATTTAGATAACCAACGTAATTGGTTCCCTTTCTTATTTTAATGCATCTAAAAAGATTATTTCGGGGAGGGGCCCACAGGCTCCACCAGATTGCCGGAGGGACCTGGGACACAAAGAGGCGAATGAAACCCCTGCTGTGTGCGAGGCGCTGTGCTAGCCTTGGTTTAAAAGGCCAGACTGCCGAGGGGTCCGAGACACACGGAAGGTTGAGAGGCTGGGGCTGTCCCAACCCAGACTGGGGATCAGAACCGAATGCCGGCCTGGACGTGGTGACGGCATTCCTCCCGTGTGTTCAGTGGACGAGGTATCGCAGATACTTTCAGGTGCCAAAATGAATATTTTTAAATCTGAGCGTGTTGGACACAATGTATTCTTAATGACTCCAGGCTGCGAACTTAAATCTTGACTTCGGCACTCTTAAGGGTCTGTCCGTCCCCACACTAAATCAGCCTCCAAGTGCTATGCTTGTTGAGGCGGGTGCCTGCGTGTGCACACGTGCTCGTGCCTCCGCTTTTTAAGGGCTGGCTGGCTCTTGTAGAAAAAGAGTAGTTTTTGAGCAGAATCTTGAAGGAAATAAGGAACTTGATTAAGGCAGAAGGAGTATATTCTATGTATGGGTAGAGTGTGTGCAAAGATGCAGATGGGAGGGACGGTTTGGCTGGACCAGAGTGGGAAAGAAGGATAAGGTATAAAAAAAATAGCTAGAAAGGTAGGTTGAGCCAAATTATGAAGGGTAAATGACAAGCCAGAGTTTGTATTTAATCCTAGAGGTAATAGGGAGGCATGGGAGTTTATTGAGTAGGGGATTGAAATAGCTGTGCCTTTGGAGAAAATTGTTTTGGCCGCTTTGTGAAGGACGGATTGGAGTGGAAAGAGATTTGAGGCTCTTCCACCTGTCATTACGACTGTTGTCTAGAAGGTCCTGGAGTGAGTCGACAGAAGGGGTCAGATATTGTGGAGTTCTGATTGACAAGACTTAGAAATGGATTAGGTGTGTGAGAGGAGGAAGAGTGAGAGTTGAGTGTTCGTCTTGAAGAAAATATTGTTTTTGGGGTTTTTTTATTGATAGACTAGAAAAGAAAAGTGAAGTGTTTTCGTTTTTCTTCACCTCACAAATAGTAATTGATGCTGATATAGTGCTTATGTAGTGGCAGCTAGGTTGTTCAGCGGATGGAGCGCCAAACCTGGAGTCAGGAAGACCCATCTTCTTGAGTTCAAATCTGGCCTCTGACACTTACTAGCTGTGTGACCCTGGGCAAGTCACTTAACTCTTTGCCTCAGTATTCTCATGTGTAAAATGAGCTGGAGAAGAAAATGCTGAACCACTGTCATGAAAAGCTGGACTTGACCGAAATGATGGAGGAACAAAAGAGTGCTTAAATGTTTGGGGAGTTCTTTATATTATCTGATTTGAGCCTGTGTGAACTAGACACTACAGATGTTATCCAGATTTTATATGTGAAATAATAAACCTCTAGTAAGGTAACTTGCCTGTATTGTTAGAGGCATGGTTGAACTAGGTTTTCCTGACTCCACTTCTAGCACCCTATCTACTACACTGAGTTTGCCTCTATTTTGAATGAATTCATCTAAGAGAAAGAAGTGTTTCTATACCTACAAAAGATTATCACTTTTTTTTTTTGGTGAGGCAGTGGGGGTAAGTGATATGCCCAGGGTTACACAACTAGTGTAAATAATTTCAGTTTGTTATTTTTTTTTTGTTGTTGGTGAGGCAGTAGAGGTTAAGTGACTTGCCCAAGAACACACATCTAGTGTAAATGATTTCAGGTGTTTTTTTTTTAAACAGATATGGCAGTGAATCTCTTTAATCATAGGAAAGCAAGGCAGCTTCATAAACAATAATACAAAATATAAGCAAAAAAACTAAACATCTGATTCTCTGAAAAACACATTTCATAATCCAGTAAATGATACATGCTTCTTTCCACCTGAGGTGCCAGTTTTCATTTGGGACACCTTTGAAGGTTTGGATTTTACTTGCTACAGCACATAGGAGGGATCATAGGCCGTGAAATGTCAAAAGTTCTCACGATGTCCTTCCACTCTTGATAACTCAGTGATAGGATGTCTTGGTGCCTGATTTGGGTACTTTGGTGTTTGCTTTCCTCATTACCCTGGGTAACGGACTCTATTATTGGCGGTTTATCTTGGTCAAGCCTTATTCTTGCAAAACCATCCCTTACAATGAAGGAAACATGGAAAATATTTTCCACAGTTCCGGCAAAAGAATCCAGATCAGTCACAAAGTCAAAGAAGGATATAGGAGTCTCAGGCTGTTCTCTAAAATCGGTCTGCAGTAATCCCAAGATCCTTTCTTCCAGGCACTTGAGCTGAGCCTGGAAAAGACCTTCTATTTAACTGAAACTTGCTGATGTGATATAGCTTGTCTAGCAGTGTCCCCTTGTCGGTCAGTGAGCAAAGGTTGCACTTTTAGAGCACTAATAGTCAAAGTATCGATGGTCTAAAACACTGTGATTCTCGTTTACCTTCTTCCCTGTCGTACTGTTATCACAGCGCACCACAGAGGCTACTACTGCTCTCCTTGGATCATTCCAGTGCCCCCACTTTGGGAACCTCTATCTTGGCTGGAGAGAGATAGACTGCACTACATCTTCCTACTCCACCCTCTTCACCAGTCTCTGCCACCAAAGAAAAACACATAGTGAGTATTTAACACCTTTTATTTAATTGAGTTGAGAAGGCAGCTTATAGTAGATAGGACAGGGGAATCTTAAAGTCCTGCTTCTGACACCTTCTGGCTTTGTGATCCTAGGCAAATGTCCAACGCGCATTAGGTGAAGGAGTTTCCTCACTGGGAACAACATATACCAGTGAAATCACTGGCCCAGACCAGCGATTATTGGTATGGATTTTGAAATTTCTAACTGGGTGAAAGGGTTAGAAAGCTGAGAGAAAGTTATGGAAAGAGCCGTGTCAGAAGGGGCAATCAGAAATATCCAAATCTCAGTGGAAAGCTAAAGTTCATTTAGTATGAAGAAGTGGAAGGAATTTAAGATAGGCTATGTGGCAAAGTGCTTTATTGATATTTTTTACTTTGCTGTCACTTCCCAGTAAATCGCTTTGCAATTTATTAAGTGCCTACTTTATGCCAGACACTATGCTTAAGCTTGAGGGATACAAAGAAAGGCAAGAAACAGGGCCTGTTCTCAAAGAGCTCACAGTGATTCCTCAAACAAAACTGTCCCTTGAAACAAAGAAGTACAGTGAAGGAAATGAACACATTGCCTGTGGTCTTCTCTTTCTACACCTATATGCTGCCACCTCTCTGATAAGCAGGATGTCATGTGTCACCACTAGTCCTTGGAAATCTCAGTTGGTCACTGCACTGATCAGAGCAATGAAGTCTTTCACTGTTTTTGCTTTTTGTGGTCATCCTGCAAAATTTTCTGGTTCTGCTGTGTGTTGGTTCATATAAGGCTTCCTAAGTTTCTCAGAAATCTTCATGTTTGCTATTTCCTATGGTTTAGTAATATTCTATATATGCTATAATTTTTCCAATATTCCCCAATTGGTGGGTCACCCTCTTTCTTTCCAGTTCTTTGTTTCTGTAAACAGCATGACTATAAGGACATTTTGACATTCTTGGGGTGTGTGTCATGTAGTGGTATCATTGATATCTGTGGTAGTATGTTTTCTAAAATGTTCCATCAGAAATGATTAAAATCAATGTTTTAAACTCCTATGGAAAATTAGCTTTTGGAACACATATCTCCTGATAATATCTATTTATAAAGATGGCTTCGACTATCAACTCCGTAATCTGTCCTGCAGAGAACTCCAGTGATTCCAGGTGTTCAGCTGTGCACAGAGGTGCCTTTTACCTTTCTCCTAAGTTCTAGTACTGCCTCTCCAGTTGCCTAATGGATGATTTTGCCTTTGGTGTCCCATGAATGTGTCAGAATCCTAACTCCCCCAAACAAGCTCTCCTGCTAACTCCTCTGTTTCTGTGAATGGCAACATATTTTCCCAGTAATTCCAGCTCAAAACTTGGAATCATGTTTATACTTTTCCTCTTTCAGTTCCCTCATAGCTAATTAGTAACCAAGTCTTCTCTCTATTCAAAACCTCTCTCACATACCTCATTCATTTTCAGTGCAACCACCTTATTTTAAGATTGTTGTTGTTTAATCATTTTTCACTCACGTCCCACTCTTCAAACCCTTTTGGGGTTTTCTTGGCAGAGATCCTGGAGTGGTTTGTCATTTCCTTCTCCAGCTCATTTGACAGATGAGGAAATTGAAGCAAACAGGGTGAAGTGACTTGCCCAGGGTCACACAGTAAGTGGCTGAGGCCGAATGTGAGCTCAGGTCTTCCTGAGCTCTGCCCCCTAGCTGCCCTAATTCATGATGGGTTACTGCAGTAGTCTTCTTAGTGATCTATCTGGCTCCAATTTCTTCCCCATTTTAGTAATTCTACCTACAAACTGCTGCCACATACAACTTCCAAAAAAAATACCCCCTTCTGTGATATTTGTAGGGTAAAATCTTAGTAAATGAATCTGTGGATCAAAAGGGAGATCAGTCTTGTGACTTTTTGTGTGCTGCCAAGTTGTCTCCAAAATGTTCGGACCATCCTTTACCTTGAACTTCCCTTTTATCAAGGGACGGGAGATAAGCTTTGGTTGTTACCACTCTTCTAATGCTACTTGGAGTTTTTTTCCTTCTTTTTCTTGTTTCTTTGAAACTTTTCTAATAGATAGTGATTTGATCAGTACAGTGTTCTGAAGATTCTCACGTTGATAATAGCTGGTTTGTATTATGTTAACTACTTATGTTTTTGGCTGATGTTGGGAAACTTCCTCGAAATAGATGTCTTCCTGCAAGCTTTTTTCAAGGTTACTTTTCAAATGTGCCTTTCTTGCCTTGAAACAGGATAGTGAGTTTTGCTGGGTAGGTACTTGTGTATTTATAACTTATGCTTCTCACTTTTGTACATTGTTTTTTTCTCATTTCTCTCATTTTCCCTTTTCCTCATTCTTCTTTATTTATGTTGTTATCTTGGAGGCTAATAATGTATGCAGGAGTACTGAATCTTGTATTCTTCGTTTTCAGGATCCTCTGTACTCTTTGTGTATTCTTAATTTCTTTGGACCTCAGGTTCCTCTACTGTGGCTTATTTTCTTGTACGGAATGTTTTGTTGGTTTCTTCCTAATTTTTTGGGATGTCAGCAATCTTTGATTGTTGTGTTTGAGCTATCTTCCAGGTCCATCACTTCTGTATATTGTTAATAATCTTGCTAATTCAGTAATTTTTCTGTGCCTGTGTTTCTTGTAATTGATCTTCATTAACTGTCATTCTATTTTATGAATCAGTTAATTCTGTTGAAGCTTTTTATTACAGTCTCATTTCTTCCCAATTTTTTCAGCATTTTAAAATTTTGGTTGGTTTTCTCCCAGATTGTTTTCTCTTTAGTCTCTTATTTGACCATGTGACTTTCTTAGTGCTATTTCTTAATTTGCTTGAATATACTCTTTAGTTGATGGAACACATTTTGGGATATGTTATATGGCTTCTCTTTTATCTCCATTATTTCTGGTACTTTAGCTGGTTTAATTGCTCTTTTTAATCCCGTTTGTTTTTGTGTGTGTATTTGTTATTTTTCAAGGACTTGTGAGGAGCTTAGCTGACTTGGAACCTCCCCCTTCCAGAGGTTTTTTGATGGATAACTGGTCTGACTGGTCTTGAATATGTCTAGCCTTGGGAAGTTAACTGCTCTGTTTCTTTGTAAGTCCTAAAAAAGCTGACAATGCTGCTAGTAAATCTCCAAAGCCAAGTTTGAACTCAGGTTTTCCTGATTTCAGGTCCAGTGTTCTATCTGCTTCCTGGCTGCCAGGAACTAGGTCAGGGGTGGGGAACCTGTGGCCTGAAGGCCACATGGGGCCTTCTAGGTCCTTGGGTGTGGCCTTTTGACTGAATTCAAGTTTTACCGTACAAATCCTTTTATTAAGGGGATTTGTTCTGTGACGCTTAGATTCAGTCAAAGAGCTGCATTAGGTCCTCTAATACAACCTTCCCATTTTCTGAATAAGAAAACTGAATCTTAGAGAAGTTGCAAATTGCCCAAGTTCACACAAATAGTTAACAAATACAGCACTGACCAGAATTCACACTTCTCCGTATCCTAGTTTTGCTGTCTTGAGCAGCATAGAAAAAAGCCCATTCACCTTTCCATATGTTAGCATTTCAGATGATTAAAAATGGCTCTTATATACCAAACTCCCTCTCTTCTCCTATATTCTTTCTTCTAGGTGAAACAGCCCTAGTTATATACCTGTTCTATACCTATTATAAGTCTGCTTGGTTCCCTCTCTCTGTTCTCTAGTATGCTTATAAAGTCATAGACGGGGGCAGCTAGGTGGCGCAGTGGATAGAGCACTGGCCCTGAAGTCAGGAGGACCTGAGTTTAAATCCGGCCTCAGACCAAGACACTAGACACTTAACTATCTGTGTGACCCTGGGCAAGTCACTTAACCCCAATTGCCTAAAATTAAAAAAAAAAGTGATAGATGTTAGTCCCAGAAGAAACTTAGCAGTCATTTGTTCCAAACTGTCTCTTCCCCCCTTTTTTTAAACAGATGAGGAAACTGAGGACCAAGGATATTTAAGTGACTTAGTTAAGGTGACTGACACCAAATTGAGCATTTTCTCTGTGTAACCATCAAAACTGAATCCGGTACCGTTGTTGTACTGTTTGCTTATCAGCAGATACTACAATGAGCCTATTATGTCCTGGGATAGAGATACCACACTACCATTATTCCAGTCTGGGTTTGCATTAGCTTTGTTAGTGTCACATTCTGGGTTCATCCTGAATTGCCAACTTAAACTTTGAGTTACCTTTTCAAATAAACTGCCTTCAATCCAGGTCTCTTTATTTATTGTACTAATAGAATTGACCCTTTTGATGTAGGACTTTACATTTATTACTGTTGAACTTTGTCTTGTTGGTTTGAACCCCCATGACTAGTCTTATTTAAATTCTTTTAAGTCCTGCTTTTGTCATCTTCTATATTAACTATCTCTTGCTTTGTTTCATTTGAAAAAATTATGAGCATGTATTTATAAAAAGTGTTGATGAAAATCACATATAATTTCAGAATTGAACAGGAGTTAGATCAGAGATTTTAGAGCTGGAAGGAACCTCATCTAGTTCAGTCCTCTCGTTTTACAAATTATTAAACTAACGTTGAGAACATCATCTTAAGTGACTGGCCCAAAGCCAAAGAACTGCTGAGTGGTAGGATGGGGTTAGGTTTGGGAACTGAAGATCTAGAGAGAATGAAGGATGTCAGCATAGTTCATTACAAGCCAGTTTGGTAGATCTTGGTAGCATACTTCACATTGAAGATGCAGCTGTTCTGGGCACACAGGAAACTCTTTTTTTTAAAAAAAAGTAAGCTCTCTTTGAAGTTCAGCTGAAAAGAGACATTTGTTGTATGCTGCTCTTTTTGCCATTAGATTTGTGACAAAAAGAACCAGAATGAGCAAGGCAGAACTGCTGGAGACATCTGATACCTCCCCACCCCCACCCCCTTCTTCCTAGAACTTATATTTGAGAAATGGTCCAGGCCTGCCTGCCTTCCTTGCTTCCTTTCTTCCCATCAGACTCCTGACTCTTCAATATTCTGTTGTCCTTACCTTCTCCTCCCTCCCACTCCCCAGCTTTTCAGCTCCTTTTTATGTGTTCTTTCCCCATTAAAATGCCCTCTTTTTGTTTGTATGTTTTCCTGGTTCTTACCACTGTGCCTGCACTTAGTAAGTGCTTGTTGGAGGGAGAGGCTGGCAGAAATGCAGCCTCCTTGGCACTGCTTAGGATGAGGCCCACTAGAACCTAGTCAGCAGGTTGTCATCAGTCTTTACCTGAAGTTCTCCAGTAAAAGGGAACATTCTGCCTCGCAAGCAGTTTATTCTATTGTTTGGATAGCTCTAATTGTTAGAAAGGCAGCTAAACGGTACAGTGGATAAAACAGCTCGCCTAGTGTCAGGAAGGCTCATCTTCCCCAATTCAGATTCGACTTCCAACACTTACTTGTTGTGTGACCATAAGCAAGTCACTTAACCCTATTTGCCTCAGTTTCCTCACCTGTAAAATGAGCTGGAGAATGGCAAACCACTGCAATATCTCTGTCAAGAAAACCCCAAATGGGTCATGAAGAATCTGACACAACTAAAAAAAAGACTGAATTATTAGAAAGTTTTACCTGACATCGAACATTAAATTAGTCTGTGTCTCTGCACATTGCTTCTGGCTCTGGCGTCCGGGGCCATGCGAGTTTAATAAATATCTCTTCTTCCTGAACATAGCTATCATTTCCTGTCTCTTCCCCATCCTCTGTCCCCCTGTTCTTCAGACCAAACATCCAGTTCCTTTAACTGACCCTCACACGACAGGGACTCCTGGTTGCCCTCTTCTCAGTGCTTTCCATCTTATCGGTGGTGGTTCTTAAATTGTGGTGCCCAGAACTAAATGAAGTGACCCAGCTGTTGTCCGACAAGGGAATAGTTCAGAGGGAAGATCACCTGATTTCTGGGAGCTTTGGTCTTTCTTAATGCAGCCCCAGATATGGCCGCTATTTTGGTGGCCATAGTCTATGGCCGACTCATGCCTGCAGGCCACTCAGACCCCTGGATCTTTTTCAGACAAACTGCCGTTATTAGGGTCTCCCTCTTCCTATACTTCTGTTAACACAGTGTTCTAACCTATCAACATTCTCTCTGAATCCTGATGTTGTCATCCTATGTGGTAGCTATTCTTCCCAGCTTTGTGTTTTCTGCAAATTTAATGGATATGCTATCTTTGACTTAACTAATATGCATCTCCATATCTTTTCCACAAGAATAGTATGAGATATTTTTTCAAATGTTGGGCTAAAACCTCTGTAAACTATATCCAGACCTTTCTCCTGATCTGCTGGTTTAGTAACTTTGTTAAAAAAGGAAGTAAGATTTGTCTGGCATGACCTGTTCTTGGGGAAAATGTGCTGCTCTTTAATTAGCACTTCCTTTTCTAGTACCTACCATCTTTTTAATGATTCATTTTAGAATTTTTGCCAGGAACTGAAGTTGGGCTAACTGGCCTATAGTTGGCAGACTGTTCTCTTTGACTTTTTGGAAAATCAGGACAAAATTTGCTGTTCTTCAGTCTTACCTCTTGTATTCTCCATTAGCTTTCACATATTGCTGACAGTGGCTCAGCAATGACATCTGTCAGTCCTTTCAGTTCTCAAGAAGGATGGACTTCTAGATCTAGTGATTTCAACTTACACCGGACAGCCAGGTTGTTTGCCTAATTATCTTGGGTATTGATTTCCTATTAGCCATTCTTCTCTCATTCTCTTTGCGGAGAAAACATGCAAAATAAGAATTAAGTAGCTTTGCCTTCTGTCTTTTGTCACTAATCACTGTCCTATCTGGCCTAGGCCGCAGTCTCCTCCCTTCTTTGATCTCCCACTTTCCCTCAATTATGGAAAAAACAACCAAGTCTGACTTCTGTGAGAGAAAGTTGTAGGAGAAAAAGAATAAGATTAAGGAGGATTAAGGATCTGAAGAGGTGGTAGTTGGCTAGGTAAGTAAAACAAGTTAGGAAAGCAAATTAGTAATTAAAACCACCTGGTAGAATAAGAAGTTAGTGGAAGTGGATGTGGGTGCTGAGTGTGGCCATAAATGTTGACTAGAAGCCCAACCCCTCCCTTCCAACTGACCTCAGCTCTTATATTCTTTGGCTTGCTACAAATCTGTCTAGCTACTGTTACCTAGCTCACATTTCTTCCTTGTAGGAGCATAGAATCATAAATTTAGAGCTGGAAATGACTTCTGAAGTCATCTAGTTCAACTTTCTCATTTTGCAGAGGAGGAAACTTGGACTCAGAGAAATTATGTAATTTTCCAGTGGACACAAGGGCTGTCCAGTAACAGAATCGAGATTTGAACCCTGGTTCTTTGACCCAAAATCCAGCGCTCTCTCCATTGCACCATGCTGTCCCATGAGAAAACCACAAGAGACCATAGCAGTTGTTCAATTTGGGTCTTTGCTCAGTGTTCCTCCTAAAATCCCCTTCCTCCGCCCGCCTGCCTATATGAATCCTGTCCATCCTCCAAGGTTCAGATCACACTTCTTCTTCTAAAGGTGTTCTAGCTCATAATCTGTCTTCTGAACTCTTGTAATATTTGTTATCTATTTCTTCATTTGGTCCTCATGTACTGCTTTGTGACTTTTAAACTGTTATTTCCTTGTTTTTTAACTTTTGTTGTATAATATCTTGATTTCTCAGCTCTTCTTCTTGACTGGCATTCTCTGCAAAGTGCTTAGCATACATACATATCCTTAAATTTTACTTGCCACGTGGAGCACTGACAGCTTGTTTCTTGTTGGACAGCTCCAACATAGAGAAGCAAAATGATCAGGTAACTTGCAGCATCTGCCTTTGTGGAACTCACAGTCTGGAAGAGAAGAGGTTGGCCTTTGGCTTGTATGTGAGTAACACCGGGGGTTTAAGAGCTTCTTTGACCTAAGATTCCAACTCATCTCATTTTTTAACCTCTTAGCCCCAGTTGGCCAGTCTGACCTTTAGAAGAAAAGTCTTTTTTTTAAAACTCTGTAACAAACACCAAACAAAATAACCATTTTCATATACAAAGTAGAACAGAAAAAGGGAATTGTGCATGAACTTGTTTTTCCTTTTATGTATATAATAAATACAAAGTATAACTTCCTTTTAAAATTTTTGCTGAGGGGGGCAGCTAGGTGGCACAGTAGATAGAGTACCGGCCCTGGATTCAGGAGGACCTGAGTTCAAATGCGGCCTCAAACACATAACACTTACTAGCTGTGTGACCCTGTGCAAGTCACTTAACCCCATTGCCTAGCTCCCCCCCAAAAAAACCAAACAACAAAACAAAATTTTTTGTTTAGAACATAAATAAAATAAGCATTTCCATATGTATAATAGAACAGGAAAAGAGGATTTTACATGAAGAGTGAAACTCTTACATACAGCTTACTTTTATTTTTAAAATATTTAATAATTCATCATTTAACTTTATCTAAGATTATTTCTGCATTTAAAAAATGCCCCAATGAATGTCTTTCCTTTCTTTTTAATTTGGCTCCCCTTCCCTTACTCTATCACTTGCCATTCTGCCATTAGGAAAAAAAAAAGAAAGAAAAACAAAAACAGAACCTGTCTAACAAATGTATATGGTCCAGCAAAGCAAATTTCCACACTGGCCATGTTCAAGAGTAAATGTCTCATTGAGATGGGTAGAATGCTTCATTCCTGGTCCTTTGGAAATACAGTTGGTCAATTACATTGAGTAGAGCTTTTTAATCTATTGAAGTTGTTTTTCTTTGTTGTTATTGTATACATTGTTCTCCTGATTATGCTCACTTCATTCTGCGTCAGTTCATACAAGTCTTTACAGGTTTTTCTGAAACCATTTGTTTCATCATTTCTTATGGTGAAATGTGGAAGGGAAGTTTCAATTTTAATATGAGTAGGAACTTCTGACGGATTGCTTTACTAATCATATATACAGCCCTTCTGATCAGAAAACCTTGCATGTCTTCTACCACAAATGCACCAAGCTTAAGACAGGGGGACCCACTGAGTAAAATGTATGCCACAAAACCTAGCAAACTTCTTGAAAGAAGGAACACTAGGCCATATGTACATTTTACCACCTGACATTCCTCAAACTCCTCAGGTTTTCCTAAAGAAATTGCTATTTGATTAACCATGAAGGTAAGTAAAAGAAGAAGCTAAACTGCTCGTCATCTTTACCTCTAAATTGTACAGCAAGTATTGCTCAGAATGCCTGTCACTGGTCTCCTCTGTAATTATGGATTACCAAGAATTGCTACTAGTATGTGGCTTTCACAAGGTGGTTTAACTGTCCCTAGTTTCATTCAATCAACAGATATTTATTAAGTACCTGTTACGGATAGTACATTGTGCTGGATCCAGTGGAATATGCAGAAGTATAAGACGTGGTCCCTGCCCTCAGGGAGGGTACAGTTTATTTGAAGAGAACAGACTTTTAACAAGTGAAAACAGAATAATACAAAAGGCAGTGCATGATGAAATGATAAAAGCAGTACGTTGTCTAGGAATTTCGGGGGAGAGAGATTGCTGTAGGCCCGAGTTAATATAGGTCTGAAGAGCCACGTGGCATAAAAGGGAAATTAAAGACCTAGGTTTCAGTCTTCTCCATCTTTGACAGTTATAGCTTCAAGTGATTATCTCTTAGCCTCTGTAAAATGGGAATGATAGTGGTAGTATCTACCTCATAAACTGCTGTGAAACTTAAATAAGCACATTTTGAAGTGCTAAATAAATTCTCATTATGATGATGATTAACGAAAGATTCAAAGGATAATTTAAAGGTAGAACTGACATGTTAGACATCTTGAAATGGCCATCTGGGAACTCCGATGTCCAAAACTGAACTCATTATCTTCTTCCTCCTAAGCCCTCTCCTCTCCCCAGTTTACCTAACTGCCCAGGGTACTGCCATCCTTCCAGGCATCCAGGCTTGCCAACTAGGTTTTATTCTCAACTCCTGACTCTCTCTCTCACCCTCATCCACATTCATATAGTTGCCAAGACCTGTTATCTTCCATAACATCTCTGGCGTTTGCCCATTTCTCCTCTGACATTGCCACCACCCTGATACAGGCCATCATCACATCACATTCGGACTACTGCGTTAGCCTTTTGGTTGGTTTTCCTGACTTGAGTTGTTCCCCATTCCAGTTCATCCACAAGGCAGCTAGCAGGCACAATGGATAGAATGCTGAAACTAGATTCAAGAAGACCTGAGTTCAGATCCAACTTCAGACACTCATTAGCTGTGTGGCTCACCTCTTGTCTGCCTCCATTTCTTCATCTGTAAAATGGGGTAAATAATAGCATTTATCTCCCAGGATTGTTGTGAGGATCAAATGGCATAATATATGTAAATATAAGTGCTGACTTACTATTCTGCACTCAGCTGCCATCTTGATTTTCTTAAAGCACAAGTCTGACCAAGTCACTTCCCATTCAGTAAACTCCAGTGGCTTTTCTGGGATAAAATATAAAATCCTTCATTTGACTTTTAAGGCCCTTCGTGATCTTCTCCCTTACTCTTTGACCAGCCTTTTTACATTTTCCTCTACACGCTCTATAATCCAGTAACACAGGCCCTTTTTACCCTTCCTCATACAAGACACTCCATCTTCCAACTTCAGACATTTTTGACTGTCTCCCTTGCCTGTAATTTTCTACTTCTTTCTGTTAAAATAGTGTCTTGTTCTGGACCCCTGACTACCCCCCTTCCTAGTTAGCATAGTAAGTAGATTTATAAGTGGCTACTATCATGTAACAATAGTAAGAAGTAAGATTGGAAGGGGGAACCTAGAAGTCACTTATAGGCTGTCCTATAAATTAAGGGAGGATAAGTTATTTGCAAACTGTCTCGTAAGTTAGAGGAGCACAGAGGTCACTGGAAACTGTCTCACAAGTTAACTAAGCTCACATCCTGAGACTACGTGCTGAATTAAAGGAAGCCAGTTAGGCCTCAGTAGGAAGGGCCCCTCGGTGCCTATGGTCTGTAAGCCTCAGATATGCTCCAGATCTATGCAGTAAGACCAGTAGAACACCAGCAAAACATTAGACTAATGAACTAATCCTAAGATGTTGGCCAGTTTTTAGTGATGTGGGTATGTTAACAAACTAACTGTAAGGTGTCACAGGTAAGATTCTGTCCCCCACCACCAAAACTATAAAAATGAGACCCCAGACTCTTTCCACCACTACCTATCCCCCCATTCCCACTCTGTTTGCCTCTGCATTCTCTGTCCCTTATTAAAGTGTGACTGAAACATTATTTTAACTGTTTGTTGCCATCACGGTCTTTCCCAGAGAATATCCAAAAAAAATGGGTGTGCCTGCCCCTCCGCCCTCAACCCAGAAGAACCCCATAGTAGTCCCATTTCCTTAATCATAACCTGGGATCTCAAGGACTGACTATAAGCTATTCATAGCCACCTCTACTCCTGAACAAGCTGGGTGCAATAAATTGTTGGGTAGAAAGCAAGGATGGACGGCTGAACTTCTTGTCCCCTTCCAGGCGATTCCCCACCCCACCCCCTTCATCTGTTTTGCAGTAAATCAATAATCCTGCAAATTAAGTGGCAGTTCACTCCTCATCGCTACCACTTTGGTTCCCTGATTTCCTTCAGGTTGCAGCTTCAGAAGCCTTTTCTGATGCCCCTGAATGCTAGTGCCTTCTTTTTGTTGATTATCGCCAGTCTGTCCAGTAGTTATCTTATTTGTACATAATTGTTTTCGTGTGTTTTCCACCATTAGACTGTGAACTCCTTGAGAGCAGGAGCTGTTTGTTGCCTTTATTTTTATCTCCTGCCCTCGGTACAGTGCTTGGCATGTAGAAAGCTCTTAACAAATGCTTGTTGACTTTTTGTCTGTAGATGTCAGTTATACTTCTTAACACGAGGACTGGAATTTAATAGTACTTTGAAGGACAAAGCTGGTTCAGTTGACACAGTGCATTTTTTAATGCATAAGGCAAAGAAAATAGAGATAATAGGATGAACTTTTTATTTCAAAATAATTTTTATTTTTGCATCAATTGATGTTTCTGGTCCTTCTGGTGTTGATGGTCTGTTCAAAATAAGTTTGTTATCATAACTTTCTTAATGCAGTGCCATACTCATTTAATGATCTGAACTAAGTAACTCCTCCAGTAGACTTTTCTGCAAGACAGACGGAGCATGCCTAAGATAACCTCAAAAGGAAGTACTCAGCATAATTTTGAAGATGTGACTTGACCACAGAGGGTGGTAGAGCATTAAAGAAAAGTATTCTGTTGGTCTGCTAGGTGGCACCAGGCCTGGAGTCTCACTAAGTTCAAATCTGGCCTCAGACACTTACTAGCTGTGTAATCCGGGTAATTCACTTAACCCTGTTTGTCTCAGTTTCATCATCTATAAAATGAGCTGGAAAAGGAAATGACAAACCACTCCAGTATCTTTGTCAAGAAAACATCAGATAGGGTCACAAAGAGTCAGACACAACAGAAAATGACTGAAATCAAAGCATATATTCTATTAATAAAACTTTGAGAATATGAAATGGGAGTGCTAAATGCCAGAACTATAATTGGAGAAAGGTATGTTCTTTTTCTACCTCTCCAACACCCCTCCCCCTTTTCCTCCTTCAGTAAAATAAGATTCATAAAGTAGCAGTCCCTAGTTATATCGTTAGTATGGTTTAGGAAATTCATTTTGGCATCTGAGTGGAGGATGGATTAGAGTGGGAAGAAATTTGAGGCAGGAAGCCAACTTAGGAGACTGTTGTAGCAGTCTATGGGGCAGCTAGGTAGCACAATGGATAGAATACCAGGCCTGGAATTAGGAAGACCTGAGTTCGAATATGACCTCAGAAGAGTAGGAGGTGACTGAAAACGACTCAACAACGGTGACAACAATAGTCTATGCAAGAGCCGATGAGAACCTGAACTAGAGTTGTGGCTGTGTGAATAGTGAGAAAGGCATTATGTATAAGAAATATGCAGGCAGAAGTGACAGGATCTGACAATGGATCATATGTGTGGGGTGAGAGTGAGGAGTCAGACACTGAGGTTCTGATTGTGGCTGACTAGGAAGATGATGTTGCCCTTGATAATAATAGGAAAGTTTGGAAGAGAAGATTTTGGGGGAAAAGTGGTGTATTCTGTTTTGTACATGTTGGGTTTGAGATGCCTTGATCCAGTTCAAGATATGCAAGAGGCAGCTAATGTTTTGGGAGTGGCACTCAGGAGAAGAGCCTGAGTTTGATATATGCATTTGGGAATCATCTACATAGAGAAGATAACTGAACCTATGGAAGTTCATGATGAGATCGCCAAATGAAATAGTAATAACAGTAGTAATCACCAGCATTTGTATAGTACTCTTAAATGTTGCAAAACAGGGCACACACAGGAATTATATAAACACCTACTGCAGAATACTCTTGTCAGAAATAAATACACTTAATTAGAGAATTGATTGGGGGTTGGGTCATGCTAATATAATAAAAATGACAGTGCTATCTAAATTACCTTATAGATTCAGTGCCATATCAATCACATAACCAAAGGGTTACTTTACAAAATAACAACAAAATTCATCTGTAGGATCAAAAGGTCAAGAATCTTAAGGAAAATAGGAAGGTAAGGGGGAATGAGTGGGAATAAATGTGGCTTAGCATTACCAAATTTCAAACTATACTGCAAATCAGTAAATATCAAACCTATTGGTACTGGTTTTTAAAACACTGAGAAGTCTGTGAAACAGATTATTAGGTACATAAGACCTAGAATCAATTGAACATGGTTGCATTGTGTTCAGTAAACTGACTTCAGCTAATGGGGTAAGGACTCACTAGTGCTGAAACTTCTAGGAAAAATGAAAGCCCCTTGGGATAAATTAGACTTAGACCAACATCTTATACCATCATAATAAATTCCACATGGATACATGACATAGACCAGAGAATCTTGACCCGGGATCCATAGACCTCAGGAGATCTGTGAACTTGGATGGAAAGAAAAAAATATCATCTTTATTTTATTTTTGATGAGGCAGTTGGGGTTAAGTGACCTGCCCAGAGTCACACAGCTAGAACATATTATGTGTCTGAGGCTGGATTTGAACTCGGGTCCTCCTGACTCCAGGGCCGGTGCTCTAACCACTGCACCGCCTATCTGCCCCTATATCTTTATTTTAATGTAATTCTTTTCCTTTGTAATCCCCTGTATGTTACTTTATGCGTTTAAGTATTCTGGCTTCTGACCTAATCATTCAGCTGAAACTATTCTCTCCAGAGTTACCAGTAATCTCTCTTTTTTTAAATAATCAGTTCATTTTTAGTTTTCAACATTCACTTCCATAAGATGTTGAATTTTAAATTTTCTCCCCTTCCTTCTCCCCCCTTCCCACGATGGCACACAGTCTGATATAGGCTCTACTTATACATTCATATTAAGCATATTTTCCCATTAGTCATGATGTAAAGAAGAATTAGAAGTGATGAGAGGAACCATGAGAATGAAGCGGCAAAACCAAACAGCAAAAGAAAAGGTGAGCAAATAGTATGTTTGGATCTTCCTTCGGGCTCCATAGTTCTTTATCTGGATGTGGATAGCACTTGTTATCGTGAGTCTTTTGGAGCGGGACACGTCTATCAAAGTCAGTCATCGCACAGTGTGGCTGTTACCGTGTGCAATGTTCTCCCGGTTCTGCTCACTTCACTCAGCATCAGTTCATATGAGTCTTTCCAGGTTTTTCTGAAGTCCGCCTGCTCATCATTTCTTATAGCACAACAGTATTTGATTACATTCCAGTAGTCTCTTCATCATCAAATCTAGTGGCCTTTTCTCCATCTTCATCTTTCTTTACTTCTCCGTAGCCTTTTATTCTGTCTGGTGCTCTCTTCTTTATACTCTATGCTCAGAGGTTTCTTGGTGCTGTTTTGTTGTTGCTGTTTTCTACCTGCCTTTTGGACCACCCCTCAATCTTTTACTATTTCTTCATCCAGGCCATTCCTACTAACTGCGGGTATCCCTCCAAGGCTCCCTCTTCTCTTTTCTCTCCATAGTGTTTCACTGAGGGATTTCATCTGCTTTCAGAGGGTCATTTATTATCTCTACGTCTAGCCCTATCCTCTACTGACCAGATCTTCAGTTTCATATCTCTAGCTGCTTATCTTGAACTGGATGTCCCTTAGACATCTTAAACGCAACATGTCCAAAACTGAACTTATTACCTATTTCTCTCAAACACTCCCTCCTTCCTAATGTCTCATTACCACCATTCTCCCTGGGTCACCTAGGTTCCCAACCAAGTTGTCATCTTCAGATCCTTGCTTTCTTCCACCCAATCCGTCCTGTTGACAAGGCATGTCAGTTTTACCTTTGTAACATCACTCCTCTGTGGGGGAATACATTCTCTTCTCCCCTTTGACATTTGATTACTTGAATCTGTAGTTTGTCCATAGTTGCTTGTATGTTGTCTCCCTCATTAGACTGTGTTCTTTGAGAGCAGGATCGCTTTTGTGATTTTCTTTGCATCCCCAGATCCTAGCACAGTGCCTGGCACATAGGTACTTAATAAATTCTTTTTGACTGACTGGCAATGTCTTTGAGAACAAATTATTATGAGTAGGCTTTACTCTCTGTAAAAGCTTATGACACACAAAAAAGTTAAGCACCTTACCTAAATAAAATGTGTGTGTGTGTGTGTATATGTAAATAAATTAAAGTAGGAGATAACCTTTTCCAACTATGAATAGAGAAACAGTTCTTAGCCAAATATTTGATAGACATGATTATAAAGAGGTAAAATGAACAATTTTGATAACATATGAAAAGTTTTTGCACAAACAAAATCAGTATAACTAGAATTAGAAAGGAGAGTTAACTGGGGAAAAACGTTTACAGCAAATTTCTCTGATCTCAAGATGTGATATACAAGATATATAGTTGATAAAAAAAAAAAAAGAACAAGAGCCATTTCCACAATAGGTAAGTGGTCAGAGGCAGTTCTCCAAAGAAAAAAGGCAAGCTATCAATAAACACGTTAAAATAATATTTGAAATTAGATAAAAGCAAATTGTCACCTGAAATTCTACCTCAGACCTATCAGATTGGCAAAGATGACAAAAATCAAACATGGTTATTATTGAAAGGGCATACTAATATACTTGTTGGTAGAACTCTTTTTTTAGAAAAAAGTAATTTTAATATTTTTGTTACATTTTAAGTTTTAAAGTGTCTCCCTTCCTTCCCATCCCATACTAGAGAAGGCTACCATTTGACACAGATTTATAAATATACATAAAATTATTCTGTGCATACTTCTATTTATCAGTTACTTCTCTGGAGGGAGATCATGGCTTCACTGGTCCTTTGTAGTTGATTTGAGTATTTATGATCAAAATAACTTGGTTGTTCATAGTTATTCTTTGAACAATATTGCTGTTAGTGTATACATTGTTCTCTTGCTTTTCTTCATTTCACTTTTCATTATTTCCTGCAAGTCTTTCTTGTTTTTCTAAAATCAGCCAGCTCATCATTTCTTATAGCACAATAGTACTCCATCACAATCATGTACCACAACTTGTTTAGCCATTCCCGAATTGATGGGCATCCCCTCAATTTCCAGTCCTTTGCCACTACAAAGACAGTTGCTATAAATATTCTGCAACATATAGGTTCTTTTCCTTTTTCCCTGATCACCTTGAGAAACCTGGTAGAACTCTTAAAAGCAGTTTAGAAGTAAACCCCTCAAAGTCACTAGACCCTGCTAGCCTTTGATTAGACGTATACTCCAAAGAGATGACCTCTTCTACAGTTATCTTAGTTAAAATTACGTATACAGAAATGGAATGAATGCACAAAGATAATTGAAAGAGGCTTAGAAAGAAGGAATAATAACAAAGTTGTTATGGCTACTTGTTGAAAGTCAAGATTCGTTTTTAATATTTGAAAGCTAAATTAATAATTAACTTTTAAAAAAAGAATAATAGCAATACTGAATGTTACCCAAGGTCGCACTGTGACATGAGGGTACTAAGGCGGCAGAGCCCAGTTTTTCTAATTGTTAATGCATTATTTTTTTCTGTTAAATACTATTGCCTTTCTCATATGACTGAATCAGTACTTATACTTCCTTGCTTTACCTTGGGCTCTTCAGGAGGTTTAGCTTTTGTTTTTCTTTCATCATAAGTACTTCCATTCGGGCTTTGAAAAAAATTCCTTCAGCTCCTCATTGGACACAGTGCTGCTTCTTTTTATGCCTGGCCCATCTATTCTAGATAAGAGACATCTTGATTTCATGATAAGAAGAAAAAAAAATTTGTGAATCATTAGGTTATTTTTTGAAAATCTTTAAAGATTTAGGGGGGATCTAGGTGGCGCATTATATAGAGCACTGGCCCTAGAGTCAGAAGGACATGAGTTCAAATCCAGCCTCAGACACTTGACACTTACTATGTGACCCTGGGTGAGTCACTTAACCCTAGTTGCCTCATCAAAAAAAAAACAACGCCAGAACTTTAAGGATTTATAAAGTCAATGAGTCAAGAATGTTCATGCGTGAGCGCATGTGTGCGTGTGTGTGTGTGTGTGTGTGTGAGAGAGAGAGAGAGAGAGAGAGAGAGAGAGAGAGAGAGAGAGAGATAGCATTTAGCTATATTATAATATTGCAGTGCTCGGGTAACATGATGTCCTCCTTTAAAGCAAATTTTTATTTTTATTAAGCACTTACTGCATACACATTGTTTTTATAGACCTTATTGGCCACCCAGAGAAATTTCTAGAATTCCTCCCCTTGAGAAGCTTATAGGGTGATAAGATACACAGTTAAAAAACAATGAAAAGGTAACATTTCAGTATGAAGTTTCACAAGATGGTATCTGATGTATGGCTAAAATGAATGGCATTAGACAGCGGATGCTCTAGGATTTCAGAGGCTCTTGGTTCAAGTTGCAGTGTTTAGAGAGGGCTTTAAGACAGACAGCACAGTTTCACTGAAACTGGAATTCACTGGACTAGAAGTCCAGACACTATCTCACTAGTCTGTGCACCTCTTAATATCAGAATTAAATTAAGTGCTTTTCTCCTAATCTCCCTGTTTTCCTGAGAATCTTTAAGACCTTATGTGTTCTCTTTAATACATTATTGTAGCTATAGTTGCCTCTCTGATAGTCAAGATCTTTTTGGATTTAGTCTTGAATCTTTCTTTAACTGTCTGTGTAACTTTGTCCCTCTGGGCCTTAATTGGACTAGATTATCTCAAAGCCTCTTTCCAGTTCTAAAATTATATTTTCTTGAATTGGTACATTTTGAACTGATTAAAAAAAATAGGGAGAGGGAGGCATTCCCCACTGCAGTTGCAGTCTAATTTGTAGTTACAGTCAATCCTCAGCTTTCAAGGGGGTAACATTCTTAGAAAAAGGTGAGAAAGTAAAACATGCAGGTGTTGGACACATTGAATGGTAGGGTCCCGGGACCAACTAAAAAAAAAACACAGCTGTAATCTTTCACTAGAGATTGCTGAAATACACTTTTATGGATATAATTCTTTATAACAAAACATTAATTCTGATAATGGGCACTTTTCCTAACAAAGTAACCATGAAATAACCCATAAAATGCAGTACACAAAATAAAATTGGTAAAGTGTGAAACATCTTTTTTTCACTAATAATTCCCTAGAATTAAATTTTTGTGCTAACATCTTAATAAAAGAAACAAAAAAAACATTGACTTCAGAAAATATCAACTTCTCATAACACATGAAATCTGCTGTACCACAAGTACTGTTTAGCAAATAAAAGTCTTAAAAACTAAAACATTTGTTAAGCTGAATCTTACCTTAATTCCACTGTGTCAGATAGCAGTGTGAAGGTGTTGTCCTGTTTACTATACAGCTATAAACCTCTCTACCTTTGCTGTCCTCTGAAAACCAAGGGAGAGGTTGCTGGGACTTTAGTAACTGCTGTCAGAAGATGCCAAGACTAGTGAGTTCTCAATATCACCTTAGAGCCCAAAGGATTTGCACTATACTTTGGAGGTATAATTGCAACACAAAACTTGAAATTTTAAAGGCAAACAATAAAAATATGCAAAAAATGCCTGGGAGCTTTTTACAACGGTAGATGAACAAGACCTGTGAAACACCTAGTAAGATACCAGCAGCTCTACAAACGTGCTCATTGTGCCTCTCGTTTTTTTTCTCTATTGTACGTAGCTATGAATGTGTGTAGTTGCCAACACAAGAGTGAAAATGAGGCTACTAGTAACAGCACGTGAATGCTTGAAGTTGTCAAAGTTCAACGTGCGAATGTTGAGGATTGACAGCATGTCCTGAAAGAGTTTGTGGGAGGTCAGAAGAGGTACACAGGAAATTTTGTTCCTACTTTGTTCGATTTAATATATACTTTTAAAAATGTACATAATCAAAGTTCACGGGTTCATATATAATCTTGCTCTGTATGTATTAAAACATAATCTTTGCTGATAAGATAATAATAATTGTTAGCTGAAGGTAAGACAGTCTGCCTAGATGTGGACTGTCCTTGCTGATGATTACTTTATTTCTTACTGACAGGCTATAGTAACTGTAACAAAGTATCAACAAGTTTAAAACAAATTAAAGGCTAGGACAAATGTATTTGCATGTGTATATCATTGGTACCTTCTATACAGTTTATAATTTTTAATGAGTTACCCGGGTCACTGAGAGGTTGAGATTGACCAGAGGTGCCATACCCAGTATGTGTCAGAGGCAGGACTGTCAAGGCTGCCTGACTATCTCACTATTTTTTACTTCCTCTTTACACCAGAATTATTAGGTGAAAATAAGTGCTTTTCACTTGATTTCTGAGGCGAGATTTTAAAAGCAGGCCTTCCCGACTCCAGGTTCACTGCTCTATACATTTTAATACTGAGCTCCTTTTCCCCCTCATTGTCTTCTGAAAAGTTGTATAAGGCAGATTGGATCCGTGGGGGTCATGGCCAGAGCTTTGAGTACAGCCAAAATGGAATGGGAACCAAGCAAGGGCCAGAATTGAGCTAGATTTTAATGTTTCTTGTTGAAGGGGGAGGGATAAGAAGGGTACAGCAAACTGAAATAATTTCTTTATTCTACTTAACCTACCTCTGCTAGAATACTATAGAAGGACACAGAAGAGGTAATGAATATGGACAAAAGATAAATTGGATGTAGCCAATGTGAAGTTTTTTGCCTCTGCTTACTTGTACTTCAAAAACTATGGTGGAATCTCTTCTCTTATTGGTTTAGTTAAAATATTTATGATTACATTCACCTTGGTGGAAGGGCAGTTGATTTTAGATTTAGTGTTAACTTATTACAGAAATAGTTTTTTTTATTCTTTGCATTTTATGCAACAAAAAACAAAACAGCTTCCTTTGTTTTGATTGTAATTTTTGAAGAGGTTTGAGTGTTTAAGTTTGAGTTTAACTTACATTTTGGTTCTTGTTACAGATTTTAACTGCCTTTGAATGCAACTATAGGTATGGAGAAGATTGAAGAATATTTTGCGAATTTGTCCATCGCTAAACGTTCGGCAGTGACTAAAGAGCCCACTTACCTTCTTGACATAGACACTTCAAAAAATGTACCGGAAGAAAATGGATGCATAGTTGCTGTTTCATGTTCCAATGGATCGGTTAGACTATATAATAGAGAGACCTTAAGTTTGTTAAGGGAGCTTAATGGACAGCCTGGACTGCTTAAAGGAGTCAAATTTGCACATTCCTGTTCCCATGTATTTTCAGCATGCACTGATGGCACTGTAAAATGTTGGGATATGCGCTTATCTGGCAAAACACCAGTACAGGTGTTTAAGGGTTATCCTTCCAATGTTTTCATCAGTTTTGATATTAATTGTAATGATCATATAATTTGTGCTGGCACTGAAAAAGTTGGTGATGATACTTTGATGGTATTCTGGGATGCGAGAGTTAGTTCTCAAACTACATGCCCTGTAAAAGACCCACTAGGTGTTTATTCAGAGACACACAGTGATGATATAACCCAGGTATGTTTTCATCCTGACAACCCTAACATGTTAGTCTCAGGATCAACTGATGGACTTGTGAATGTTTTTGATATAAGCATTGACAATGAAGAAGATGCCCTGATTGCAACTTGTAACTCTGGTTCATCAGTAAGTTATGTTGGTTGGTCTGGGAAGGAATACAAACAGATTTACTGTATGACACATGATGAAGGATTTTGTTGGTGGGATCTTGCCAATTTAGAGACTGATCAGCCAGTTACATGTTTGAATATCCAGGATGTGAGAGAAGTAATTAATGTACAAAATGGAAATCTGGATTATTTGGTTGGTGGCTTATACCATGAGAAAACAGACCAACTGTTGGTTGTTGGAGGTACAAATACAGGAACTATTCACTTATTAAACTGTGGCTCTTCAGGACTGACGTACATGAGAAGCCTTGAGGGAGGGCATTCTGCCACAGTGCGTTCCTTCTGTTGGAGTGTACAGGATGATTCTTTACTAACTGGTGGAGAGGATGCACAACTGTTACTCTGGAAACCTGGAGCTACTGAAAGGACTCTTGCAAAGAAGGATAACATGAAAATAGCTTCTTCTGTGCAGAAACGTGTTAGAGTTCACAGTAATGATTCTTACAAAAGTAAGAAAAAGCATAGTTGTTAAAATTGTTTGATCGTGCTTGGTCTTGTTTCAATTATTTTTGCATATACTATTTCTACTATATATTGCAGCCTTTATGCAGCAATGGACTGATTTGTAAATAAGCTTTTTGAAGTACAGAGAAAACTTTGATTTAGATAGAGCTTGAAATGTCATAAAATGAAACACTTCTGAATTCAAAAGAACAGTCTGAATATGATTAATTTTTAAAAACTTATCATTGCTAAATTGAAAGATGATATATTTTTAAATTAAATTAATTTTAAACCAAGCCTATTTTTGAGTTAAGAAACTAATGACAGTTTATTGACTTGTTTCTATACTCAGAATTTTTCAAAGCTAAGGTTTTTTTTTTTAACATCAGCTTTTTTTTTTAAGCCCCGAATTAAATTATGCATTGGGCAGCTACTGCTTAATATGAATATTTTGTTCTATATTATTTACCTTGATAGTTGTATGTAACAATCTAAATAGAATTGAATTTTTTAAAATAAATGGTAAATATATATTTTTCAAAATGAGTAAAATCTTTAAGCCTTTCTTTGAACTTTTTTTTTTAGTTCTCAACATTCACTTTTATAAAATTTTGAGTTCCAAATTTTTTTTCCCTTCCTTTCCTCCCCCCTCCCCAAGATGACAAGCAATCTGATATAGGTTATACGTGTATAAACATAATAAACATATTAACAAATTAGTCGTGTGGTGAAAGAAGAATCTGAACAAAAGGGGAAAACCATGAGAAAGAAAAAAAAAGGTGAAAATAGTATGCTTTGATCTGCAGTCAGACTCCATAGTTCTTTTTCTAGATATGGAGAGCATTTTCCATTGTGAGTCTTTTGGAATTGTCTTGGATCATTGTATTGCTGAGAAGAGCTAAGTATGTCACAGTTGATCATCACAGAATATTGCTGTGACTGTGTACAATATTCTCCTGGTTCTGCTCGCTTCATGTAAGTTCATATAAGCATTTATAGGTTGTTCTGAAATCTGCCTGCTCATCATTTCTTATAGTACAGTAGTATTCCATTATGTTCAGACTGTACCACAACTTGTTCAGCCATTCCCCAGTTGATGGGCATTCCCTCAATTTCCACTTTGCCTCCACAAAAAGGGCTGGTATAAATATTTTTGTGCATGTGGGTCCTTTTCCCTCCTTTTCTATGATCTCTTTGGGATACAGACCTAGTAGTGGTATTGCTGGATCAAAAGGTATACATGGTATGGTTGCCTTTTGGGTATAGTTTCAAATTGCTTTCCAGAATAGTTGGATCAGTTCACAACTCCACCAACAATGCATTAGTGTTCCAATTTTCCCACCTGTTCTCCAACGTTTATTATTCTCCTTTTCTGTCATATTAGCCAGTCTGATAGGTGCCTCAGATTTGTTTTAATTTGCATTTTTCTAATCAATAGTGATTTAGAGCATTTTTTCATATGACTATAGATAGCTTTAATTTCTTTATCTGAAAACTCCCTGTTCATCTCCTTTGACCATTTATCCATTGAGAAATGACTTGTACTCTTGCTATAAAAATTGTTTTCTGGCTTTTTGCTTTTTTTCTAATCTTGATTGCATTAGTTTTGTTCAAAAACTTTTAAATTTAATATAATCAAAATTATCCATTTTGCATTTCATAATCTCTATCCTTTATTTGATCATAAGTTCTTCCCTTCTCCATAGATTTGACAGATAAACTATTCTTTGTTCTCCTAATTTGCTTATGGTATCATGAGTAATATTTCTAAAGTAATTATTTGAATTTTCTATATTTTATTGTAATTGAAAAAAAATAGCATCAGGGTAGATGGCAAGAAAATGGCTGGGGTAAGGCGGATAGATGTTTAGAAGGGATATGAAGCATAGGTACAGTGGGCTAAGTGAGTTTGTATTCACTAATGAGGATAGTTCAGTCCAAGCTTGAGTTCCAAAGCTGAGTACATATTCTTGTAAACTTTATCTCATTAAAAATGTCATTTTGATCTATAATATTTTTTTAAATTTATTTTTAGTTTTCAACATTCACTTCCATAAGCTTTTGAGTTTTAAATTTTCTCCGCCTCCTTCCTTCACCTCCCTCCCAAGATGGCATGCAATCTAGTAAACATACTTTCACATTAGTCATGTTGTAAAGAAGAATTAGAACCAATAGGAGGAACCACAAGAAAGAAGAAACAAAACAAAAAAGAAGGGGAAAAAGTAGCAAATAGTATGCTTTGATCTGCATTCAAACTCCATAGTTATTTCTCTGGATGTGGACAGCATTTTCCATCATGAGACTTTTGGAGATGTCTTAGAGCCTTGCATTGCTGAGAAGAGCCAAGTCAGTCAAAGCTGATCATCACACAGTGTGGCTGTTACTGTGTACAGTGTTCTCCTGGTTCTGTTCATTTCACTCAGCATCAGTTCATATAAGTCTTTCCAGGTTTTTCTGAAGTCCTCCTCCTCATCATTTCTTATAGCACAATAGTATTCCATTACACTCATATACCACAGCTTGTTCAGCCATTCCCCAACTGATGGACATCCCTTCAATTTCCAATTCTTTGCCACCAGAAAGAGCTGCTGTAAATATTTTTGTACATGTGGGTCTTTCTAGAAGTGGTATTGCTGGGTCAGAGGGTATGTACATTTTTATAGCCTTTTGGGCATAGTTCCAAATTGCTCTCCAAAATGGTTGGATCAGTTCACAACTCCACCAACAATGTATTAATGTTCTAATTTTCCTACATCTTCTCCAACATGTATCATTTTCCTGTTTTGTCATGTTAGCCAACCTGATAGGTGTGATATGGTACCTCAGAGTTGCCTTGATTTGCATTTCTCTAATAAATAGTGATTTAGAACATTTTTTCATATGACTATAGATAGCTTTAATTTCTTCATCTGAAAACTCCCTGTTCGTATCCTTTGACTATTAATTCGGGAATGAATTGTATTCTTATAAGTTTGACTAAGTTCTCTATATTGTAAAAAAATTTTTTCCTAGTTTTCTGCTTCCCTCCTAATTTTGGTTGCACTGGCTTTGTTTGTACAAAAGACTTTTCAATTTAATGTAATCAAAATTATCCATTTTGCATTTCATAATGTTCTCTAACTCCTGTTTGGTCATAAATTGCCCTGTTCTCCATAAATCTGACATATAATAATAATTTTTAAATGGAAATTTAATAGAATTAGAGCTGGAGGTGACCTTAGAGATCATCTAGTTTAGGGGTGAGGAACCTGTGACCTTGAGGCCACATGTGGCCTTCTAGGCCCATGGGTGTGGCCTTTTTACTGAATCCAAGTTTTACAGAACAAATCCTTTTATTAAGGGGATTTGTTCTGTGAAGTTCGATTCAGTCAAAGAGTCACACATGAGGACCTAAAAGGCCACATGGTGTTGAGGCTGCGAGTTTCCCACCCCTGGTCTAGTACAACTTCCCTTATTTTACACATGAGGGAACTAAGGCATAGGGAAGCTTAGGGACTTAATCTTAGGTTAAGTGGTAAGCACGCCATCTAAATCATTGATAAAAGTAATGAACAGTGCAGGGCCAAACATAGATCCTTGGCACCTTATTAGTGACCTCTTAAGCTGATTCTGAACCATTAGTGACTATTCTTTGGAATAGAAATAGAATTTTGGATTAGGAATAAGTTTTGGATTAAACATTTTGATGGGGATGGGTTGGGATAGAAGTTGTTGTTAAGAAGGAATTAAGAACTGATGAACAGGCAGATTTCACTAAAACCCAGAAAGACTTTTACAAACGGATGCAAAGTGAAATGAGCAGAACCAGGAGAGCATTGTACCTCACCCTAATCAGTGTCAGTAACATTTCTGTGATCATCAGCTGTAAATGACTCAGCTTTTCTCAGCAACGCAATGATCCAAGACAAGTACAAAAGACTCACCAAGGAAAATGCCATCTACATCCAGATAAAGAACCAAGGGACTGATGGTTTATCTTCTTTTGATTTGTTTCTTCACAACTGTGACTAATACGGAAATATGTTTTACATGATAGCACAGGTATAACCCATATCAAATTGCCTACTTTTTTCTAAAGTGGGGAGGGAAAGAGTGAGAAAAAGTTGAAACTTAGAATCTTGTAAAAAATGAATGCTAAAAATTGTCTTGACATGTAATTGGGAAAAAACATACTATTAAAAAAAAAGAAGGAATTATGGTGCAGAGTCCAGAGATGCCAGAGTTGAAATCCCACCCCCAACAATTAGCAGTTGTTTGCCTGTGGGGGACAACAGCTCTGTTATAAAACATCTTTGACTACCTGTGTGGTAAGTCCCTTACTCTCATGCCTTGAGTTCTGCTTGTCTACTTAAGTTTCTTTTTGCCAAAAATTAACTTCTCTTGACTTCTGCAGCCCATGTCTCAGAGAAAAGTCACATCCCTCATTTCTTGCTTCCCCCCTGAAGTGCCTTGTATAAGACTATCTCAGGAGATAAGGCATGAGGCCACTGCGAGTATTTTTCCATTCTGCTGTTCTTTGGTACATAAAAGCCTCTCCTTTGAGTGAGGTTATGAACCAGCTTAGCACTGGGGCAATGTTCTCTTGTCCCTTTGATTAATGGAGCCCACAGTACAGGAGTACTTTCCAGAGTACAGGAAGCTGCTAGGCTGAGTAGGGCTGCTGCTTCAGAACTGGGGGGAATGACCCTCTGAGCTGCTGATTTCCACTTGATCCTATGCATTTTCCAGTAAATATCAATCAGTAAACATTTATTAAGCATGTACTCTGTGCCTGGCACTGTACTAAATGCTGAGGCTATAAAGAGGCAAAAGACAGTACTTGCCCTCAAGGAGCTCACATCTTAGTACTCTGTCAGTCACTTTCAGCACCTTGTAATTTGGACGGGAGCTCTGAACAGCTAGACCATCAAGCTAACAGAGACTTCAGTTCACTTTTTAACTTCTTTGAACCTCTGTCTGTCATCTATAAGATGGGAATAATGAGTTGTAAATATCAACTGAGAATAATGTATGTAAAGAACTCGTAAACTTTAAATATTGACTTTGCATTCAGCTTTTGAAGTGAATAAAACATTTGAATTAACGTTACAGGTTTTTAAAAATATTAAATAGAAAATTGAGATCTGAGAAACTATTTTCCTCTGAACACTAGCAGTACTAATATATAAATCTTCAGATGGTCAATTAACTCTTTACTTATTTTATTTAAGTGCTCCACAATTTGTACAAATATATATTACAAAATTACAAATTTATATTTACATACACATTGCAATGTAAAGTAAATAAAACCAAAGTTTGATGAAAACACTGGATTCCCAAGGAAAGCAGGATGTTGCATTATGCTTGAGAGAAGTCAGAGTCTTGAGAGAAGGGAACAAATGGGAGAATTTTTGGGCTGCATAGCCCAATTTAATAATAACAACAACAACAAAAAAAGACCACCCTGAATGCAAAGGAACAAACATCAATAGGTAAAAGAAATAAGATTACAAGAATGTGTGATTTCAAAAACAACATGCATAAAGACAGTTTTAGGATCTCAGGCCACCCAGAACATGACAAATAAAAAAAATTCTTAATACCATAATGTAAGAAACAATACAAGAAAACTGCCCCAAACTTTTGCATGTGGAAAACAAAGCACCAATCAAAAGAATCCACAGATCAACTCCAGGGAAAAAACCCTATGCCTCAAACTCCAAGTTAATTCAACAATTTCATGATAAACAAACTATGCAAGTGATTAGAAAGACCTTAAATATAATGGAAATAAGATCCAAATGACACAAGACTGTTCTGCTCCCACCACAAACCAGTATTCTGAAAAGCAAAGATGCTCAATATTCCACCTGTGGTGACATACCCTGCCAACCTGAGCCTAGTCTGTGCAAATGAACACTCAATGAAAATAAAGGCATTTGAAGCATTTCTAGAGCAATAAATAAATAAATGAATATGAGCAGATTATTCAACTTGCAAAAACTTCCAACAGTAGAAACACACAAGAAAAGCAAATAGACAACTACCAAGGAAAGAATAAGTAATCAAATGACTCTGTCACTAGACTAATAAAAGAAAAAACTAGAAAGAGAAAGACACTTACTAGTTCAAAAAGTCTACAATAGATGAAAGCAGAATTTAAAGAAACAAAAAGTAACAAGACCTTGCAAAATCCTTCCCTCCCCCAGATGACTCAGTGTATTTTGTGAAATTAAATTACAGAATAGGAGGGTGCATAAGGGGAGAGGAAGTGGAGAGAAAAGTATTTATGTTGTATCATAGTTGAATCCATGGTAAACAATGTACTTGCCTTATGAAGAAGGTCTTTAAGGAGAATAGGTGAGGTGGCAAAGAGATGGATTAAAATGGGAAAAGAAAGTGGGAGATCTTGATTCAGTGAGAGGAGGAGGCCTCAATGAAGTGCAATTCCATGAGAGGAGATACTTTGTAATGGCAATTGGGGACCTTACAATGGGTCTAATCTGAATGAGTTGGTGCAGAGGGACACCCCTTCCTATGACAGTGTTGTACCTCCATGCCTGCCCCAACAAGGGAGATCAATTAGCCGTCTCCTGGAGGCAATATTTTGCCTCAAGTGGAGGGAAATCAGCTCTTGGAGACAACTGGCATACAGAAGGGTGGGAGGGGATGGGCTCAGAGAGAGAGACAGAGAGAGTTTTGTGGCACTTTTTTGTTTTGTGGGAAGGCAGGGAGTAGAATTGGGACCCAGGAAGATTTCTCCTATGGGACAATATTTCTATCATTGTCTGCCTTGTGAACTGATACTTCTAAGAATGAGGCACAATGGGGGGATAAAAGAAAAGGAGATGAGATCTAAAAAGGCAATAGTACATTGGCTAGATGAGGATAAACAAATTTGATTCTTCGTAAGTTTTCATTTGAGGAGGAACACAAAGAGGCTAAAGAGGGCATAAATAAGTGTATATATAGGCCATGAATTAGAATAGGAAGAGAAGAGAATCAATGAAAAGAGCAAGGTTTTTTAAAATCCCCATAAAAAGGCAAGAGATTAAAAAAAAATAAACTAGCAAAGAAGCTGGAGGGTAGGTGGAAGGGGAATTTTGAATCAACCACCTACCTGAGAGATAGAAAAGGGAAAGAATTCTATAGCCAAATAAAAGGAAGAAAAAAAACCTTTAAAACTAGGGAGAGGGCTAGGAAACAGGATGGGAAAGGGTATTGAGAGTGAGGGGAAGGGAGCCTGCTGGAATAGCACTGCCTTAAAGTAGAATAAGCAAAAAATTATCGTAGAGACAAAAAACTGACTTTAAAGAAGAAGAGGGATGAAAAAAACACCCTAGTTCAGGAAAAAGTACTAGAGACATAAGGAATGAAATTAAAAACCCAATTCATAACTTTAAATGTCAATGGAATAAACAATTCCATTTTTTTTCTTTTTAAAGTGGAAGACTAGGGGCAGCTAGGTGGTGCAGTGGATAGACCACTGGCCCTGGATTCAGGAGGACCTGAGTTCAAATCCGGCCTCAGACACATAACACTTACTAGCTGTGTGACCCTGGGCAAGTCACTTAACCCCACTGCCTAGCCAAAATAAATAAAAAAAAAAAGCGGAAGACTAGATTAGAAGGCAAAAAAAAAATCAACAAGCAATTTGTCAGGCACTGTGCTAAGTGCTGGAGAATCAGTAGTCCCTTTTCAAGAAACGCACAATCTAATAGAGGAGACAATATGCAAACAATTATATACGAACTATATACATGGGATAAACTGAAGAGAATCTCCATAGAAAGGCATTAACATTAAGGGGGAATCAAAAAAGCTTCTTGTAGAGGCAGATTTAGGGGGGCCTTGAAGGAAACCAGAAGATGGAGATGGGGGAAATCAAATTTCATACATGGAGACTGTTGGTGAAAATGCCAGGAACCAGGAGATGGAATAGTGTGTTTGAGGAACAGTAAGGCGACCAGCAACACTGAATCATAGAGTAGAGTAAGACGTAAGAAGCCTGGAAATGTAGGGGCCAAGTTATAAAGGGCTTTAAAAGTCAAATCAAGTTTTATATTTGATCCTCAAGGTAATGGGGTGGGAGCAGAGATACCATTCAGATCTGTACTTTTTGACAGCATAATGGAGGATGAACTGAGGTGGGCAAAGAGTAAGGGAGACCAATGAGAAGACTACTGCTTAATAAGTGCAGGAGTGAGATGATGAGGATGTGCACCCACGAGACGGCATGTCCAAGGTATCATAGAGAGATGGTGCAAAGGTAGAGATGGCAGGATCTGACAGCTATTTGGATGTGGTGAGCAGGAGAGAGTAAAAAGTTGAGTATGAAACCTCGGTTTGGTGCCTGAGTGACTGGTGCTGCCCTCGACAGAAACAGGGAAGTCAGGAAGAGAAGAGGATTTGGGGGTCAAGATGAGCTCAGTTTTGGACTTGGTGAGCTTGTGGCGTTAAAGAGATAGAGGAAGACTGAAGGTCAGGAGAGAGGTTAAGCATGGATAAACAGATCTGAGAATCATCTGCATAAAGATAATAACTGAATCCATGATAGTTAATGAGATCACCATGTGAAACAGTATAGAAGGAAAAGGCATATACACTGTTGCTTAATAGAAACCTATCTAGAAAGCAAAGACATCCATAGAATAAAAATGAGAGCCTGGGAAAAAATGTATTCTGCATTGAGTGAATCCAAGAAGCAGGAGTTGCAATCATGCTATCAGACAAACCAAAAATAAAAATTCACAACAGAAACATAAACAAGGATATTACATTTTGCTAAAAGGAACTATAGACAATGAACCAATATCAATATCAAACTTATATGTTCCAAATACCATGGCATCTAAATTCATAAGGGAAAAACTGAATTGCAAGAAGACATAGATAACAATAAGACAAGAAAACAATAATAGTAGAAGACATTCACCTCCTTTCTTGGAGTTGGAGCAAATATAACAAAGATCACAAAAGGAAAAATAAAGAATTGAATAATTCCTGGAGTACTTATGGTATCTTCTGGAACAGTTAAAGAATATATATATTTCTTAGCACTGCCTGGAACCTTTGCTAAAACTGCTAATGTTTTAAGGCATAGAGAAATTGGAAATAAATATAAAAAGACTAAATATCTTTTACAGACCCCAATGCAATAAAAATAGTCATCAGTTTAAGGAGCACAAACAAAAGACACAAACATAAATGTAGACTTAATAATAAAATCCAAAAAATTAAATGGGTAAAAAGAATTACGTGAAATACAATGATAACATTCAGACAATACACCAAAATTTACGGAATGTAGCTAGTCAGAGAAAAAAATTACATCCCTAAAAAGTAAATGGACAAAATGATAAAGGTTTATGAACTGAAAACAAACCCAAAAGAAGCATAAAAGATGAAATATTTAAAAAGTAAACTGGAAAGCAATGGGAATGATAAAACTAAAAGCTAATTCTTGGAAAAGACTTAACAAAATGGATAAACTTTTAGCCAAACTAATTTTAAAAATGGAAGAAAGTTTAATCAACAAAATAGCAAGTGAACAAAGTAAAATCATAAGAAAACCCGAATTAAAAAAAATTGTCAGAACTTATTCTGTACAGTTATGCCAACAAAACAGAACATAAAATATAGGACCACCTTCAAAAATATAAAATATCCAAACTAATAGAACATCAAATAAAGATCCTTTTTCTTTTTTTCAAATAAAGATCTTAACTAATCCAATGTCTGAAAAGGAAATAGAACTATTTATAAAGGCCTGGGGTTGAGGGGATGGAAGGCGGGGGTGTGGAACTCCTTATCCCAATGGATTTAAAGGAAAATTCTATTAAACTTTTTTTTTTTGGTGAGGCAATCAGGGTTAAGTGACTTGTCCAAGGTCACACAGCTAGTACGTGTCAAGTGTCAGAGGCCGAATTTAAACTCAGGTCCTCCTGACTCCAAGGCCAGAGCTCTATCCGCTGTGCCACCTAGCTGCCCCTATTAAACTTTTAAAGATTAATTAGGACAATATTACACAAATTCTCAAAATTAAAAAAGAAATCAAATTCCTTTCATAAAACAAATACAATCCTAATACCGAAATCAAGGAAAGGTAAAACACAGGAGAGCTATAGACCAACATCATTAATAAATACTGACTTAAAATCTTGTCAAACACACTACAGCAGTTCATCCAAGAAATTATTCTTCATGACTAAGTTGAATTTGTGCCAGGAAGGCAAACATATTTCAACATTAAGAAAACCTATCAACATGATATTAAAAATAAAGATATTCTAAACATAAACAATTATCTTAATAGAGGGAGAAAAAAACCTTTGGTGAAGTATAACACATATGGTAAACAAACTTCTACAAAGCATAGGTGTGGAGGAATCTTTTTGACATAAAAATTATCTCAAACCAAAAGATTAGACAAAGTATTTACTATGTATCGGATATGTACCAGAGTCTGATACACTGTGATAAACACTGGGAATACAAATACAAGCCAAAAAAAGATGGTTCCAGCCCTCGAGGAGGCAACATTCTAATAGGGAAGATTACACACATATAAGGGATGAAAATTTACAGAACAAGAGGTGAGGGGCAGTGGGTTCCCCTCTGGGGGCAAGGTGGAAAAGTATTCCAGAAGGGCAGAGGCTGAGTCAGTCTAGAAGCATGCAAAGACTAAATGAAATGGTGCAAAGTGGAGTAAACGGTGGCAAGAAAACACTAAAAACAATGACCGCAATTTAAGTGGAAGAACAATCATCACAAAACAATCAAAAATATATGTCACAAAATTACCAAAAACAAGCTGGGCTCCATAGAAGAAATATGAGAAGATGCTTCCCTCAAATTCTTTGCAGTGGTCCATGCACGTGGATCATTGTATAGACTATTAAATTTTTTTTAAAATTGGTCTTGGTTATTTTTTTTCCTCTTTTCATAAAAAAAAATCCTTGTTATAAGGGATGGTTCTTCTTGGGGAGAGGGAGGAGGAATACAGGAGGAAATCTCAGCAATGTAATAATGGACAATACCAATAAAAATCTTTTCAAAAGACAATTCTTGTCAAGCAAAAGGAATCCACACATTTTGCCTTGAACAAAAAAATGTGTGTCTCATTTTGCTCCTTGAGTCCATCACCCCTCTGTCAGGAGGTAGGTGGATGAAGCATGGCGGGTGGGACACACTGCATCACTGGTCCTCTGGAGCCTTAGTTGGTGATTGCATTGAACAGAGTTCACTTGGGCTAACCTGTGTGAATTAAATCCTGAAGACCTGGGCTTGAATCTTGTCTCTGCTACTTACTATTTCTAGATAAGTCATTTCAATAAAGGGTTGGTCCAAATGATTTCTAGGGTACCTTTTGGCTCTAATTCCCATGATCCTAAGAATCAGCGCTCTGATTGGGAATGTCATTCTATTATCATAGCACATCTTACTCTATTAACCACCTAATTGGTATCTGACTAAAATGAAAGCAAATGAGAAAGGTTATCTTTTCATAAAGTTCACACTGTGGATTTTCATGGTCTGCTCCACTCCACAGCCTTGATCTTGATGACTGGGAACCAAGCTCCTTGAATGTGTTTCTTCCTTTTAGTTTTTATCCATGTGTATCTGGAGTATGTTTCCTTACTTCCTACTGGATGCACTGCTTCCTAGTGGTCCAATGGTTCCTTTGCAAGACTATGTGGACAGTTTGGAGAAGAGAAATTCCCTCTACTATGGGGAGCTCTTCCATAGGCAGCTCCTGTTTTGCTGTCCCTTCCTTTCGTGAACTCTGTAGCAAGTATCTCTCACTCTCTTGCTAGATGCCATGATGAACATGGGGGTTGAGGTGACAGTGGATGGGGAGAGAAATCCCCTTCTCCACATCTGCTGGAGTCTCAACTGCTCCAAGCCTTGACTGCATCATGGGTTATTCTGTTTTCTCAAGCAATCATGTTGTAGTACCCTTCTTGATTAAATCAGAGAAAGGATCATACCTCTTAAGGGGATCTGGCCATAAGACAACATCTTTTGAGACCATTTAGCACCTCATTAACCAGCTTGTGATTACATCCTGACCTTCTGTGACTATATCAACCCCATCTCTTACAAAAGAATGATTAAGGTCTACAACCTCATATCTATAATTCTTATTTTCTTTTTTTTTTTTAAACTTTTAGGCAATTGGGGTTAAGTGACTTGCCCAGGGTCACACAGCTAGCAAGTGTCAAGTGTTTGGTCTGAGGCTAGATTTGAACTCAGGTCCTCCTGACTTCAGGGCCGGTGCTCTATCCACTGCGCCACGTAGCTGCCCCTATAATTGTTATTATGAAGCCCGATCACTGCAAAGATGATTTTTCTGATTCTTTCTTTCCCCTCCACATTCCATCATTCATTCAACACATTTGTTGAGCATCTTCTATGTGCAGAGCATAATTTCTGTTAATCTATTCCAGATCACAAAAACAAAAATTTTTTTCTAAATCAGGTAATACTTGTTATAGTGAAATGATACACACTCCGTTTTTGTAATTTTCTCATTACAGAAGAATCTTTACCACAACACACCCAATTCCTCTTACCCAAGAGAGTCCATTCTATTTTTAGACAGCTGTGTTACGAAGTTTTTCCTTATGGTTCTTTGAAGCTTTGATCCATTTCTTTTTGTTCTCTGGGGACCAAGCAGTTCAAGTCTTATCTCCCTTCCATATGTCAGGCCTTCAAATACTTGAAGAGGGACATCATATGCTGAACCCCTGGCTCCACCCCCCTGCAAAAAAAACAAAAACAAAAACAAAAAACAACAACCCTTTCCAGGCTAACCACCCGAAGTTTATTCAACTCATCTTTATATAACATGGTCTCAAGGCCCTTCACTATCCATTTCCTCTCCTCTGGACATCCTCCAGCTCATCAAAGCCCTTCCTATTGTGGTGTCCAGAAATGAACACAATGATCTAGGTGTAGTCTGACCATTGTAGCAGGACTATTACACTGAGTGCCTTTCTACTACCCATTTTTGGAAGGCCTTAAACATGAACTAAACCTAAGCTTTAATTAATTTTTGCTGGGGCTCTCAGATGGGGACATAAAGATCCAGAAAACAAGAAAAAAAAACACACATGATAAACTTGACCCTTCTTTTTAAGGGCCAGGTTCCTTTTAGCAGTTAACCTAGTCCTGAGTCAGGGTCCATCTGGGAAAGTCTCTTAGTAAAAAGGGAATGGGTGAATGTCCCAGGTCTCTAGCAGCAGCAATAGTTATTTTATGTGTATATTTCTTTCTTTCTTTCTTTCTTTTTTGGTGAGGCAATTGGGGTTAAGTGACTTCCCAAAGTCACACAGCTAGTGAGTGTCATGTGTCTGAGGCTGGATTTGAACTCAGGTCCTCCTGACTCCAGGGCTGGTGCTCTATCTACTGTACCACCTAGCTGCCCCTATATGTATATTTCTTTTAAAAATCTAGGTTAATTGGTGAGTTCTCGGTGTATCCACATCCATCTCTTTAAATAAATAATTCCCATTTTTCCTCTTCATTGGAAGTGTGTGTGTGTGTGTGTGTGTGTGTGTGTGTGTGTGTGTGTGTGTATCTTATGTTTGGAAATTAAGGTAAACTGAGAGACAACAGTCAATTTATTAATTAGGCTTCTGTCAATAACCAAAGACCCCCAAGTGTGATCAACAAGGTCTTTTAAACCCAGGTATGTCTTCCTTCTGATTGGCCTGACAGCAGCACATCATTTGGACCTCCTTTGGCAAAGGTAAGATAATCTTTATTGCTAGACATTTTAATGGGGAGGTGTAATTCTACACTGTTCTCTTCTTGAGTCTCTTGTCTCCCTATCCTATCACCAATCTTGCCCTACTAAGGCTCTACCTTGGAATATGCTCATCATTTGATGCCTTTTTGCTCCTATGAACATTCTGCTGCTAAATGAAGCTAGAAAAAGAATCACAAAACCATGTATGGTTTGCCAAACCTTTTCATCCTTCCTCCAATCTCCCATTGTTCCACCAGTCCCCACCCTCTCACCCAAGAGCCGTGTCTCATACTTCACTTAGAAAACTGAGAGCATTCGCCAAGAGCTTCCTTTTCTCCCCTCCTCTCATTTCACTCATATACCTTCCAGCACTATTTCCTCCTTCACTTGTCCCACATGGAGAGATGGTTCTTCTACCCATCTCTGCATGCACAAGTGATTACACTCTTCTTCAGTCCATTGTCCCTTCTGGTATGTGCACTCTTTCACTTCTCTTCAATTTCACCTGGTCTACTGGTTGCTTTCCTATTGCCTATAAATACGCTCATGCCTCCCCCATCTTTAAAAAACTCTCACTTGATCTTTTGATCCCTGCCAGCTATCATCCCAGACCTCTTCAGCCTTTTGTGGCTAAGCCCCTTGAGAAAGACAACTATAATTTGTGCCTCCACTAACTTTCCTCTTACTCTCTCCTTCAGTATGCAGTCTGGCTCTGGATCCCATAATGTAACTGCAACTACTTTCTTCAAAATAACCACTGATCTCTTAATTGCCAGATCTGACACTTCTCAATCTTCTCTTTCTTGACCCTTCTTCAGCCGTTGATACTGTTGATCACCTTCTCTTTGATACTCTCTTCTTTCTAGGTTTTTGTGACACTACTCCCTCCTGGTTCTCATCTTACCTGTTTAACCATTCTTCGAATCTCCTTTGCTAGATCTTCACTCAGATTAGGCCAACTAACAGTGGATGTCCCCCAATGTGGGTGTCTTAGGCTGTCTTCTTTCCTTATATACTATTTCACGTGATCTCATCAGGTCCCATGTATTCAATTATCATTCCTGTGCTGATGATTCCCAAATCTACCCCTCCAGTCCCAACCTCTCTCTCTCTCTTTGTTATACATGTACAATCATGTTAAATATATTTCCACATTAGTCATGTTGTGAAAAGAAAGGAAAAAAAGAAAGGAAAAAAGCACAAGAAAGAAAAAACAGAAAAGTGAAAACAGTATGCTTCAATCTGCATTCAGACTCCATAGTTCTCTCTCTGGATGTGGATAGCATTCTCCATCATGAGTCTTTTGGAATTGTCTTGGATCCTTGTATTGCTGGGCAAAGCTAAGTTGATCGTCACACAATGCTGCTGTTACTTGGTACAGTATTTTCCTGGTTCTGCTCACTTCACTCAGCTTCAGTTCATGCAAGTCTTCCAGGTTTTTTCTGAAATCCCCCTGATCATCATTTCTTATAGCACAATAGTATTCCATCACATTTATATACCACAACTTGTTCAGCCATTCCCCAGTTGTTGGGCGTTCCCTCAATTTTCAATTCTTTGACACCACAAAAAAGGGTCCTTTTTCCATTTTTTATGATCTCTTTGGGATACAGACCTAGCAATGGTATTACTGGATCAAAGGGTGTGCACAGTTTTATAGCCCTCTGGGCATAGTTCCAAATTGCTCTCCAGAATGCTACCAGTTCACAACTCCACCAATAGTGCATTAGTGTTCCAAGTTTCCCCACATCTTCTCCAACATTTATTATTCTCCTTTTCTGTCATATTAGCCAATCTGATAGGTATGAGGTGGTATTTCAGAGTTGTTGTTTTTTGGTGAGGCAGTTGGGGTTAAGTGACTTGCCCAGGGTCACACAGCTAGTGAGTTTCATGTGTCTGAGGCCAGATTTGAACTCAGGTCCTCCTGACTCCAGGGCTGGTGCTCTATCTACTACACTGCTTAGCTGCCCCAATCAGAGTTGTTTTAATTTGCATTTCTCTAATCAAAAGTGACTTAGGAAAAAAAAAAGTTATTTAGAGCACATCTTCATATGCCTATAGATAGCTTTGATTTCCCTTTATCTGAAAATTGCCTGTTTATATCCTTTGACCATTCATCACTTAGGGAATGATTTGTATTCTTACGAATTTGGCTCAGTTCTCTATATATTTGAGAAATGAGGCCTTTATCAGAGACACTTGCTGTAAAGATTGTTTCCCTAGCTTTCTGCTTTCCTTCTAATCCTTGCGTATCATTTCCATTTCTGACAATCTGATAGATGTGAAGTGGTACCTCAGAACTGTTTTAATTTGCATTTCTCTAATCAATAGCGATTTAGAGCATTGTTTCATATGACTATAGATGGCTTTAATTTCTTCATCTGAAAACTGCCTATTCATATCCTTTGACCATTTATCAATTAGGGAATGACTTGTATTCTTATAAATTTGACCTAGTTCTCTACATATTTTAGCAATGAGGCCCTTAACAGAGACACTGGCTGTAAAAATTCTTCCCTAGTTTTCTGCTTCCCACTTAATCTTGGTTGCATTGACTGTGCAAACACTTTTCAATGCAATGTAATCAAAATGATCTATTTTGCATTTCATAATAATCTCTATCTTGTTTGGTCATAAATTCTTACTTTCTCCATAGATAGGTAAACTATTCCTTGCTCTCCTAATTTGCTTATGGTATCACCCTTTATGTCTAAATCATGTACCCATTTTGATCTTATCTTGGTTTATGGTATGAGATACTGGTCTATGCCTAGTTTCTACCATACTATTTTCTTGTTTTCCTAGTAGTTTTTGTCAAATAGTGAGTTCTTATCCCAGAAGCTGGGGTCTTTGGGTTTATCAAACAGTGGATTACTATCGTCATTTACTACTGTGTCTTGTGTACCTCACCTTTTCCACTGATCCACCACTCTATTTCTTAGCCAGTACCAAATTGTTTTTGATGACTGCTGTTTTATAATAGTCTTAGATCTGGTACAGCTAGGTCTCCTTCCTTTGAATTTTTTTTTCATTAATTCCCTTTATATTCTTGTCCTTTTGTCCTTCCAAATTGTTATTTTTTCTAGCTCTATAAAATAATTTTTGGTAGTTTGGTTGGTATGGCACTGAATAAGTAAGTTAATTTAGGTAGAATTGTCATTTTTATTATATTAGCTCCGCTTACCCATGAGTAACTGATATTTTTCCAGTTGTTTAGATCTGACTTTATTTGTGTGAAGAGTGTTTTGTATTGTGCTCATATAGTGCCTGGGTTTGTCTTGGCAGGTAGACTCCCAAATCCAACTTCTCTCTTGACTTCCAATCTGGTATTTCCAACTGCCTACTGAACATCTCAAATTAGATGTCCTGTAGACATCTCAAACTCAACATAGCCAAAACTGAACTCATTGTACCCGGCCTTTCCCCAAGTCCTCTCCTTTTCCTAATTTTCCCATTACTGTTGAGGTGACTGCTAGCCTCTCAGCAACCCAGGTTTGCAACCTAAATGTCAACCTCTACTGTCTCTTGCTTCACCTTCTGCCCCTCATATTCAATCTGTTGTGAAGTTCTCCTCTAACGCCACCACCACTCTAGTGCAGGCCCTTATCCCACCTCATGTCTACATAATTGCAATAGCCTTCTGGTTGGTCTCTTTTCCAGAAGTCTATCCTCACCTCACTTCATCCTTTACTCAGCTGTCAAACTGATCTTCCTAAGGTATAGACTGACCATATTAGCTCCTCTCCCACCCCTGATTCAATAAACTCCAGTGGCTCCCTATCACTTTCAGGATCAGATATAAAATACTGTTGGTGTTCAAAGCCCCTCTTAACTTGCCTCCTTCCCCCTTTCCAGTCTTATATTTTGCTCCCCTAAATATACTCTGCGATCCAGTGATACTGACTTCTTTACTGTTCCTTGCACATGGCACTCCATTTCCCAACTCCAAGTATTTTCACTGCCTGTCCTTCATGCTTGGAATTCTCTTCCTCCTCATCTCCATCTCCTGGTTTCCCTGCCTTTAAATTTCAGCTAAAATGTGTCTTCTATAAAAAGACTTTCCTTATCCGTACCTTTCTACTGTTTATTATCTCCAATTTGTCCTGTATATATTTTGTTCCTACATAATTGTAAATTGTAAAATGCCGCTGTTCCTGCCCTACTGGGTTTCTGTCCTATTATTCAGTTCAACAAACAAATGGTTTTGTGAGGAATATCAGAAAGGCCAATTTGGCTAGATTAAAGCGTGTAAGAAGGGGAGTGATGTATAATAGAGTTCAGTTCAGCAGACATTTATTAAGTCTTAAGCATGGTAATGGTAGGAACTGGGGAAGATTTTAAAAAGGGGATATTCTAGGAAAACATTAGATTAGGTGTGGTCTTTGACCTTGTGGATTTTCCAGTCTAATGAGATGATATGACACATATCCAAATAATTATGATACAAAATTAAAAGAGTATTAGAGGGGCAGTTAGGTGGTACAATGGATAGAGCACTGGCCCTGGAGTCATAGGTCCTGAGTTAAAATCTGGCCTCAGACACTTGACATTTACTAGCTATGTGACCCTGGGCAAGTCACTTAGTCCTGATTGCCTCTAATTAAAAAAAAAAAAGAAAGCATATTAAAGATGTGTAAGTACTGTGTGAGGTCTAGGGTTGAGAAAGTCAGGGAAGGCTTCAGGGAGGAGGTAGCGTTTGTATGAGCTTCAAAGGAGGGCTAGGAATTCAATAGGTAAAGAAGGGAAGAGATGACTACAGGTATAAGGAATAGGGTAAACAAAGGCAAGGTAAAAGTCAATAGCAATTAGTCCAGTCTTTGTGTGTATATAAAGTCTAAAGAGGTAGGGTGATGTCATTTTGTACAAGGTCTTGAATGCTAGGCAGAGAAGTCTGAACTTTATTTGGTAGGCAGTAGGGAGCCATTGAAGACTTGAGTAGAGGAGTTGCTTCATGATCAGATCTATATGAAAAGATGATTAGTCTAGCAGCTATATGAAGGATGGTTTGAAAAGGTAGGGAAGCCTTAGTAGGAGGATATTATGGTAGGCCAGGTGGTAATGAAGGCCCACGCTAGAGTGACTGAGGTAGGAACAGAAAGGAAGGGATGGATGTGAGAGGTATTACACAAGTAGAACATGCAACATTAAGCACATATAGTATATGCTCTGGAAATGCTTCTTGAATTGGAATTAAATGTATATACTTGTTTGATAATTGTATTTAAAAAATTCTCAATATAAACACTAAAAATGGCATTTCCATACATACAGCAAAACAGCAGAAGCTTTTTTTTTTTTGCTAGGCAGTGGGATTAAGTGACTTGCCCAGGGTCACACTGCTCGTACGTGTTATGTGTCTGAGGCCAGATTTGAACTCAGGTCCTCCTGAATCCAGGGCCAGTGCTCTATCCACTGTGCCACCTAGCTGCTCCCAGTGGAGATTTCTTTATGAAACCTTCAATCCTAATTTCACATCTCTTGCTTTTTTTTTTTTAAAGAAAATCTAGTTTTTCTGTGAGGCAGAGCCAATATGGTGGAGTAAAGGCAGGCACTCGCCTGAGCACTCCCCCAAATCCCTTTAAAAAGTGGCTCTAGGGGCAGCTAGGTGGTGCAGTGGATAGAGCTCCGGCCAGAAGGATTTTAAAAATCAAATAAGAGAGACCAGGGGAAAAAATAGGAAACAAAATAAGAGCAATACAAGAAAATTCAGAAAATTATGAAAAGAAAATCAACCAACTGGAAAAAGAGAATCAAAAATTTAAGAAAATAATTCCTTGAAAACTAGAATTGGGCAAGGGGAAGTTAAGGATTATAAGACACCAAGGAATAATAAAACAAAATCAAAAGAACAAAAAAAAAATAGAAGGGAATGTGAAACATCTCATCAGAAAAATAAATGACCTAGAGAACAGATTGAGGAGAGACAAGATAAGAATAGTTAAACTACCTGAAAGGGATGATCAAAAAAAAAGAACCTTGACACAATATTATCAGAAATCATTAAGGAAAATTGCCCTGAAGTTCTAGAATGAAAAGGCAATAAAAAGGAAAAAAAAATCCACTGATCATCACCTGAAATAGATCCCAGGAAAAAAAAAATTACAGGAATATTATAGTCAAGTTTCAAAGCTCCCAGGTTGAGGAAATATTGCAAGCAACAAGAAAAAAACAATTAAATATCATGGAGCCACAATAAGGATTACACAAGACCTAGCAGCTTCTACATTAAAGGACCACAGGTCTTGGAACACTACATTTCATAGGGCAAAAGAGCTGGGGTTACAACCAAGGGTAATTTACCCAGCAAAGTTAATTATAATCCTGAATGGGAAAAAATGGACATTTAATGAATTGAAAGAATTTCAGGTATCTATGATCAAAGGAGCAGAACTTAATGGAAAATCTGACATATAAGATCCAGGGAAAATATAAGGTAAACATTAAAGACCCATTATAAGGGACTGAATAACTACTTATAAGTGAAAATGTTATCAATACACGACTGTCATCATAATTTGTATAGTTTGAAAGAAAGGCTGAGCTGTGTATGATGGGGTGATTCCCCCAAATAAAACTGTGTAGGGAAAGATAAAAAGGAGTAATTATCTCATACAAATGAGACATGAAAGGAAGAACTGATACCGAAGAATCAACTCTCACTGGAAATGGGTTAGGGGGTAGGATAAGTGAAAGACTTTTAGAAGTGTGTGGAGATTAAGAATTAGGAAGGGGAGGGGATAAGGGAGAAACTCAGGTAGGTTAAGGTAGAGAGTGGGGGAAGAGGATAAGGGAGGGATTCTTAGAAGGATTCTGCTAGATTGTTAGTAAAGTAAAATTTTGAATTGCCAAGTGGATGAGAAGAGGGAATTTTTGCCAGCTGGACTCCATTTGCTCAGTAAAGTAGGAATAACGTCAGCTAAAAGTGAATGGGGAGAGGATGACTCGAGTAGCTTGAGCTGAGATGGTTTGTAACAGTCACTGAAGAGAGTGAAAAAGAATCTATCTGCTTTAGGGCAGGGGTTGTAAAAAAAAAAAACCAAAACCTTCCAAGGTAGAAGTAAACTAGTGAGGAGGGATAGGATAAACAGGTTAAGAAGAATAGTTGGGAAAAATAGGATGGAGGGAAATACACAAATAATTACAACTTAGAATGTGAATGGGATGAATTTACCCATAAAATGGAAACAGCAGAATGGATTAAAAATCTGAATTCAACAATATGTTGCTTTCAGAAAACACAGTAAAAATCAGAGATACATGTAGACATAAAATAAAGGGCTGGAGTATGATTTATTATGTAAAAAAAGCAGGGGTAGTAGTCATGATCTTAGACAAAGTTAAAGCTAAAATAGATTTAATTAAGAGAAAAATAGGGAAACTAAATTACGTGTTATCACCAATACTGTTTTAGATCATTTAAAATAACTAAATAATATAAAAGAAGTCATACCCCTATTGATGAATGGTCAAAGGATATGAACAGGCTGGTTTTTTTTTAGGCTGTTTTTTGTTGAAGAAATCAAGAGTATTACATGAGAAAATGCTCTAAATCATTATTGATAAGAAAATTGTAAATTAAAATATCATCTTACACCTATCAGAGTGGCTAAAATGATACATGCTGTCCAATTGGGGAATGGCTCAACAAGTTGTGGTATGTGATTATGATGGAATATGGCTATGATATAAGAAATGATGAGATGGTTGATTTAGAAGAACATGGAAAGACACAGATCTATGAAGGAACATGCTGTCCACCTCCAGAGAAAAACTGACACAGAAATATGCATAGTACGGTCTTACATCCATGTATATATGTATACATATGTGTATGTTTATAGATATGTATTTGTATGTATATTCATGTCTAAGTATAGCCTTCTCTAGGATGGGGGAGGGGAGGAAGGGAGAAACAATATAATAAAAAGTAACAGCAGAGAACAAAAGAAAACCTAGAAGGAAGTACAGAAGAGCTGGGTTGCTTTGAAAACAAAGCATTGGATTTATTGCATAGGTTTTCATGAAATGGAAATTTATTGTTTTATATTGAATCCTCTCATGTTCTGCTGTATACAAGGAAATGCTTTTTTTTCTTTTCTCATTTTGTATTTAAGTTTAAAATGAATTTAAAAAAATCATTCCTTTCCCGCTTTTCCTATTGCCAATTGTGCCCTGCAAAATCCCAACACTAGGTTACTTCTGCCATCTGTTTCCTTTATTTCTGCTCATATGCTACTGAAGGAAATCTTACAACTGTGCTTATCAGGTTCTATATAGTTTAGGTATCTGAGATCAACTAGGTCCTCACTGCTGCAGTAAATTTTCCCTGATTTACTTCAGTAAGTTGTTAAATCCCCTACAATGTGCCAGGTACTGTGTTACGTGATAGAAAGACAAGATGACAGTCCCTGCCCTAAAGCAGACAGATACTTTTTCACTCTCTTTAGTGACTGTTACAAACCATCTCAGCTCAAACTCCTCAAGTCATCCTCTCCCCATTCACTTTTAACTGAAGATTTTGCCTCCTACTTTACTGAGCAAATGGAGGCCAGCTGGCAAAAATTCCCTCTTCTCATCCACTCGTCAATTCAAAATTCCTACATTTTTATCCATTTTTTTCTCCTTTACTCCTATTTCTGAGAAAGAGCTAGCTCTTCCCTTTTCTAAGGCTAAAACCGTCTACTTGTGCCCTCGATCCCATTTATTCCTATGTTCTCCAGAGCTTGACCATCTGATCACGCTCTTCAATCTTTTCTTAAAAACTGGCAATTCTACTACCTATAAACATATGCAGATCTCATTATCCTTAAAAAAAAGCCTTTACTTGTTCCACTCATCTCCTCAAGCTACTTACATTTCTTCTCCCTCCTTTAAAAAAATTAATTGGTTATTATGAACCTGACATCATCAACCGACATGAATATTTCAATATCAACAAAGATTTAGTAAGAACCTATGTGTCAGGAACTGTGCTAGGGATACCAAGAACAAAAAAGAAATATATGAAACTGTAAACTTCTATTACTTAGTTTTTTAAAAGTTTATTTTAAATTCAGCATGATAGTCGTCTCGCTTCTCTATATTCCCTTCTGAACTTCCTTCTGCTGTCTTTTGTTATTTTGAAATTGATTTGCTGATGCTCTTTCTTTTCTTTTTTTTTTTTTGCATCACTTTCAGTAGCCCATCTTCCCCTGACAGATATCTCTTCCATCCCAAATAGCATTCCCTTATAACAAATCAGTAGGGTGAACCAAAACAAATTTACACATTGACTCTTTATGAAAATGTCTTAACTGGAACCTCTTGTCCATCACTGATCTGCCAAAGTTGGGCAATAGCTTAAGTCATCAGTCTTGTGAAGGAATTGGGTCACTTACATTGATCAGAGTTCTTATGTCTTTCAAAGTTTTATTTTTTAAAGCATCATTGTAGTGGTATAAGTTCTTCTGCTACTTCATTCTGTATCAGTTCACACAAGTTTTCCCAGATTTTTCCGAATCTGCTTCTTATCTTGTCATTTCTTGTCTTATCTTACCTTGTCATTTCTTATAGTTGCAATAATATTTCATTATATGAACATGCCACATATTCCATGATTGAGGGCCACTACTTAGTTTTGTGTTTTTATTGTTGTTGTTGCTGTTGTTACAACAAAAGGTACTGCTCCCATATTTTGTACACATGAGTCCATTCCCTGTTTTCTCTTTGTAGTATATACTGAGAATGGTATCATTAGGTCAAAGAGCATGCACAATTTAGTGACTGTCGGGGGATAGTTCAAAAGTGCTTTCCAGAAAGACTGAAATGATTGACAGCTCTACCCCAAAGTACTTGCCTTCCTATAGCCCCTCCAGCAATTGCTGTTTTCCTTTTTTTTTTTTTAAGGGATGGGCTCATTTTTACCAAAGTAATGAGTGTTATTTGGAATCTGAATTGTTTAACATTTCATTTGTTTATCAGTAACCTGGAGCATGTTTTTCTTTTGAAAACTATCCTTTTGTTATTAACAACAGAGAGATGGCTCTTATTCTTATATATTTGCATCAATTCCCTATATTTAGGATATCAAACCTATTTTTCTGAGAAATTTGCTGTAAATATTTTTCCCAGTTAACAGTCTCCCTTCTATCATTTTTATTTGTACAGCCTTTTCAATTTTTTGTACTCAACATTATCCCATCTCTTTTATGATCATCTCTATCCTTTGTTAAGTCAAGAACTCTCCCCTTATCCATAGCTGTATATCTTCTTCCATTCCTCTAATTTATGATGTAATTTTTTACTTTTAGGTCATTCATCCATTTGAGCTTATTGTACTAATATGGTATAAGATGTTTGTCTAAACCAAATTTCTGCCAAACTAATTTCTAGTTTTCCCAGCAATTTTTGCCAAATAGTGAGTCCTTACCCAAGTAAGAGATGTTTTAGGGTTTACTAAACACTATATTATTATAATTAGTTGCTTCATTCAACTTTTCTATTTTTTAACTAGAACCAGATACATTTGATTATTTCTTCGGTATAGTTTGAGATGAAGTATTGCTAGATTTTTTTCCTTCCCACTTTCCCCCCATTATTTTCCTTGAGACTTGACCTTTTGTTCTTCCAAATTAAGTTATTTTGTCTAGTTGTATAAATAGCCTGTTGGTAGTTGGGGTGGTATAGTGCTAAATTTGTTTAGTTTATTATATTGGTATAGCCCAACCAAAAGCAATTACTCTTTCTCCATTTAATTACTTCTTTATTTAAGGAGTGTTTTGTAGTTATGTATTTATATGATTTCTGCTTATGACTTGGCAGGTACACACACACATACTCTCTACCTCATATTCTATAATTAGTTTATCTGAGATTTCTATCTCCTATTGGGTTTTGTAAGTGATAAACAGAAAAGTGATTTTTGTGAGTATATTTTTGTAATTTTTACTTTATTCAGGTTATTATTAATTTTTAGTTGAATCTCTAAAATTCTGAGTACCTCATGCTTATTCCCTCAATTTTAGTTTTCCTGTCTTCCTGATATAGCTAGCAGATCTAGCACCATATCAAATAGTGGTGACAATGGATATCCTGCTATACTGCTGATATTCTTCTTTGTCTTTTTTTTTTTTTAGGCAATTGGGGTTAAGTGACTTGCCCAGGGTCACACAGGTAGTAAGTGTCAAGTGTTTGGTCTGAGGTCAGATTTGAACTCAGGTCCTCCTGACTTCAAGGCCAGTGCTCTATCTACTGTACCACTAGCTGCCCCTAACACTGCTGATATTACTGGAAAAGCCTTTAGCATTTCTCCCTTACAGCTAGTTATAGCTACTGATTTTACATAGATGCTGCTTACCACATGTAAAGCTTTTCTTTAAGCCAGTCTAGTTCCTTGGGTTCTATACTAGAATGAAATGAAATACTTCTAGAAGATCTGACTTGACAAAAAGATTCACTTTGGTCACAGCAGAAGGATTTTCAATAAGGACATTATGTTGATGTTAGCTGAGTGTAGCATGCATCCCCTCCATGTCAACTGCCTAGGCCTTAGTCCCTTGAGCCAATTAAACTTCCAGAACAGTTTTAATGCCTTTTAAGAAAAAACCAGCCTAACCTGAATGGAGCTGCCAGTCAGCCCCCACTGAGGGACCCAGTATCTCTCAACGTTTCAAACTCACAAGGGTGCTACCTAGGCTAGAAATGTCTAGTTCAGGATTGACTACCTATGCTAAAGGAAAAAGGCACAATGTAAAAACAAAAAAGATACAGAGCCACAGACTCTTTTGGACCAATCCATGCCCTCTATCTGTGAGCTTCCACTTTTGCCAGGGTGGGAAAGAGGCCTTTAATCCACTTCTCATTAGGAGGAGGCAAGAAGGGATGGGAAGAGGTTAAAGTAGGCAGTGGGGAAGGGAAGTAGTGTTTATGTAGTGTCTACTATGTGCCAGGCACTGTGCTAAGCACTTTTTTTGACCCCCACAACAACCTTGAGTTAGGTGTTATTATTCCCATTTTACAGTTCAGGAAAGTGAGGCAGAGAGAGGTCAAGTGACTTGCCCAGCTGTCTGAGGTAAAATTTGAACTCAGGACTTACTTCCTGACTCCAGGCTTAGTGTTCTAGCTACCTCGCTATCTCTAAGGGTTAGGAACAAAAAAGGGGAGGGAAAAGGAGAGGGTCACGGAGGAAAGAGACAAAATTCCCATTCCAGGTTCTGGAGTGGAAGTTGTTTCTGTTTTAAAATAAAGCTGTCCAACACCACCCTCCAACCCCCCAGCCTAGGTGCATTTGTCCATATCCTCAATTCTAGAAAGATTTCAGGGCTCTTGGGGAGAATCAATCATTGTGTTCTCAAGTGCCTAACTAGAATATTGTTCCAGAGTATTATTAACAAAGTACAGATGGCACGGTTTCCAGTGGCCTCCTAAATGCTAATCAAAAAGTCCCAAGCAGGTCTTCGAACAGTTATTCAGAATATCTCAAAAATATGGTTAGGTGGAAGAGAGAGGTCACTATTACCCTTAAATACAAAAATTATGCAAAAATCAACCAGTAGCAATTTATTGTAATTCTCTTCAGGGTATGTAGTTCTTTTTGGTGAGGCAATCAGGGTTAAGTGACTTGCCCATGGTAACACAGCTCAGGTCCTCCTGACTCCAAAGCTGGAACTATCCACTTCACCATCTAGCTGCCCCCAAGGTATAGTTCTTAAAGAGATGAGATTTATCTCATTGTTATGGATGGAACTATATGTAGATAGCAGTCAGAGAGGAAGACAAATGATGACAAACAGGATAGATGCAGAGAAGAGAAGAGATTTGTCTGAAGTAGATCATTCTGTTCCAAAATTGTTACCACCACCAAGTGATTTTAGGTCAGGGCTGTTCAGGCTGGTTAGTTACCTTAGGTTCAACATTGCAGTGAAACGAAACACTCATATATGAGACCGTGAACAAAAACAGATTTACTTAGCCATAGCTAACTAAGCAAGCATATTCAATGAGGGACCACATTTATTTCGATAGTCACTCCCTTGCCTTATCCCCTTGAGCCAGTCAAATCTTGATTTGGCTTCATTATGTTTTAATGAATAACTAGTCTAATTTTCATGGGCTGGGCCACAAGACATTCCTACTGCACCACATTAAGGTCTATTTAATCCTAGGATTTAAAAAAATACAAACTTAAGTGGGAATTGTATTTTGTAAAGCTTTTTTCTATATATCTTGACATAATTATGAGTTTGTTTTACTTTAAATCCCAGGATTATATAGACTCCATTCGGGCAAAGATACTGGAGTGGTTTGCCATTTCTTTCTCCAGCTTATTTTACAGATGAGGAAACTGAGGCAAACAGCGTTAAGTGACTTGCCCAGGGTCACATAGCTAATAAGTGTCTACAGCTGGATTTGAAATCAGGTCTTCCTGACTCCAGATCCAGGGCTCTATCCACTGCATCACTTTGCTTCCCTTAATCATCCTGTCCAGTTCCAATAAAAGTGAGGTTCACGAGATGCTCTTCTTCCCTAACTTTCATCTCTATGTTTGTATCATCTTCTGGCTTACTCCAATTATGAGCAGTAGTAAATTCATCTCTCTTACTACTGATTTCTTCTCTAGTGTATCCTTTTCCTCCCCTTTTCTTTCCTCTTTTAAAACCAACAAAACAGAACAGAACCATAATCAGTCTGTCTTCTTCACTCTCTGTGAATTTTACAGTGTGGCATTCTGATACTTGTCCCTTCTTCTGCTATTAGAATGTAGGCACCGAGCCCCTTCTGTGTACTCCAACACATCTGGGAGTTGATCTTAGTCATCCTTTCTCCAGCCCTTAAAATCATCCCAAGGTATTTAGGAGGAGTCTCTATGTAATCAGATCCCTTTATGACCTGTGAATACCTTTAACTCAGAATTAAAAGAAACAAACTCACTGTATAAGCAGAGTACACTCTCATGCATTTTCAGTCTTTCCCTTCTTACTACTTCCTCTCAGACTGCTAACATGCTTTGGTCTCCTCTATTTTGAAATAAATTAAATCCTCCCCTTGACCATGCTATTCCCTCAAGCTACTGTCCCATCCTCACCTTTACTGCCAAACTTTAATAGAAAGTGCACTCACTACCTTTACTCATTACTTACTTGTTCCTTGATATAGCTTCTTTCTACCATTCTACCTGTGTTCATTCTTCTTGATCCTCTTATGACAGTTGACAGTGGACTTTCTTTTCTGTATATTTCAGTGAGAACTCCTTCTGTTTCTTCATCCTTTGGTCTATCTCTGCATATAGTTCCATCCACAACATGGTTTTAGTGATTAGCGTAAAGCAGATGATTTTCAAATCTCCATCTCCGTTCTCAAACATTTCCCGAGAGCTCCAGTGCCACCATATTTCCAATTCCCCCCTGAATCTCCTGCTGGTCCCTCAAATTCAATATCCTCCAAACTGAACTTACAATCCTCCTAAAAACTGCCCCTTTCTCTAACTTTTCTATTTTGTTCCACCTAGTCACCCAAGCTCACCACCTGGGAGTACTTTTTTTTTTTATGATTTAAAAAATTGCTATTCTTTTATGCTCATAGATCACAATGTAATTCCTTGGTCATTGGATAGATGCAGATTCGTATTTCCTATTTGTTATGAATAAAGCTGCTGTAAATGTTTCTGTAGTGAGGCATCTTTCACGATTAAGCCACATCTCACATTTTCAGCCATGTTTAACCCACATCCTTCATGTACTCTAAATTCCAGTAGAACTGGACCACTTGCCATCCCATTCTAATTTTCTCTCTCATTTCTGTGCCTTCCCCCATGTGATCTTTCACATCTCAATTCTTTTTTCTGTGAACCTATTATACCTTGTCCTTGTCTTATGTTACCTTATGTTTCAGCTGTTTGTGTGCACGCCTTTTCCTACTATTAGAGTGTGAGATCCCTGAAAACAGACTGTTTGCCTCATGATATCACTAGTGTGTAGCACAATTATCTTTAAAAGGTATGTTTTTGGGCAACTAGGTGGCGCATCGGAGAGAGTTCGGGCCTTGGAGTCAGGAAGACCTGAGTTCAAATCCGCTCTCAGTCTCAGATCAAACACTTGACACTTGCCCCTGGGCAAGTCACTTCACCCTGTTTGCCTCAGTTTCCCCATCTGTAAAATGAGCTGGAGAAGGAAAATGGCCAACCACTCCAGGATCTTTGCCAAGAAAACCCCAAAGAGGGGTCACAAAGTCAGACATGACTGAAACAACTCAACAAACATAATTACAAATGAAAAGAATTAAAGTTTACACTCCTTAGGATTTGAGGCCTTCAACATCCGGCTACAACTTACCTTTCCAGCTTTATTTCCTCCTACAACTCATCAACATGAACCCTGTTCTCTAGTCAAATTAGTCTACTTGATGTCCTCTTCATTTACATTTTCCTCCTCCTGTGCTTTTGCTTATGTTATCCTTCCATTAGAATTGCCCTTCTTCTTTCTTCCTATCCATATCTCTTAAGGCTCAGCTTTAGTTCTATCACCTCTGTAAACCATTTGTAAATGAAAGAATAAGATTTTCATAGCTTCCTATACTTGTCCAGCTGCTAAGTGGTGTTTCCATCCTCTGATTCCCTATATTTATTTCCTGTATAACTCTACCATCAGTTCACTTCAGGACTTTAACAACAGAAATAGAGCTCCACACTCAACTGATCGAGCAAAAGACTTTATTAATAGTATATACACACAAGCAAAAAGGATATAAGGAGATAAACACCAACCCACTTCACTGCCAACTAGTTTTGCTGCTGAGAAATGAAATATCCAGTGTAACAATTTCATGAAGCTCCCAGAACTACAGGTTTATTATAAACCACCCAGGAAGGCTGAGACTAAGTTTTGTACTTTGGAAAACAAGAGGAGTTGGAGCCCGCTATAAATGTTGTGAATTTATAAAATGTGGTAAACAGATGTCAGGCAATACTGACTATATATACCATGCAAGCGTAACCTAGACAAGGATGCACATCAGAATTAGTAAAATTCCTTTGGCATTCAGGGACTGCCCTCACATACTTAGTGTTCTTATTCTTTTCTATCTGTTTGCCTATTCCCATTTTTACCCCCTTCCCCCCCTCACCCTTCCTCTAGGAAAAATGTCTAAACTAACCAAACTACATTGTACTCAATGGCAATTATATCCTATCTTGGGGTATCTCATTTCCTTTTGTTATATAATTCATACAAGCTTTTCCCCACAAATTTCTTTGTATTCTTCCCCCATGTTGAGCATGTAGTAGGCACTAAATATTTTGATAGATATGAGATTGTATTGGTGTGGGTTCTCATTCTTTCCATTAATGCAATCACACCATAACCTTTACAATTTTTATTTAATCTTTTTTCATTCATTTTCTATAGAGTATACACTCAACAGAAGAGGTATTCCGGTCAACTTAATATCCTATTGGCACCAATGTACCATTTAGGCTGTTCATGTGTTACCATTTTTGTCAAAATCTTCAATGTCTCTTATGCCATTTAGAATAGATATTACTCTTTGTAATATGCTGTAGTCTACTTATGTGGGCCTTGTATGTTTGGATTTTCAAAATATTAATTCTTCCAAGATCAAGATTTTTATGACTCAGTCACATAGTTTGAGAATATTGATGTTAATGGAGTTTTGAGGATTTGAGAAGTTTGCAATCATTGAAAGTAAAATTTCCCATAAATTTCCCCCTGTCTAATCTGGGTAGGGAAACTACAGCCTTGAGGCCACCCGTGGCCTTCTAGGTCCTTGGGTGTGGCCTTTTGACTAAGTTCAAGTTTTACAGAACAAATCCTTTTATTGAAGGGGTTTTGTTCTGTGAAGTTTGGATTCAGTCAAAAGGCCACACTTGAGGACCTAGAGGGCCACATGTGGCCTCGAAGCCAAAGGTTCTCCCCCTCTGTCCTAGACAATTCTGAGTCTAGCTCATTTTATATCTGCAGTGACCATCCAGCTATCCATCCATCCATATAAATGGTCTCAACTAATAGGTTCTCCATCTACCTACCTGCTGCAGTCTTGTCATTTTCATCTACTTTTGTTTTTCCAGTGTAGATGAACTCAATAACTACTAAACTGATATGGTGAGTCACGAAAAATAGATAGCCCTTAGTTAACCTATTATTTAACCTTTAAAGATCAGTAGAGTATTGCTAAAAATAAGTGGTTCTTGTTATAATGTTCTTAACTCTTCTGAATTGTGCTAATATATATTATTTGCATTTTACTCCTTATAAACATATTATAATTTCGTGTTAATGGAACTACCCCTATTTAGATTGGGTTGAAGTGGGGGGGGCAGAATTTAACACTGTTGAAGGTACACCATAAATTTTTATTTTCTTTCATATCCTCATCTATATTACATTGCCTGTTTTAAGACTGTAAACTTATAAAGGGATATTTTGTAGTAACAGTATTTTGCATTTGTAGGAATATATAATATATAAGACATATAAGATTCTCGAAAGCAGATTTCTGCTTTTAACTCTGTATCCACAGTTCCTTAATAAATATTTTTGTTAAGTCAACAAGCATTTATTAAACACCTACTGTGTGCTAGGTATTGTGCTTAGCAGGCACTACAGATGTAAAGAACAAAAATGAAAGCAGTCCCTGCCTTCAAGGAACTTGCTGGAGGATAGGAAGGAGGAAAGATTATGTATGTTAGAAAAGGAAATACAAGCTATATAGAAATTAAATAAAACTTAATTTTTGGGTAGGGCCTGAATTGATCATGAAAGGATTCAGGGTCATCGGACTTAAAACTTTTAACTGGAACTAGGGATTCTAAAAGGCAAAGATAAGAAGGGATAGAATTCCTGGGGGAGGCCATACTATATTTTAAGTTTTGTTGCATGGGAATTCACAATTTTTAAAGCACTTTCACCTATCTTATTTTACCTGAGCCTTGTAAACCTGTGATGTAGCAAGGTCAGGTACATAGATAAGGAACTAAGGGAAGAGGAGTAATCTCATAAAGAGTTTCCAACATGGGACCTGAACAGCTCTTCGGACCATTGGCTAGTAGTGGTTGTTACATTATACCCTATTTTATATACCACATTCTCTCTTCTTTGGCACGGTGTCAAACATAATGTCTAAGCACTGTGGGTCGGTAGAAAGCGGGCTGTATTTGGAGTCACACTACCTGTGTGACCTGGGACGCGTCACATAATTTCTCTGAGTCTCAGTTTCCTTACCTGCCAAGGAGAGGCTGGGACAGATGAACTCTTAAGGTTCCTTCCAATTCCAAATTAACGATCCTATGTCTATGTGAACTAGAATAAATGTTTCTTCAAGAGCCTTCCTAACTCTTGCAAACGAAGTAGAAAAGGCCAAACACAGGATTCTTAATTTTGGAAAGGAAGGACAGAACAAAACAATGGTACAATAGGAAGACGGGGAATCGAAGCATCCTTAGGAGGTTCCCTGGTCAGGACCCTTGTTGGGCTCGGGTCCCCAGTGCAGGACTGTTGCCTGGAGTCGGTGGAGAAGGCGGGCTAATGGCAGAGAATCCTGGATCGAGGACCACCGTCACAATCAATCTGGTTGAGGAAGCGGGCTGCAAGGCGCACTGCCGGGAGGCTTCTCTTACGGTTTCGGGGTCACCAGGCACCCTTGCCCCTGCTGCATGAGCCGCCCGGGAAGGCGAGAACTAAGATCAGCTCTAGCGGAGGCAGGGGAGGACGGTTCCTCATCGCTTCCCCATCTATCTCCCATCGGGGTCCCCTCACCAGAGGCCGCGGTTTCCTCTGTCCCACTGGCAACGGGCACCAGGCCACTTGGTCTCCCGGCACCCCTCCACTCCAGCCAGCCGCCAACCCCGCTAAACCTTCCTCTGGGTCATTAGCAACTGAGTCGAGGCCGATGCCGGAAACAGCAACAGCGATCTCCGGCCTCGCCGTTGCATCCGGGTAACAACACTCGCCGGCCCAATCAGCAGCCTTTTTCTTCCCACCCTTGCCGTCTCCCCGCCCCCCCGCCGCCAATCCCTGACCTGCTCTCAGCCTAACCTGCTGGAGTAGGAGTGAAAGCGCAAGCGGACCAATGGGGCAGCACTTCCCTTTTAAAGGCTCCAGTGGCCAGCTGCGGGGGGCGGGTCCTGGTCGCCAGCATGTTCGGTTGTGCTTGTGCCATGGACTCAGCGGCTCGGTGATATTGACAATAGGAGAGAGAAAGGGGGCATTGACTGAAACCTACCGCGGATACCGATCGGCGGCTCCGGCAGCTGCGGCTCCAGCATCTGCGGCTCCTCCTCCTCTTCCTTCCTTCTCCCTCTTGCTGCTGCGGCGGATCCAGCTTCCCTCCCTTCCCTTTCCCCCCTCCCCACGTCGTCGCCGCCGCCGCCGGGTCCTGGGCAACGAGCAAAGGCGCCGCCCGCCGGGAATGTGAGTGAGGAACCGCCGGGGCCGCAGCGGGGTAGATGCCGATTTGATGGGACGGGCCCGCGGGGGAGGATCGTGAAGCTGCCGCCGCCGCCGCCGCCGCCGCTGCCGGAGCCGGAGCCCTTGGGTACCGCTGTGAGGCCTAGAGGCGCCGCCGCCGCCGCCTCTCCCGCCGCCGCAGCCGCCGAGCCGAGCCGGAGAGACACCGCACGGGTCTGCTGTCGCCTGGGGCTCCCTCCCGTCCCCCGGCCTCCCCGCCGCCGCACGCTGCCGCAGCCGCTCCCGGAGCCGCCGCCGCCGCCAGCCTCCTTCCATTCCCCGCGGCCCCGCACCCTCACCCAGGAACCACCGATCATCTCCGGATTCTCTCCCAGGAGCTTCAAGGTAACTTCGCCCCCGTGCCGCCCGGCCCGGACCTGCCCGTGGCTGGCCTCTTCCAGCCCGCCCTCCGGGGGGAAGAAACCTGCCCGCAGCCCGGCCCGGCCCGGGACAGGGCCCGGCCCGAGCGCTCCCCACTCGTCGGCTTTACCTGGAAATGGTCCCGGCTCTTTTCATTAACACTCTTCCCCCCTTTCCCTTCCCTTCCAGGATCGGGGTCAGATTCTTCCCCCGCCCTCCTTCTCCCACCCGCGGCCCGGGTTGCTTTGGGGAAGAGGTTCGAGCAGCGGCTTCTCTTCTTTAGGGCTGGGGGCGGGGGGCGGGAAGGGAGACGAGGGGGTGGCATCCCCACTGACAGACCCCCTTCCCCTTCCCTATCTCTTCCCTTTTCCTTTCTCTTCTCTTCGTCTCCCCTCCATTCTCATCTTTCTCCTTCCCCATCTCTTCCTCCTCTGTTCTTCTCTTTCTCCTTCCCTTTCCCCATCGCTTCCTCTCTCCTCCATCCCCATCTCTTCCCCTCCTTCCTTTTCTCCATCTCATCTTCTCCTTCCCCTTCCCCCTCTCTTCCTCTTCTCCATCCCCATCTCTTCCTCTCATTCCATTACTACATTTCGTCTTCTCCATCTTTCTCTTTCTTCCATCTCTTCCTATATCCTTTCCCTTCTCCATCTCTTCCTCTCTCCTTCCCTTCCCCCCATTTCTTTCCCTTTCCCCTTCTCCATCTCCATCCTTTCCTCTTCCCCATTCACATCTCTTTTCCCCTTCTTCCTCTTTCCCATTTCTCTCTTCCCTTTCTAACCCTTCCCTCTCCATTTCTCTCTCCTTCCTTCCCTCCTTTTTGAGTTTTAACTCCCTGGAAAATACCCAGTGCCTGCTGCCCAGTGGAAAATAAAAGGCACCTTAAACTAGGATCTGGTGAATGCTTCTTCGTTGCTTTTGCATTCAAACTTATTGATAGATATTGTCAAGTATGTTGGGGTTGACATTCTTGACGTTCATTTTTCATTCTGGACAGAAGAGTCAAGTCATTGGAATTCTCTGTTTATATAAACTCTGTCTTGGTATCTGTCATTGTACCAGAGATTCAAAGTTGGAAATGGGGGAGGGAAAGTGGAAAAGGGAGATGAAAGGAGTGAAGGAAGCACAGGATTTAGGGAATTTAAGTCTTGTTGAGTTACAATTAGAGCTAAATAATTCATAAACCAGGATGTAGAGAGTGTTCCTAAATTCAGTATAAAAAAAGTGTCTCTTGTGACTTGTACCCTTTAATAGCATGCAATTCCATTTTAGCTGTTATGTTTGTATTTAAGATCACATGGATAGATTTTTTTTTTAAAGAAAGTTTGGGTACTATGATCAGCTGGAAAAAGCTCTTTGAAGAAAATGAAATAGATCTTTAAAAAACCCAAACCTTAATATTGTGTATGTGGGCATGTATTTCTTTAAAAAAATTTAGAATGTAGATAAATAACATTTAAAATCAAGGAGAAAGTTCCTTACTCACTTCTGTAAGAAACACTTGTTTTATATATTGGACCTGCAGATAAGTTATTGTATTTCAGCATTTTTCCATAGGTGGTATTTCTGTCCTACTCTACCATTAATCTTGCATTGAGGCCTTAGTGCCGTGGAGATGGTGGCTTCTGTTTCAGGTGCTGAATGAAAACAAGTATAAGGCTTGTTGCTTTCAGGCTACATCCTTTTTAATTTATTTGAAAGTGAAGAATCTTCTTTTGGGGGCAAAAGTCAGTTTGAAGACGTGAAAGTTGATGTTAAATGGTGATGAACTTCATTGCCTAAACATCAGGGGAATTCAATTTGGTTGTCTGAGAAGGCTATGAATTTTGTTTTGAGTTCAGCTGTGTTTACTGCATGATTTCATCATAGTTTTTTTATATTCAGCTTTAATAATGTAAGATGGCTTCATTCAAAAAGAAGCCTCATTTTTGAAATAATCTCAATCATGCCCTTTTATGTGTTCTTTGCAAAGTAATTGAACCTGTCATCATTTGCATTGTGGGACTTTTATCATAGATAACATGTTAAAAGTCATCTCTAGATAACTGCAACAATTTTGGTTCACTTCTTGGTAAAGTAATGATATAGTTGCTCAGTGGAAAAAGAATAGGAAAAATCTGGATGTCGTTCGTAGTTTTAAATATTTGGGGGAAATGTATTAAGACTTTCTGGTTTTAATTTATAAATGTGATTTGATGATTTTATCATTATTATAGGAAGCAAGATTCCATAAGAAGCATTTTAGAATCTAGAAATGGTATGTCTAGAGAAAAACAGCATAGCAAAGTAATTGATCAAACTTCTGGTATTGCTTATTTCTTTCATACTTTCCTCGTAGCATACTACCAGTTTACTTTTACTTGTATAGGCATCATTTATGTGATTTTGAATATTTAACTTGTGCCTAGCACCTTCTTGCAATTGCTTTGGGACTGTATTTATAATACTACTTTCTCTTCAGTAGGGATATGTCCTCAGCACCAACCACTCCTCCATCAGTGGATAAAGTAGACGGATTTTCTCGGAAGTCCGTCAGGAAAGCCAGACAGAAGAGGTCGCAAAGCTCCTCACAGTTCAGGTCTCAGGGCAAGCCTATTGAGTTAACGCCTCTGCCTCTGCTGAAAGGTAAGTTTTATGGCTAGATGTTTATATGCATATGCATGTATATAATTTTCCCCATCTGAATGTGTTACCTGTTAAAATGTTTGAAATGAAGAGTAATGGGATTATCAAATTAAACCATTGTGACAGACTTTGGAATAGTTAGGTATGCTATTGAAGTAAGCCTGTAGTTGGCTAGTTAGATGACTAGTTGTCTATTTTTCTCCACCCTACCCTTTTAAGAAGTATTTTTTGTTTTTTTATATAAATCACCGGTGATCATTGGAAGGATAGCTGATACTCTAGGGAGAATATGCTGGATTTGCAAATGGAAAAATGAAGTGCCAGAAAATAATTCATTAACTGTTCCAAGCTGTATAGGCCTACCTTTTTAATAATGTGAAAGCTTTTGGCTCTATGGGCATTATGATGGGTTTATTGTATATACCAATGACTATCATTTTTGTAGACTTGACTACAGGAAGTAGATAATCCCATAGAAGGAACTAATGCTTTATGAAGAAGTTATGGGAAAGGTTAGCTTTTTAAAATAAAAAAATTTAGTCACCCTAATGAATTACAAGCATTTTTAAGTTTGTGGCATTACATTAATAAAAATGGGTATAATCACAATCCACTTAACCCTTTTCCCCCCTCGACCCTGCCATGTCTTTCTTGGAAAGAAGTCATTGGTATATTTGTATGAGGGATATTTTTGAGGATTATATGAATTTTTAAGCTCCTTACTTTTTTGCTTTGGTGTTTAAGTATTCTCAATTTACCTTCCCTTCCCCTCTGTCTGCTTTGTGTTTATGAGCAGTCATTGTTCTCCGATTTATCAGAATCTGGCTCCCATTATATTGAAGTATATCACAATCCAGCTTCTAAGAAATATATCAGTCAACTGAACTTTCATGAATAAAATGATAAAGAATATGGACAATACTACATAAGCTAGTGGTTTTAAAGAAACTCAGCAACTTGCCTAGCTAATTTGTTATCTTTCATTTGGTTCTGTATTTTTTGGTATGTTTTGTTTTTTGTATAGCTTTGTATGCTAGAGGCTAGTATAGAAAAATTGGGCTTTTGATAGCAAAAAGCCTCAAACATGATATAAAATCTCTTAGGTTTTTAATTTTTTAAAAAAGAGAGAGTGAAATGGTGATGGAGATTAAATTAAAATTCCAAAGTATATAACTGATGATTTAAAAAATCTGATTTGGAAGTCCCATGTGACAATTAGAGAGGCAGTGACCATCTGTCTCCTTCATGGCATCCTAGAACTTAGAAAACCTGGGTTGAAATCTTGCCTCTGACATATACTAGGTGTATTACCCTGGGGAAGTCATGACTTCTTAGAGCATCAGGCAACTCTAATACTCTAAAGTTACAGATTAGTGGCTCTGCTGCATCATTGACAGAGTTTCTGTACTTGGGAATTCCCTACACTGATGAAATCACAGGTCTGAACCAAGAAAGGTTACCACCGATTCCTGGAAAGAATATTATCTCCTACTTACTAAGGAGACTATTAATTTATCTGAGTATGAGTTCACAGAAACTGTGTATTTAAACAGTTTGGGTTAAATATATTTCTCAATAAAAATGAAATTCTTTTAGTTGATTAGAGAAGTGTAGAAAAACGTTTTTGGGGAAAAAAAACTAATCATAGCTGCTGAACTGACAAGGTTGAGAAGAATTCTTTCTTCTGTAATAATTTATTTAATCTGAAGCAGACATGTAACATGCTTCCGTTACCTTCAGATCTGACAAAGGACAATGTAGAGGCTGACAGACTTAAAAATTAAACATTACCCTGAAAACCTTATTTAGCTTTTAAGGATTAGAAAGGATTTTGATCCTCATTAGACCAGAAAAATGAATAGAGGAACATGGTGACAATACTGAAATTTGAATGGAGAAATAGTTTTTAGGGAAGAGGTGCTTGTGAGAAGAATCATGGATACATTCATTGTGTTGTTCTCCCCAGCTCAGTTCTTAAGAACAGTCAGATTATGTTGAAAACCATCCAAGAACTATTCTTCAAGAACAGGATTTTTTTGGGGGGGGGTGAATTTCAACATTTTGCTAGCTTATAAGAATTAAATAGGAAAAACAGCATGACAACACAATATTATATGTATGCCACAAAGCCCAATTTCAGAGCAGTTTATTGAGAGTAATTGTGTTTAATAAGAGCCTTTTGGGAAGGTGAGAGACTCTTGGAAACTTCATGTTTTTAGTTTTTAGTTTTAGTAATCAGTTTTTAGTAATAACTTGGAATATAACGAAGGTTAAGGAAGAATTTCTACAGGGTGAATTCCTGTTGGTCAGTCAGTCAGTGGGCATTTATTATTCCCTGGCTATGTGTCAGGCATTGTGCTAAGCACTGGGAATACAAAAAGTGGCAAAAGACGTTTCTTACCCTGAAGGAGCTAACAAGCAAATGAGTATGTACAAATAAATTATATACAGGAAAAATAAGAAATAATTACAGGAGAAAAGATACTAGAATTAGGAAGGGTTGGGATATGCCTCTTGTAGAGGATGGGAGTTTAGTTGAGACATGAAGGAAGCCAGGGAAACTAATAGGCAGAGATGTGGAGGGAGAGCTGTTCTAGGCATGGAAGACAGAGAAAATGTCTCGGTCAGGAGATGGAGTGTCTTGTTGAAGGAACAGTGAGGAAGCCAGTGTCATGGATCAGAGAGTATGTGGTGGGGGAATGAAGTGTAAGAAGACTGGAAAGATAGTGACAGTAGGTGGGGCTAAGTCATGAAGGGCTTTGAACAGCAAGCAGAGGATTTTGTGTTAGATCCTGGAGGGCAATAGGGAGCCACTGGAATTTATTGATCAGGGGGTGACATGATGGGACCTGTGTTTTAGGAAAATCATGTTGGCAGCCAAAGGAGGTGTTTGGAGAGGGGGAGAGACTTGAGACAGACAGACCCTTCAGTGTGCTACTGTAATAGTCGAAGTGTGAGGTGATAAGGGCCAAGGTGGCGGCACTACCAGAGGAGAGAAGGGGGCATATTCAAGAGGTGTTTCAAAGGTATAGGCGACAGATTGAATATTGGGAGGTGGGGTGAGAGACAGTGAAGAATTGAGGATTATACCCAGGTTGCAAGCCTGAGGTACTGGGAGAATGGTATTGCCCTCTATCATAATAAGGAAGTTAGGAGGGGGGAGATTTTAGAGGGAAGGGGAATGAGTTCAGTTTTGGACTTATTGAGTTTAAGAGATCTGTTGGACCTGTTGGTCTGTTGGTCTATTTGAGATGTCTGAGAGGCACTTGGGGATGTGAGATTGGAGGTCAGCAGAGGGGTCAGGGCAGGATATATTGATTTTAGAATCATCAGCATATCAGAAATGATAAATAAATCCATGGGAACTGATAAGACCACCAAGTGAAGTGGTAAAAGGGAGGAGAGAAGAGCACCCCGGTCAGAAACCTGTAGGACCCTTACAGTTAGAGGGTGTGACTTGGATGAGGATCCAGCAAAGGAGACTGAGAAGGAGTGGTCAGATAGGTAGGAGAACCAGGTGAGAATGATGTTTATGAAAACCTATATAGAGGAGAGTATCAGCTTCTACTGGGGCTCAGGGATGAGATTTCAGGGGGATTTGTGAACTTGGATGGGGAAAAAATTACATCCAAGTAAAATTTTGCATTTCCTTCAATTATTCAAAAACATTTTTTGAGGAGTCCATAGGCTTCACCATACTGCCAAAGGGGTCTGTGACATAAAAAGGTTAAAAACCTTGGCCTACAGGAAACCACAACTAAATAAGCTTATGTACATTCTGAATAATAGTTATTGGTTTAATGTTTCTGTGCTCTTATTTTGAATAAAATAGAATATTTGGTCACAATTTTATTTGGAGTCCGGTACAAATTATGGGCAGCTAAGTGGAACAGTGGGTAGATCACCAGGCCTGGAGTCAGGAAGACCTGAATTCAAATGTGGCTTCAGACACTCACTAGCTCAGTTACCCTGGGAAAGCCACTTGCCCCTGTTTGCCTCTGTTTCCTTGTCTGTAAAATGAGCTGAAGAAGGAAATGGCAAACCACTTGAGGATCTTTGCCAGGAAAACCTCAAAAGAGGCCATAAAGAGCTGGACATGGCTGAAAATGGCTAAACCACAAACGAATTATGACTGAATTTGATGAGCATCACTTACGGAATAGACAAAATTAAAGTCCTTATGGCCCTTTATTAAGCCTGTTATTTCAGGGGCCTTGAAAACAGAGGGAATAGTATAGATTTAATGTCTGAGAACTTTGTTTTCTGTTCACTAACATAAAAACCTGGGTTACCTTGGGAATTTTCCTTGGTAATTTTTAAGCTCTTAAAACCACAAAAATCAGGGAACTAAGAATAAGACAGGACACCCTAAGCTGAAGTCCCTGCCAGTTCTAAGTCTTTGGTCTATTTCTCATCCTTTTTGGTCGTGCATTGCAAATGGTTTTCTTTACATACTAGAACGTGGCCGATTCTTAAATAAATAATACTTCATTAATTTTTGGCATTTTACCTGTCTCTTCCACGTCAGAACCTTAAAGTAAAAGGCATGGAAGTAAACAGCTTTGGCTTATCTCTTCAGCTAACATTATATGGCTTTGAAATTTGTGTTGATGGTAATATTTTATTTAGAAAGCAATGTGAAATTTTCTATTACTACAAATATGTAGGACAATAAACTTAGAACTGGAAAGGACCTCTGAGGCTTGTCTACTGTGACCCTCTCGTTTCACAGATGAGGAAACTAGGTCTCAAAGAGTAGTTAAGTGACTTACAGACTCAAGGGTTCAGTGGTTGTGAGCATCAAAGAGACTGGATTTGAACCTATATCTTCTAACTCCGGAGCCAGTGTTTTTTGTATAAAAAGTTTTTTGTCAAGGCATCAGAAGAAGGATATAGGGAGTTTATTATTATTGTTTTTAATCAAGGAATATCAAGGGTATCAAATCAGTTGTCAGTGTGAGTGATTGTGTTTTGTCCCTGTATTTTAGGAAATGCATGCTAAACTGTTTAGAGAGTCTTTATATAGTTTGATCAATCAGTAGTAATCAGACAGTAAACATTTGTCAAGTATCTGCTGCGTGCCAGGCACTGTGCTCCAAGTGCTGTTGTTTGTACATATGTCTCTACAGTTTTCTGTACATTCAAGAGCATGTCTTTAGAATGATGTATCTTATTACACCTCCAGATTGGTGCAATAGTGTGTTTATTTTAATGTATGGAGGCTAACACATTTGAACTCTCTAATGAAAATGTACAGTTACTATGTAAATCTCACTTCAGATTTTGCATGCTTTTGGGACATAGTACCTCATGGGAGCTAGCTTCATCAACGGCAAACATTAGAAATAATAAGCACTGGGTCCCAGTGGCAGTATTGCTAGATTTTCTTATTGTGGTAGCCAGTAACCAGTTCCTCATTTGTATAAAAAATATTACTAACTACAGCCCTATTAGGAGTTAATACTAAGTTGAAGGAAAGGTAGATCATAGACCACTTAGAGGAAAGACTTGAGAGTACGATTTTTCCAATGTGTTTTAAACATTGTGTTATAATAATAGGCGTTAGTCGTGGTTAAAAAATTAAATGGAAAACTTTCTAACTTTGTTGTATTAGGCTTGTTAATTTTCAGGTCTTTGATTTGGTGGTTTAATCCTTATTTTCTTTGAGCCTTGGTGCAATTACACTATGTATGTGCACGATGATAATTTGTTCAGCTGTTCAAATGTGTACCGTACTCTTCAAGGTACCATCACTGTTGCTCTCTTTATTTAATTATCTGTTAATTTACTAAACAGGATCAATGATGTCGCTGGCATGGCCCACTTTTCCACAGATGTAAATGCAGTCCTTCCCTACTTTCCTGTCCTGAGTGATTCCCATTTGTATCTTTCCATCAGTCCCTTATAGAAGGTCTCCGTAAGGTGCTGGAGACCTCCCTCTCGTTCTTTTAATATTTTCTGGGTACTGGTGCAGCACTTGGGCTGTCCTGACTCACTACACAGCCGATCCATCCTCTTTTCTGGTCATGTATTTCTGTCGTGTTATCTTTTATGTAGTTATTTGTGTACAAGTTGTCACTAAAAGCTTTTCTTCAGATACTTATACTACTGTAAGATGTATTTGTTTTTATGTTTAGAGAGCCATTCTGGGCAGACTGCGGGTTTGAAAGGTAATTGGAGGAAGTCTTTTCACTCCATAACATTTTTGTATTTAACTTTTCCCCCTCCGCGTTGGAATTTAGGGATTTCAAGCTTAGAATGTCTGCCTGGTAGATTTGAGGTTAAGAACCCACATCTGAATTGTTTGAAAACAAATATACATCTTGACTTTTGAAAAATGTTTTATTGACTCTTTTCGTTTAAAAAATTTTCCATCACCGTTACTTCCCGAAGATATACTGGGGTCCCACCACCTCCTCTCCCTTATACAGACTAATGTAGTCAAGCAAAACAAGTCAGCATAGTGGCCAGGTCTGAAAATGTATATCTCATTCTGCACCTCTAACCCGTTACTTCTCTGTTTACTTCTCTCTACATCAATTGGCATGTCTTTCTGTGTTTCTTTGAATTCTTCGTGTTTTTAATTTCTTACAGTAAAGTAATATTCCATTACATTTATGTACAACAATTTGTGTAACTGTTTTCTTAGTTGAAGGGCACCGTGTTTCTAGTTCTTTGCTCCCACAAAAGTACCACAATTAATATTTTGGTATGTACGTCCTTTGTCTTTGACCTTCAGTGGAATCTCATGGTCAAAGGGCATGGACGTGCGCTCATTTTTTTATTTTTCTGTTTTGTTTTGTTTTTTGGCTAGGCAGTGGATTAAGTCACTTGCCCAGAGTCACACAGCTAGTAAGTGTTATGTGTCTGAGGCTGGATCTGAACTCAGGTCCTCCCGAATCCAGGGCTGGTGCTCTATCCACTGATACACCTAGCTGCTCCTCATTTTTTTAAAGTGTAATTCACGGTCCTGTCACGAGTATTAGTGTGTGTTATCTTCCCATTTGTCCCTTTTGTCTTTTGTCCACTTTGCCAGTCTGTTGGGTGTGAGGCCATGAAGGCTGAAGCTCCTCTGGTGCAGATGGAATCAATCAACAAGCAAGCATTCATTAAGCACTACTATGTGCCAGGCATTGTGCTAAGCCCCGGCGACACAAATACGACGAATGACACGGCTTCTGCTCTCAAGGAGCTTGTATTCTGATGGGAGTGACAGCAAGTACATGTATAAGTGTACAAAGAAAATAAATATAAGGTATTAGGCACTAGCAGTGGTGGGGGCAGGGTGTCAACAGGCTGTGAAGAACACAACCAGCTGAAAAAACAAACTAGGAATTGTATCTATTTTAGGAAATCTAGTCAAAACAGTGGGGGGCAAAGTGAGAAGGTAGATAATTTCCAAAAAGTCAAATGCATAGAGATCTCTTTATAATAGTGAAGGAGGTACCGAGGTCTGCGACTCCAGAGAGAGGGTTGAGGGGAAGTCAGATAGGGAAATCTTTTCTAGTTGGAAGTCCAGTGAGGCGGGGAGGATTTTCTAGCTCCTGATGATGAATACCAGATACCAGTGTGTCTTTTCAGTTTTCTCGAGTATTATGATCGCCTCCCTCTCTTTGTCAGGCTCCTATCCATTCTTTTTATTTCTTTTAAACTAATTTTTTTCCTGAATTTAACAAACACGAAAAAAGAACTTTCTGTATGCAAATAAGAAAAAAAGAGGATTACATGTGAAACCCTTTTATTTATACTTTGCTTTTTTAAAAAGTATGTAATCAATTTAGTAATCTGTCTTGTCTGTGATTCTTTCTCAACTTTCTTCTTTTCTCTTCCTGCATTTTTAGAGATGTTTCAGTGACCCTCTTCTGTTTCTTTTCGTTGGGAGAGGGGTGGGGCAACATTATTGCTAGTTCCTCCTTATCTCACTCTTCCCTGAAAATAAAAAAAGGGAAAAACCCAATCCTTATAGTAAATAGCAGAGTCAAACCCACACATTTGCCAAGTCTGAAAAATGTATGTCTAATTCTGCACCATGATTCCATCACCGCTCTGCCAGGGGAAGAGCCATCACCAGTTGTCTTAACTTTGGTCAGTGACTCCGGAAGAGAGAGTGAGGCTGACAAGACTTTGTGCAACTCAGCCTCGCTTAAATCCAGTTCATGCAGGAGTCAAGACATCATCCCTGTGTCATTGGTCCTCTTCCAAAATGAAGGACAAACAACCATAAAACCAGAGGTAGCCTGGGTCCTCATTATTTCCTTAAATAGTGGTTGTGCCCATTTTTTAAAGTCCGTTTCAGGTACCAACTCCATGAAGCCTTCTCCGATTTAACTCCCAGCTGTCTTTATAACAATCGTCCTTTTTGAACCTCACACAGGACTGAACTTCTCTTATGTATGTGTGTGTGTGCATTATAATTTTCTGTCTCATCTCCATAAAACGGAGATCCTCGAAGGCAGGAAGCATATAATGTCTAAATGTTTTATTTGTCGGGTTCTGCACACTGTGGTCATTTAATAATAAATGTTTATTTAAAGAAATAAATGCGGACTTCTAAGTTGGGGGTGGGAGGGAGAGGCGAGGACCCTGGTGGGGGAAAATCTTTGCCCAAAGTTTTAGAAAAGTGGAATGGTAGCCCCGGACAATCACATGAGTGCACCGACTAGAGCTGAGTTAATCCAAAGGCCGGATTCTTTAAGAAATTTGGGCAGGATGGGGCAGCCAGGTGGCACAGTGGATAGAACACCAGCCCTGGATTCAGGAGGACCTGAGTTCAAATGTAGCCTCAGACACATAACACTAGCTGTGTGACTCTCGGCAAGTCACTTAACCCCTTTGCCTCGCAAAAAAACCCCCCAAAACAAAACAAAAACAAAGCAATTTGGGCAGGAGAGAGCTAAGGAGAGTTAGTTGTACATCTAGTATATGATGCAGAGGATGATTGTCCAAGGTAGGAACCTTGATAAAAACAAGTTAGGAAACTTGATAAAAGTCCCCACCATATTTCCTGGTGGTGTTTCTCTTTAAATCACCTTAGTACTGTTATTATTATTATGGAATTGGGTAAAGGGCGGGGATGAAGGAAGTTGTGGGTTTAGGGAATCTTCTAAAGTATTGGTGGTGGGGTTGGAAAAACTTCAAAGGGGTAGGAACAGTGTGTCAAGACCTGACCTTGCAGATAGGGAAAAAAATGTAATGAGGCAATGAACAGCTGGTGGTGGTGGTGGGCCTTTGTCAGCTCTGGCCTTTTCATCAATTCAGGAGCTCTCTCTGGGCCAATATAGTTATGCAGCTCCTTTGTATTGTAATTAGGAGTCTTGGAGAGTTGCCTGGGGGTACGAGGTTAAATGACCTGCTTGTGTTCACTAGACTAGTCCCTGTCTGAGGCTGAACTTGAACCTCTTAATGGTTCCTAGGCTGACACTCTCTATCAACGTGACCACACCATTTCTCTGGTGCTCCATTTATCGCTCTTTAATTGTGACTACACAGTTCCATATGAAACAGAACTTGTTAGTTTGATGAATGGTGACAGTTAAACTAAATTATTTACTTATAAGAACTGTCGATAATGGGTAGAATTGGAAATAATTCTGACCAATAGGGTTGCTTTTCTTCTCTCTGATTTAGGTTCAGAAAATGTTTTTCAGGCATATATTGTAAGCTGTTTAAGAAAATATTAGCCCTCTGAAAATGGACATGACGAATGTGGCATTGAGCTGGGTTTGTAGCATAACTTACTGCTGTAGAGTGTTTATTGTGATTTGGAGTTATTTTACAAGTAATTTTGGATGTTCATTCGCATGTTAAGCCTTAGTTAGGAACCAATAACAACTGAAATCTACAGACACCAGAAACTCTTTTTTTTTTTAGTATGATAACACTCTGAGTGTTCTCTTTCCATAGTCTCCTCTCCCTTTTTATGTAATTGAAAGCACAAGACAATAGATCATGCTTTGTTTTGTTTTTAGTCTTTCTGACAATATTTTAAGAGCATTTTTCAATTCAAAATTGCTTTTTTGGCACCTTAATTCCTTTTATTCACCAGAGGGGTAAATTTTCTCATTCATCTTTGACACAGTTTTGGTAACAATTGCTTTGGTGTGGCAGGGAAGCTACACTGTATTGTGTTTGTGCCAGAATTTTCATGAATCTGTTCTATAATCCAAAATATATTTTGTATTTGGAATAGCATCCAAAAGAATTAAATTCCCCTTTGAAGTTTTTTATGTGTATTACCTCGCTTGTCATATTTACAGTGTAGTTTTATTCTATTTTTGCTTAGTTTTTAGAGTATTTTTGAGCAATCTTCGAATAATAGTAATCCAAAATGGACTGTTTGCTTCTTCTGTTTCTTAGCAAAGAATATAAACTGAAGAAAATATCTCTAAAACATTTCCAAAAAAGCACTATTTTGTAGTTGTAAACTTCTTTTGGCCCCTAATCCCAAAAGAAACTAGCTCCCAAATATATTTTATATTTAATACAATTACCTTATTTCAATTTTCACATCTTTATATGGGAGGGGAGGTTATTTCCAGCTGGTGCCTTCAATGTCAAGGGTATCCTAGTTTTGTGATCATTGTCCTTCAACTAACTAAGCATAGGGTTTTAGAAAAGTTACTATGTACAAGAACAGCAAATTGCTTGTTTGCACTAGAAACATACATTAGCTACTAGGTGACTTTGGAGCCTTTGAAGCCAGTGTTCTGTTTTCTTGGGAAGTAATTATAAGATTTTGGTAAAATTAAATGCTAAAATGTGACTATTTTATGCGTGTGGAACAATTAAACCTATCTTTAAGATATATTTCATTCACTTTGAAGTGTGAATATTTGTCGTTTTATGTGTAGCAGAGACATTCCAATATAGCCATTATACAGTCTATATAAGTAATTACGGGTAGCAGTGCTTCTCATTTATTTATTGATTAAAAGAGGGTAGCTGCCAGCATGTGTGTCTCATCTCATCTGTTAAAAACCTCTTAGAATGCCCTTCCTCTCTATCTTAAAGACTGAATATTAAGTTGCTGTTGTTTTTGTCAAAACTTTGCTAAGTTGTTTGGTGAACATATGTACCAGACCAGCTAGCCAAGAAACCAGTTTAAACTATAAAGCAGGCTTTATACTGTCGAGTTGGTTGGGTCTTTCTTGCACGGAGCCCAGACAAGATGGCTTAGTTGAAAGTCAAAATGACCTCGTTATAGGTGTGGTAAAATCACTGTAAGCCTGTCCCGTGGACATGAACCCTATGGGCAGCGTTGTATTTGACTTTTACATATATAAGAAATAGCAAGTGTTTGAAAATCCTGTTGTTACGTAAGTGTTACTTATATGTAGCTCTATAATTAAGTACTTAAATTAGGGAAACGCTGGAGGTGAGTATTTTAAGTACGGCTCACCTTCTGAAGCCCTGTCTGTAGCTAATAACTGAAACCTTGAGCTAATAACTTCCATTTTATAGGAGCATGATGCAAAATACAACAGAAGCTCATTTAGAGTGCCCAAAGAGTGCTTATACAGTGCTCCCCACATAGGAAGCACTTAACAAATGCTTTTTCATTCATTCGTTTTAGGGTAACCATGTTTTCATGGTTAAAGGACTACAGAAATGTGAGTAGTAAAGATATCACTATGGAAACCTTTGTTTTTAATTATTGAAGCTTTCATCCTTTTTTGTCATGATAATTTCCGAGACAAAACAGATGAATATTTCTATATTTTGAAAGATGGAGGTACTACTTAATTTAGTTGATAACTTTACTGTGAAATCTTCTTTGCCTGCTTTTAAGTCAGTATCACCTATTTGTATATTTGAGGATGGCATGAAAGCAAATGTTGTAGTCTGATTTTTCATGCATCACATGTTCATTGAAAATACATTTTTGGGGGCAGCTAGATGGTGCAGTGGATAGAGCACCGGCCCTGGAGTCAGGAGGACCTGAATTCAAATTCGGCCTCAGACACATGATACTAGCTGTATGACCCTGGGCAAGTCACTTAACCCCAATTGCCCCGCAAAAATTAAAAAAAAATTAAAAAAAAAAGAAAATACATTTTTGTAATTTCTCAGTTTGTGCATGTGAGGGAACCTGTGTAAGATGAGATAATTACTAATATTTGGAACTAGGTTTTTATTCCCTACTGCCTCTTCATATTTCAATAAAAACTCCTACTTAAGAAAGATGTGGGATTTGGAGGCCTTATTAGACTGTTGTTAAAGCAGAATACTGGAAATGGTTGACATATTTAAGTGGAACATAATTTTTGAGACTGACTTTTCAAGGAGGAAAGATTAAAATTGGTTAATAGTGTAATTATGTTTGAGGAAAATCCCACTGCTAAATATAATTATTTTGGAAGTTGTCATCTAGAGGGTAGATTTGTTTTGAGATTTTGAGTTTAATAGTGAATTAGGAATAAGTTCATGTGAACTGTGGGGATTTTGTGGTGGTTTATTTTATGCCAGAGAGAGAATATAGAGCAGAATGTGAGAACCCTTCTTCTCTGGCACTCTTCTTTTGTGAGTATCGATTTGTAAAGGCATTCATGTTGGGCACAAGACTAGAATAGAAATTATTGCCTTCTCCTTCAGTCCTAATAACTGAAGCTTTATGTGGTCAGCTTTTATTTCCTGGCTGAGGGAGCAAGATAGAGAGAGAAGAGCTTTTTGTCATGCACCTTTTTACTCTTTCCTATTGGTCAGAGTTCCTCATGGCCAAGGATATTTTTCCTTTGTAGTCTGCTTCAGTTTAGTTTCATGATTTCGTGTTTTAAAATCTCTTTTGATATCAGATGATTTAAAAAACTATTTGTTACCAAGCCTAATTTTATTACTCAGAGATTTTTCATCAGTGCTGTTGGAAAGTTAAGCTGGATGATAGTATTCTAGGCTCTGGGGGAGAAACAGAGTAACTGAGACTAGGTCTCTTTTCTTGTGGAGTTTATAATGTAGTAGCAGGATACAATGCATGCACAAATAACTAAGAGAAAACAACACTTGATAAGTGCATTAAAATACTATGTGAGACCTTAGTGAGGGAAGAGCACTGGACTGTAGGAATCAGGGCAGGTTTGGTAGAAGAGGTGGCATTTGAATTGGAGTTTAAAGGATAGAATTTGAGTGGGAGGAGGGGAGACTAAAATGATGAAATCTTTGCAATCTAGAATCTTGTCTTGAACCCTCAGGCTTCTGGATCAGCTCCAGATCTGGAAGCAGTGGGGGTTTGGGTATTGGGAAGACTTCATTTGGTGAAGAAGCAGGCCTTGAGGACCCAACAATAAGTATTAATAACAATAACTGCTAGTAGTTTTGTATTGCTTTAAGGTTTACAAAGCAATTTACCAACTATTCAATTTACTGTGGGAGGTAGGAGCTATTATTTTCCCCATTTTACAGGTGAAAAAACTAAGGCAGACAAAGGTTAAGTGACTTCCTCAGGGTCACACAGCTAGTGTGTCTGAAGCAGGATTCAGACTCGTTCTTCCTGATCCCAAACCCAACACTGCGTACAGTGAAGATACACTTCACACAGTTAAGATGGCTGCAAGACCCAAATGTGCCAAGTGTCGTTTCTTCTCCTTCCTCTTTTTCTTTTAAAGTTAGCTGAGTGAAGGGGTGTAGTGTGGTATAAAGAATGTTATGTTATACTTGGTATCAGGAAGAGCTGTGTTCGGTTCCAGCTAGGAGGCAGAGATGAGGAAGAGTAGTGTTCTAGAAATGGGACATAGCCAGTGAAGATGCTTGGAGTTGGTGTGATAAGGATGAGGAATAGCAAGAAGGCCAGTGTCACTGGACCTCAGAGTATGTAGAGGGGTCTAAGGTATAAGAAGATTGGAAAGATAAGAAAGGGCTAGTTCCTGAAGACCTTTGAATGCTAAACAAGATTATATATTTGATCCTGAGGGCAAGAGGGTATCGCTGGAGATTATTGTCTAGGGGCCAGACCTGTATTTTAGGAAGATCAATCTGACAACTGAGTGGAGGATGGGTTGGTGTGGGGAGAGACTAGGCAGGAGGACCAGCCACAGATCCAGGTCTACCTCCACACCAAACTAAGTTAGCAGATGAGGACTTCAGTGGATTCCTGGGCCAGGTATAGTTTTGGAATCATCATTTCACTCGTTTGTGTCCTGGGCCCTCACCTCTTTCAGTGATCTCATCAGCTCCTGTGGATTCAATGATTATCTCGGTGCAGATGCCACCCAGATCTCTATATCCGGCTGTAGTGTCTCCTCAGGACTCTAGTCTCTCGTCATTGCTAATTATTGGACATGTGCAGTGGAATGCAATGTCCCCTAGGTACCTCAGACTCAGCATGTAAAAACAGAACTTATTATCTCCCCTCCCCACCCAGGACCCCCCAAACAAAACCACAACCGGTCCTGCTTCTTCACTTCCCTATTTCTGTCTTGGACACCACCATCCTTCTAATTACCCAGGTTCACAACCTTGGCGTTATCTTTCACTTCTCGCCTTCCCTTACCCCATGTTTTCTTGTCACTTCTCTGCACAGCATCTCTCATATCTGTCACCACCTATCCACCCGCATGGAATTCATTCAAACTCTTAACACTTGGACTATTGCAGTAGACTTCTGAGAGGTTTCCTTGTTTCGTCCCTCTCTTCTCCATCCTTCTCATAGCTGTGCTATTCCTACCTAAAGCACAGATCTGACCGTGTTCCTCTGGCAGCTGAGATCCGGACTGTTCTGGTGGACATTTGAAGTTTTTCACAGTGTGACTCTAACCCACCTTTCTAGGCTTCTTCACTATAATCCTCCTTATACACTGTTGAGGCCTTTACCTGCCAGTTCCTTTTGTACAGTGTTCCATCTCCCGTCTTTGTGGTGTTCCCTGGCTGTAATTGCTCCCTCTTCACTTCTGCCTCTTAGAATCCTCGATTTTGTTTTGTTTTTTTCTTTTCCTTATTGAAAAGTTTTTTTTTTGGGGTTCTGAAGGTGAATTTGAACTCAGGTCCTCCTGACTCCAGAGCCGGTGCTCTATCCGCTGCACCACCTAGCTGCCCCTTGTTCTGTTTTTTTTTTCAATGCTCTCTCCTATAGAGGTGGCTGTTGATTATCTGCACCCTGAAGTGACATCACCGAGGCTTCTGTCTGCTCTCTCTGACTGTAAATCCCTTGAGGGTGGGGACCATTCAGTTTTTGTCTTTACATTCCCAGCACCTAGCACAGTGCCCGACACATCATAGCCACCAGACTCTGCTTGTTTGTTGAATCTGTTTATTTGTTGCTTGGGGCTTGGCAGTGGCTTCTTCCTTACTGATCAGGTTTTCTTCTCCCTGTTTCCCACTACTTCTAGATCCATAATTATTCGAGAAACCTGAGGGTTTTGAATGGCCAGACTGTATATGTATGCATTTAATAACTTTGCTGAAGTGCATGTCAGTCACCTATCAAGGAGGGTTTAGAGAAAAGATTGGCAGCAATGTTATCTTCTAAACATCTATGAGCGGTTTATGAGCTTTGGAGTAAGCTCTCCCCAAAATACAGTAGCACATGAAATGTATTTGTTTTTGTGGCACAAATTCAGACAAATCATATAGAAGAGGGGTGCACATTGTTCTGAAGGTACAGTCTAATATCGTAATGATATAAAACGATGATGTTTGAAATGGCTAAAAAATGTCAGGACACTGATAGCATCGCAGATGGTGATATGTTTTTTGAAGGGTGTGTGAGAACTGTTTGGAAGACTGGCTGCCTCAGCCGCTGATTCACTGATTAGTTTTGTAGCAAAGCAAACTACCCAGGGAATTGTGAAGCTGTGTATGTTTCATTTATCTTGATGCAATAAGGGTGAATGACATGGAAGAAAGTTGATATCAGACTTTACCCAAGAAACAAAATTACAGGGCAACTGTAGGGATTAGTACCCATTGACCTACAGTTTATATATCTTCCTTTATTACTGTATCTATAGCACATGGTGATAATTCATGTTCATAAAAATGACCCTGAATTATGAAGAAAAGGTTTAATTATGTTAAACATCATCTGTCTTGAGAGAACAGCAAAACATAACAATATTTAAGAAATATTTGAACTAAAAAAAGTTGTTTTTAAAAAAAGCCTTGGATAGCCAAGGTCCTGTTGTAGTTATTTCCACCCCCGCCATAATGTAAAAAGGGGTTAACATTAATACTACCACTCATTTTTGCTTTTATTTAAATAAGACTTCCATAAATCTGATTTTGGATGTATGAGTAGGCGTTCTGTAGTGGCAGAGACCTGGAAATGATGCATCTACTTTATCCCATTGGTTGGGGTGGCTAAACGAATTGTGGTGCATGAATGTAATGGAATATCTCAGGATCTTAAGAAACAATTAGTCTGAAGATTAGAGAAACATGGCAAGACACTTAGGAGCAGACGCAAAGTGAAGGGAGAAGAAACAAGAACACAAAACACGCAGAATCAAACTATGACCTTTTTCACTCCAAGTTTATTGCTTCATCTACTATACCACCCACACTTTGTTGTTACAAGGATGAAATAAGATCATATATGGGGAAAGTGGTTTTGAAAGCTATAAAACACCACAGATACAAGTTATTTTGAAGGGTACCTACTGATGATCTAAATTCCTTTCCTCATGGGCCTGCAAATGCATTCATTAGCGTCACTTCTTGGGAGTTATACGGCTATTGGTCCTAAAGGCTGACAATCAAAACACATGTGTTAGCAGGAACAGCTCTGCCTGGTATGGATTAGTTTGGTTGATTAGCTGAATTGCCTTGGGGCAATGTTGTTTAGGACAGGTAAGTTTCAGGGAAGGGAAGCTTTGGACAGGATTTGAAGGAATATTATAGGGCGATAACCAAAGAGGATGATTCCAAAATAATAGAGACCCTGGTATGATGGGGAAAGAGTTGAAAGATTTTGCCTACTTCATGGTTTTGCTAAGGATTGCCCTATGGTTTTTTACTTTACTTGGTGCTACTGGGATTAGGATAACAACAACAATAATAGCTAGCATTTATATATTTCTTAAGATTTGCAAAGCACTTTACAGATATTTCATTTTCGCTTCACAACATCCCCACTTTACAGATGAACAAAGTGAGGCAGCTGGAGGTTGTGATTTGTTATTAAGTGTCTGAGGCTTTTGAGGTTTTGAACTCAGATCTTCTTGATTGCTGGCCTCGTACTCCATCTACTCTGTCACCTGGCTTTATCCTTATGATAGCTAAGCATCTTCCTAGTTCCAGCATCCTGTATTGCTAAAATGGGAAGGCTAGTCAGATTTAGACATAGCTATTAGGTTGGAGTTTCTGCAAAGCTAGGCCATATTCTGATGATTGTGAAATTGCTTTATTTAATGCTCCCTTGCAGATGGTTGCATTATTAACACAATTTTTCTTTTCCTGATTGTTTTGCCCTTCCCACTAAAGTCTGGGAGCTTTAGGCAGATAATAGGTAAGAAGAAAAACAAAGGAAGGGCTGCTTCTTGGCATGGGTGCACAGGGTGTTGGCTGTGGCACTTCTGCATCATGGTTTTTAGCGTCTAAATGTGGGTATGATCTGTATTTGGTATAGCAGCCTGAAGTAGTGGATCAGAGAGTCCTGGACGCGGAATCAGGAAAACCTGGATTCAAATTCTACCTCAGACCCTAGGTTAACTAAATTAGTTAAACATTTGTCATTCTTTGGTTGTTGTGTGACCCTGGACAAGTAACTTACCCTCTCTGGGCCTTAGTTTCCTCATCTATAAAATAAAGGAGTTGGATTCAACCTCCTCAGAATAGAACCTCCTAATGAATAGAATGACAATCAAAAGACTTATATATATATATATATGATGCAGAGACCCTCTAATTTATGTGATCCAAGTAAACCTGAGGTGGTGGGTGTTTCTCATCTATAAATTACTTTAGGAAGAAAGATGATAAGTTTAGTTTTAGTCATGTTGAGTTTGAGGTATAAGTAGGATACCCACGTAGAGACCTACAAGAGCTTGGGATGTGGCACTGGATTAGCAGATAAAAATTTGAGAGTCATCTGCATAGAGGTGGTACTTTCAGCTATGAGGGTAGATAAATTCTCCTAGAGAGAGAGCTTAAGTAGGATAAGCTTAAGAGTAGGCTTGAGGAATACTGACAGTTTTGATGTGGAGAGAAAAGTAGAGGAAGATAAACCAGTGAAAAAGACCAACCAGCAGTTGTGCCTACTGTGTGCCTACTGTGTGCCTACTGTGCTAGGTGTTGGGAATACAAAAAGAACTTAGATTTTATCAAGGGGAACAACATGTTCGTGTGTGTGTGTGTGTGTATTACACACACACACACACACACACATACACATATATACACACACAAATCTAGATAAAATATAAATAAGGCGATTGGGCAAGGGGATCATGAAGGGCCTCATGTAGAAGGTAACACTTAAACTAGACCTTGAATAAGACTAGGAATTCTAGGAGGTAAAGATGAGAAGGAGGGTACATTCTAGGCCTGGGTGGCAGAGATGAGAAATTCAATGCCACGAATGAGGAACAATAAGAAGGCTGGCTCAGCTGGACCACGTGCGGTGTGGAGGGAAGTAATGGGCAGTAAGGCTGCCAACGGAGGTTGGGGCCAGGTTGTAAAGGGCCTTAGAGGCCATAGGAAACCACTAGAGCTTATTGAAAAAGAAAATGACCTAGGCACATCTGTGCTTGAGGAAAGTCTTGACAGCTGTGGATTACATGTGGGAGAACCTTGAGGCAAGGGGGTCAATAAGGAGGCTATTGTAGTGTTATGGGCGAGTGGTTTGAACTAGAATTGTGGCTGTGTGAGTGTAGAGAAGGGATCCGATGCAAGGGATATTGGAGAGGTACAAATGACAAGGTTTGACAGCTTACGCAATGTGTAAGGTGAAGGGGAGTGAGATGTTGAGGAAAACACTGAGGTTACAAACCTGAGATACTGGAAGAATGGTGGCACCTTTGACAAAAATGGGGAAGTTCTAGAGAGGGTGTGTTGTGGATATGCTTGAGATGCTGCTACATTCAGTTTGAAATCTTGATCTAGGCAGGCGATTGGTAATGGGGGCCAGAGCTTAAGAGAGACACTAGGTAGGGCTTAGATACATAGATATAGGAGTCATTGACATAGAGAAAAGAAGAGAAAAAGCATTTATATAGTAACTACATGTGTCAGGCACTATGCTAAAAACTTTTTACAATTATCTCATTTGATCCTCGTATCACTGTGAGGCAGGGGTGCTGTTATTGTCTCTATTTTATAGTTGAGGAAACTGAGGCAGACAGAGGTTAAATGACTTATCCAGAGTCACATAGCCAGAAATGTGAGTTGGGATCTGAATTTAGGACTTCCTGACTCCAGGTCCAATGGCATAGAAATTATTATTTAATCCCATGAGAGTTTATGATGTTACCAAGTCAGAGAGTATGGAAGAATGAAGGGGACCCAGGACAGGAGAGAGCTTTAAGGTACACTCACAGATATTGAGAAGGTGATGATACTTCATCAAAGGAGATTCAGAAGAACTAAGGCGAAGCTTTATTCACAATCTATTAATCCTTTTCTGATTTACCATTTAGTTTTTATACTATAATTTTGCTATTTAAAACATAAGCCTGGTATTATAAATTTAAAAATACCTTGAATTCTTTCAGAATAGAAAACAATACTTTATCTTTACGTTCAGCTATGTACATTATAGTTGTTGCTCCACAGTGTTAAATAATCTTCAATTCTCAATAATTTATCATAGGACCATAGATTTAGAGGAGGATAGGATCTCAGAGAGCAAGCTGATTCAGGATTTCTCATCTCTTTGTGTCACTGAAACTTAGGCAGGATGGTGAAGCTTATGGACTCCTTTGCAGAAGAATTTTTTTTTAATTAAAAATTTTTAAAAATTTTATAATCAAAGGAAATGCTACATTTCAGTTAGAGATTAGTAAAAATAGTGATGTATTTTTTTTTTCTCCCATACAAGTCCATTGACTCCTTCAAATCTCTTGGCAGATCTCAGGTTTAGCATCCCTGATCTAATTATTCTCCTTTATTTTTATAGATGAGCTTAATTGATTTGCCTAAGATCACATAATTAATAAGGTGATATTTGGGAAGCTGAGAACTAGATTGACAGCATTAATTGAAGTTCATTAATTTAAAATGCAGAGTAGTAGTGAAGCCACAAGTTAGCTGCATTAATTAGACATTGGTCATTCTTTGCTTGCTGTGGAGATTGCTGAAATAAATCTTTGAAAACATCGAAAACGTTGATACGTTCAACTGAATCTACCTCTTTGTCACTAATTTTAAATTTTATTGACCTATTGTGATTTAAATTTTTGAGAATTGTCTGTGCCACTTTCTGTGGGTGGCTAAAGTTGTGTGAAGTGACTAGTTTCATTTAGTACCTATGCTTGCTTGGAACTTGAGAGTTGTGATGGTTTACATAACAATGACAAAATGTTTTACTTGTTCTTCAACATCATCTATCACTATCTGGGATGCAAACACACGTGTACCAGCAAAATAAATAAAAGGGTTGTAGAATTGGGCTGTCTGATTACTTGGATAAAATGGATACTTTGTTAAATAAGTTCATAATGATTTTTAGAATTTCCACTGCTGTTGGAGAAAGTTGTGAAACTTTGAACTGAGTTCACTACAAATTTATCCTAGTTAACCTTGGCTGAGTCCTCATTGCTACTTCTGTTGCTTTGTAAAAGTTTTATATATTGTTTATAGAATTTCTGGTAGTTACTGTCTAAACCCTTGTTATTTTCTATAAACTCAAAAGTACAATCTTATCCTTCATTTTCACCTAAAAATGTTATTTCCTTCTTTCCTGAAGACAACAGCTATCTCTCATCAGCTACCTTGACTTCCTTCCTCTGTAGCTCAAATCTCCTTTGTCATATGTATTGGAATGAAAAGCGGGTTTTCTGCCCTAGGTTTATTTTTGGATGTCTAATTTCTGTTTCTATAATATAGTAATTTCTGGATATACCACTACTTCCTTGGAATTTTATTCTCTACTTTGTAGCAATGAAAAGATTTTTAAGAAAAACAAATGATCCAGTGACTGCCAAAACAGTCATAATCCCATGTCCCTTTTCTAAAAAGAGTCATGATTCATGATTTTTTTTTCTAGAATCATTGTTGGCTTCAGTCAGCTCAACTTTCTTTGAGTGATCTTTTATTTTACATTGTTGTAGTCATTTTATATATTCATTTTCATGGTTCTGCTTTTTTCACTTTGCATCAGTTCATATACATTTTCCCACATTAATTTGAATTCCTCACGAGTTAATTTCTCCCAGCGCAATAATAATATGCCACTAGAGTCTGTACTAGAGTTATTTAGTTATTGAGCATTTTCTTCTTCTTCAAGGCCATTTTCCTCTTTTACTTGTGCCCTTAATCCCACACCCTCTAGATTCTAGCTTTATCAGTAATTTTCATCTCCCTCTCTTGTACCTTTAATCTCCCTGAATATAGATTCATTCCTTTTTTTAAAAATAAAAGTCCTGAATTTTCAAGACTAGGTGTGGTGTGGATATACATTTGGGAGTCATCTGTAGAGAGATGATTTAAATGCATCATGATAGCATGTAAGATTAAGAATTGAGAGAGTATAGAGAGAGAAGAGGGCCCAGGACATAGCATTGGGTGAAATAACCCAGAATTAATGGGTGTGACATAGATGATGATCCAGCAAAGGAAATGGAGGAGAGGCGAGATCGGAGAACCAGGGGAAAGTAGATGAGATCTTAACTAGGTAGAGAGAATGGTCAAGCATACCAGATTCTGCATTCAGGAAAGATGGATGAGTTCTCAGAAAAACATTAGCAATTGGAATATGTCACCAGGATAGCAGTGGCAACTTTGCAAAGAGCAGTTCCATCTGAATGAGGTCAGAAGCCAGATTGCAAGGGGTTTGAGAGGTGAGTGAGAAGAGGAAGTGAAAGGAAGGTTCAAAAAGGTAAAAGATGATAGCTTGAGGAGATGATAGGGTCAGATGAAGATTTTTAAGGATTGGGAGACCTGGGCATGTTTGTAGGCTACAGGAAAGGAGACAGTGAATATAACAAGAGATCTGAAGATTAGAAAGGTAGTGAGGTAGGCAGTATGCTGGAGATGGGAGGTGATGGATCAAGGCTACATGTAGAGAAGTTGGACTTGGTGAGAAGGATCATGTCTTTATCAGAAAATTTAGAGTAAAGGAGGAAAGAATAAGAGGAGTATGAGGAGTTTTCAGTTGTAGAGTATGGGAGGAGTGGAAGGAAGCTCACTGTGAATGACCTACTTTTTTTCTGTGAAGGATGAGGCTAGGTTCACTGCTGAATGGGTCGGGGTAGTGTATGAGCCTTGAAGAGATGTGAGGGATAAGTAACTGTGGGGAATTGAAAGAGTGCCAGTTAGAGAAGAGTAAAAGGTTTGACTGTGGAAGTGAGGTCCTAGTTAAGATTAGATAACATATATTTGTAGTGGACCCAGGTTGTGTGATTTCTTGAACACAATTTACCATATGTTGTTGGATTCTTGAATGTCAGCTGTGTTAAGATGGATTTTTTTTTTTAATGCATTGTGTGGTACCTGTGTGATCTGCAGCCATGTGTGGTGAATTAGTCAGCAGGAAGGGGTAATGACACTGAACCGTCATCGTCATCACTGTGAAGCATCAGTAGAGAGTCTGCTTTCCACAGTTTGTGGTGGGTGGTTACTAAATGCAGTTAGGAGGTTGACAGATGCTACCTGGACAAAAATTAAAGATTTAGTTGAATATGTAAAGTATCTATGGCCTTGAGACCTGTGATTAAGTAGATGGATTGAATGATCTAAAAACAACCAAAATGTTTGCTGAAAAATGTTATTTATAGAAGCAGGTTGGAGTTTGAATGTCTTGTGGTTTTTAGAAATTTCTCTTAGATTCTTATCTTAAAAGTACAAAATTGCATTCAGAAAATGTAGATTTGTTGTACAAACATGGCAAAATATGGTCTTCAGGGCTAGCTATCTAAAAATGTTTTTAATTCTTTCTTCACCAAGAATTAAAATTAGTATCCTAACCATTCATTTTCTTTTTTTATTGATACTTTTTTTTTCATACATCACTCACCTCCCAAGGAGCACCCAAACAACTGTCTTCCTTCTCCTTCGCCTTTTAGAGTGCAAAACTGCCTGAATAGAATGGTCTTGGACTGATTATACTCAGCATTTTTCTTTCTACTTTTGGAGTTTACAATATAATAGAAATGAAGAAAATGTATATTTCAAATCTAATTATTTGGTACCAACATTGTTCATTGTGTTTGAGCTAAGTTGACTACATATTTATTACACTGGTAAAAATGTCATGATTCCTATGTCTTCTGTTTCTATAGACAAGGAAATTATTACCATGGTGATTTCCTCCCATAAGCTATATAAATAAAATGAAATCTTTTGAATTTAATAGCATAAAAATATGCAGGGAGATAATGTCGGTGAAAGTGCTATGTAAACCATAGAAGTTTTTGTTATTAGTAGTTATGTTCCAAATTGGTAGTGATAGGAAAACTGAGGCATAAGAACCTGTATAGTGTACTTATGAATTATGATTGTGCTGGGATTAGAATTCAGAATTCCCTTGTTCCAGTTCTCTCTTTGGATGGTTCTGTATGTGTCTAGTTTAGGTGTTACCAGGTCAGTAACAAAGTACTAATGTTTGATGATGGCTGATTTCTGGGATTCTCTCTCTTCCACCTCCAATAAACAACCGTCAAATAAATAATTTTGGTACTTTTATAACCCCTCCCGTATTACTACCTTGTTGTGGTAGAGGGGCTTGCGTGGTTCGATGAAACTATGGAGCTATGCCGTCCAGGGTTACTCCAAGACAGACAGACAGATCATAGTTGAGAGTTCTGACAACTGGAGAAGGAAATGGCAAACCGCTCCAGTATCTTTGCCAGGAAAACCCTTTAGTCAGCACTAAAATGACAAAAGAGATGACATCAGAAGATGAGCTCCTCAGGTTGGAAGAAGGTGTCCTGTGTGAATGTGGACTTGGATAGACTTCGAGAGATAGTGGGGGATAAAAGGACCTAGTAGTGTGCCGTGATCCATCGGATCACAAAGGGTCAGATACGACTGAATGACTGAAGAGCAAAAACTTATGTGCCAAATTCTTACCAGACCTGGAAGGAAGAAGGAATTCATATGAACATGTGGTGTGAATGTCCTTTTTATATCATGACTTTCTCATTCTCATTCCTTTTTAAATATACTGGGGCTCCCAAAGGTCTTAGTGTTGTTTAAGCTTTAATAGTTTGAAAAGCTTAATAAACTTTAATAGCTTGAAACTGCACTAAGACTTTTGGGACCCGTGTGTGTGTGTGTGTGTGTGTGTGTGTTGTAACACATCTACATACACATGTAACACACATACCCGCCTACATGTTACCAATGTTTAGTGTTTTTTAATACTGCCTAAAGGGTAGATTTAAAAGGGTAGAGTTTTGACTCTATAGAGTTGTATATTAAACTGCAGGCTAAGGTACATGTTGTTTGGCAGTGAGTAAAAGGTGCGTGTAGCTTTTGCCAAAGCTCAAGTTTTTGAATGGACCAAGGCCCCTCTAGGTGGTCAGGCATTGGACAAGATTGTACACATTTTCTTCTCTCTATTGTTGAGAAATAGTTTTTGTAGATGTTGGTACCTCAGTGTTATGTGACAGTTACTAGCCCCGCTTTGGAGAATTAGAGTGCCTTTTTTGGGTTAATATCTGTTTGATCAAGTGATAGCTACAGAAATAATGCATAATCATTAATTTGGCCTTCAATGTTAATGTAGACCAGAGGATAAATTTAATTTACTCACCCATCATCTTATGCTTAATTCCAGTATAGAATTTCTGTCCTGAAGCTGCTTGCCTCTGTTATCACCAGCTTTTCTCACTTCCTGGCTGTAATTGGAACCTGGATTTCTTATGATACCATCTCCTTCATCACTCTCGTCAGTATTAGCTGCTATCCCCCTGCCTCTAACTTGCTTGTAGAGGAGGAAGGATTGCTATCTGCTGACCTGAGACAGTCACTAAGGAAAAAGGAGAATGGGGTGGCTTAGAAGCCAAGAGAAGGGAAAGGAACACATGTTCAGAGTCGTCAAATGTTGTAGACTAGGAATGTGACCTGAAAAAAGACCACTGGAGTTGGCAGTCTCTTCAGACTGTCTCTTCCAAATTATTAATGAATTGGGTTATAGGGATGAAAGCTAGATTGCCAAGGTTGTTGGAGCGGGAGAGTAAGGAAAGGCTGGGTGGTAAGAGGAAGTAAAGGCATTAGCTGTTTTTTTCTCTCCAGGAAACATTAAAAAAAACCCCAACAAACTTCAAGAATTTATGATCATATTATTTTAGAGTTGAAAGGCACTTGAGAAATCACCTAGTCCAACTGTGTTATTTTTTTAAATGAGGTAACAAAATGGGTAGTAAGTAAATAATGGTTGTAGGTTGTGAAGTTGGTATTTGCACTCTGGTTTCCTGGTAGTTTGTATATTTGTTTGTTTTACCATAACACATGACCTGCTTAATAAATTAGAAGGCTACTAAACTAAATCTGACCTCTTTTAAATCATTCAGCAAGCATTTATTAAGTCCCTTCTCATTGTGCTAGATTGGGGGGAGGGTGTGAAAATACAATGAATGAAACAGTGCCTACACACAGAGTTTACTTTTTAATGGGAGAGAAAACAAAATAAATACAATAAGAATAAATAAAAAATAAACCCAAAGTAGTCAACCACAAGGTAGTTTGAGAGGGAAGAAACTAGCAGTTAAAGATATCAGAAGAGATGTGTGGCCAATATTAGAAAAAAAAAAAGACAGGCAGGTCTGTGGTGTGGGGTGCACTAAAGTGAGATTTTTGACTGACACTGTCTTTGTGACAGTGGACAGATCACTTCATCTTTCTGATGAAGCCATAAAACAAAGATAATAATGCCCATATTACATCACCTTCTTTGTAAGGTTGTTTTGAGGGAAGCACATTGTAAATATAAGCATCATATGAATGTAAGCTTATATGAACGTACTCTTGGCTGTCACTAGCAAGTTACTTATCCTCACGCAGTTAACTAGAGAATGAAGAAATTGAACTAGACACTCTCTTCTTACTCTAAAATTACATTTCATATTGTCTTCTACTACTGATTATTTGAAAGACCATCAAGAAATAGAGGGATTAGACTTGCATTTCTTGGCACTGTAGGACCAGAACTAAGTGCAGTGTTTGGAAGCTGCAAGAAGTCAGATTTGGCCAGCATTCTACTTTATTGAACTTAAAAAGAGAAATAGGAGAGATTGCATGATTTTTGCTTTTAGTGACACTTAAATGCCTATCCAATACGTATCCACTCAGCCATCTATTCTGCATGCATATTAGGTATTATACATATTTTCTCTCTCCTCTGTACTGTTCTACACCCTGTTCTTCCTGTCTTCTCCATGGATACTCTATGTATTGAAATCTTTTTTTTTAATTTTTTTTTTGTTTTTATTATTATTATTATTTTTTAGTTGGGCAATGAGGGTTAAGTGACTTGGCCAGGGTCACACAGCTAGTAAGTGTTATGTGTCTGAGGCCAGATTTGAACTCAGGTCCTTCTGACTCTAGAGCAGTGCTTTATCCACTGCTCCACCTAGCTGCCCCTATGTATTGAAATCTTCTTTGAAGCTCCAGGTTTATTGCCACTTACTTTCAGATGCCTTCCCTGATTTTCTAGCCTTCTCTTCCCTAGCTAGAAGAGATCTCTCACTCTTTTTGAATCTGTTGTTGTTTTTCAGTTGTGTCTAACTCTTCGTGACCTTGTGGATTATATTGTCTGTGGAGTTTTCTTGGCAAAGATAATTGGAGTGCTTTGCCAATTCCTTCTCCAGGGGATTAAGGCAAACAGAGGATAAGTGACTTTTCCAGGGTCACACAGCTACTAAGTGTCTGAGGCTGGATTTGAACTCAGATCTTCCTGATTCCAGGCTCAGTTCTTTATCCATTGAGCCATCTAGCTACTTTATGAAACTCTTAGGAATACCTATGTGAGTACTCTGTTTGCTTAACCATTTCCTAACATCTATTGTAGTCATTTGTATTTACATCTCTTTCTTCTATGCTCTTTTTAGAGCAGAGACTATGACTCTTCATCCCTGGGTCTTTCCCATTCTTTTCACATAGGAGGTACTTCTGCACATGAATTGACAGAGGCTTTTAAAAAATGGAAGTGACAGGGTTTTAAAACCACTGATTTCCAGGATAATGGGAAATAAGGAAATTGATTTAATAGATATTTTTCTATCATTCCTCTTGTGTAGTTTGAGGAATGTTCATATCATTCCTTCAGCAAAATAGATCCTCAACACACTAAATATATTTTGGTATGGTTCTGTCAAGCTTTTGAGCCCTTTTGATTGTGCTTAGGGTTTTAACCTTCTTCTAAGGGAGATAGTCACTATTTCTAGAGTAAGGGGGTGTTTGTTTTTCAAAGTGAATAGAAAATGGTTAGTACTTTATTCGCCTTCAAATAGTGCACAGGAAATTGGACATAACCTTTTTTGGTGTAAATTCTTTCAGAACTCTTTTTTTAAAAAAAATTCTTGTTGTTTGGTGTGACTCATCCCTATGTGTATTTAGTCACACAGTGTTCAGCAGAACGAGGTACAGGGATTTTTTTTTTCCTAAAGGAGCCCCAGAAATAGTTATGCTATGCCTAAATGTTATTGCCTCTAGAATAGTTCAGCTTTTGGGGGAGTCAGGGCTGCACGGTAATCAACAGATGTCTTAAGAATTGCAGTATAAAGACAAAAACTAATCTCAGAGGTGATGCTTATGTTGGAGAAAGGTTCACTGCCTGAGGTAAGTTAGCTTTACCTTTCTCCCACTCATCTGCTGCTTGGCTAAAGAGTTGGGAGCCTGGTTTGAGAAAGAAAGAATAGCGTTCTTCCCTATTCCACCACTTTACTGCCAGCTAGCTAGTATGAATTTCTAGGTCCACCTGCTAGAAAGCATTAGAATGATAACTAACTAGTCTTCCTTGATAAATAAAATATGGCTTATATTTTTTATTTTATTTATTTTTGAGGAGGTGGAGGGAGATAGAGTGGGGATGAAAACAGTTGTTACAACTTTGGACATTTAGAATGTCATTATTGTTTAATAAAAACTTTATTTCTACTTAAACATAAAATTTTGTGAGTTTATGTAAAATATTTGTAATTTTTGGTGATCTGTTATTCCCACCTCATCATGATGTGGGAGCTACCCCAGTTTCTCTAAGTTTCTATCAGTGGAACTTAGAATGTGATGGGTCTTAACCAAGTAGCAGAGACTTTCAGCTCAGGTCATTTACATACTCCGTCCACTGACTAGCCTTGCTAAGAGAAATGATAGCTGACATTTATGGTTTGATCTGTGATATGACTATGATTGATTGTTTCAAAGCTTTATGTACATTAGATTTAAGAGCCTCACAACTCTGTGATTTAAGAATCACTTAAAGGATCTGTTATTTGTCCTTATGTGAGCTCTTTTCATACCTGGATGGTGATGCAGTCAATCATTTAGCATAGGTTAAGCGCCTGTTATGTGCCAGGCGTAGTGTTAAGTGCTGGGAATTCAAAAGAGGCAAAAGACAGTCCCTGCCCTCAAGGAGGTTACAGTCTAAAATAGGAAACAATTAACAGAGGGAAGGTACTGGAATTAAGAGGGGCTTGGAAAATAAATAAGTCTTATTGCCTGGGTCTCAGAGAGGTTGATAGATGCATGCGGTGAGATGGCTGGGATAGGAATCCAGGTCTTTCTGATTTTAAGTCCAACACTCTCTTTGCTAGGTACAGTAATACTGATATTATCTCTTCATATTAAAAATGAGGAAACTGGGACACAAAGAAGTGTCAAGCTGCTGAGGTGACACAGTCATGATTCAAACTCCAGGGTCAGAGTGTTTTTCCACTGTGCTATCCTAGATCAGATAAATTTGGAAAGGTTCTTCACCAAGTTAAAGAGCAAAAAACAAACCTGTGTGTGTGTGTGTGTGTGTGTGTGTGTGTGTGTGTGTGTGTACACATACGTGTGCCAGCACGTGTTCCTGCTCTTGAATAGGCACAATGTATAGTCAAACTATTCAGTAGAAAAAGTCAGGAATTGGTGGAAATTAACTTACACGTTGCTTCAAGGTTTATAAAACATTTTGCCGATGTTTATGTTTTGGTCATCAAACAACCAACAAGTCTCCCCTTAGCTGAAATTTTTTTGAGTTCTCATCCTTCCCTTTTTCCCCAACCCTTGGCCCCCTTAGAGTCTGGTAGGCAGCTTTAAGGGGATTGAGCCCTTCAGATTTTAGCTAGCTTGATCCTTGAACAACAAAACACACAACCATCCCTACTACCCCACCCCCAACAACTTACTTGGCCTATACTGGAAACCCTTTCAGCTTTGTAGGCCAAGCCAAGGGCTGTGGTTCCACTGACACTCACCTCCATGCCATAATAAGGTATGGCAGTGGGATTTTAGTGGAACATTATCATTAGGTTGATCAATACCACATATTAGTCAAGAAATTGAAGAAAAAATAGATAATGTGTAATTAGCATTGTTGGGGGCAAAACAAAGAGGCATAATTTATCCAATTGCCCAGTGAGTCACCATTCTTGTTCCTGCCCCTACTGGAAGCTGGGAATGAAGCCAGAGAAAAATTAGTTATGAACATTGGGTAAAGAGCCCTTCAAAGAGCTCATAAAAGGATTTTCCTATTAAACCCCCCCCCCCACAACAACTTAAGGCTTAAAGGCAGGGAAGTATTGTATTGTGCAGGAGTCAGGATGAGGAAGTGCACTCAGGGGAAAGAGTGCTGGATTTGTAATCGGAGGGCCTAATTCTGCTAAGTAATGGCGGGCCTCTTTACTTTCCTGGGCTTCAGTTTCCTCTGCTTCTTAAATGACGATGGGACCAGATGAGTTCAGTCTTTCCATCTATGATCATAGGAACTTGTGCTCACATCTCCAGCAGTGTGTAATAGCTGTGTGACCCTGGGTGAGTCACTGAACCTTTATAAACGGCAGTTTCCTCCTCTGTAAAAAGAGGATCATAAGTACTTTGAGTGTGTACTTCACAGGATTGGTGTGAGGTTCAGATGAGACAGTATGTGTAAAGTCCTCTGAATACTTTAAAAATGCCATATAAATATCAACTTTGAGGATGATTATGTCTAGGACAGGAAGAAGAGGCTCTGTCTTGCTGTGAGAAGAAATCACACAGTTTTCTCTCATATTGAATCTCCTTCATCCCCTGTACTTCTGTGATACTACTCCTGTGTTATTGTAAAAGTCCTAACCTTAGTTACTCTATTCCTGGATGAATACAATAGTTCCTAATGACTTTTCTTCTGAAGTTTTTTTTCCATTTGCCCTATCACAATATTTAACATCAAAGAAGAGTGTTCCTCAAGCATGATTTCTGCTGTTATGATTTCCCTTTTAAGAATCCGTAGCAGCTCCTGGTCACGGATAGAAGCCAACCTAGACAGTCAGCTCTGTGTTGACACCCTTTTTCTCCACCCTTCCACACTTACTATACACTTTACATTTTCAGCTTAGACTTTTTACTTGGGACAAGCAGATGTCCCCCGTCCTTCCTTTTGCTACTTATGAGATAAATCATATTTTTTCCATTCTTCTCACTCATAAACCTCCCAGTATCCTCAACAAAGTTTTACCAGATTAATCTCACCTGGTCCTGGAGAGTGAGCATGATGTGCTAGGAAAAACACAGGTAAATAATATTTAAACAAACAAAATAAATGGTTTTTTTTTTCTTAAAGAAGAAACACAATAATTAAGATAAGAAAACCTGGATTTGTATCTTAGCTCTGCTAAGCACTGGCAAGATACCGGTGAACAGTTAATCACCGAACCTTTCTGAGAATCATTTTCCTTGTGTGTGAAATGGAGGTAGTCATAATTTTACTACCTTACTACCTTTCTCATAAAGTGGTTTGATGCCTTCAAACATGGCCAGATGTCCCCTTCAAGCTACCATCCTGTCTCTCTTCTCTTTTTCAATCAAATGCCTAGAAAAAACTATGTGTATCCACTCTCCCCACCCCCTTCCCCCCTTCAAGACTTTCTTGCCTTTGCCCTTTGCAGTCCCACTTCCAACCTCATCATGAAACTGAAACTGCTCTCTCCGAAGTTACTAGTGCCAAATCTGATGGGCTTTTCTCAGTCTCCTTCTTGACTTATCTTCTGCATCTAACACTGTTGACTGCCCTTTCCTCCAGGAGACTCTTTTTCCACCTCTGGGCTTTAATGACACTACTGACATTGCCTGTATTACATGTCATAGCTTCTGATTTTTTTTCTCCTTCTAATTGGGTGATCATTTTGGTCTTAGATCTTAGGTCTAAGATGTTGATAATCTGATTGTGTACAAAGGTGGCTAAGTCAGAAATGACTCTCACATTGGTAACTCATTACTTCCCATTGGTTTAAAATATCAATTTCAAAAATTCTTTGGTGATGTTCAGTGCTCTTCATGTCTAGCAGCTCTTGGCTTTCTTCTTGAAGAAAATATTCATTGCATATGAATATGAGGCTTTCTTGTAGACTGCAAGTCTTTGGTCTTTTATACTTCTTACTTTTGAACCATATTTTCAGTTTATTTATTTATTTTACCATATTTCCTGATGCTTATCTTTGAGTAGAAGTCATTGAGTGTTAAATGGTTTTACTTCCTCATCCTCTGCTTAAGTTTCAGTTATCTTCATTGTGATTTTTTTTAAACAAATGCTAATCATTAGCGCCATGATAGATGACCAGATTCTCCACAGATTAATGTTTTTTGTTGCCTTTGGATACAACCATTGCTTCACAACAACCTAATGAGGTAGATACTGCAGATATTATACTCTTCTTACTGATAAGGGTATTAACTTGATTTTGGAGATACAACTAGCAACTGTCAGAGGCATAATTTGAATTAAAGTCTTCTTGACTATAACTGAAATAATTTTTCTCTTAAATTAAAACTATGATGCTATTCTATAGTGTGTCAGAGGCAGGGCTTGAACCCTTATCTTTCCTGAGCTTTTCCCACTTTACCATACTGCCTCCATAGAAATAAAGAAAAATGAAAAAAATTCATCATTAACGTATTCTTTTTTTCATCATTAACGTAGTCTTTTTTTTAATCATTGACGTATTCTTTTTTCATCATTAATGTATTCTTTTTCCATCATTAACATATTCTTTTTTCATCATTAACGTATTCTTTTTTTTCATCATTAATGTATTCTTTTTTTTTCATCATTAGCATATCTGATAATTCTGTGGTAGTATTCCTGTTTTTCTAGTTCTGATGTCTCTTGGGGCATCTAGAAGTTTAGTGACTTGCCCATGGTCACATAGCTAGGATGTGTCAAAGACAGAACTGAATCTAGTTCTTCCTAACTCCAAGACCGGCCTTCATTATGTCAGCCCCATGCCCCAAATCTTCACTGGTTACCTATTGCCAATTCATAATATCAAGTCTAAGCTCTTCTACCTGGCTTTTGAAACCTTTGTAATCTGGGCCTATTCTTCTATATCTATTATTTTTTCACACAGTTCTCTGCAGAGCTTTATGCTTTAGTCAGTTCCATCTGTTCACTTCATTTCATAAATGTTTATTCTCTATTGGTTCACATTGTTCTTTTTGTTTAGAGATGCTTTATCTTTCTATCTCTTGAAAACCCTACCCAACCTTTAGAAAAAATTATAAAAAATTGTGGTAGGAAAAAATGGGGCCAAGAGACCTAGATTCTGCTGCTAACTGTTGTGTGACCTTGGATAAAGTATCCAATTATAAATTTCTCTAGACCTCAATTTTCTCATTTGTAAAATGACAGTGTTGGGCTGGAGTATTGGTTTTCTCCCTCAGGTTGCAGCCAAAATATGGGCTTCTGTGGGTCTACATAAAGATCCTCAGAAAAATATATACTTCCCACACTCTTGTACAAACATTGAGGTGAGCAGAGAGTGCGAGGCATTTTTGGTATAGGGGAAAATCCAAGAAAGAGAGGCTGGTTCTAAGATTAACCCCTTTTATGTTGTTAGCTCTTTCTCTGATCACAGCCCTGTGTAACCTCTGTCTCTATGGAGTTATTGACTGCTGTTGCCATTTTTCTGTTTGGCCTCCTGGAGTATAAAGGGTAGGGGAGGGAGACTAAACAGCATGGGACAAACCACAGATCATTCCTTTAAAGGTTAAAAGAAACATACTTGGGATCCAGAGGTATCTCTAGAGATGAGAATGATGGGCATAAGTTAATTAGATGAATAGAGACAAACGATCAGTCTCTGTACTGAAAAAGGACAGTGTTCAAGTGGAAAAAGACCTAGGGGCTTTAGAAGACAGCAAACACAAGACAAATCAATAGTGGTATGTGGTAACCAAAAAGAGGGAATGCATATATAGGTCATGGTAATAAAAAGATAGCATCTTTAAGGCTGGCCCTAGAGAAGAATTGAGAAAAAGCACTTCCTTCCCATCATTGCAAAAGTGGGCAGCTTTGGATATGGAATAGTGTATAAATGGTCAGATATGATGGAAGTATTGGTTGATTTTGCTGAACTGTTTTTCTTATTAAAAAAAGAAATTTGTTCCAAAGGAAGCCATGATGGGTGGGGAAATCAGGAGGAATATATTTGAAAATGCATGTGATTTAAAAATGGGTTGGAGTGGGAAGGCTTATGGCAGGCGGAGCACTTAGCAGGATATTGAAATAGTACAGGTGTGAAGTGATGAGGACTTACTGTATGTGCCTGGTTGAGGAGAAGGAGGTGCAGAGGTGACATAATAAATAAAAAAAATTATATATTATCTAGAATGAGAAAGGTTGTAGTTTCTACCCTAGTTGGACAGCATCTAGAGTTACAGTTCTGGGTACCTCATTTATGAGGGACACTGATAGGCTAGAGTATTGATAAAGAAGGGTGACCAATATGGTGAGGATGGTTGAAACTGTGCCATATAAGGAACTGGGGTTATTTAGCCAAGAGAAGAGAAGCCTCTGGGAATTATAAGTTTGTTTTCAAATATTTGAAGGGTTATATAGAAGAAAAGTCTCTTGTTATGTAGTAGAAAGTTGGTTTCTGAAAGTAGAACTAGTTAAAAGATCAAAGGAGGTAGAATATAAGAAGTATTGACTATAAGAATATCATAAAAAACTCCAAATAATTATGTATAATATAATACAAATATAAGAAACTCTATAATAATTAGAGCTATCCAAAAATAGAATTTTAGGGGATAGTGAATTTCCCTGTCACTGGAGGCCTTTTAGGCAAAGGTTTGATGATCCCTCATTGGGGGATATTGTAGACTGATTCATGTTTTAAGTGTGGGTTGGACCAAATGACTCCCAAGCTTCTTTTTATTTCTAGGATCCTATGTATTTGAATGCACTTTTGTTCCCTTTTTAGACCTTTGGGTTGAAAAGTCTAAGTGATATCCAACTTTAAATCCTACTGAGAAAAATCTCACCTTCTCAGTGCAGCAGAACGTCTTGAGTTGTAAAGGCTTTAGAGGCTTATTAGTCCAATCCATAACTGAAAACAGCCCTTAAAAAGTGCTAGTGATAGTTTCAAATTTGTGAAGTGCTGTTATGTGAGAGAGTGATTGGACATATTTAGTAGTACTAGATGCCATAGGTAGATCGGAGAGGTTGAATTTCTGATTGCTTCAGACTTTTGGATCTTTCTCTCTTTTAACCCTTACATCATATATAGTATATATCACAGTTTGGTATTTTAATTCAAGAAATCACATACTTTGTTGTCATTTCATTTATATTTATCTTCTTGCCTTGACTAAATTACAAGCTCAAGAGGACAGGAAACATGTATTTCTCTAGTTACTTACCATTACAGGTGCTCAGCAAGTATGATTATTAATTGCTTCGGTGGAGATCTGTTGACTTTTAAGAACTCTATTTGCCAAGAAAAAACTGAGGTGGTTTATAAAGAAATGAGATATTTAATGTTTATGATATTGTCTAATCAAATTATTGTCTAAGAATATTGTCTAATCAAAATTACATTGAAAATAATCTGCACCTGCCTATTGTGATACCTAGAGCTCACATTTCTATGTCTTTCCTTACCACAAACTCTTTATCATTATTTTGCTAGATGAGGATTCTGAGACTCAAGAGAAATTAATTATCTTGTTCAAGGTTGCACAATTAGTGACAGAGCCATTACTTAAACCAGGGTCATCTGCTCCAGATCCAGTAGTCATTTCACTACATCATGCTGTCACCATTCATTTTGGAAGAAAAATGGGAAGCATTTTAGAGTGGTTGTGGTATATAAAAAGCTTTTGGAATTGAGCCTTCCCTGGTCCATGGTAATTGACATGTAAATTTGGTATTGCTGAGTAAATAAATCCAGACCTCAGAATTTTCCAACCAACTGTTGCCTTTTGAAGTAAAATGTTCTTAGCATGCTTTTGGTGTGAATTAGGATGTTTTTTTCCACCTAGTTTCTAACACCTTCCTTACCTCTATCCCTTTTAATCTTTATATTTCTTCTATAGGCTAATCCTTAACAGCCTCATTTTCTTCATCTCTAAAATCAAAATAATAATACCCATCCAACTTTAGAGTTGTCATGAAGAAAATACTTTGTAAACTGTAATATATAAATGAGTTCATTTTCTATGTATGTTATTTTTACATATTGGACTTATAATATAAAATATAATTTTTTCCCTTCAAAGTTGAGACTTAAAACAATATCTTTTAAAAGTACAGTACTTAAAAAGTGATTTTAGAATATTTTATTTTACCATTTTAATTATGTCATTCCTGTGTCCAAAAACCTTCCATGGTTCCCCATTGCCTACAAATTTAAATTCATAAGGCTAGCATCCAAGATCTTCCATAATCTGACTTAAATTTTATCACTTTCTATTCTCTAGTATGCATCTTCTGTGCCTCCCACACTTACCTATTCACTGCAGCCTTGAATATGCTGTTGTTGGTTGCTCAGTTCTCCTTTCCCTAGCCTCGAATGCCTTATCTCCTTTTCTCTCTGAAATCTGTCTGTCCTTCAAAGCCTAACTCAAATTTTACTTCCTCTGTGTTTCCTACCCTGACTATCTGTAGCCCACAGAAATTCTCCCACCTTCCCCAAACCCTTCCCGCTTCGGAACTTCTCTGTTATTGTCAAGGGCATCACCATCCGCCCCGCCTCACAACATAAGTCGTCATCCTTGACCACTCATTTTCGCTCACTTGCCATATCCAATCTGTTGATTTTACCTCGGTAGTAAATGCCCTCTTCTCTCTTCTATACCTCCTGCACCTCAGTAAGATGAAGGTCCTCATTACCTCACATCTGTACTATTTCAGTAGCCTGCTGTTTGGCCTGTCTGGCCCAACTCTGTCCCCAGGCCAATCCATCCTCCATTTGGCCACCACAATGATTTTCCTTAAGTGCAGATCCAACCATGTCGCTCTGCTACTCAGTAAATTTCAGCGGCTTCCTCTCATCTACGCTGTTTATTTGTTTGTTTTTGCTAGGCAATGAAGTTCAGTGACTTGCCGAAGGTCAACAGCTAGTAAGTGTTAGGTGTCTAAGGTCGTATTTGAACTCAGGTCCTCTTGACTCCAGGACCAGTGCTGTATCCACTGCACTGCTTAACTGCCCCATCATCTACACTATTTGAATATAAAATCTTGTATTTGTCATTCAAAGCCCTCAATGACTTGGCCTGCACAGCTACTTTTCCTTTTCCAGTCTTCTTACATGATACTTTTCCCCCCCACGCCCCCCACCCCCCCATTCTTTAACTCAGTTATACTGGTTTCCTTTGCTAGAATAGTGTCTGGCCCTTAATGTTTAATAAATGCTTGTTGATCGATTGTTTAAGTGTAAGTTGTCCATATGTGTAGTTCCACATCTTTTTTAATTAGATACCCTTCTGGAAAGTTTTTGTGGATGCTTATATATGGAAATTAAGATATTATTTTATTGTAATTTGGAAATGTGTTCTCACTGGAAAAAAATATGCGATCTTCACATAACAAATGCTAATTGACTCATCTACTCGATACCGGCCATTTTTTTCTTTTGATCATATAATGTTGGGGTATTTAATATTCTTTGCAATTGCAAGAAGTTAGTGAAATGGACAGTCAATGCACGTTTTCTTATGACATTCATTTGAAATCAGAGGTGTGTAATTTAAAATCAGTACATAGTTTAGCCCCAAGATTTGGCTGTATTGGGATAAAGGCTGGATTCGATGATCTCTAATGTCTCTTTATACTCTGATTTTATAATTCTGTGATGATATGTTAAAGTATAACACTTCTTCATTAAAATATCTTGCAACCTCAGGGAATTTCACTGTTTAAATGGCCACATTGGCTGTTCCCTATATGCCCAACATTTAGCAGAATTTATGACCAAGATGCCTAGAAGAATCACGTAGAGTTTTTTTTTTAAAGTATAGCTTTAGCAATATAAGCTATCCTTCACTTTTCCCTTAATAATAAATAGGGTTGGGATATATGGTTTCACAAAGCATATTTGTTTGCCATTAATAAGGGAGCTGTTAAAGAAGTGCTGAACTTTATTTCTAATATAGTCATCAGGTGTATTGACTGACTTGGCAACGTAGTCAAGGCACAGCATTAGATATACATATTGGATATTTTATCAGAATAGAAGTGAGCTTGCTCAGTGGCAGGCTTCCCAGTATTGTGGCTTTAGGGAAGAGAAATACAATAGGGGAGAGTGGCTTATCTTACAAGTGAGTTCTCTCAGGCATCTCTCTCAGATTTCTTTCTTAGCTTCTTTTGTATAGCAGTTACTTTACAACCATCTGTATTATCCTATGTCAGACTCTTAGCTTCAGAAAGAGCCTTGGAGGTCATATAGACCAGATCTTAACAGAAGCTTGAAATCTTAAAACATCCCTGACGAGGTCATTCAGTCACTCTACATGAAGACCTTCAGTCATTTAGGATCCTGCTTTTTCAACCAAGGCAGCTCATTACCTTTTAGGAAAACGCTAATTTTTAGAAAGAAAAATGTTGAGCTGAAACCTGCCTCCCCTATATCTTACATCTGTTTGCTCTGATTCTGTTGAATTTATCCTGTTTGGCCAAGGGTAGTAAGTTCAGGGAGGAGAAAGTAGCCTTTGATTGTTCTGGCCACTACTTTAGAATTGTAGTGTGGAGATGGAGGAGCTAAGGCTAAGAGGATGTGTCTGTGTGTGCACCCACACAGACACAGACACATATATGTGTAATGTGCATACGCATGCTCATAGATACACGTTGTCTCCAATTAGAATGTAAGCTCCTTGATGTTAGGTTGTTTCACTTTTCTGTTAGTTTAATGCCTTACATACAATAAGTGTTTAATAAGTGCTTGTTAGTCACTTGATTGATGGGGTGAAAGGTGGCAGAACACTGCAGTGGATCGAGCTCAGCGCTTGGGTTCAGATCCCAAACATTAGAGGCTGTGCAGGCCAGAGACAAACTGTTTTACCTCCTGAGCTTCAGTTTGTTTTCTGAAATGGGGCAAATCCTATCTCTGGTACCTACCTGAAAGGGTTTGGTGAGGATCAGATGAGCTAATGTGTTCAAAGTGTTTGGTAAACATCAGAGTGTGTTCGAAGTGCGCATTTCCACATGTTTGACTGCTCTGGGTTCAAGAATACCGTAATGACCTCTGTAGATAAAGCCATGTGTACCAGGAGTTGATATAATTTTAGAAAACATTTTAATAACATTTATGAAAACACATGAAATGTCTATGGCACGTCCAGTGGATGATGGTTCTAAACAGGGAGTATTAACTTTTTGTTTTCATTAGAATCACTGTATAAAGTTTATGCTTTTGAAAAGGATGGACTTCAGTGTCTGATGAGAAGTTTTATTGCCTAAACTATTGATACTTTCTTAGTCTGTTAATTATGGCCCACTTTTAGCTTTGAGTAGACCACATGTAGTGGTCTGATCAAATATGATTAATTAAATTAGATCTAATTAAATATGATAGTATTTGTTATTATTAAGAGTTCTGTAGCCACAAGAAAAATATCAGCTTTTTTATTTAGGCGTAGTTGTGCCAAAATACAGTGATACGAAGTGTCCAGAGACCCATCTCTTTTGTGTATTTAAAGAGAAAAAACATGTCCAACTTCTCAATTGTGAGATCCCCCTCCATTTAGAAATAATAATTATACTGGTATTGAATATTTGTAAAAGTGAGTACTTTAAAAGGTCAAAAACAGAATGATGAAAAAGGGAGAAAAGCAACAGAAGCGAATTAGATGTAGTTGGTTCCTAGCTGTCTGTTATATTCTCTTCCAGAATGGATAGATTAGAGCTGTTGAAGGTTGGAGCTTTTACTTAGCTGTAAGGACCTGATCCCATGCTTTGTTTTGCATTGTGTGTGTTCACATACTTAGGAACAAGAAAGATTGGCTTCTTTGTTTAAAACCCAATGTAGAGTGCCAGAACCTCTACGAAGCTTGTCCTTCTCTCAAGTTTGCAAGGCCTCCTCTCCTCCTTGACTCCAAATACTATTTTTTAATGTGGTAACTGTCTGTGTTTATGAATCATTTCTCCCAGAGCTCTCTCTTTTAATAAAGAATAAAAAAGTAAAAAACAGTGAAACTCACACAGCAAAAAGCCTGCCATTTTATGCATAGGTGCCCCTTCCATCTCTGAAGAGGAGAAGATGTTTTTAATTTTATTAATTTAGGTAGATAATTTAGAGAACAAGTAAGGTATTATAAGGCAGTAAATAATTTATCATGATGTATTTTTAAGCTGGCAAAAAAAAATTGAATGGAAAGAAGTTAAAATGTTCATGAATGTTCATTGCCTGAATGAAGCAAGGGAGAAGAACTACTGTACTGGTCTGAATGTAGGTTATTATCTTGAAATGAGCTTTAAAAAAAATGTCGAAGCTTAGGCGGAAAGATTAAGGTTTTTCTACATGTCGTATTTTGGGGAAAGTATGACCTCTTTTTGCACCAATCCAGTATATCATTTTGAGGCTGTCCTGTTAAATGTCCTCAGAATATTCCATGCTGCTGGCATCCATATCTGAAGGTGAAGTTAATGGTGGAGTTTCTATTCATAGGTCTAGGTATGCCCACCTGCCTTTTCTAAAAGCCTCTCATCCTTGTGAAGACTCTCACTTAGTAACTGTAGCAGCAGTTTTCAGGTTTCTCTTCAGCTTGTAGCTCTACTTGGCTTGGCAAGCTGCTGATTGCTCTGTTTAAATAGGCCCCATTTCTTACTGCTGCATGCTAGGCTGCCCTTCATTTTGCCAGCATTCTGTAATGGTGGTGACAAATAGGTGTCTCTGGGTTGCCTTTAGTGTTCATTGGCTCAGTGTGGCTGCTACCACTCCCTTTTTCTTGCATGATTGAATCAGAAGTGAGAAAGGTAGACAGAGATATATTCTGGTACCCTGTGGTTGTTCAGAGTATATGCTTCTTATGAAATTCCTGCTTTGGAGTCTAGCATAGAAAACCTTGGCTGCATCCATCATTTAGATTAAACAAATGGTAAAAAATAAAACAATCTCCTTCCCACTTAAAATATAGATATAAAATAAAAAGGCAGCAATTAGGTAAGGAGGGCCTAAAGAAATTACCCTGGACTCATTTCTCAAGTTTGCAGTTGACTAGCATAAAAAGAACCTGAAGGTATAGGACAGTCTTCTCTGAATTACAAATAAAGGGGATGAGAAAACCCAGAGCAATGCTTTTAGTCATTACATTGCTAGAATTATCCTTTAAAATGGTCAGATTCTTTTCATATTGCTAACATGAGTATATTTAGACTTTTTATGACTATTCTAGGAGGTTTTGTCCAAGCCAAAATTTGACCATCTTCTTTTCCGCTGAAAGAAGAGCTTTTCTAAAAAAAAAAAATTCTGTTTGATTAGATTTCCTGTGTCACCAGAAAAGTAGTTTGGGGAAAAGGCCATTATGACAAAATTTTCTTTGAGATAAAAGGGAACCCCAGTTGGAAAATGAGGGATTATCCACTTCTCTCTCCCTTGTCACAACATACTTTTTATCATCTCTAATCTTATAGAATACATGATAATTTCAGTCAGGTCGCAATTAAAATTTGCCATCTTTTTTTCGCTTATTTTTTATAAATTTGTAATAATTTTTTAGAGGTGGTAAATGTTATCATTATAAAGACTGTAATTTTATTTTTTTTTTGGGTGAGGCAATTGGGGTTAAGTGACTTGCCCAGGGTCAAACAGCTAGTACGTGTTGTGTGTCTGAGTCAGGATTTGAACTCAGGTCCTCCTGACTTCAGGGCCAGAGCTCTATCCACTGCACCACCTGGCTGCCCCGATTTTTATTTCTCTTGATGAGAGTTTGCAGAGTTTCAGAGGCAGAGAGTCTAGGTTCTCCTGGTTGCTGTTGACTCTTTACCCTCTGTGTTGGGGTGAGCTCATCTATTCCCACTTTTTCTTTCAGCTTAATTGATGATTCCTTCATTTCATTGGTTATAAAAGGGTCTTGATGTACATAGCCAGTGAAGATTTGCATCCTAGAAGTAGTGTGAAAGACATCTTTGAAGTCCTTTATGACCTGAAAAGAAAGCAGGTAGGCATGAAGTAAGAATAAGGGATATCAGGTAGACAGCCAGCCAACCTGAGTATGACCCTAGGAGATCCACGAGTTGTTAAAGATCTAGAGAAGAGCCTGCTAATTCATTGGATAGATCCCTTAGTGAGAATTAGTGGAAGGATGTAGATGAGAATTATACAGAATGAGTAGGAGTGGAAGGGCTTTAATCTGTGGTAGAGCTAAAACTTACATTAATGAGAACACAGATCCACTGAACTGTCCTAGAAAGTATGGGTGATGGAGGGAAGGATTCTAAGTGTATTCTGGCATTTTGTATTGCCATGAAAATGGAAACAGTTTGACTAGCTGGTCTGTGACATCACCTTGCATTAGAGACGTTAATTTAATTATGAGCGTTTTCAGGTCGTTGTTCATTGCTTGGACTGGTACTCATCTTCTAAGGTATATATCGGTTTGCCAGTGTAATGAAAACATGCATTCTTTATAAATTGATATTATCAAGAAAATGTTATTTTTTTTAAAAAGAAAAATGTTTTTTGCTTCATGTAGATGGTAAAATATTTTGGCATAAATATCTGAAAGATTCAGTCTCAAGAAGCTGGATGACAAGAATTAAGAATTTTATTGTTTAATGTTGATACTGTTTTCAATGCTGTACAAAGCATAAAAATATTACTGACCTGCCTTTGTTTAAAGTCTTATGGTTGAAAACAGGTCAAATCTGCAGTATACTTATACACAAAACACAGGAAGCCAGAAATCTAAGGTATTTCTGCTTTGTATTTGGTAGCCAAAGAGACAGAGGAAAGGCATGTTATCATTTGAAGGCTTTATTAGAAGTTTTTCACAGTGGTTTTATAAGCAGAGGCAGTCTCTGTCTAGAGCCATTGTTCTCAAACTATTTGGTGTCGGTGCTCTTTTATACTCTTAAGAATTATTGAAGATGGAGCAGCTAAGTGGTGCAGTGGATAGAACTCTGGCCTTGGAGTCAGGAGGACCTGAGTTCAAATGCGGCCTCAGACACTTGACACTTACTAGCTGTGTGACCCTGGGCAAGTCGCTTAACCTTGATTGCCTCACTAAAAAAAAAAAAAGAGTCTTGAAGAATCTGAACTTTGGTTTATGTGGGTTATAGCCATCGATAGTTACTGTATTAGAAATTAAAATGTCTTAGTAGTGTTATGAAAATGGAGCTCTAGAACTTTCACCCAAGTTCCTCTCTACTTTGAGAACCATTGACCTAGAGAGTGGGGAGGAAGCTCTTTTAAGATCTGAGGGCAAAAGGAATGAAATCACAGATGAGAAAGGATAATGTGGGGAGGAGAAGCAAGTGTTGGAAAGGTGTGAAAATGGGATCAGACCTGAGACTGAAACTGCCGTGGAAACACTGACATATTACTTTATATATACAGAATGAACCAGAGAAAACTGAATGAGAGAATTATAATTAAATGATTAGGAACTGATCCTGTTTGTTGACTCTGTTATTCCACTACGAAGGATGTATATTAAGGACATTCACAAAAGGGAAAAAAGACCCATCTGTGAAACAGTATTTATAGCTGCTATATTTATAACTTTTGTTGTTCAGTTGTTTAAGTCATGTCCAACTCTTCATGGCCCTATTTGGGGTTTTCTTGGCAAAGGTGCTTGAGTGGTTTGCCATTTCCTTCTCCAGCTCATTTTACAGTTGAGGAAACGGAGACAAACAGGGTTAGATGACTTGCCCAGGGCCACACAGCTAATGAGTGTATGAGGCCAAATTTGAACTCAGGAATATGAGTCTTCCTGACCCCAGGTCCATCACTATCTACCACACCACCTAGCTGCCCCATATTTGTAATAGCAAGGACCAGAAACAACTTATGCTTCCACTTGGGGAGTGGCTGAATGAATCTGGACATAATGGACAATACTGTCCCATTAAAAAAAGAAACACATGAAAACCAAAAAGAATTATGGAAGGATCTATAAAAAGTAATGTAGACTACAACATATACGCTTATTAAGTATGCCAATTTTTAAAAAGGCAAAAAAAAAATCTCTTTGAAGAACACAGAAAAGAAATTGGAGGGATACATAGAACAAATAGGGTATTAAAGTTTATTTTTGATTTTGTCACAAAGTAAGTACCATAGAATTTGTGGTTTCACATTTTTCTTTCATTTTGTTTATTTCTGTAGCAAACGAGATGAAATTTATAATAATTATTTAAAAAAGAAATTAGGTAGTCAAATAGGGGCTGAACATGTGAGTAGTGGAAAGGTTGGATTTTTTTTTTTAGCAAGTTCTGTCAGGATTTGCTGGCATCTTACCTGACATTTATTCCTTGTTTTATTTAAAAGTTTTGAACTTTGATTAATTAGTAATGTGAGGAGAATTAAAAACACAATATAAAAAGCCTCTAAAACATAGGGATGCCATTACACTCTCCCCTTCCCCCAGTATATTAGATCTACCAAAAAAAAATTTTGGCTATATTTGCCAAGCTGCTGCTGTGCATTCTTTTGAAAAGTTTTTATTATTGATATTATATTACATTCATTTCTGAATATATCTTTGCCTACCTGGTAAGCCATCCCTTATGGCACAGAATAAAAAGGAAAGGAGAAAAAAAAAGTATTTTAGTGAAACTAACCAACACATCTACTAAGTTAGAAAGTATGTGAAATGATTCATGTCTCTAGTCTTTCCCTCACCTCTGCAAAGAAGGGAGGGAGGCTGGATTCCTATACTGTAACCGTCCTTACCTTGATCCTTTAACACTAAGCTGGAGAAAGAACAGTGGCTGCGTCTAATAAATACGTGTAAGTGTTCTGGACGAGGATAAGCATCGGATTTAAAAAAAAAAGTTTAATAAAGAAAATTCATTTTAGTGCCACAGCCTGATATTCATTTTAGTTCCACAGCCTCATGCACACTAGGTTTACATGGTTTTGCTTTGTTTTGTTTTCTTTCCAAGAGTTTAGTCATGTGGGATATTGGCTGTTTCCATAGTTGAACTATATATGTCAGGTTTTGAGCATCACTTGGAAACTATTGGGGGAAAATGTATTCGGATATTGGCTTTACAATTAACTGTTAGTTACCCTAGACAGATTATTTCTCTGATTTCTTCATTTGGTAGACTTGTGCTTCTTAGAGTATGATTAGTAAGCTCTTTTCGAAATAAAACGTTTGTTGCAGAAACAAATTAAATCTCATTATAATGCAGGTATTTGATGGCAAGGAACATATCTGTCTATGATTTTTACAGCAAAAATGGAGCACTGGTCATATAACCATGGACTTTTAGCCTGAAGGATGTGTGTGTGTGTATGTGTGTGTGTGTGTGTGTGTGTGTGTGTGTGTGTGTGTGTGTGTGTAATATATATGAGGAAAGCATTTAAAATGGTAAACTGTAAAGAGTGCTATGTAATTGTGAGATGTTGATGTTAATAATAATGATAAAGTGATATGAAAGCTCTGATAGCTTTAAATCCTCACTCAGACTTCCGGGACAACCTGTAATCTTGGCCTAGTTCACTTAAGTAGTCACATGACCTCTTTGGATAACTAGGTAAGTTGACCTCTCAAGTCTCTTCTAACTCTTAAAATTCTACGCTGTCTTTTGTCAGTGCTTTGTTCTCAAGAGTTGCCATGTGAAAGAGATTGGCTTCTTCAGCTTGGTTCCAGAACCAAACATCCAAGTGGTGGGAACCTGTGGCTTCAAGGCCATATGTGTCCTTCAAGGTCCTTCAGTTCGGCCTTTTGACTGAGTCCAGGTTTTACAGAACAAGGGGATTTGGATTCAGTCAAAGGGCCATGCTTGAGGACCTAGAGGGCAACATGTGACCTTAAGGCTACAGATTCCCCACCCCTGGTTAGGTCTTCCGGGGCAGCCTGGATGTCTGCTTGTCTGAAATGTTGTAAAGAGGATTCCTATTTTGCTACAGGCTTTGCTAATCACCCCTGAAGTCCCTTCTGACTTGAGACTCTGGGATTAAAATTCACGGTCCTCAACATCTTACACCATATACCAAGATAAGGTCAAAATGGGTATACCACTCAGACATAAAGAGAGCGAAGGAATAGTTACCTATCAGATTTGTTGAGAACGGAAGAATTTATGACCAAACAAGAAATAGAGAACATTATGAAATGCAAAATAGATGATTTTGATTACATTAAATTAAAAAGGTTTTACACAGACAAAACCAGTGCAGCAAGATTAGAAAGGAAGCAGAAAACTGGGAAACAATTTTTACAGCCAGTGTCTCTGATAAAGGCCTCATTTCTAAAATATAGAGACAACTGAGTCAAATCTACAAGAATATAAGTCATTCCCCAATTGATAAATGGCCAAAAGATATGAACAGGCCGTTTTCGATGAAGAAATTAAAGCTATCTATAGTCATGAAAAAATGCTCTAAATTACTATTGACTAGCGAAATGCAAATCAAGGGGAACTCTGAGGTACCACATCACGCCTCTCACATCGGCTAATATGACAAAACAGGAAAATGATAAATGTTGGAGAAGATGTGGGAAACTTGGAACACTAATGCGTTGTTGGTGGACTTGTGTACTGAGCCAAACCATTCTGGAGAACAATTTGGAACCACGCCCAAAGGGCTATAAAACTGCATTCCCTTTGATCCAGCAATATCACAACTAGATCTGTATCCCAAAGAGATCGTAAAGGGAAAAGGAGCCACATGTACAAAAATATTTGTAGCAGCTCTTTTTTTTTGTAGTGGCAAAGAATTGGATATTGAGGGGCTGTCCATCAGTTGGGGAATGGCTGAGCAAGTTGTGGCATACGAATGTAATGGGTTACTATTGTTCCGTAAGAAATGATGAGCAGGAGGACTTCAGAAAACCCTGGAAAGACTTGCATGAATTGATGCTGAGTGAAGAGAGCAGAACCAAGAGAACACTACACAGTAACAGCAACATTGTGTGATGACTTTGTTAGACTTAATTCTTCTGAGTAATGCAGTGATCTAAGACAGTTCTATAATGGAAAACTCATAATGTTAAATGCTAGCTATATCCACAGAAAGAACTATGGAGTCTGAATGCAGATTGAAGCATACTATTTTCTCTTTCTTTTGTCCTTTTTTGTTTCTTCTTTCTCATGGTTTTTCCCTTTTGTTCTGACTCTTCTTTCACAACATGACTAATGTGGAATATGTTTAACATGATCATACATGTATAGCCAAATCAGATTGCAAGACGTCTTGGGGAGAGAGGAGTAGAGGGAGGGAGGAATAATTTGAAACTAAAAATCTTATAAAAGCGAATGTTGAAAACTAAAAATAAATAATTTAAAAATTAAAATTCATGGTTTTTCAGAGCTTTCTGTATAATGGGGTTTTGAAATTTAATTTGTATACATAAACAGGAAAAATTATTAGTTGTTCATGTAACTATTTTTCCAGAAAATATCAGTAACAATAGCTGATGTTGTACTTTAAGGTTTGCAGAACATTATAACTTTTCATTTGGCCATCACAACAGTCCTGTGTGAAATTATTAGAGGTGTTATAACCCCCATTTTATACAGGAAAAAACAGAGGCTCAAAGGAGTTAATTGATTGGGGGCAGGTGGGTTTGAACTTAGGTTGTCCTGACTGCAAGTCCAATACTTCATACTGTGATGCCTTGGTTATTTTAATTCTTTGGTGTGAAGTTAGTGTGAGAGCACGCACCATTTGTGTAAATGTTTCTGTTTGTCGCAGAGAAGATATTACTTAGTGGAAATGTTTTGTGTGTAGTAGAGGAGAGAAAGCTGAGAGAGATATAAAAATGAATACATTTTGGTAAGCATTTTTTTGGGGAAGGCTCTATCAGTTTACTATTATATGTAAAGCTACATGCAATATACTATAACAAATGAGCACAAAGTTAGATATTATGAAAAATGAAAAGATCTGTAGAATTTATTGCTTTTGTTCCCCCCCACATGAAAACTGGAAAATAAACAGTAAAGAGGCTGTGGATTTCTTTTTTTTCTTATAGCTTGGTATATAAACCCTATCTTTTTAAATAGACCATCTCTACTGTGACTGTGAGAGAAATCAGGCTGAAGTTGTGTGAAAGAAAAAGATGTTCTGTTCTGCATAGTTTTACCAAAACAAGGGATATTTAAGGAAATTAACTACTTTTGGTTCAGAAGTTAAGTAATTAACTGCTTTAGAGAAAAGAATTTCTTTTGTGAACTATAGTGATATTAGTCAGTATAACTTTTTCAGATGTAGCAAGTAAAGAAAGCTTAGCAAGTAGTTGCTATTTTCTGTTTGTAGGTTCCTTTCAAGGCCATGGTAAACAAACTAACTTGTATTTGGTTTTTTAGAATATTAGAGGTTGCTTTAGGTGTCAGGAGCTAAAATATTTTTCTAAAATTATTTTTTTCCAAACTTAACCTTAAATAAATGTTAAATAAAGCTTAACATTAAATGTAATGAGTATTTCCATATACAAAGTAGAAGAGAAAAGGAGGATTATACATGAGACCCCCAAATCTCATTGCATACAGCTCCCTTATACTAATAAAGTAAGCATGCCACTTTCAAAGCTGTCTTGCTTGCTTGTCTGGGCTTCCTTCTCACTTTCTGTTGCCTTTTGTGTAATTTTAAGAAATGCTTCATTGACCTATTCTCCCTCTCCGCTCTCTTCCCCCTCCCCTCTCTTCCCTCCCTCTCCTCTACTTCTCCTTTCCTCCCCCCTCCCTCCCTCCTTTCCTTCCTTCCTTCCTTCCTTCCTTCCTTCCTTCCTTCCTTCCTTCCTTCCTTCCTTCCTTCCTTCCTTCCTTTCTTCCTCCTCCTCCCTTCCTCCCTCCCTCCCTCCCTCCCTCCCTCCCTTCCTCCCTCCCTTCCTCCCTCCTCCTTCCTCCCTTCCTCCCTTCCTTCCTTCCTTCCTTCCTTCCTTCCTTCCTTCCTTCCTTCCTTCCTTCCTCCTTCCTTCCTTCATTTCCTCCCTCCCTCTTTCCTTCCTTCCTTCATTTCCTCCCTCCTTCCCTCCTTCCTTCCCTCCCTCCCTCCTTCCTTCCCTCCCTCCTTCCTTCCTCCTTCCTTCCTTCCTTCCTTCCTTCCTTCCTTCCTTCCTTCCTTCCTTCCTTCCTTCCTTCCTTCCTTCCTTCCTTCCTTCCTTCCTTCTTCCTTTTCCTTCCTTCCTTCCCTCCCTCCCTCCCTCCCTCCCTCCCTCCTCCTCTCCTCTTCCTTCCTTCCTTCCTTCCTTCCTTCCTTCCTTCCTTCCTTCCTTCCTTCCTTCCCTTCCTTCCTTCCTTCCTTCCTTCCTCCTCCCTCCTTCCTTCCTTCCTTCATTTCCCGACATGCACTGGAAAAAAAAAATAAAATAAAAAGACCCTTGTAACAAATCTGCAAAACAAATTTACCATATTGATCACATCAAAAAATGCAGGTATCATTTTGCACCTTGAATCTTTTACCTCTTTGTCAGTGAGTGGATAGCATGCTTTATCATAACAACTCTAAGATTGGACTTGGTCATAGTCAGTAAGCATTCATTGAGCATTTATTGTGTGCCATCCATGACGCTTAGCTCTGGGAATACAAAGAATGGCAAAAACTAGTTCTCACCCTCAAGGAACCATTCTAATGAGGAAGGCAAACATGAAAATAATTAGGTACATATAAGAGATAGATAAAGATAGAGTAGATGGAGGGTAATCTTAAAGGGGAAGGCACCGGCAGCTGGCAATGTTGCGGTGGGGATGGTGCTGAGAAAGGCCTCCTGAGAAGGGGAGAGTTGAGATTTGAAAGAAGCCAGGGGAACTTAGGAGGAGGAAGGGAAGAGGGAGAGCGTTCCAGCCACAAGGGACGGTCAGTGCAAAGCCAGAGATGAGAGATGGAGTCATGTGTATGAAGAAGTAGGCCCCAGTGTAAGTAGATTGTGTGACATAACATGGTTAAAGTGCTTTGCAAACTTTAAACTGCTATATAAATGCTAGTTATTGTTGTTGAGTTTGTGAAGGAGAGTAAAGTATAAGAATAGGAAGGTAAGAAATGGCGCAGTTATGAAAAGCTTTAAATGCCATGCCAAGGACTTTATTGTATTTGATCCTGGAATCTGTAAGGACCCACCAGAGTTGTTGAGAAGGCAGTGACATAGTCACACTTAGGCTTTAGAATAACTATTTGGGCAGTAGACTCTACCAGGTATTCTACTTTTGGACAGTTCTAATTATTAGGAAGTTTTTCCTGACATCAAGCCTAAATCTGTTCCTGGTTCTTCCCTTTGAGGCCATAATAAGTCTAATTCTTCTTGCACATGAAAGCTCTTCAAATACTTGAACATAATGATCATATCCTCCTCACCCCCAAGTTTTACAGCTTTGTTTTCTTCTGGCTAAACAATCCCATCTGCTATGTTTTCAGCATGTTTCAAGTTCGTTTGCCATAAAGGGAAGAAACTACATTATCAGAAATCACCTGGACTGAGAGACAGGAGGCATGCATGGGATATTTATGTCCTATCAAGTAGACTCACCTTTTTGACCTTTCATTTCCCCATCTTTAAAATAATGTCACATAATAGCACTTTAAGATTCTTAGACAAAACACTTTCCTCATAACAACCCTGTGAGGTATGTAGTGCAAATATTATCTCCCTTTTATAGATGATGAAATGTAGACTTGGGTAGTGACTTATCCAAAGGTATACGATTACTTAACCTCAGGCTCTGCTCATTCTGCTTTATCAAGTGAGGTAAATATGCATTTACTAAGCACTTATTGGTTAGATTAGGTGATTTCTGAGCTCCCTTCTAACATAAAGATTCTTTTCTTTTATTAAAATATCCAAAGCAGTAGTTGAAAACTATTTGTTAGATTGAGTGGTCTTTTATAAAGTCATCCCTATTTCAAGGGACATTAGATCAAGTAGAGAGATTCTATAAATATCATAAATGTGGAAATAACTTGAGATTTAAGAATAAATTGAGATTTATTTATTGCAATACCCCATCAAAAACATTATAAGGAAATAAGGGTTCTAAAGATGCCTCAAAATGATCCACCCTTGCCTAAGTCTTGAGATTGGTTTGGTCAGGTAAAAATATAAAACAAATTTCAATTATTAACTTCCCAGTCAGTTTTCTGATTACATGAATTAGTAGTCATGAACAAGTAATATTCATTGGTTTCATAGCTATCAGTTCTTAATGGACTTGACAGCTTTGGGGCTCCTTAGAAAGGAAAAAGACAGTGAATTAATAGGGAGGAAGGCCGGACTAAGCATGGATTAAGCATTTCCTATCATCTGCCAGGTTCTGTCCTATGCATTTTACAAATATGATTTCCTTTGATCCTCACAACGACCCTGAGAGGGAGGTGCATTACAGAATAGAATTACCTAATGGCTTTCGTGTTCCCATTGGGGAAACAGGAGTGATTTGATTTGTCTCGACTGGTCTTTTTCGTCGTGAGCAGGTAGAAACAAGGACAATTACAGTACTGCTCTTGCCTGAGTTATTAAATCTGTTTTAGAAATCAGAATAAAATTGGACTGATATTTTCAGTGACTTAGGAATTCCGTATAGTTTAGTCTATTTATATGTTTAATATATTAGCTATATATAGTGAAAGTAGCATGGATTAGGAATCAGGCTTGAGAGATGAGTTTTTCTTGCTTTACTCTTTACTTGTGGTAGCAGGCAAAAATCGCTTCAACTTTCTGTTTCTTATTTTCTTTTATTTCTAAAATGGGGTGAATAGTAACTGTTATGCCCTAGTCAGATATTTTTATGAGGATCAAATGAGATAGTATGCAAACCCATTTTGGAATGGTACCATATATTTATGTGTATGTGTACACACACATGCACATTTTTATTACTATATCTAATTATATTATAATTATATATAAGTATAGCTAATACATAGATATATCTATATATATTATCTATAATTATATATCTTACATATATAGGTATATCTAATTTGGAATAGAAGATTCTGGTTTGGGCAGTACAGTATAGTCTACACTTAAAACTATTTTTATGTTTGGTTTCTTTAACATTAAATTTACATCTAATAAATCATTGTTATGATTTTAGACTTTTAGACTGTTAGTTTGAAATGAAGTGTGTGTTTGTGTCTAGATTTATAGCCATATGTGTATACACATATTGTTCTTGATAGTACAGTTAAGATTTTGTCAAAGTTTCGGTTGTTAACTTCTTTTTGGATGCTTTTAAATTTCGGCTTGGTTTTGCTTTGGGCCACAATGATAGGATCTGAATATTTTTTGGTCAGACACTTTTTCCCCTTTGTTTCTCCGGTGGAGTAAGAATGAAGGATATTTTGTATGGCTTTATTGATGTATTCTACAAAATTTTATCAAAAAGTTTTGGAAGTTGCTTATGTTCATTTTGTTTTTGGCAAGGCAGTGGGGGTTAAGTGACTTGCCCAGGGTCACACAGCTAGTGAGTATCATGTCTCTGAGGTCAGATTTGAACTCAGGTCCTCCTGACTCCAGGGCTGGAGTTCTGTGCACTGCACCCCCTAGCTGCCCCCATTCATTTTCATAAGCCTCTTTTACACTACAACAAGAATAACCTGAAGGCAGCATGGGATATTTTGAACTGTCAGAGGCTTTCGTGAGGCAGAAGTTCTGGCTGGCCCCATGTAGCCTGAAAGGCCTGCTGACGGGCTGCATGTTCATCATCTAAGGCCCATCTCAAGTAAATTGAGAGAGCTTAATTATCTCTGGCTTGACCACCATCGGGTGAATTTCTTTAGCTACAGTAACTCAGCAGACTGTCTGTTATGGCTTGTAGTGGTTTGTATGTGGGTAGAAGGAGCATCTATGCAAATGAAATTATACGTTTTTTGAAATGAAGGTAGTGTTCTGTTGTGATACACTCTTAGAACTAGAGAGACCTTAGTATGAGTTCCACCTTGTGATTTTCATGGAACTTAACATCCCTGGAAATGTTGTCTCCTATAGGATGAGATATTTGGCCTGGATGGAAAGTTCTTTCGAGTGAGTGGACTGAGCTGTGGGTACTCTCGGTGGCTCTTCTGATGTGATGATATGTTCTTTTAGCCAATAGGGCCTTTGGCAGGCGTCATACTGTCACTGGTACAAGTGCCTACTTTTTAATATTCTAACTTGGGTCTGGTTTTCATTATTTATTCTTAAAATGTTACAAATTAAAATTTAATATTTGGCAAAGCTAGTACACATTGATTGAAATCACACGTCAAATTTTATTAGCTTAACATCAGATGTTTACTCTTTTGGATGTCATGGAACGGTTCTAGTAAGTGGGTAGTGGATTGGGGGACTTGAAGACATTCAGTGTTGAGGCACTGAGGAATTTCCTTCTTTCACTGAGGATGTCCTTTAAAATGTACTAAAGTATAGGGAGATTACTTAAAAAAAATTCTCATACATCTTTGTCTTTTATAACAATGGACATATTTGTCGTTATTTCTTCAGTCCCTGTTAATTCCCCTGATTCTTTTCCCTTTCCATTTTAAAAATGTAAATCCTTTGAAACATATTGTTCTCTGCGTAGGGGAGCTTCTGGAGGACCTTACAGTCTACAAGAGTCCTCCAGATGCTCCTGTTTGCAGGTAATATTATGTTCATTACATCAAGCCCTAAAACATTGCAGAGCCTCCTGGAAGAGATCTGTAATTATTCAAAGGCATTTGGCCTAGCCATCCACTCAGGAAAGTCCATGTAGATGCAAATTTCTGTTGTCTAGATTTCAACATGTTTCTGAATGGACACTATATAGAGTTTGTCCAAATGTTTGGGAAAAGACCTAGATGGGGAATGAGCTGAAAAGGAAGAGAGTGGGGTAGATTGCTTTTGGAAAATTGCAGAGTATTTTTAATGACTGCAAGTACAAAGCCAAAGCCCATCTTTTCTATACAGACATTTTGCTGGTGTTGGCAAATGACAAGAAGACCTGGAAAATCACTGCCTCTGAAGAGCTAAAGTTAAATGTCACACAAAGTGTAATGGAAAGGCTCCTGGTAGGAGAGAGCAGACTGCAGCATATAACCAGTGAGGAAGTTGGAAGAACAGGAGACAAAGATATCATCAAAGAATTGTTTGACAGAAAGAGAGTTTCTCGTTGGGCTTGCTCCTTGGGCTAGAGTGAGGGATGACAAGTGGATGGCTAGAGTGTTCCACTTGGGATCCTAGCAGTGTTAGGAGAAAGCAAGGAAGTCTCTAGCATATTGGGTAGACCTCATGCAGCACTTTTGTAGAGAATTTGGATAGGACTGGTAGGCATAGATAGTTGCAATCTGCATCTTGGGGAGAACTCCTGAATTGATGAGATCTTTTATCTATTTGACTTAATTATTCCTTGAGGCACTTCTAGTGTCCAGATTTGCCTTACTTGACTTATCCTACCTAAAGGAGCCTTTTTTTTTTTTGGTACTTGAGACCTTTACTCTAAAATAGAGTTCAAAATACAGGGTTACCTTTTACAAAATGGATTTATTTTTGAAAAATTGGGCATAATTGTTATTTCAATAAAGTAATATTGAAATATATTAGGGGAACGTAGTATATGGGGAAACCATTTGGTGACTAATGTAATTTTCTTAAATTCATTGCCTCTAAATTTATCTCTTTTGAAAGTTATTTTCAGTCAGGTTCCATATCTATATGGCATTGTGCTCCATAAGATGTCTCTGTGTATACAAGCTCTTGAGTTACTGCATATCTTATAGCAAGAGTAGGGGCCATTTTCCCTCTCAATGGTGATTTCTACATGAGGGGAAAACGAATCCAAGGTTATATGAACAAAAAGTAGCTTACTTTGCTTCCCTTCCTCTCAAAAAAGAGGAATGAAAAACATCTAATTTTCGAATTAAGAAGAAAGGCCCCCTTTCACAAGGATTGCTGAAAACTGTCAGAAACTAGGTTTTGACAGACATTTACACAATATATCATAATAATTCAGAATGGATACGTGGCATGAATGTTAAAGATTACATCATGCACAGTTTATAAGAGAAGTAAATTTGGGTACCTTTCATATCTATGATTAAACAAGGAATAGAAGTGATAGATAATCAGGATTGTGTTCAATTTAAAAGTTTTTGTATGACTAAAATGCATTCAGACTAAGAAGGGAAGTGGTCAGTTGGGAAAAATCATATCAAATATCTCTGATATGCAAGATATATAGGCAACTTGCAGAAATATGTAAGTCCAAAAGCCATTCCCTAATCAATAGGTGATCAAAGGATATGAACAAACTGTTCTCAAGAGAATGTACACTGTTTACAACCATATGAAAGAGTGCTCCAAATCGCTAGTAAAAAGAGAAGTGCAAAACAAAAAACTCTAGAAAATAGCCAAAGATCACAAAATATGATTAGTGGTCAGTGTTAAGAAGCATTGTGGAAAGATGGGCACTATAATTCAGTGTTGGTAGACCTGTGACTTCATCTTGCCATTCTGGAAAGCAACTTAGAATCGTGCTGAGAAAGTGACTAAATATCCTCTTCACTTTCTCACTAATCCTCAATTTCTCCCTGTCTACTGGCTGCTTCCTTGGTGCCTACAAACAAATCCACGTTTCCCTAAAAAACATTTACTTACTCCTAAGAGCATGGCTAGCTACTGTCTCAACCCTTTTATAGCCAAAAATAAAGTGGAATCACAATCAGTGGTTCCACTTTTCTTTCTTCTCACCCTCTTCTAAATCCTCTGTAGTGGCTTCTGAAACTGCTACTCCCTGTTACCAGTGATCTCAGTCGTCATTCTTCTTGACTTCTCTGCAACCTTTAGCACTGTCAGTTACCTTTTTCTCTAGGTTTTTGGCATATTGCTCTCACATTGTTCTCATTCTACCTGTCTGATTGTTTTCTTCAAGACCCAGCTCAAAACCCACCTTCTTCTGGAGGTCTTTCCTGGTCCCTTTTTGTGCTCTTCCCTGAGATTAACTCCCATTTATACTCTGTAGATACTTTATATCTATCATTTTTTGTAGATCTCCCCCTTCAGGACTGTGAATTATTTTTGATCAGTTATTGATTAAGTATATCAAATATTTTTGATAACCCTGGTTTCTGGATTCCATTCTACAGGTATCTTTTTTGTTGCCTTTATTTAGGTGGTGTGGTGATCTGGGATTCTATTATTACACATACCAGCTAGATGTTGATATAATTATTTCCAGTGTCTTTAGGTCTTCAGTAGTTTTCTCAAGTAGCTTGGTTTTATTTGACACCTGACCTTATTTGATGTCTGTAAGAGTCAGCACTGCACCTTTCTTCTTATGGTCCTTACTGTGGTCTTGACCGCAACATACCTTAATGTATGAAGATCCTGAAAAATTTGTAGACTCTTTGTCAAATATTGTGGGATAATGTGTTTATTCATGATGGTTACTGCTGATGTCAGCTTTTAAAAAAAATGTCCTTTTTGATATAGTTGGCTTATTTATGCCTTCGAACTCAAAAAGAACTTTTTTGACATTATGTTTTTAAAATGTCCATCTCCTTTCAAAGTCATTCTACACACTGGCATTGTTTACTATCCATTTCATTATTAGGTAGTACTTGTAAATATGAAATTTCAGTGCCTCTTCAACTTTGGATGTAAGTATTTGGATCTTTGGATCTAAGTATTTCCTAGATTTCCGCTTTAATTTCAGAATGAAGTAATTTCTTATGATTTCCCTGCATTGATCTCCAAACATCATTATGTAACTTAAAGGTAAGAATATTATTTCCAAAAAGAGGTATGACGTCCTTGGCTATAACTGGTCAAATGTTTCCAATTTTATTTATTATAATATGGTACTGGTACATAAATAAAACAGTATATTTCACTTACAGTGTGCCTCTGTTTAGTGATCAAGAGTATCTGAACACACACATTTCCAGCAAATGGAAATATTGGCAAGTCTGTTATATTGTTGTGTCTTGCCTTTTGGTGGTACCAGAACTGAAGGAATACAACTGACTCTGCTGTTCTTTGGGTTAAGCTGATTATCAGCAATGGTTTTGAGTAAGGTCAGCCTGCTATGTCACCTCTCTATTCCTTAGATATGTAGGAAGGAGCTGTGTCATGCTGGCAGCTGGTCTAATTGGGAGTGTCACCAGACTATTACCTCTTATTCTTCTTCTTGATCTTTTTTGAAGAGGTTCAGGTAGAAATGGTCAAAGATAAGTTGTATTTCTGCTATTATTCTTATATATTTAATGTTATGTAAACTGTTGCACAAGTGAATAAAATGATTGCTTTTTATAATTGAATAAGAATATTTTGATACAAATTTGCCTTCTGAAGGCATGCTGAAAGTATAGTAGCAGAAAAGACAGTAATGATGCTATGTATTTTTCATGTTCCCACATGGTTTTAATTTCTTCCACTAGTTCTCTGTATTTAGAAAGCCTTTTATTCCACATAGTTTGTAGATTTGTTATTCTTAAATTTTTTTTTGATCAGTGTAGTGTCTTGTTGTGAGCAACAGTTTTGTTCATAATGATGCTCCAGTTCCAGTACAGTGTTGTTGACAACAACAGCAACTTTATAGTACAGGAATTTGTCATCTTTTAATTTATAAAGGATAGCAAGTGCCTGATGCAGTTAGCTTCTAATCACTTGATCATGTCTTTCTGGTTACCTGGCAGATGCTAAATTTTGCAACCTGCTATAATACGTTACATTTTCCACCACTTCCTTTCATAATCTATATCAATCAGTAATCCTGGACTTCTTAAAGAAAAAACCTTCCTATAATTTCTAGTGGCAGTGACTTGATCCTGACCTGCTCTCACAATCTCCTCTTTTTCTGTAAATCTGTATGATGCAGCCGTTTATTTGCTGCTTCTTTGTGAACATAGGGGTTGAACTCATGTGGATGTTGTCTCTTGAGTGAGTTGGAGGTGGTTCTAGTGCCAGAACATTGTTCAGCTACAATGTTGGCACAAAATGAGGCACTTGCAAGTCATGAAACAGTTAACAGAAAGAGATTTACTTTGCACCAGCACAGCAAGGATATGCTACAGGGATACAGTTCTTCTCATCTCCATATGGAAATGTTTTTGGACATTTGGGCAGGATGTGATGAAGGACAAAGTGACTTGAGTGGCCTTTAGAAATCCACAACTCAGAGGACCTTACTGGACTTCTTATGCGGAGAGATGACTAGAAGCCACTCTGGGGAAGGTGAGGCCTGTCTGGTCCCAGGGACAATTTTATTTCCTTTTAATCCCTGTTAAAGGAAGGAAGGGAGAACTGGATCTACCATATGTTATGAGTGGTAGGAAAAAAGTTACATCGATAAATCATTAGTCCTGTCGTGGAGTGCCTTTTAATTCCACATTTGGGACTTAACTATTTCATAGACTTCAACTAGAGTTAAACCACTTTTAATTACATTTGGCAAATCGATCATGTGTGTTATAATCCTTTACCATTGCTTCGTGCAATGATCTTTGCTTGTGCCAGAGTTCATTATGTGGGGTTTTTATCTTTCCGTGTGTTCTGAGAATATCAGTTCTCTCTCTCCTTTTTTGGCGAAGAAGCATTAATCTTTCTGTATGTTCCTTAGGGTTACAGGACCAAAATTTTGTTTGTCTTGTCTGGGTTTTTGTCCTGACACTTTCCAAAAGTTATCACCATCTATTTTGTGGTTCTGAAGGTATAAACACTAAAACTGTTGCTGCATAGTGCTAATTGCTTTAAATGTATTATTTCTCTTTAGCCTTGATTACAGGATCTCAGTAAGTCTCTTAACATTCATTCATGGTTTTTTACTTGATAGTTTTATACTTGGATCTCCAGATTATTATTATCTAGTTCTTATCTTTTTTTTTCCAGTCGAGTTCAGATTGCAACAACATTGCAGATCCATTGTTATTTGTTATTCTTTGCCTTTAATATTTTACCGACTATTCCACAAGTGAATGCAATAACTGCTTTTTGTAGTTGATTAAAAGTTTAGGATGTAAGCTCGTCCTCTGTAGACTTAATGACAGCATCCTCCCCACAGTTTCAATAGCAGACAGGATGACAGGGATGATAGGCATCTCATCTGGTTCTCACATTTTGATATACTCTGCTGGATTTCAGTGTTTTGAAAGGTTTTCATTCCCTGTAGCTTGGAGATTATGAATATTTGGTAAAGGATAACTATTCAGATGTTAAGCCTTTATGATCATTATGTGTAGGCACTTGTGGACCACAGTTCTGTCTGTAATGGTGCTCCAGGTCCACTGAAGTTTATTGGTTGAGTTCTCCAGGATATTTTGAGTTAGGTAGCTGTGGTATGGGAATATGTCATCTCTCAGTCAATGTAAGGTACAGAGCTTCTGATACATCCTTGTCTTGCTAGGGATTAGTAGATGTTTGATTTTCATAGCCTGAAATAATGTGTTTTTATAACATCTATCCTTTCTTGCAAAATCCATATTGATCCCTAAAATCTAGGCTCCTTAAGGATAATCATTCTGTAGTTTTCAGTGGTGGCGACATCTCCTGAATTACCATCATAAACCCTTCTCTTTCCAAAAACAGATTGGTGTGACTCAGCTGTTGGTTTGCTTCTTTATTGACATATTCTTGGCCAAGTCTGAGGGTATGTTGTACATGGACAGCTTTTAGATTCCACTGTTTCATAGGCTCTGCCTGGAGTTAAGCCACTTACAGTTATATTTAACAAATCCAGTGGTGTTTACCTATTATCAGCCTTTACTAATGCTTCCTAAAGTGAGTTGTGCTTTTTCAAAGAGAGTACCTGAAGTCTTTTGACCTGCTTATTAGTTACTTCAAGATTTTTGTTGTTGTTGTTGAGGAAGTGTTATCTTTATATAGCTATCTTATGGTGATGGCCCCTAAGTTTCATTAATATTATATAGGTTTTTCCTAGGATACTTCTCTTCCCTGCTCTTCTCTCATAATTTCACTGGTATAGATTTGAAACCTGAGTCATCTAGCACTCGTCATTTATTCTCATCCCATATATCCAGCCAGATGCCAAGTCAGTTATACTTTTGCAAAGTCTTTTCCATCCATCTTCTGTCTCCTCACTGGGCCAGCCACCACTTTAGGTCAGGCCATGATTTCCTTTCACTTAGACCCATGTTACAGTCTCATAATTGACCTGTTTGCTTCAAGTCTCTTTCCTTTCTAAACATCCTCCATACTGCTGTGAAAGTGATGTTCCAAAATGCAGGCCCGAGGCATTGTCACTCCCCTGTGTCTCTAGGATCCAGTACAAATTCTCTTTGTCTTGTAAAGGTCTTTACAACCTGCTTCAACCTACTTTTTCCAGATTTATTATGCATGTATCACTGCCTTTCATGCATTCTACAATCTAAACACACTAACCTTCATGCTGTTTTCACATGGGACATTCCTTTTTGGATATCTGACCCTTTTCACAGACTGCTGCCTGTGCCAGGAATGTCCTTCCTCACTTCCACCTTTTAGAATCCCTAGTTTCCTTCAGAACATAAGCTTAAATGTCATACCCTATATGAAGCCTTTCCTGATGCTTTACCTTCCTCTCAGGTGTTAGTGACTTCCTTGTGATAATTATCTCGTGTGTACATATATGTGCATGCATATGTGCATATACACACATATGTACACAGATATGCACAATGTAGCATAATGTATGTTTGTATGTAGTCTCTAATAGAACATAAACTTTTTGGGAAAATGGATTACTTCCTTTTTGTCTTTGTATGCATCATGTGTAATATTTAATTAGTGAATGTTTAATTAATGATTATTATATGATTGCTCCAGCGCTCGTTGATCTCCTTCTGATTTAATATTCACGATCTACTGTTGGTATCATAGATGTAGAGTCTAAAGGGATTAAAGAGCTCTAATTCCCCATTTCAGAGATGAGAAACAGAACTTAGAGAGGCTAAATTACTTGCCCAAGTAACTTCAGCTGGGTGGGACTTGAACCCAAATTCCCTGACTTCAAATCCAGCGATCTTCCCACTGTACCCTCTTGTCTTCCTTTGTGTCTCTATTTTTCTATATTGTTTTAATGAGTTGATTTTTCTTCCCTGCTACTTTGTGAGTTATTTGAGGGCATTTGCCATGTTTTCTGTTTCTTCTTTATCCTCTGTAGTGCTCTGTAGCTGCTTTGTTGCTTAATTGGTGGCCTTAGGAGGATGACCACAGGATTAAGGGAAGCTCAAAACTGGTTCTACCCAATTAAGAGAATCGGTTCTTTCACATTAACCCTGAAACCTTGGGTGACCTGTAAAAAGTTTATAGCATTAGTAGTTAGGTCTTCAGTTCTTTAGTTTTTAAGGTTTCTGAAAATTCAGTTTTTCAAAATATTTTGACAAAATACAGTGCTTGAGGGATGTTTTAGTAAAGATAATCCCATAAACATAGGATCACAGATTTAGAATGGTAAAGGGACCTTGGAGGTCATTTAATACAGAAGTGTCAAATTTACTTCTCTGGAGTGCTGCCTGAACCAAATTAAAATGTAATTGGGAAGTGTTTAACTAAATAAATGAAATACAATACAACATAGGTAATGTTAATTTGTGGTTTTCTAAGGCAGTAGAGGGCTGGAATGGATTGTTTTTGTTTGAGTTTGAGACCCCCGATTTAGTACAACGCCTTCATTTTAAGTTGATACTGTTAGCATTGTTGAACACTGATTTCATTGGGGTGCTGACCTTTCTTTACATGCTAACCCGCTTTCCTAAACCTGGTTATCCCAGATTACTCTAGGAATGTTTTATTGTTAGCCAGGCTTGTCTCTACTTTTCTCGATTATTGAGGGTTTTCATAAGCTTTTTGCTGAAAGTTAATCTGCCCCAGCCTGTAGGATTTTGCTATTTTTCTAAGAGGCGCACTGACAACAGAAGCACCTTACATTTTGAGTCAGCACTGTGCATTTAATTTAATGAAATTAAAACTGCTTCTGTACAATATTGTTTTCTTAATGATTGATTCGTATACTAACTGGAGAAACAAAAAATAGGGGAAAAACCTCATGAGTACAGGCGATATCAGTTTTTGTGTATTATGTTATATATAGTTCGTATGCTAAGTTCATATGCCCTTTACACCCTTGAGAATACTCTTGAAGGTGTTTGCTTTTAGTTGACATGGCATATGATAGCTACCGTTTTTGGCACTGTCTTTCCTGTAACTTTGTTTTATATTTCTATTGGTGATGTTATTGCCAAATTATGATTAAAAAACTTTTGCAATATAAAAATTTTGTTTTCCATTTTGTAGTCACTGGATTGTATTTTCTGAAGCCATATTTTATTTGTCAAATAAGATGTGCTTTAAGGAGAAACTACAATTAATGCAAAGCATTTGTAGAAATAAAACCAGTTTTGAAAGTTCATTTTAATAGTAACACCTTTGCATATGCAGCAGCATACTTAGCTGTGCACGTGTCTGCTATACTGATGTAGGAGCCTCAATTCAGTATGTACAGACTTGGCTTTATTTACATTATATAAACAGTTGCCAGTAAGTCTTTTCCACCTTGCCTTGGTGCTCAAATAGCCTTTTATCGTCAGGAAATTAGTAAGGGTAGGGAGGGAGTACTTATTTTTACAGCTATTAAGCTCATAAAAGTTAACATAAAATAGCAAAGATGATTTCCAAATTCATTTATGCCTTGAAATACTTTCTTCTCTGAAATATTTTCTTCTGTCTCCTCAGAGGCTTTTTATACTCCACACCTATCCCCCATGCTACGCTAGTTTTTTTTTTTAAGAATAATAAAGTACTACTCTTGCCTCTATTTTAATATGAATATTAAGAGTGGATATTTTTGTAGTACTTTGAAGTTTGCAAGATCTACATGTTACCAGCTAATTCTATTAAGTTACATTAAATCTACTAATATAAAAAGTATAACTGGTAGTGTACTCGTTATGTAGATGAGGAAACTGAGGCGTGACTGAAAAATGTCACATGTGTGTAACAGTTTATATTTTAAGATTTTGTTTGGATATTTGTTCCATAGTTCATTTGACTGTACCAAATTTATAATGAAAAGGGGTATACGTGTTTCTAGCTATGTTATGTGACTCTGTGTGTATGTGTGTGTATATGTTTACACATAGGAGGTTATTGCAATTTTGAGATAAATTTAGTTGTTTTTGTTACTACTGCTATTTAAAGTATCATATGAAATATTATCTTTAGGCTTACTAGAAGGTAGAATTTCCTAAGGAAATACTGTAGGGAATCTGAAGAAAAATAAATTTTGATTTTAAAGTATGATTATTCTTTATTGAACATACTGCTAACATAATATGTAAAAATTACATGTGCATAATTTTTATATTTAATTTGTTTTTACATTCATTTCAGAGTGATTTCGAAATAGCATTTATTTTGTTTTCAGTCATTTTTCAGTTGTCTGACTTTTCGTGACATCATTTGGGGTTTTCTTGGCAAAGATACTGGAGTGGTTTACCATTTCCTTCTCTAGCTCATTTTAAAGATGAGGAAACTGAGGCACACAGAGTTAAGTGACTTGCCCAGGGTCACACAGCTAGTTCCCATTTAATTTTTTTATGCCAACTAGTGATATATCGACGAGCCTTGATGGGGAAAGTCGCCATGTGGAAGGGATAATTGTTTTAACTTTTATTCTAAGTGTTTTGGCATTAATAACAAGGTACAGAATTCCTGAAATCAGATTTATTTGCCCCTTATTAAGTACTTATCATGTGTGAGTCTTTCTAATCAATCAACAATAATCAGCAAAGTTTATAAGCACTTGCTATGTTCCAGGCACTGTACTAACCCTAGGTATAAAAAAATAGTAAAAAAAAAAAACCAACCAAAACCCAAAAAACAGAAAACCAGGAAAAAACCCAACCAAACCATGGTCCCTTCCCTCAAGAGCTCACGTTCTAGTAGATGGGACAACTTGCAAAGAACAAAATGTGAGACCTCAGAGAAAGCTGCAAAGAGGGATGGGGATGCTTAGAAAGGCATACTGCAATAGGTAGTGTTTGAGCTGAGTTTTGAAGGAAGTCAGGGAGGAAGCCAGGAGGAGGTGGAAGTGAGGAGGGATGGCATTGCAGCCGAGAGGGACAACCAGCAAAAAAAAAAACAGAATCAGAAGATGGAGTGTTCTATGTGAACATCAGTATGGCTAAAGCTGATTCATACAGTGTGTGGAAGAAGGCTAGGAATGTAGGAAAGGGCATAGTAAAGAAGGGCCATAAAAGCCAAACTTTTGAATCTGTGGATAATTGGAAGCCACTGGTGTGTATTGGGTTAGGGCGATGTGCTCAGACTTAAGTGCAAAGAAGATTGGCAGCTGAGTAGAGGATGGGCTAGCGTGAGAAGTTTCCAGGCTGTGAGAATAGGCCAGGTGCAGGTGATGAAGGACATCTATGAGGATTGTGGTTAAGTGAGCGGAGGGAAGGGAATGCATAAGAGAGTTAGTGTGAAGGTAGAGTCAAAATGAAATAGCTGCTCGGTGATCCAGAATCTTCGCTGTGTTGGTGTTGGTCCTGAAAATAGATACAAAATGAACATTTTTTCTTCCTTTAGTAGTTACAATAAAAACTTGAATATGAATGAAAGCAGAGATTTATTTTAGTCCATCCTCATCATTTCACAGAGAAGGAAAGTGAAGTCTAGATACTGAGGTAGTAAGCGATCAGAAGGCTGGATTTGAACCCATGTCCTTTGATTCAAAAGCCAGTGCTCTTCAACTGTACCACACTACCTCTTGACTGAAAACAAATGAGCAAAAAAGCCAACATTTATATAACACTTACTATGTACCACACGCGGTGCTAACCACTTTACAATTATTATCTCATTAGATCCTCACGGCAACCCTGTAAGGTAGGTGCTATTATTATCCCCATTTTACAGATAAGGAAGCAGAGGCAGACAGAGGTTAAGTAACTTGCCCAAGGTCACACAGCTAGTAAGTTTCTGAGGCTGGATTTGAATTCAGGTCTTTCTGACTTCAAGCCCAGTGTTCTATTTACTACCCCACTAAGTACTGCAGTACCCAGCTGGCTCATCCTTAAGAAATTTCTATTCTGTTTATTGAATTTTTTGCATAAGTGAAAAGATATGTAGCATTTGTTTTTGTTTTTATTGTTCATTAAAAATCTTTCTAAAATCCATTAGCTGAACAAGTTTGGCACTAGAGATGAGAGAATGTGCCTTTCCTCCTTTTATTGGGTAGGCTGGAATGTTAAATCTGTTGTCATGTATCATTATTATTTGAAATGTTTTTTTATTTTGAAATCTTTGTCACAAGGGAGGAGTTACTAGGTATGGGAAGTGGGAAGGGATATGTTGAAAATGAATATGATATAGGTATTTAAAAATGAAATCAGGAAAAGTTTAAAAATTCAGGTTATTTTCAGTGGCGGTAGAATACAGCTATGATTTAATTTTTTGAAATTTGATAATAACTTACATTTATAAAACTCTTAGAATGCATTGCCTCATTTGAGTCTTAAAACTACTTGGTGACGTAGATACTGTTGTTATCCCCTATGGAGGGATGAGGAGACTGAGGACCATGTGACTAGTAACAGTTTTGAACGACGTCTTCTGGCTTCAAGGTTTATTGCTCTTATGGCCCTAGATTCAGTTGTGATTGTATAGTACTGTAGAATTAGAACATTTACAAAATTGGGCTGAATTTGTACTAATCCTAGTGTATGTTCTGGAAGGTTTTTGTTTAAAATTTTAAAAAATATTACCTTACTAATGATTTTCTTTCTCTGCTAAAAATCTAGTTTAGAAAAAATATCGTGATTGTTTAAAGAGTGTCAGTTAGGTTAGTTTTGGTTAACTAAAGTTGTACTATATTATTACCAGGATCACGTTTATAAATTGTTACTAATCAGTTATTTTAGGTCATAATTTTACTGCTAGTATATTGATGTATAAGTGGCTTTATAGTTCATTTACTTGCATCTATTTTTGTGGCTACTGTATATTTATAAGAAATATTAATATAAATGTAGATATTGATGGGCAAGCATGGTCAGGTTTTGATTTACATGATTGGAGGGAATTTTCAAATCAATAAGATCACAGGTCCATTTGAGTAATTATATCCTAAGACTCCATTCTGATAAAATACTTGAAAAATATTTTTATGTTTGTAAAGACCTGTGATGTGATGTTACATAGGTAGAGTCTACAAGAACACTGGGTAACTTTCATACCATAAGGAGTATCAGACTAGGGCTCTGGAAACAGTACTTCCAGAATAGGGTGGAAGGGTGCAGCTAGGTGGCGCAGTGGATAGAGCACTAGCCCTGGATTCAGGAGGACCTGAGTTCCAATGCGGCCTCAGACACATAACACTTACTAGCAGTGTGACCCTGGGCAAGTCACTTAACCCCATTGCCCAACCAAAAAAAAAAAAAACAACCCAAAAAACCAAAAACAGAATAGGGTGGAAGATTTTAAAAATGAATCATTTGATATAAAGAAGCGAAGGGATATTTTACTTGCTATAAGTTTTTGATCTAAAAGAAAAATCAGTAACAGTCAACTGAACAATACAAACCCTACCAAAAAGTCACTTAGTTTCCATCAACACTGCAACATTCTACAGTAAAATAATATGCTCTCTTTGGGTGTTCACATCTTGTAGTCTAACACTTTGCAGAAATTACTGGCTTTAAGAAATGAACAGATTGTTTGGGGCTAAAAGAAGAAGCAGAAATCCAGCAGAGACAACTCAGAATGCTGTAACAATGAATTAATAGAGACTTATAATTTTGGAATATTTATGTAAATAATGAGAACGGGTCGATTTTAGGTATAACATTTTGAAAAGCAGTTCCCTGATTTACAAATTCTACAAACACTTATTTTAGATATAGTAAGTTTCTTGATAGCGATTGATACCTATCTCAAGGAGTTTAACAGCAAGAAAAGACGCACCACAGAAAAATTTCATAGCTGCCTTACGTATGATAACAAAACACTAGAAACAAAATATGTGTCAAATGATTGGGGAGTGGCTGAACAAATTGTGGCTTGTGAATGTTATAAAATGTTACTTTGTCATTAGAAGTAACGAATGTGAAGACTAGGAAAAAATTTAGGAAAATTTTTATAAAATGATACAGAGAGAAGAAAGTAGAGGCAAAAGAGTAAGTATGCAATGACTGCAATAATGCAAATCAAGTTAAGATGGAGGGAAAGATCATTCTGGTAAAAATCAGTATCACTGTTAGTATACTGTCAGCATTAAAGAACATATCCTTTCTGTTGGTATACAGCCTACTGTTTTTAGGACATGTGCTTTGCAGGTTGGGTATTTGCTGGATGGAATATATTGTATCAAAGCAAAATGCATCAGTAAATTAAAATAAAAAGTTGGTTTTCTCTTCTACATCACCTTCACTCCCCATCTAGAGTAGGAAATGCGCTAAAATAAATTTAAACCTTAAATCATGTAATTTTACTGTTGCCGACATATCTAGTCTACCAAAGTCAAGTCAAGAAACATTTATTAAACACCTGCTGTGTGCCAGATAGTGTGCTAAGTGCTGGATTTATATATGTAAATACATGTTTATATATAGTACATATATGCAGATTGATATGTATACCTTACATACAAACCTAAGAGAGATGCCTGTCAGCTTTTGAGAAAAGTCAGAGTAGAGCTCCATGTAAGAGAGGTTATAGAATTAGTGTTGATAGTCAAACCTGGAAAGTACAGAGAATTCATGAATTGTGATACTCTATATTGATTTGAGGTATCCTACTATGAAAGCAGAAAGCAGTATTTGAATTGTAACACTTGTAGAAAATTCTACTCATTTTCCTTTACAGCTGGTACAAATCTGGTCTAAAACAACTAAATGTTTACCCTTGACAGTGCACGTGTAAATGCAACTTTAATGAATTTAATAATTGTTATTTACTGATTTTGATACTGAAAAATTAAGTACATTAAGGCAGTGTCTGCATTATAATTCTTCAACTTTCTTTGTTGTTCTAATACAAAATTGTTTGCTTAAGTCATGAAACAATATAGATAGCAAGGGATGAGATCAAATAGTGAAAACATTTCTGCACTTATATACAAAACTGTAATCGAATTCCCCCTTTCTCCTCCAATTCTCCAGCAGGAATGTAGTTGCTGTGCTTATGAGCAAAGCCGAATTGAAATAGCTCAAAAGAAATACAAGATGCACAAATTGAGAGAATCCACCCCAAATGTTCACATGGGCTTTTTGTGCTTGACCTGTGGTAGAACATTCCGAGCTCGTATTGACCTGATCAACCACCGTCGGACGCACTGAAACTTGCCTAGCCTAGTGATGTCATTTTGGTCCTCTTCGAGAGCGAAGGCAACAACCACCCAGTAGTTTCTCAATACCCCAGGGCCATTAGTGGTAAACTTTTTAGGGTGGTGTTAAAGGATTTTCCCCTACAAAGCTTTTTCTTCTGGACAGTGAAAACTTCTCCTCTTAGCTGTAGAGTATTAAGATCTTCACATCAAACTAATTCAGAGTCACAGAATTTGAGAGTTGGTAGGGACCTGAGTGAACATCTAGTTCAACTTGTGATGTGCCAGTAAATGTTTAACAACTGACTCTCAGGGTGGGGGGAAATGTACATATGGTAGATTTTTAAGTTGGATATGCATTAGTAACATTTTCATATCACTTTTGTAAATCTAGACCAGGCGTTGGCAGACTATGGGTGGAGGACCAAATCAGGCATGTTTTTGTATGGTCTTAATTTTTACATTTTAAAATACAACAAACTTTTTTTTAAAGGCAGTTGGGATTAGTGACTTGCCCAGGGTCACACAGCTAGTAAGCGACAAGTGTTTGGTCTGAGGCTGGATTTGAACTCAGGTCCTCCTGACTTCCGGGCTGGTACTCTATCCACTGTGCCACCTAGATGCCCCAAGAAACCTTTATTTTTAAAAATATTAAAAAACAAAACCCCAAACTAAAAACCCTTTGGCCTGTTCAGACTGTATGAAAACAGGCACAGGCTGGATTTAGCCTAAGGACTGTAGTTTGCTGACTCCTGGTTAGACAGTCAACAAAATAATAAATCAGGTCATGATTTGCTTATTTCCAGGGTATGTTGAGCACTTAACAATTGGCTCTCTTGAGCTGATTCTGGAAGCCTCCATCACATCCCTGAGTTGAACCTATGGACTCCTCCCTAAAAGATATCCAACCAACTATCAAAATTGAAGTCAAAAGGCTTTTAATTCTGCCTCTGATTGAAGCCCTCCAAGGAAGAGGACTTCTCTATCTTTTGAGGCAATCTATTCTACTTTTTGCCAGTTATTGTTGGTAGGACTTCGTTTTAGAGCTGAGCCCGGGATGGTCGTGTTTCATTCCCCTCTTGCTGTGCTTCTGACTTGTCTAGACTTTGCTGTCATTCCTCTATTTGAGGGCCTCTTCCCTCTATCCCCTTAGCTTTTCAGCTCTCTTTTAGGCATTGTGTTTCCCCATTTAAGGGCAGTGACTGTCTTTTTGCTTGTATTTGTACCTGCAACCCTTAATGTAGTGCCTGACATATAGTAATGCTTGATAAATGTTTGTTGCCTTGCTTTAGGAAGTTTTTGTCCTGACATCAAGTCAGATGGACTCTGAAGGTTCTGTGCATTGTCCCCGGATCTATCCTTTGGAGACAAACAGGAAAAAAAAATCTCCACATGACAGCCTTAACATATCTTTGAAGTCAGTTGTCCTGTTCCCTCCGAGTTTTCTCTAAGTTAAATGTGCTGAGTGCTTTCAACCAATCCTTATGCATCATGAGCTCAAGGCCCTTCGCCAAGCATCCTGGTTACCCTTCTCTGAACACTCTTATCAGTGTCCTTCTGAAACCACGGTGCCCACAATCGAACAGAGTGTGACTGATGAGCTCTGACGAGGCGCAGTCACCTCCCTATCCTGGGAAGCCGTTCCCATCTTAATGTAGCACAAGTGTGCATCAGGCTGCTTTGGCTGCCATGTCAGACTGTTGGCTCATTGAACTAAGTTTTACTCCTGATCATTTTCAGAACAACTGCTGTCTAATCACGTCTCCGCCATCTTCTGTAAAGCTGTTTTTGCACCCATACGGAAGAATTTCCATTTATCCTTAATGAATTTCATCTTCTCCGGTTGCTTCATCAGCCCAGTACACTAGCCATAAAGATCCTTTTGGATTTTGATTTTTTCTTTCTTTGTGTTAGGTAACCCTCCCAGCATGGTGTCGGCAGCAGATTTGGAGAGCATACTGTTATGCATACCATTTATGTTTTTGTCCAAGTTAAAGATAAAAAGCTAAACGGTTCAGATCCCTGGGACATTCCACTGCAGACCTCATTGACATTGGACCATTAACTAATTCTTGAGACTGGCCAGCCAGCCAGTTCAGAATCTATATAACTATATTATTGTCTAATCCATATCTGTATATTGTGTCTACTAGTATAATGTGGCTGTCACTGTTGTACAACGTTCTCCTGGTTCTGCTCACTTCACTCAGCATCAGTTCATACAAGTCTTTCCAGGTTTTTCTGAAGTCCACCTGCTCATGATTTCTTATGGAACAATAGTATTCCATTACATTCATATACCATAACTTGTTCAACCATTCCCCAGTTGATGGGCTTCCCCTCAATTTCCAATTCTTTGCCAACACAGAAAGAGCTGCTATAAATATTTTTATACATGTGGTCCTTTTCTCATTTTTCTGATCTCTTTGGGATGCAGCCCTAGAAGTGCTATTGCTGGATCAAAGGGTATGCACATTTTTATAGCTCTTTGGGCATATTTCCAAATTGCTTTCCAAAATGGTTGGATCAGTTCACAACTCCACCGACAATGCATTAATGTTCTGATTTCCCCACATCTTCCCCAGCATTTATAACTTTCTGTTTTATCATGTTAGCCAATCTTATCGGTGTGATGTGGTACCTTAGAATTGTTTTGATTTGCATTTTTCTAATCAGTAGTGATGTAGGGCATTTTTTTTCATATGACTATAGAGGGCTTTAATTTACCTTCATCTGAAAACTGCCTGTCCATATCCTTTGACCATTTATCCCTATAGTCTTTCAAATGTTACCAACCCTATCAGCTAGTTTTTTCAGGAAACAGAAACATGATGTCGTAGTAATAAGGGTCCTGACTTAGAGACCTTTTGTTTGTTAGCTAAATTTTGGACATTCACCTACAGACATTTGAGGCCAGGAGTTTTTACTTTTTGCTTGGATTTTGTCTCCTGTGACTTTCTGGATGTCTTAGCTGCTATTCTGACTTCATAGCTTTACAAAAATAATCTCCCTCTCCTATCCCTTTTAGTTTAAAGCACTTTTGATTTTATGTGAAAGTGCTTTGTAAATACGTTCTTACCAGCCCTTGTTAGGTACACTCCATCTCTGGCCAGGAATCTTTCATTCCTACATTGTAAGCCATGGTATAGAAAGCCAAATCCCATACTAAGATACCACCTTCTTAGCTAGCCTCTTCCTTCCTAAATTAATTTTTCATCTCTGCATCCATTTCCTTCAGGAGGCAACAGCAAGGAAATCATAACCTGTGACTTTGTGGTTCAGTTTTTGCCCCAGATTTCATAGTTGACAGTACTTTTTAGGTTTCTTCTGGAAGTGTCATTTTTTGCTCGCACAGATCACCGGAAGTGGTTAGTTTATATCCATTTTTATAAGTTGTGATATCCTTTTTGTTATATCTGTCGTCCAATGACAAATGAGATCAAAGGAGATAACATGCAGAAACATTTGGTTAAAATGACATTTTGATTTTGGCCATTAATGTTATTGTACGTGCCCTGGAGTACGAAAGACCTTTCTTGTCAAGACCATGCTCCTTTCTTTTTCTTATGACCCTTACTGTGAACTCTCAGTTGACAACTTCTGTGGTTCTAATGTATCATTCTTTGGAGGACAAGCAACTTGTTTTTACCCAGAGCATCTAGCTTTCTCCTTTTTTGGAAGAGCTTCGAATCTGTTTTTAAACTCTAATTGTATAGCTGTCCTTTTCCTTCCCATCATCTTTGATATATAACTGCATTTCCATTCATCATCAGATTCCTTTCTCCACCCCCCGCTCAAGTATTTCTTCTGTTTACTTTAGGACAGGGGTTTCTTGAACTGAGGTCTTTGACCTTTTAAAAAATATTTTGAAAATGATTTCCTTTGTAATCCTTTTATTTTATTCAGGTATTTAAAACCATTTTCTGGGAGGGGTTCACCATAATAGGCTTCCAGACTGCCAAATGGGTCCATGACACGAAAAAGGTTAATAGTTGCTCCAGGAGTGCTGCATTGTCCCTTATAGTTAGGTGTTATGAGGTATAGAGTCAGTAAGTCCTGAGTTAAAATTTCGCCTCATACACTTAGTAGTGGTTCAACCCTGGACAAGTCACCCAACAGCCGGTCTGCCTTAGTTTCTGAGACAGTAAAATAGGGATTATGATAGCTCTCTCCCTCCTAGGGTTGTTGTGAGGATCAAATAAATATCTTTTTAAAGCATTTAGCACAGTGCCTGGCCCATGTTTGTTCCCTTCCCCTTTGTCTCAGCATCTGGACTGTAGAAAAGGATTCTTTCACCATTTCTTCTAGGAGGGAGATCACCTTAAGTTTAGAGCAGACAGCATTACCCTAATGTGGTAAGAATACAAACTTTTTGCAGGATGCAAGTCGCTGCACAATTCCCTGTATTCTCCGTAATGCTTGAGATTTTCAGCCTTATTTCTTTAAATAACTTGAAGGTAATTATACCTAGACCTTAATCATCTGGTTAAATTTTTACAGCCAATTATCACCTCTGGATAGCTTGAGTACCCTAGGAATTCTTTTCTTTTGTCTCATCAAAGGTCACACCCACCTTCTCCTCTGCCTCTCACTAATAACCTCTTTTTCTCACCAGTTTGTCCCCTCCAACCATCCTATTTGATTAACCCTCTATTTGTTTTACTTTCCTCATTTATTTCTTACTTAACCTTGCCTGGATTTTGCCAATTACCTTATCCTTCTCTGTCTTAGCACCTTCTCAGATTCTACTCTGGCATCCTCCTTGATCTTATTCTTCCTTCAAACAGAAGTAGAAATCAGTATCTGGGCCTGGCAATTAATTGTTCTTTGGATTTTCCTCCATTTCTCCAAAGTTTTGTCAGATTTCTCCTTCCCAAACTCAACTTGACCATCTTAATTAGTCCAGACTTCTCCAAGTAACCCACATAATTTCATTCTCCTTATTCTGTTCAAGGTCTTCTTTCATCTCTCCATTCTTCTCCCAGCAATCTCCCAGGGAGAAACTCCCAAGAACCCCTTTTTCCTCTCATATCTGCTTGGTATTATTCAACAATCTTGATTCGGTACTTTCTGGTTATAACACTGTCAGCCACACCTTAAGGTTATAATCTGAATATATATCTTACTTGTTGGCAATTTTGACAGGTAAAAACTCCTTTAAAAATTATGCTAATAACCTAATAAAGAGCTCTCTGTGGTCAAAGTTTGACTTCCAAGAAACAGTGAAATCGGAAAGGATGGTTTAGCAGTAACCTTTTATTTCCTAGTGGTGCTGGTTTGGTCTGGTGATATTGCACAGCTATTGGTTGTTGCCTGGCACATAGTGGACATTTAATAAACGGTTTTTGACTGAATAAACTGAAGAGGGAGGCAAAAATGAAAAGGAAGAATCTTCTACTGGTTCTTGCCTTTGAGGTCAGGTTTTGAATGTCTGTTTGCTCTATGAGCATATATCAAGAGAAAAAGATGCCATCAAGGCATGCTTCTTCACACGTCTCTTTTATATGACCTGGGCTGTCCAGATTGTCTCTTTCCTCCCCAACCATTTAGAATTCTAAGAAGTCAAGCAAAATTATCAATGATAGCTGTTTAATGTTAGAAATAACATTCATTTTGGGTCCAATTTTGTTAGTTGATATACATGCGTATGACTTTGTGTGTACTTTAGAGTATATTGTGGTATTTTGCATAATCAATGTGTGTCGTACATTTTTATAGGACCGTGCAACCATTTGATTTGTTCACAACTTATGATGAATTGGATGTGGAGTCCTAGAAACAAAGCTTTTTGATATTGTCGTTGGAAAAGCTTTACAACGTGTCAGGACCATGAGCCTATCTTAAAACATTGGTTAGTTTAGGAATAACTGAAGCTGATGAATAAAGAAGCTAAAGTAGGTTTCATTTTGCATATTTTAAAACAAACATCTTTAAACCTATGATATTTACACTGCCTTTAAAAGAACTAGCATCAACAAATATTTCATTAATATGAGTTGAATTCCTTTCTCTTTTCTACCCTTGCATTCTTGGGGTGTGAAGGATCCCACAAAATGCTTCCCAGTGTTTTTCCATTCTATCACACATATCAGTTTCAAAGTTTGAAGTTCATAGATATAGATAGAGAGCATGATGTAAATATAAGCCTTTGGGAAAAAAAAGATGGTGGTCATGAAATGGAAGAAGAAAGGCAGAGATTACACAGCTGTTATAGAGAAGTTCAAATGAGTTCGTATTACCACCTTACTTTTCTCTTACATTAGACTTCATAAAGTTTTCACATATATTATTTTGTTTGATTTTTCACAGCAACTTGGGTAAGTATATAGTGTTAGATTTATCTTTAGTTTTTAGGTAAGGAAACAGGCAGAGAAATCCTGTTAATTAAGCAACATGGTGGAACAAGTGGGTGGTATAGTGGATAGAGCACCAGACTTGGAGGTAAGAAGATAGGAGTTCAGATTGGGCCTCACACACTTAATAACTGGGCAACCCACGTTTCACTCAACCACCGTTTGCCTCAGTCTCCTCAACCATAAAAGGGGAATAATAATAGTTTTTACCTCAAAGGGTTATTTTGAGGATCAAATGAGATATAATTGTAACGTGTTCAGCCCAGTGCCTAGCACAGAGTAAGCCCTGCATAAATGTTAGTAGTAGTAGTTGTTGTTGTTATTTAAGGAAAGGCAAAAACAGACGCTGCCCTAAAAGAGCTCGTGTTCTAATGGAGGAGAACACGTGCAAACAACTCTGTACAAACAAGCTATATGTGTATATATGGATAGATAGATGATGGATAGATAGGGTAGATTGGAGGTAATCAATGGAGGGAAGGCACTAGCATTAAGGGGAGGGAGGGACGCTGGGTAAAGCTGTGATTTTAGCTGATTCTTTTTTTTTTCATTGTTTGTGGATTTTTTTGGGCTAGGCAGTGGAGTTAAGTGACTTGCCCAAGGTCACACAGCTAGTAAGTGTCAAGTGCCTGAGGCTGGAGTTGAACTCAGGTCTTCCTGACTCCCATCCAACACTCTACATTGGTAGAAGTTTCCTCACCTGGGAATTCCCTATATGTATGAAACCAGTCTCTATGCCCTGACTTTCCTTTACCCAAATAATGTTGACTGGCACTGAATGATAAGGTAGAGGTATGCATGTGGGGGTGGGGCTCTACAGTGGCGTAGTATAACTGTTGAGTTATAAAGAGCTAAAAACTCTTCACTTAAGAAATTCTTATAAGCTTAATATTAAACTTTAATTTAGTATGACTTAGTGGAGAGAGTATTGGCTGTGAAGTCAGAGGATATGGATTTAAGTCTTGCCTCTTCCTGTCTGCATGATTTTGAGCAAGCTCCTTAGCCTTTCTTGGCCTCAGTTTCCTCATAAGTAAAATGAGGGGCTTGGACAGTACAGCTTCTGAGGGCCTTTTGAGTTCTACATCTATGATCCTATGATCTGTAGATTAATTAAATTTGCTTTCTAATTATTTACCTTTAAATCAGTGAATTTCATTGTATAAAATGTCACAACTCTGTCAGTTGTCTTTGTTCATTTTTATTTTATGGAATTGTATTTAGTTATACTTTGTTCCTTCTGTTCTGCTTTTTTGGGTTATTTCATAAAATTCTTTCCTAATTTATTTGCCTCATTAATCCAATTAATATAGATAATTATGTATTCCATTACATTAATATGCCACAGTTTATTTAACCATTTCCCCATTGTTTAATGTTGAAGTGGCTTATAACGTATTCTCAATTACAGAAGTTGCTATAAAATTCTTTTGAACATATAGCTTTTTAATATAAAGACTTGTCAAGATGTACTATCAGCAATTAAATGATAATGTTAAATAGTAGGATTTAATTGAAATTTGTTTTTTTTTTTCTGATTGCTTTCTAAAAGGATCCAGCTGGCTAGCAGTTCCACTAGCTATGACTGAGTTTTTCATCATCATAGTGTTGTCTTGCACATTTATCACATCCCTGATAATTACATTTTTTAAATAGGAAAAAGTCATCTTTCCATAATTGAGATTATATCTTACTCCATTTTCTTCGAGTTGATTATGTAATTCCTTTGTATGTTTTACGTTCATTATGCAGCTAAAATCCACTAAGATATATGGTATGAGGTATGGATCTAAAATTAATGTCCCACCTAGTACTAACCAGTTTTCCCAGTTACATTTTTTAATAATGATTTTTTTCACCAATTTTTATATTCTCTAAGTTAATTAATCTTTTTGTAGTTATTTGATTGCATTTCTGATATTTCTCTTTTCTTCTGTCAATCTATTTCTCTGTTGCTTTTTTTCTGTTGCTTTTTTTGAAGAAAAAACCCCTCATATCCATTAGTTTTGAGGGTAACTAGTCATGTAATATATTTTAAAGTTTGCAGGTACTAATCAACCTTCACCAGTTTCCCTCCATCCTCACCCCATTGTGGTGCTTTATGTTCTTACTTATTTGTTTTTAAAAATTTATTTTTGTTTAGTCGTTTTCAGTTGTGACCATTTTTGGGATTTTCTTGGCAAAGATACTGCAGTGGTTTGCCATTTTCTTCTCTAACCCATTTTATGGATGAGGAATGGAGACAGACAGAGTTAAGTGGCTTGCCCAGGATCACACAGCTAGTAAATTTCTGAGGCTGGATTTGAACTGAGGTCTTCCTGACTCCAGGCCAGCACTCTATTCACCTAGCTGTGCCTCTCTGTCTTTTCTCTCCCCAATTTATTTACTTTAGTGATTACTTATCTCTGCCACCTATTGCCATGCCTCTTTCCTCCCTCCCCCTCTTGAACCTTAAAAAGAAAAGAAAGACTCAATAATGTGTATAGGTAAGCAAGATAAATTCTGACACTGGCCTGTGTCCAAAAATGTCTGCCCTGTTCTGTGTTTTAACTCATCCTCTCTCTCGCCAGAACAGGTGGCCTGTTTCATCTTCAGTCCTCATGGATGAATTCATGGTTTATCATTGTATTGATCATAGTTCTAAAGTCTTTCAAAGTTGTTTTCTTTTATATGTTGTTATTATATAAATTTTCTCGTAGTTCAGCTCCCCTCATTCTGCATTAATTTGTTACAGGTCTTCCCCGTTTTCCTCTGAAACTGTTCATTTCATCATTTCTTATGGCACAATAACATTCTATTATACTCATTATATATAGTGGTGTTTTTTTTTTAACCATGCCCAATAGGCGGATTTCCTCTTGTTTTCTAGTTTGGGGTTATTTATGAAAAGAGAGGCTATCAATATTTTTGTATCTCTGGGTTAAAGACAAATATGGTGCATAGTTCCAAATTGCTTTTCAGATAGCTAGATCATTTTCACAGCTCTACCAAAAGAGCAGACAGGTGCCTGTTACCAGCAGTTCTAACATTTGTCATTTTCGTCTTTGGTCATCTTTGCCAATCTGATGGGTATGAGGTGGAACCCCACAGTTGTTTTAATTTGTGCTTCTCTATTAGTGACTTGGAACTTTTTTTATAAGATTGTTTTTAGCTTGGATTTCTTCCTCTGAAAAATGCTTGTTCTAATGGGGAATGGCTTTTAGTCTAAGGAACTTGAATCAATTCCTCATATGTTTTGGATATGAGATCTTTATCAGAGAAACTTGGTGCAAAACTTTTTCATTATATGTAATCAATATTTCCATTTACCTTCTATGATGCTCTTTATTGCTTGTTCAGTCATGACTTCTTTCCCTGTGCCAATAATTGACTTACAGTGTTTCCTTTTTCATTTAAGTCGTGTATGTACATATCATTAATCTTGTTCTTTTTTTTTTTTTTTAAGGCAGTTGGGGTTAAGTGACTTGCCCAGGGTCACACAGCTAGTGTCAAGTGTTTGGTCTGAGGCCGGATTTGAACTCAGGACCTCCTGACTTCAGGGCCGGTGCTCTATCCACTGCACCACCTAACTGCCCCCATATCATTAATCTTGGCATATGGTATGATATGTTGATCTGTACCTAATTTCTGCCAAACTGCTTTCTAGTTTTCCCTGCAGTTTTTGTCAGTCCTTACCCCAGTATCAGGAGTCTCTGGGTTTATTAAACATTATCCTATTCTGTTGATCTGCTTCTATATTTTTTGATGATTAGTGTTTTAGACTTTAGTTTGAGATCTGCTACTGCTAGACCCTCTTTCTTTCCATTTTTTTATTATTACCTTTCATGACCTTTTTTTCTTCCATAATTAATTTTAGCTCTATAAAAGAATCATTTGGTTGTTTGACATGTCAGTGAATTAAATTAATTTAGGGAGTATCATTGTTTTATTATACTGGGTTCATCTACCCATGAGCAATCAATATTTCCCTAATTACTTAGGTCTGTATTTCTGTAAAGAGTGTTTTATACATGGATTCATATGTTTCTTAGGTGAGTCTTGGTACATATACTCCTAAATATTTTTTCCTTCTCTAGTTATTTTGAATTTAATTTCTCTTTCTAGTTTTTACTCTTTGATTTTTAAAAAATATACATTTTATTATAATTTTATCCTGTTCTATGATGAAGCCCCTTGGTGTTTTGATTGGTATTGCATTAATATGTTAGATTACTTAGGGAGTGGTCATTTTTTACTTTGTTAATGTGACCCATCCATGAACACTGAATGCTCCTCCAGTATTGTTTAGGGCTTCCTTGATTTCAATCATGATAGTTTTATAGTTGGCTTTATATTGGTCATATGTATTTCTAGGTAGGTTAATTCTTCATGTTTTTTGAAGGTATTCATTCTTACAAATGGAATTCCTCTTTTTATAAATTTTTTTCTTGCTTCCCCCCCCTTTTTTTTGTATAATGGTGTTGATGGTAGCAAAGACAGAAGTGGTCCATTGACATATTCTTCTTACTATCCATGAACAAATAGATGGCCTCGTTCTGTGTGATTACTGTAAAATGGGCATGACCAAGGACTGAGAGAATGGTTAAAAGTGGCTGAAAATAGAATATTAGAGTCCTTCTATATGTAATGCAGAGGGAATATGGTCAAGTGGTTAAAGATTTGGTTCATTATGTGATCTTAATGACACTTTAATTTTCCACTTGTAAAGGGGAGAATAATAATAATGCTAATACCATCTGCATATTTTTGAGAGATGATTTTAGTATTAATGAGTTAAATTTATAAATTTGACAGCAGCAATTTTGTCAGCCTTTCTTGGAAGCCGATTTGTTTTATAGAGCACCAGATTCCTTTTTTGTGTGTAGAATTTGATTAACCTGAAACTTCTGTGTAATGTTTAGAATCTTTGTCAAGTATACAAGCTTTCCCTGGCTAACTTTTTTCCTTTTGGATTATGATTGTTTCAACCTGTTGGCTTTTTGAAATCTAACTTTCTTAGGCTACAAGCCAAAAAACAGTTTATTTAAATACCAAGGATATAAGCAAGGATTAACATGAATGGACCAATGTTTTTGCTTTAAATTTTTTTTTTTTAGTTAGACTAATTTTAAAACAACAGTGAAACTTTCTTGCTCCACTGTATATTCGGAAGCTTGAGTTGTTCAATTTATATAACCCATGTTAGAATTTGGGCATTGGGGATGAAGATGTAAATATTTGGTTGAAATTTATTAAAACATTCTAATTTCTCTTAGGAGTTTGTTAAATTTTTTATTTTTCAATAGCAAATGATATAAATTTGTTTTTGGTACAATATTGTTGCCGAAATTATAAATCACATAATAGATAAGATGTCCCATAAATGTCTAATTGTTTTTTTTTTAACACTACAGAACCACTGTTTCATGTAAACTCTATTTTGAGCTTTCTTTTGAAATAACTGACTTTAACAGAGAATTCCTGTTACCTAGAAATTGATGACAGACTTACATTTCCTTTTTTGTTTCTTAGACGTTCCATCCTCAGAGCAGCCTGAACTGTTCCTAAAGAAACTTCAGCAGTGCTGTGTAATTTTTGACTTCATGGACACGCTATCAGATCTTAAAATGAAAGAATACAAGCGCTCCACTCTTAATGAACTGGTGGACTACATTACAATAAGCAGAGGCTGTTTGACAGAGCAGACTTACCCTGAAGTAGTTAGAATGGTGAGTTTTTTTTTTTCACATCTTGGACACTTTTCAGCTCCTTCCATAGTTACCTACAGGTGTTTATTGTCTAAGCGATGGAGGTTGCTTCTAGAAATTAGATACAACCTTCTCTGTCTCTAAGCGAAACTAGTCAATGTGATATCTGAAGTGCATTGTGTGAGGATGAAATCCATAGCTTCTTATATCATAAAAGTAATAAAAGATTAATAACTTTATATTTGAAACCAGGGTTTCCAGGACCATGTGTGGATGTGGATGTGTGTGTATGTACACGTCTGTGCGTGCATATGAATGTGTATTTTTAAAGAAAAGGCTAGGAGGAGGATCATTGAAAGTTTCAAGTCTTTATTTGAACAAATATTCCAAATTTTGGATATCTTATTTTATTTATTTTTTTCTCTTCATTGTGGAGAAAGAAAACATCTTTAAGCTTTTAACAAAATTCTAATTCAGGGAATGTAACTACAATTCTTCCTTTGTGATTTATCAGTTTTGTAGTCACTGAACTGAGAGACTGTCATGATTTTAAAAAACAAGTTTTATTTAGTCTTTCTTTTCAGTTGTCACAAGTAGAGTGAAGAAAAAGTAATCAACATATTGGCCACTTCATGACATAAACAACCATTTAACTACTCTCAGTGTTTATTTCAGTGGTAGATTTCTGTAGAATTAGTGCTTTCATTGGTACCCAAGAAGGCATGGTAACTATCACATTCATGTTATCTAATTATGCTAATTTGAAGTGATACTGCAGTGGTTTGAGGGATTTAATATACCTTTTATAAAAGTACTTGATTCATACACCTTTAGGAGGATCTGACCCACTGTGCCTTGTGGGTGTTGACCAAAGATTTACTTCTGAATAATACTTAGATTTTTATAATATCTAGGTTTATAAATTTATATATTAAAAGGATACAGGAGGAAAAAAACAGTTTGTGAAAAGGTGTGGTTTTAAAAGTGTTTTTAGTTTAAGATGATTCTAACACACTTGAGGAAGCAGTGGGGTGATTTATGAAGGTTATCTCAGATGAATGCCAATAAAATTTAAGTTCTATCCTAGTATATTTTATTTTTGTTTCTAGTCCAAAGAAAAGTTATCAAAAAACTTATCTGTGAGGTCAATGATTTAAATTCCTTGTCACCATAGCCTTAAGAGTTTACCTGTTGAATGTGCTTCCTAATCTGGCATTCAAAGACCTCTTTGATCCAAGTCCAACCTAATTTTCTAGCTTTATCTCTCCTCAACAAAAACCCTGTGCTTCAAGGAAGGAGGTCTCCCCATTGACCTTTGACTAACCCTTGCTCATTACTGTCTTTATGATTGCTCAGATTGTACTTGCCCTTTTCTGAAATACCCTCCCCCTTCTTTCTTGTCTAAATCATGCCTGTCCTTCAAGGCCTAACTTCACATACAGCCTTCTCCAAGCACTTTAGCCCAGGGTGATCTCTTCTTCTTCTGAACTGTAGCACTTTCTGTTTGTACTATTTGCTTGAAATTTATTCATATATTACTTTTTATTCTTTAACTTTTTGTTAAAAAATTAGGAAAAAACCAAAATAAAACCTCCCAGATCAGTAGTTCCCACAGGATAAATATCATGCCTTTACTACTCTCACTTTTATATGTATCTACCAAGGTTTCTAGCATAATGATAAATACATAGCAGTTGATAAATATTTGTTGAAAGAATGAGTGAATTCCCTCTTTAGTTACTGATTTGTGCAGCTTTCAAGCTGTTTATCTCCAGAGTTATCCAATCCAACTCACATTTATCAAATAACTGCTACGTACAAGGTACTAGAAAAACATAGGCAAAATGAGGGGATACAGCGTTGAAATGGCTGAGGGTTTGGCAGCAGTTCCAGAGGAGTAGGGGAGCACTAACAATTAGGGTGTTCAGAAAAACTGCCGACTACTACAGGAGATGATTTGTTGTCGTTGAAACGTTTCAGTGGCGCCCAGCTCTCTGTGACCCCACTTGGGGTTTTCTTGGCGAAGATACCGGAGTGGTTTGCTGTTTCCTTTTATAGCTCATTTTACAGATGAGAACTGAGGCAAATGAGGTTAAATGACTTGCTCAGGGACACAGCTTCTAAGTGTCGGAGGCTGGATTTGAATTCAGGACCCGCTGACTCCAGTGCTGGTGCTCTAGCTGCTGTACCATCTGACTGCTCCGTAGGAAATGATACGTTAGCCTGGAAGGAAACTAGAAATTGTAAGAGGCAGAAGTAAGGAGGGGCTGTATCTCAGGCACAGGGAATAGATGCAGTGCAAAGTCATGGAGGCAGAAGATGGAGTGCCAGATTTTGGTCACAGCAAGAAATTGACTATTGAATTTGGGGAACTGAAAATGAATAGGTAGTGTGCCTGGAAAAGTAGGCCGTATCTAAATTGAAAAGGATTGTAGTTCTTAAGCTAAAGATTTTGTATTTTATTCTAGAGGCAGTAGAAACACTGAAGATTCTTGAGAAGGTAAGAAACATGGCAGAAGCATCTAATGATTAGGAGAAAAAAAGTTGAAACTCTAGGCAGAGAGGAGTTACCATCTAAGTGTAAAAATTTATGAAGTGTGGGAATAGAGTGAGCTTGGAATTGTTCGTCAAATCCTCAGCTACTGAAAGTGATCGCTTGAAAGTTGACAGAAGGAAGTACGGTATGGTTGGAAGGAGTCTGGAATCAAAAGAAGTGGATTCGATTCCTGGTTTTTCTATTCCAATTCATTCCCCTCTCCACCTACTTTATCTGCGAAAGTGGAAAGATATTATCTTTAAGATTCCTTAGGTTCAGATTGTTTGCTGAAATCTGTGATTGCATCCAGACTTTGGGACTAATGTCGATCATTTTAGCACCACCAAAAAATGATTATTCTTTTGCCTTTGATATATAAAGGATTCCTGCAAAAAAGTGAACAATTTCCTTTTAGAAAGGGAAGAGAGGAAATGAGTTTTGACCAGTGGCGTATGTGTGTATGCAGGTTTTTTTTTTCCAATAGCTCATGTTAGTGGAGTGCTTTAAGGTTTACAAAATGCTTTTACCACAACAGTCCTGTGAAGTGGAAAGCATACATATTTTTATCTCACTTTTCAGATGAGGAAATGGAGACTGAGAGAAATTAATGAGTTTCCTGAGGTCACAGAGTAAGTGTCAAAGATGGGATTTAAATCCAGGTTCCTGCCTCTCAGGCTAGTGCTCTGTCTACTCTGCCACGTTGCCTCCCTTTTTAATATAACTGAACTTTCTCAGGAGGTACCTGGAGACCTGATGCTACTACTGGGAAGTATACCATTCATTTATTAGCTTAATTATAGTGGTCTCAAATGTATGATGCATTTTTTTATTAGGTAAATTGAAGAGATGTGTGGTGTCATAGAAAGAACACTGGCTGTGGAGTCTCGAGACCTGGGTTCCAATTCTGGTCTTGTCACTTGTAAGCTGTCCATACCTGGTCAGGCAGATCACTTTAACTCCTCAAAATAGCAGTGCTTCCTCTATAGAATTGGGATGTGAAGCTTTCCCTGTACATTTAACAGGAATATTGTAAGAAAAAAGTGAGCAATAATCCTTGAAATGTCATATAAATGTGAACTCCACTGCTTTTGTCGAGTACTTAAGAGAGCTAAGACACTTGGAAAAAGGAAGAAGAAAAAGCAGTGCCATTAAATCATTAAACAATTTCCTAAAATGGGAATCATGGAACTGGTGGTGACCACAGCACGTCATCTAAGCACTTCTTGTACTCTATTCTTTCTTTTGTTTTCTGCCTTTTTGCATATGGTAAGCACTGTCTATTTAGGATTACCTGCCCCCGGGGGCCCCCCCCACCCCATATTTCTCCACCAGCCTCTTACCTCTACTGTCCATCTCCCCATTTGGGAAAATGGATATTGGTACTGGCTTGAAGACATGTTTCTTTAGGCAGCAAAGTAGTTTACATAATGTTGCCTTAGTACTGACACCCTTCTGGGAAGAAAGTGTCACTGTCTCATTTTTGGAGAGGAAAACTGAGGCGCAGAGATGTATCTTACCTTGTTTGTACGTTGCATCACAGTCATTGGCAAAGCCTAAAACTCTTGTTTGCTCGGTCATTGTCAGCTAGATTCTTATCTTTTCTCATAATTAGCAGCTTCCCAGCATTAATGGGTAAAATGGTGCAGCTTTCAGTGAAACACCAATGAAGTGTTGTCTGGTCTACGTTAAACGTGTTATCCACGTCATGAACTCAGGGGTATCTTGATGGCACAGTGGATAGAGCACTGGGCTGAGAATTAGGAAGACTCATCTTCATGAGTTCAAATCTAGCCTCAGACACTTACTGGCTCTGTGACCCTGGGCAAGTCATTTATCCTGGTTTGCCTCAGTTTTCTCATTGTAAAATGAATTGGAGAAGGAAAGGCAAACCATTCCAGTATCTTTGCCAGGAAAACCCCAAAATGGGGTCACAAAGAGTTGGACACGACTGAAATGACTGAACAACGAAAGTCATGAATTAAAATACGGACACGTATGAACATTAGTCCTAAAAGAGAGCAGCCAGTGGGTCATGCTTTGAGAACCGTTGAATCAATCATAGGCTCTTTTCCCTCTAATAAAAATAACAATAGCCAACATTTTCGTACTACTGTAGAGTTTTCAGAGTGCTTTTTCGTACAAATTGATTGCTGTCCAACTTCAAGTGGTCCCTCGCTGCATCAAGGCAATCCTTTTATTCCTCTCTTAGTGATTTTTTTGTTTCACTGCCACAGAAGCTGAATATTCCAATGTCTCTTCTCTCCTCATGCCTCCTATGCCTTTTCTTGCCCTTTTTCTGCAGAGGATCTGCTGCTAACTTTTCTGAGAAAATTGAGAACATTCACAGTGATGCTCTTTCCTTTCCCCTTCTCTTCATTCTTAGAACCCCCCTAATGTCACTTTTTCCTCCTTTCAGTCTCTGATAAAGAGGTGTCCCTTTTCCTTGCCAAAGCAAACTCTTCTACATGTACCCTTCAACTCATGTTCTCCTGTTTTCTCCAACAGATTTCCCCCTTAATCCTCCCCAACCCATAATCTTCAAGCTCCCCCGATCTACTTCTTCCTCTCCTGCTCTCTTCAGACTTGCCCAAGTCTCCTTCATCCTTAGAAGAACCTTCACTAGACCCTGTTTTCAGCTGTTGTCATGTAGGCTTTCTCTGTTACAGTAAAACTCCTTGAAAAAGCCGTTTAAACATGTTGTCTTTACTTCTCTCATTCATTCCTCAACCCCTTGTCAGTCTGGTGTCCAACCTTATTTTCAGCTGAAAAAATTTTCTCTAAAGTTGTCAGTGATCTCTTGTGGCATTTGCCAAATCTGACATGGTTGATAGGTTGGTATTACAGTTCTCATCCTATTTGACCTGCTTTTGATAGTATTGACCAGCTTTATGGATACTCTTTATAGATATCCTCTCTCCTCTGAGTTTTGGTGATACTACTCCTTCGTGATTTTCTTTCTTCCTATCTGACTTCACCTTTCAAGCTTCATCAACTGTATCATGCCCCCCGATTATAGCCATCTATATTTATTCTCTTGGGAACCTTATCAAATACTGTTAGTTTTATTGCTATCCGTATTCATCTGACTGCCCAGGTCTCTTCACTGATCTTTAGTCCTTCAACCCCACCTACTTGTTGAGTATCTTAGACATTATAAATTTATGTTAACCAACCGTAAGTGTTTGTTCACAGCAGAAAGCAGTCCTCTAATCCCTCTTATTTATTCTCTATTTCACTCCCTCCCCCCTGAAGGTATCCCAAACATTACCTTCTTTTTTGACTCCCTTCTCCCAATGGATAGAAATGACAAGAATATAATCAGGCCAGGAAACACTCTTCTTTTGGAGTAATTAATTAGATGGTGATTGGGTAAAAATCAGGGTAAGGGGACTTTGAACCACATAAGTAGTAAGACTTCTTCCTGATGCCTTGAAGGAATTGCAGTAATGATACAAATTAGGAAGAAAAAAGCATGTTTTTGATTACTTTTGGCCACCTGTGACTAACTGAGGGGATGAGACCTTGAGAGAAGTGGTCTTAGAGGATTGAATGGTCCTAGGAAAATGATTCTCCAAGACTGACTGTTGTTCTGGATTGATAAAGCAGGATGTTCACTTTTGCCTTACCTTCAGTTGTGTAAATATATTTCATAATATTGTCAAAATTTTCTTGCTCAGGATTCCTGTAGATGCTACTTATGAAATGTTTTGTGTTGGAGAGAGCTGTCCAAGGACGTGAGGGAAATATTGCAGTTTTTATGTTTCTTTATCAGGTAGAACAATGCTTGTATTTAGAATTCATCTAAATTAATTAAAAAAACATTTCTGGCAGATGTGCCTACAGTGCAGAGCACAGCCTATTAATTTATTTTTTCCATACAAGGAACAGAAAAAGAAGATTGTATTTTAAGCCATTAATCTTATTACATGTAGTTTTTTTCTTCTTTTTCAGTAAATATTACATTTACTGAAAGTACAGTAGTACTATGTTAAATGTAATATATAACACTGACCTGCTTTCTGTGTCACCTGTTGAAATTTCCTCTGTTCTTTGTATTCTTAAAAAAGTTTCATTGACAATCTTTTCTAATCTTTTTTTTCCATTTTTTTTATTGCTTCTCCCTTCACTACTCCCTCTATAAACACTCTCCACTCTGTATCCCTAGCCCCATGCAAATAAAACTCCTACCTTGTAACAGTTAAATATAGCCAAGCAAAATAAATTCCGAGTTTGTTGTGAAAACCTATGACACGTTCTGTATCATCTCTCTACCAAGAGTTGGTATATATGCACCATCATCAGTCTTCTAAAGTCAGCCAGTCAGCAAGCGTTTATTAAGCACCTAGTATGTGCCAGGCACTGTGTGGAGTGCTGGGATATGAAAGAAGGCAAAACAGTCCCTGCCCTCAAGGACTTCCCATTCTAATGGAGAAAGAGACAACATGCAGATGTCAGGGAACACCACATGATAGATACAGGGCAAATTGGAGATAGTCTCGGGGGAAAGGCATTAAGGGGCACTTGGAAAGGCTTCTTGTAGAAGGTACAGTGTTAGTTGAGACGTGAAGGAAGCCAGGATGATGAGGGAGAGCTTTCAAAGCATGGGGAACAGCCAAAGTGAGGAGAGGAAGTGCCTCATGCAGAGAACAGCAAGGAGGCCAGGGTCACTGGATTAGAGAACGTGGAAGAGAGTAAAGTGGGTTGGAAGACTGGAAAGGTAAGAAGGAGCCAGGTTATAAAGAGTTTGAAAATTAAACTGAGGATTTTATATTTGACCTTGGAGGTAGTAGGGAGCCACTGGACTTCACTGAGTTTGGGGGAGCTGTGACTTCAGATCTGAACTTAAGGATCACTGTTAGCCAAGTAAGGGATGGATTAGAGTGGGGAGGCTTGAAGCAGGGAGGCAGCCAGGAGGCTGTTGCAGTAATGCATCTGGGAAGTGATAAGGGCCTGTTCCAAGGTAGTTGCAGTGTCAGAGGAGAGAAGACAGCATATACAAGAGACATTGCAATGGTAGAATCAACAGGACTTGGCAGCGGTTTGAAAAAGTGGGGTTAAGCAGTGATATGGACTGATGACTTTTCAAAGTTGTGAACCTGGGTGACTGGGAGGATAGGATGTTGGCGACCTTTACAGTAAAGGGGAGTCTGGAAAATGTTTGGAAAGCACAGAAGGGATTTTTGAGGAAAGAGAATGAGTTCAAGTTTGGACATGCTGAGTGTATTTTGTTGTTCAGTCTTTTTTTTCAGTCATATGCAACTCTTCGTAACACCATTGAGGGTTTTCAAGGCAAAGATACTAGAATGGTTTACCGTTTTCCTTCTCCAGCTCATTTGACAGATGAGAAAACTGAGACAAACAGGGTTAAATGGCTTACCCAGGGTCACATAGCTGGGAAGTTACCTAAGGCCAGATCTGAAGTCAGAAAGATGAGTTTTCCTGACTCTAGGCGGGACCCTGTCCATTGTGTTGCCTAGCTATCTAGGGAACATATACATGCTAGACTAGAGGTCAGCAGAGAGGTTAGAGCTTCATAAGTAGTTCTGGAGTGCTTGTTCATGGCTTTTATCAGTGTTCTGAAGTCCTTCAAAGTTGTTTTCCTTTATGGGGTTTGAGTAAATTGTTCTGGTGCAGCTGCTCATTTTACTCTATAGGTTCATACAAGTTTTCCCATGTTTGTTGGAATCTGCCTATTTTATAAATTTTTTTTATTGTGCAGTAATATTCCATTATATTCATATGCCATAATTTATTCAATCCTTCCCCAATTTGTGGCTAGTCAGTTTGTTTTCAGGTCTGTTCCTCATTCTTTTCTGTTCTCCTTCATGTAGCATATTTTCGGGTAACCTTACTATCTTCATCACCTGGCTTGGAACATTTTCTAGATTTTATGTGTCCTTTCCAAAATTCCCAGGACTAGACATAGTGCTTCAGATGTTGTTTAGCACCACTCTTACTCTAGATATAGCCTAAGATCTCATTTGCTTTTTGATGGCATAGTGGGACAGGTCACGCTTACTGAGTTTGTGGTCTGCTACAATTACCTGCCCCTTTTCACAGTAGCTGCTTTCTGGTTATATCCCTCCCATCTAGAACTTGTATAGATTTTTTTGGTGAAACCTCAATTTAGGACTTCATGTTTAGTGGTATCAAGTTTCATCTTGTTAGGTTTAACTCCTTTCCCCTCCCCCAGTCTGGCAAGAATTTTTATATATCCTGATTCTGTCACTCAATATATTATCCATACCTTCCAGCTTTGCATCATCTGAAAAGCTGATTAGCATTCCATCTGTGTTTTTATACAGGTCATTTATTAAAATGTTGAGTAGCACAGAGCTCGGTAGTATGCCACTAGATATTTATCCTCTATGATTATCTATTAATCACCACTCTTTTTGGTTTTGGGTAGTCTACTAAATCAGAAACCACCTACATCTTTTTCTAGAAGATTTCTTAAGGCAACTCTTTATTAAACTTAGCACCTTACAAAATTGCACTCAATGGTTGTTCATTAAAACATTTCTCATGCTAGGCAAGCTTATTTGTAGCAAATATATAGGTTATCTAACTTTCATATTATTCGTTATATTATTGATTTAATCAGAAAGTGTGATAGTTTATTTTATTTGCTCATGGCATACATTCTTAAAAGGTTCTTTTAGATCAGTAAAAGGACACGAAATTAGGCCATTAATTCTCAGATACTGTACTTTAAACTCTTAGTTTTTCCCTTTTGATTATTTTTATCTGCAAAAGATGACCATTTGCACATGCCCACAATTTGCTGTCTTCCTAAGAAGTTTTCTCTGTCACTGAATTTTTCATATCCAGTCTAATCTAGAGGTTTTGCTTCAGTTCTGATTTTAAGAAGTTAAGTATGGTGTTTATCCAGGGAACAATTGAGCTGTAATGCCATTTACTTCATTTGCAAAACTAGGCTTGAAGCTTAACTGTTGGGAAAGTTATTCTGGGTTTTTCCATATACTTAAAAATGTTGACAGCTGTGACCTTTCTGGCTATGATATATAACTGTTCAATAGTATCTTTCATCTCACTGTAATGTGAACACTTTTTTCCACTAGCTGGCAATAGAATTTTAATAAGATCTGTTACAGTATTTCAATTGAAACTCTTAGTGTTTGTCTCTCTCACTCTTTGAAAGTGTCATTTAGAGATATTTGGAGGATTTGGAGTACCATAGAAGGCTTCTAGAGCAAAACATTCCCCCCCCCCCAAAAAAAGACCTGCAGAATTGTAGGGAGTGTTGTCCAGAATGTGAAATTTCTTTTGTTATCTCTTTGACCTATATCTTAGTCGATGTCATCAGTCAGTCAGTCAGTCAGCTAACATTTATAAAGTACCTACCAATTGCCAGGCACTGTGTTAGATACTGGTTTGTACATGACTTTTAGATGATTGTTCAGTCAAAAATATGAATGGTGCCTGGTGAGTTTGGTGTGTAGAAGAAGCTATGGTATCAGAAGATGCTGTCAGCTAAAGAAAGCTGAGAAAATGATAATATCTTGAATATATTGTTCATGAAAACACTGGTGATTGAAATAGGAAATTGGAAGAGAAAAATAGAGAGCAGGTGACGTCTAATGGGGATGTTGACAACTGACCAATTCAGGAAACAAATGACAATCAGATTATGTTATGCCTACATACACACATAAATACATACATATGTACATACATGTATACATATGTGTATATATAACATATATGTATGCATAACATATATAATGTATATATACAATCGCAGGTAAAAGTTACTTATGTGATGGGAGGGGGTGAGGAAAGAAGATTGTTTTTTGAGCTGATGAAAGAAAAAGATCAGTCAGTGGAAAGGAGAAACAAGAATGCTTATAGCAGAGGACAAGATGAGCTTAGAGTCTTTTGAAGGAAGTATGACTGCAAAGTAGGGAATAACAAGGGGTTTTGGGGGAGAAAGGGGTGCAGAAAAAAGAAGACTAGGTATGACTTTAAGGTGTAAGTTGAATTTGGAACAATGTGACCCAGAAGATAAGAATATGAGCCAGATTTCCTGTGATATCTTCCATTCCTAAAATTCTGTATCTTGTGGAATTTTTCCTTAGTAAAAATCTGTTTTTTAAAACTTGATAAAAATATAACAACCTCAGATTCAGTAAAGATGAAATCAATTTAAGATTGGTCTTTAATACCACAATGGACAAACTATTTTGTTTTTGGAGGGCTAGTTGTTTTGCTTATTTTGGGGGGAGAATTGGGTCAAATGTTATATTGAAAATGTTCGGATACATAGAAACTCAGGTTTCCTTAAAAGAAAAAATCAGTTATTGTGTTTGAGGGTCACCTTCTTGACTAGAATTGGCCACACTGTCTCTCTATTCTTTTCCAAATCAGTGTCAGTAACACCAGTTCAAAAACAGAAGAATAACGCATATACTTTTTAGGCTCATTAAAGCCACCATGCCTGGCCTGTTGCCAGGAACTCCATCCTGAACATTTATCCAGCTTATTGTGAAATAGTCTGATCAGGGGCAAGGAATGATAACTACATACAGACAGATGGCAAACGCCCTCATAGGATCATAGAACACACGTGGATAAAGTGAGTTTTATTTTTAGTTACTTGTCATGTAACCTGGGGATTTGTTATACTAATGAAGGGTCACTGTGAATAGAATAGTCTTAAGAAAGAATAGCAGCAAAAAAGAAAAGCATTTTTATTGTTATTTCTGCTTCATTTTTGGTTATGATCTGAATCTTACATAAAGTATGTACATTAATTAATATATCAGGAGGTTTAATTTTTTTTAATTAGAAATTTGGATGGGGTATGCCTTTTTCTCTTAATAACTTTGTCATTATAATCAACATCTGCATAGTTTTGAAATTCATGTTTTAAAGATTTATAATTTGTCAAAATGAAATCACATCAGCTAATGGGCTAAAGACATGTTCAGAACAGATACTGAAACAGGCAATTGATTTTGTTACATTCAGAATACCTTAATTGCAGCAATGATTTAATTTAGAACTTAAAATAATTTTCTGTGAGGAAAGAAATATTTGAACATTATTTCCTAATAATTTATTATTTTGATTTTTTATTTATTATATTTAATATTAACACTTAATAAATTATATTTATTATGTTGAATTTATTACACGAATTTGTGTAAACTAATGATTCATACTATATCTCCATTAAGAGATGATTGAATTGAATTAAAACACCCATAGTAAAATCCTGATATTCCATGGTTATTCTATAAAATCAATGTATGATCCTTTTTCCTTAAAAGCTACCCTGAAGGGGCCCCATAGTATCTAGATGTATTAGTAGTACCATGACTATTGCAGAGTTTACACCTCTATTTTTGGAGTCTAGGATTTAATATCTGCAAACATCAGTGCTGGATTCACTGCTCTATTTCCAATTTTGGATGTAGTTGCTTTAAGATTATGTATGTGAAATAATATTTCCCTGATGGTTTTGAGCTGAGAAAACAGACTAGAAAGAGAAATTATTTTTATGGAATTAGTTATCATCTTTTCAATGGGTAGAAATTGCCTGAAACTCTATTTGCTCTGTGTGTGTGTGTGTGTGTGTGTGTGTGTGTGTGTGTGTGTGTATGTATGTGTGTATATGAAATTCCTGTTCATGAAATGGAAACTTGACATACAGCCCTGGCTTGAATAGATAGATAGATAGTGTGAGTGGTGATGTACTGGGGGTGATGCAGTGGGTTCAGATTATGAAGCTGGGCAGTGCAGTTTAAATGTTAGCCTGTAGGCACTTGTAGGTTTTTGAGCATAATTAAAATTATGTTCACTTAATCTGGCAAGCAGCCATGTGTGGGGTAGGTTTTAGGTAAGAAGTTAAGAGACTTTGAATGAATCTAATCACTAAGGGCTTGTACCAGGGTAGTATCACTGGGAAAATGCAGAAGAATTAATGAAGAAATATTTTGAAGAAGAAAATTCCATCTCATGATGGGAGAGAGAGAGAGAGAGAGAGAGAGAGAGAGAGAGAGAGAGAGAGAGAGAGAGAGAGAGGGAGAGAGAGAGAGAGAGGAGGCAGGGAGAGAGAGAGGGGGAGAGAGAGAGAGAGAGAGAGAGAGAGAGAGAGAGAGAGAGAGAGAGAGAGAGAGAGAGGAGGGAGAGAGACAGAATCAGAAAAATTTAAGTCATTAACAAAAGTGGGGAATGGCAAAGAAGAGCTAGTTTAGGTGGAAGAATGGTGAGTTTACTCTCAAAAATGTTGAGTTTGAGGGGACAGCAAAATACACAAAATAGAGCTTATTTTCTAGGCCAAAGATGCAAACTTAATTACAGCCATGAGAGAGATGGACAGGGCTGAGAAGAGGGCCGAGACTATTGACTGCCTATGATTTTCTTTAATAATCATTTTTTTCACTTGCATTATTCAAGTAAGTGATTAAGCCCTATGTTCTTATTCCCTTTATTTTCCTAGCTCTTCTCCTTATTTACTCTATTTAATTCTCCACAACACATCAATTTCTTTAGGCTATAGGGAAGAAAGAAAGAGGACTGATCCATCATGGATTACAGAATAGGGAGAAAGCAAAAAAGCATCTTTGTTCAACCCAAGGGACAGTACAAAGACATGGACCTTTGAAAGGTATAACCTCTTTACCAAATACCACACCTGTCATACCGTAGGATCTATCTTGTTGGGGGAAAAGTCATTAGAATAAGATTCTTTAAGAGATAAGTTTCATTCTTCAACATTTTTTACATCAACATATACTTACTAAGTCTGTAGAATAAATTTGTGAATAGAAATGGAATGATGAATTATGCATTTTACCAAATAGTTGTCAAAGTAATCATGCCCAAAGGTAGGGCTTCTTAACTGTTTTGCGTGTTATAGACCCCCTTGGCAGCTTGGTGAAACCTATGGACCATTATAATAGTGTTTTTCAATAATTGAAGGAAATGCTAAGTTTCAGTTAATGGTTAGTGAAAATAAAAGTATGGTTTTTTTTTTAAACATCTAAGTTAATCTTCTACCGCTGAAGTCTATCCACGGACCCCAGGTTAAGAAACCATTTCCTAAAGTAGTCACTTCATATTACTAGTAGATGTACTTCTCTCTGAAGAAAAATGTAAAGAAAAGTTATGGCGGGATGAGACTTAGTCAACAGTATTTATTGTCTGTTTTGTGCTGGGCAGTGTGCTGAGCACCATTCCTGGTGAAGAGGGAGAGGATGGAGGAGCAACGTGGATGCATATAACTAAGGACAGAGTTAATGCATGGTAACTCTTTGGAGGGTGGTGGTGGAGGGGGTTATAGGCACAAGCAGTCGAAGGTGGAGGGATTAGGAAGGGTCTTGTGTAAGAGTTAGCATTTGAGCTGAGCTTTGAAGGAAACTAACATTTTTGAGAAACAGAGGGGAAGAGAGAACATGTTCCCTTCTTGGGAGATAGCCATATGGAATATGGAATGTTGTGTGTTAGGAAGAGCGGAAAGGCCATTTTGGCTTTCCCATGAAGTACTTGAATGACTGTGTATTGTATGGTTTGTCTTTCATTCTCGAAGAGGATCATGACATTAGGGAGATGATGACATGACTTGCAATTGAATTGAATTTGAGTGAGGAAGGGCTGTGCAAAGTCACCAGCTTCACTTTCTCCTCCGGAGCCATCTAGATCCAGTAGCCAGATATAGATCAGGATTACTGGAGATGGCCCAGGATACAGTGAGAGACCTTGGCCTTTTTAAGCTAAGTTCTTTCCAAGTTATTGCTTTGAGTGACGCAGCACCCATTTAGTGAATAGGGTCAAGGGATGGTCTCTTGACTATCAAGGAAAAAAAATATCAAACTGGGAGGGAAGATCCACAGGGTTGCTGGCCAAAAGAGAAATAATTACTATTCATATTCACTCTGAGCCAGGAGGGCCCCCAAAATTAAGTGGTGCTTGGACAGGGACCTATTGTTGTCCAGTCAATGAGAGCCAGAGTGAGTTGGATTTAAAACATGGTCTTTAAGAAAGAAATCTAGCCAGTAAACCCCAAGTTAACTAGGTATGATTCAGCCATCAAAATTTGCTTTCCTTTGGGCAGAACACCCTCAGGTAAGGGCATGGTACCTCATGTGGGGAGGGGAGAGGAAAGGAGAAGAGAGGACAAACTGAGTTGCCTACTTGGAACTGACCAACTGGGTCCCCACTGGGGCAGCTTGGACTACTCACAGGTTGTTGTTTGTCCTTTTTTCTCCAAGAGGACCATGGCATCAGGGAGATGATGACATGAGTTGCAATTGAATTGGATTTGAGTGAGGGAGGGCTGTGCAAAGTCACCAGCTTTACTTTCTCCTCCAGAGCCATCTGGGTCCAGTGGCCAGATATAGATCAAGATGATTGGAGATGGTCCAGTATTATATGTATAATAAGTTCTGGAAGGATAGGTTGAAATTAGGTCTTGAAGGATTTTAAATAATCATAGAGATTGTATTTGAACTTAGAGTCAGCAGAGCGATTATAACAGATCCTTTTATTAAGCAGATTCAGATATGCAATAAATCAGATTATTCCTCGAATATACTTACAGAAAATAAAGACATAGATAGAGCTTGATAGAGCATCATTTAACCTAGTTATTAGTTCAGTTCCCTCCTGTTCCCTGGCCCCCATCTCGCAGCTGTAGCACTATGAACAGAAGTGCAGGTCTAAAACTACTTAGAAGAAAGTACAGTTTTGTAGAATAGCTATTTTAGAGGGTATCATCATTCATATTGCTAAAGGATTTTCTTGGCTAGATTTAGTGTACTGCATCTTTATGGGTTCTTCTACTGATGCAGGATACAATTCTGCCATGCCTTAATAGGTGATTTCAGAAACTCTTGTGGCCCAAAATATTGACCACCTTGGTGAGAGCTTGTTATTTCTGAGTCTCTGTTAATGTCCTATTTTAATATCTCATTATGGTGTAGAGAGAATAAAGGATCTGGCAGGTCTGTGAGTATGGACTCAGTAGGCCACCTGGGTCCTGAAAGGCCATCATGAAAGCAGTCCTTGGAGGAAATTTATCTCTTTAAATACTTTCATCAACAAAAGGTAGAAAGAAGAAATTGGTGAACTGGATGTACAGTTAGAAAAAACTAGAGAAGCAGTGGCTCAGGAAGCCCAACTAAACACAAAAGTAGAAATTTTGAAAATAAAGAGATAAAGAAAATTTAAATAATGTATCCTTAGAAAAAGAAATTGAACAAGCCATAAATGAATTCCCAGAGAAATAAAATTCTAGTAACAGGTGAATTTACAGGTGAATTTTATTAATTATACAAAAATTCCAGTTTATAATACATTGTTTACAAAATATGGAGAGATCTGTGAAATTTCTTCTATGAAACAAATATATTATTGATACCTAAACTAAGCAGAGACAAATCTGGAGACAATAACCCAATATCCCTAATCAATATTGACAGAAAAATATTGAATTAGTACTACTGGAGAGCCTGTAGCAACGTATAAAAAGGATTATATAGTAGGACCAGGATGGATTTAAACCAGAAATGCTGGGTAAGTTCAGCATTGGGAAAACAATAAACAAAATAGATCATATTAATAATAAAAAACAATCATGCTGTTACGTCAGTTGCAATCACGGGGCATAAGATAGGGAGTTTTATTCATTTAAGCTGGAAAATTTTGCCCAAACAGAACCAGTATAGTTAAAAATAGAAGGGAGACAAGGAACATTTTTTTTTCTTGCAAAATTATGTGATACAGATATGATATCTAAGATAGAGGAAAATGTATTCAAATATGTAAGAACAAAAGCCATTCCCCCGATAGATAAATGGTCAAAAAATTGAACAGGTTGTTTTGAAGAGAACGAATTTTAAAAAGCAGTTATTAAGCATGTACTGTATACCAAGCACTGTAGTAAATGCTGGGAGCAGAAAGGTAGAAATGGCCCCTGCTCTCTCATGGGTGGGCAGCATGTAATTAATAATTACACTACACAGTGTAGATAGAAGGTAATTTCAGAGGGGAGGCACTGCTTGCTGGGAAAACCAGGAAGGGCTTCCTGAAGAAGGAGGTGCTTGAACTTAACTTGAAGAGAAGAATTCCCTAGTGTGGAGGTAAGGAAGGAGAGTGATGCAGGGACACTTTAAATTTTTCTCTAGATCTTCATACCTGTCCCTATATTTTATTTGTACTTATTTTTGTGCATATCATGCATCTCTGAGGCAGCTAGGTGGCGCAGTAGATTCAGTATTGGGCTTGGAGTCAGAAGGCCCTGAATTCAAATTCACCTCAGAAACTTCCTAGGTGTGCGACATTGGGCAAGTCGCTTAACCTTTGTTTGCCCCTGGCGAAGGGAATCCCTCCAGTGTCTTTGCCAAGAAAACTTCATGGACAGAGGTCCACGGGGTCAACAACAACAGCGGTAACAACGACAACAACATGTGTCTGTGCCCCCTGACCCCCAGCTACTTTGGGACAGAGGTTGTTTCGTGTTTGTCTTTGTATCTGTTACTTCCTGGCACATATTAGGTATTTCATAAATGCTTGTTGATTGATGTGGTTGGAGCATATATAGTGTGTGAGTTGAAGTGCTTTAAAAGAAGCATAGAAATATGGAGCACCTTGAATGCCAGGCTTCTTCTAAGTAAGTATTGCTATTAAGACACTCTGATTCCTTTAGCTTTTTAGACTGTTGGACCACCATATTGACTCATTTGGAGACTGTAATCCACTAAATCCCCCTGATTTTTTACATGTAAATTTTTGTCTAGCAATGCCTTCTGTACTTGTGCAGTTGATTTTTTTTTTCCTTGGCTGTAAGTATATATTCTTTGCCTTCTGGAATATGGTATTCCAAACTCTGAAGAAGCTTATGTTCTAATGAGGGATACAACATGCAAAAATCTTATCTACAAGATGTATACAGGGTAAATAAAGGTAATATTGAGCAAAGGCTGTGTAAGGGACTGATGGATGGGAAAAGATTGGGAAAAGTCTTGTGCAGATGGTAGAATTCTAGCAGAGTTTTGTTTTGTTTTGTTTGCTTTTAGGCAGTTGGGGTTAAGTGACTTGCCCAGGGTCACACAGCTAGTAAGTGTCAAGTGTTTGGTCTGAGGCTGGATTTGAACTCAGGTCCTCCTGACTTCAGGGCCAGTGCTCTATCCACTGTGCCACCTTGCTGCCCCTAATTCTAGCAGAGTTTTGAAGGAAACCAGGAGATGGAGGTGAGGAGGGAAAACATTCTAGGTATGGGGGACAACTAGTTCAAAGGTATTGTAGGGCAGATATATCTGAAGATCACTATGTAGGCCAGTTTTACAACTGTATTTAGAGTTTATGGAGGGGAGTAAACCAGTACTTTAAATGCCAAACAGAGGATTTTATACTTCATCTTGGAGATGATAGGGAGCTATTGGAGTTTGAGTAAGAGAGTGACATAGACTACCTTAAGATAAAGGTTGTTTCATGTTGGTCTTTGGAAAATCACCTTTGCAACTGAAGGAAAGTTGGATTGCAGTGAGGAGAGAATTGAGGCAAGGAGATCTGCTAGAAGACTGTTGCAAAAGTCTGGGAGGAAGTGATGAATTCTTGAACTAGAGTTGTAGATGTATGATTGGAGAGAATGATATAAATGTGTCAAGGAGGAGTCAACTCTAAGTTGAGAGCCTTGGTGAGTGGGAGAATGGTAATATCCTTGACAGTAATAGAAAAGATAAGAATAGAAGAGGGCTTGGGGGAAAAAGATAATGAATTCAGTTTTGGACATGTTAAGGTTAGAATGTCTGCAGGACATCCAGTCCAGTTGACCAGTAGGCAGTTGGAGATGCTAGTCTGGAGGTTAGCAATGACGTTAGGGCTGGATAAGTAGATTTGAGAATTCTCAGTAGAGAGATAATAATTGAATCCATGTGAATTGATGAGATCACCAAGTGAAACATTATAGTATTTGAAGAGAAGAGGGCCCAAGACAGAGCCTTTGGGGACACTGAGCATTAGCAGACATGACCTGGATAAAGATCCAGCAAAGGAGACTGAGAAAGAATAGTCAGACAGAAAGGAGGAGAACTAGAATAGAGTCATGTCATGGAAGCTCAGAGGGAAGAAAGTATCAAGGAGAAGAGGATGAATGACAATGTCAGAGGCAGAAGATAGATGCAGAAGTTTGAAGATTGAGAAAAGGCTGTGAAGTTTGGCAATTAAGAGATGGGGTTTAACTTTGAAGAGAGCAAATTCAGTTGAATGATGAGATCAAAAGCTAGACTGAAGAAAGCAAATAGAGGCATCTATTATCCACAGCCTTCTCAAGTTTAGCCACATAAAATGAAGAGAGATATAGCTAGCAGATATGGACAGATAACATGAGTTTGTATCCATTGTTAGAACTGTACTTCTTGATTTGTGTCATGTCACTTAACCCTGTTTGTCTTATTTTCCTCATCTGTGAAATGAACTGGAGAAGGAAATGACAAACCACTCCAGTATCTTTGCTGAGAAAACTCCAAATGGCATCACTGCCCCTGCAGTCCGAGGATCCGTGTTCTAATTCTGCTTCTTATTTTTTCATCTTGTGTGACTCGGATCAGAAGTTCTTTGAAGTCCCTGGTTCCAAGTTTTCTCAAGGAGAATGAGGAGCTCATTGCCAGTAGATTGCTGTTGAGGGCTCTTTCAGCTCTAGAGCTAGGGTCCTATGAAGGCAATGGATATTACTCCCAAGGAGCTGTGTGGAGCTGCGGAAAGAATATGGAATTTGGAGTCAGTGTCTCTGAATGCAAATGCAGCATTTATCTACTGCCTTACTTTAGGCTACCATTTCTTATAACATTAAAAAAAAAAAGACAAGGGCTTGGGCAAAGTGGTTATACTTCTGAGACACATTTTAGCTCAGAATTGGTGATCTTAGGATTTATAAACATTTGTTGGTCTGATTCTCCAGTTTGTATAGTTGGAATCAGTTTATTTTTTCTCTTGATTCTGGGGTCTTCATTTCTTATAAATACTAAAACTAGTCTCACAAAGAGTGCGTCTCTTCTCACCTCAAATATCCAACCAGCTGAAAAAATCTACGCATTCTCTTTGGTTCTAGTGAGCCAGTGCCCTAGTTCCCTGCAGTCCATCCTTCACACACCTGCTCTGGTGATTTTTCCAAAGCATTCCTCTTTCCAGCAAACTGCAGTAGCTCTCCATTACCTTTATGGTCAGTTATGAACCTCTGTTTGTTTTGTGAAAGCCCTTCACAATCTGACCTCAGTCAGCCTTTCTAATATTTTATATAGTTTCCCCTATCCCATTCTCTAGAGTCTAGCCAGATTGGCCATTTTGCTGTTTTCACTTATCTCTCAACCTTTGCACTGGGTAGTTCCCACTTCTCTAATACATTACTTTCTTACCTTTGACCACTAGAATTTCTTGTTTTCTTCAAAGCTGCTTCCAGGAGCCATATTCTATGAGATCTTTCCCTCCTGTCTCCTCCCCTTCTGCCTGGCTGGCACCCATCCCCCAAATTACCTTGTTTTTGGTTTTTTTTAAAAATTTACTCATTTAAGCACATGCTGTTTTCCCAGACAGAATGGAAGCTCAATCTTCATCAGTACATACAAGTCTTCTCATGCTAACTGAATTCTTTATATTAGTTATTTTTTCCCAGGGTGGCTATCTCCTATTGTATGCATATGCCAGTTCATTCACCCTTCCTACAATCAGTGGTCACTCATTTTGTTTCTACTTGTTTTACTAACACAAAAATATTGCTATAAATATTTTGGTATATGGAGGATCTTTCTGTTTTTTACTTCCTTGGGGTGTATGCCCAGGAGTTCATTCCACTTTGAGCTAATAATCTGTCTACAGAATTTTGAACTGCACAATCCTACTTCATTCCTTTTCTGAACTCTTTGAAATCTTTTTTTCTAAAATCTAGGGTGCTAATCAAATATGCTTAGTATTCCCTTCCTTATCTATCACTGACTCTAGGCTCTAGTTATTTCTTTCTCTGTGACCTGTTTTTTTTTTTTTTGGTTAGAGTCAGGACCAGCATACTAGTTTGCCTTATTATTTCCTCCATCTTTACTAAAATGAAATTGTTATCAAAGCAAATTAAGGGAAACTTCTGGTTAATATGACAATCAAAAACTTGTAGAGCAGCCTAGCTCTCATACAGAAACTCCCAAATACACTTTTTTGTTTAGTTTTTTTTTTTTTAGGCAATTGGGGTTAAGTGACTTGCCCGGGGTCACACAGCTAGGAAGTGTCAAGTGTTTGATGTGAGGCCGGATTTGAACTCAGGTCCTCCTGACTTCAGGGCCAGTACCCTATCCACTGCACCACCTAGCTGCCCCCCGAATACATTTTAAAATGGCCCCAGAAAAACCAGTGCTAAAGGCATCTGGAAAAAAAAGACATGGAATGAAGTTCATTTATTTATTTCAGCGCAGGAAGATGTCCAGAAGCGAGTAGAGTGGTCAGACTAGAGAAATCAGTGCCAGCTCAGGTAATCCTAGCAACAATGGAGGCTGGTCAAGGGTTTGAACTAGGGAAACGTCTTTCCACTCTGATATCTGTATTGAGAGCTAACAGAAGATAGGAGAGATAGAAAGCTACGGCAGACTACTGAAAATGAACTTGAAACTTTCAGTACTCTGGACAGTGGTATCACAAGCCCATAACAGTTCTAAGAATAGAGTCCCTGAAGTCATCCCAGCCCTAGCCTGTCAGAACAGAAATAGGGTGTAGGATTAGCCCCAAAAGGCTACTTCACAGGGAAATGGGTCCTACCTGTGTACTTCTCAAGGCACTAGGAACCATTGCAGGAGACAGGATTAACTCAGCTCCTAAGAATCAGTGCCAGAAAAGATGTGTAGGAGGCCTACTAACCAGAGTAGTCTCCAGCATCTTTCTAGGGCCTGTGAAGGCCACAGCAGAGGAGAGATCCAATTCCTGACTAGATCATGTAAAAAGAAGGAAAAAGAGTACAGCCAAGGCCCAAACCTGTAGTAATCTAAGAGACTGAGGCAGAAACTGGGTATTATGGCAGAATGTTAGGCCTAATTCTAACCACCCCGTGCAGATTAACAGTGGCAGTGGCCTCTGAACTTAAGGGAGAAGACCAAACAAGACCAAGTACCATCCAGGAGTACCAGAGGAGATTAACTTAAAACCCAAATCCCCATCCAATGTGTCAAGCTGAAAATATGAGTAAACAGAAGACACCAAAATGGGGGGGTGAAGAATGTGGGTTAAGAGAAGCTAAAGAGGTAAAACCCAGAAGAAAAATGTAATTTCCACAGCTACAAGCAGTGCTTTGGAGGGGGAGGGCAATCAGTTGCCACAAGTATTATAGAAGTAACTGGAAGACGTTAAAGACAAGATGAAAAATGAAAGGAGGAATGAGAGAATTAGGGAGGGAAAAAATGAAAGTAGAATTAATAAATTAAAATAGAAAGTGGAAAACTACCTAGGTAGTGGACTTCTTGAAAAGAAATGACTTGATCAGATAAGGAATATTAAAATCAAGTGAGAAGATTTAAAAAAAAATAGAAGATATATCCACTAGTTTGAGGAAAGGCATTTAAAATTTATCAGACTCCTCTTGAAAACCATAACTAAAGAAAAAATTTGGACAACATATTTCAAGAAATCATAAGAGAAAACTGTCCAGATCTATTAGAATCAGAGGGTAAAGTGGAAAGAAAAAGAATCTACCAGTCACTTTCTCATAGGAAAACACTAAGGAATGTCGTAGCCTACATTCAGAGTTCCAAAGCAAAGGAAAAATACTTCAAGCAGTCAGGAAGAGTTTAAATACTCAGAAACCACAGACAGGATCACATAAAGGCTGTGCTGAAACTACCTAAAAGAGAGAAAATCTTGGAATATAGCTTTCAAAAAGGCAAAAGATGAAGGCTTACAACCAAGAATGACTTAACCTTGCAAAACTGAGTATAATCCTACAAGGGAAAAAGTGCATCTTTAATAGAAAAGAGAATTTTCAAGCATTTCTAATGAAAAGATCAAAGTTGAAGAGAAACTTTGGACTAAAGAGAAACCTAGAAAGGTAAATAGATTTGAGCAACTGAAAGGGGCTAAACAGTGATGAAATGCTACATTCTAATAAGGGAAGAAGAGACAAGTGTCCCTTCATCACTTTTTGTCTTCAGGGAGTTCAGTAAGACATACAGAGGACCGATTTTTGTGCTTGTTCTGTTTGTTGGATTTAAGAAAGAACAGAGGAAAAGGTAAAGGAATATACTAAGGAAGAAGAGGAACCTTTTTCCTAAATATGGTGTACTAGAAGAGCAGTGAGTTTATAAACATGGTGGAAAGAGTGGGGAAAGAGTGAGTTTTTCAGGTCCTCACTTTTATCTGAACTTGATAGAGATTGGTTAACAGGGGTGGGGAACCTGTGGCCTTGAGGCCACATGTGGCTTTCTAGGTCCTTGACTGTGGCCTCAGTCAAAGAGTCCAAGTTTTACAGAACAACTCCTTTTATTAAGGGGATTTTTTTCTGTGAAGTTTGGGTTCAGTCAAAGCGCTGCACTTGAGGACCTAAAGGGCCACATATGGCCTTGAGGCTGCAGGTTCCCCCCTCCCGGACCAGTTTGGTGTAGATATACATTAAACTCAACAGGGAAATGATCAGGAACAGGAGAAGGGAAGGGAGAGATGAAGAGGGAGAGTAGAGTCAGGGAATAATTTGTCATAATCAAGATAAATTTCAATTTGAGTGTTGATTAATAAAGAGAAGAATGAAAAGAGAAAGAAGTATAAGAAACAAATCAGGATCTGAACTTGGTAAAGAAAGGAGGCATTGTTGATCAAGTTACTTTTCTTTGTAAAGAGAGTGCCAGGAAGAAAAGAGGAGAAAGTATAAAGGGATATGATAGAGGGAAATCTGCAACTAACAAACGAAGCTGCAATTTGCTTAGCTATTCCCCAATTCATGTACGTATAGATTTCCAGTTTTTTTGCTATTATAAATGTTGCTATTGTAAACATATTTGTAGCAATGATTCTATACCTCCTTAGGGTTATTGGGTGAAATTTATTTTCCTGAATGGTTGGACCAGGTTTTGATTTTCTGCTTCTTTGCATTTTACTTTATGAATTTTTATGCCCTAGTGTATATTAGTTTTTAAACTATGAAAGTAACGCTAAAGTCACTTAAAATTAAGTCCTTATTCCCTTGGTCTTTATGCAGTTCTCAACCTTTCTTTTAAGAATTTGGCTATACCACTTGGAGCATAGAGTTAATGTTAATCAATATATATTCCCTCCTCATGTCTGTTGGTGGCATCTGTGTGTAGTTGCTTTACATGACATTTGAACTATGGTTTTTCTCTTCCTGTGGTGGATTATATTCAGTTTTGTATCATAGGCGATTTGATGAACTAAAACTTGATTTCTCTCTTTTTTTGATGTGTCAAATTCTAATTTTTTTCATATTCTCATTGAATAATCTGATATGATTTGAATGGGTGTCTGGGTGTTTTTTTTTTATCCCTACTGTTTTTCTTCCCTGCTGTTTGAAAGATTCTCTTTTTTAAGCTCTGAAATTTGGTTACTTCACATTTAGGTGAGTTAAATTCAGTATTCCACAAAGTTGGTGTCTTAAAGAGTCTATTGATTTGCACTCTGCTCTCTGCTTCCAATACCAACAGGCATTTTTCTTCTTTGATTTTCTAGTAATGTGGTATTCAGGCTGTGTTTCGTCATAGTTTTCTGGATGATCAGTAAATTCTCAGATTGTCTTACCAAACTGTGGTCTTTACTTCTGTTGCTTTGTTTTGCAGAAATCTGAGGTCCACTTCCAATTATGCTGCTTTAAAATTTTTCTTTGTTGGTTGTTTTGCTGTTCTGGCATTTTTGTATTCCCATTTAGGCCATTTCAGTTCTCTGAGTGCCTACTACTGATTTATTGAGATTTTCCACTGCCTTATCTAAGCTATTGATCTTTATGCTTGTCTTTTTGTATTGTTCTTTCAAATATTTCATTTCTATACTTACAGATGCCAAGTCTCCTTTTATATCTCTCATTGTGTCTTATGACAAAGTTCCTTCTCATTTTTTTTTAGTTAATTTTCTTCTGGAGATTTTGCCTTGCTTTGTTTTATCCCTTAGCATTTAATTACTGTACTGGGACTTTTCTTTTCTTTTCTTTTCTTTTCTTTTCTTTTCTTTTCTTTTCTTTTCTTTTCTTTTCTTTTCTTTTCTTTTCTTTTCTTTTCTTTTCTTTTCTTTTCTTTTCTTTTCTTTTTTCTTTTCTTTTCTTTTTTCTTTTTCTATAGTTTTTATATTTTTAAATTTTTTAATATGAATTTATTTATTTTTAGTTTTCAACATTCACTTCCACCAAGTTTCAGATTTTCACCCCATCTCCCCCCTCACCCCACCCCAAGATGTCATGCATTCTGAATATCCCTTCCCCTAGTCTGTCCTCTCTTCTATCTTTCTCCCCTTCTTTTATCCCCTTCCCCTTCTATTTTCCTGTAGGGCAGGATAGACTTCTGTTCCCCATTTCCTATATTTCTTATTTCCCAGTAGCATGTGAAAACATTTTTTTAAACATATGTTTTTAAAACTTTAGGTTTCAAATTTTCTCTCTTCCTCCCTCCCACCACCCTCATTGAAAAGGCAAGCAACTCAATATAGGTTGTACATGTGCAGTTATGCAAAACATTCCATAGTAGACATGTTGTGAAAAACTAACTCTATTTCCCTTAATCCTATCCTGCCCTCCCATTTATTCTATTCTTTCTTTTGACCCTGTCCCTCCTCAGAAGTATTTACTTCTGATTACCCAATCTTCCCTCCTCTCTATCATCCCCCTGCTCTTTTGTTCCCTTTTCCCCCTCTTTTCCTGTAGGGTAAGACAGATTTCCATATCCAATTGAATGTGTATGTTATTCCCTCCTTAAGCCAAATCCTATGAGAATAAGATTCCCTCATTTCTTCTCACCTTCCCCTGTTTCCCCTCCACCATAAGAACCTTTTCTTGTCTGTTTTTTTTTTGTGAGATAATTTACCCCATTCTACCTCTTCCTTTCTTCTTCTCTGAGTATAATCCTCTCTCATCCCTTAATTTTATTCTCCAGATATGACCCCTTAATCTTCAACTCACCCTGTGCCCTCTATCTATCTATCTACATATACATACATATAATTTTTTTCCTCCAACTACGCTGATACTGACACAGGTCTCATGAGTTGTAAATATCATCTTTCCGTGCAGGAATGTAAATAGTTCAATCTTAATAAGTCTCTTATGATTTCTCTTTCCTGTTTACCTCTTCATGTTCCACTTGAGTCCTGTATTTGAAAGTCAAATTTTCTATTCAGCTCTGGTCTTTTCATCAAGAATGCTTGAAAGTCCTCTATTTCACTGAATGACCATTTTTTCCCCTGAAGGATTATACTCAGGTAGGTAATTCTTGGTTGTAATCCTGTCTCCTTTGCCCTCCGGAATATTATATTCCATGCCCTGTGGTCCTTTAATGTAGAAGCTGCTAAATCTTGTGTTATCCTGATTGTGTTTCCACAGTACTTGAACTGTTTCCTTCTGGCAGCTTGTAATATTTTCTCCTTGACCTGGGAACTCTGGAATTTGGCTACAATATTCCTAGGAGTTTTCCTTTGGGGATCTCTTTCAGGAGGAGATCTGTGGATTCTTTCAATTTCTATTTTGCCCTCTGGTTCTAATATATCAGGGCAGTTTTCCTTGATAATTTCTTGAAAGATGATGTCTAGGCTCTTTTTTTGATCATGGCTTTCAGATAGTCCAATAATTTTTAAATTCTCTCTCCTGGATCTATTTTCCAGGTCAGTTGTTTTTCCAATGAGATATTTCACATTGTTTTCTAATTTTTCATTCTTTTGGATTTGTTCTACTGTGTTGTGATTTCTCATAAAGTCACTATCTTCCAATTGCTCTATTCTAATTTTTAAGGAAGTATTTTCTTCAGTAAGCTTTTGGACTTCCTTTTCCATTTGGCCAATTTTGCTTTTTAGGGCATTTTTCTCCTCATTGGCTTTTTGGACCTCTTTTGCCATTTGGGTTAGGCTATTTTTTAAGGTGTTATTTTCTTCAGTATTTTTTTGGGTCTCCTTTAGCAAGCTGTTGACTTGTTTTTTCATGATTTTCTTGCATCACTCTCAGTTTTTCCTCTACTTCCCTTACTTGCTTCTCAAAATCCCTTTTGAGCTCTTCCAAGGCCTGGGACTGATTCATATTTTTCTTGGAGGCTTTGGATGTAGGAGCTTTGACTTTGTTGTCTTCTTCTGGTTGTATATTTTGATCTTCTTTTCACCAAAGTAAGATAATATAGTCTGACTCTTTTTGCACTGCTTGCTCATGATCCCGGCCAATTACTTGAGTTTTAAACTCTTTGTTAAGGTAAGAGTCTGCTTCCAATGTGGAGAATGTACTGTCCCAAGCTTCGGGGGGTTTGTACAGCTGTTTTCAGAGATACTTGTAGGGACCTGTAAATTTTCAGTTCTTCCAAGGTGGTATGATAAGGGGCAAGGTGTTTACTCCTTTCCTGGCCTGTGATTACAAGTACTCCTTTCTGTCCTGTAACTGTGAGGAGGTGTTCCTCTCCACAGACACTACAAGCTCCACCATGCCAGCGCTTCTCCTCACCCCAGCACCGCAGCCCAGAACTGTGACCCAGATCCAGACACGGGCAAAGCAAGAGATTCCTGCCTCAGCACTGGCAAAGAGATCCCTGCAATCCCTCTCTGATCAGCCACTGGATTCCCCCTCAGTCTGTGGGCCGGAAGCTCGGGAAGCAGCTTCCCCCCCCCATGCTGTTGGGGAATGGAGCTGAAACCCTGCCTTCCTTTCTCAGCACCGACAGAAACAGACTTTTCCCACTGACCTTCTAAGTTGTCTTTGGCATTGGTGGATTGATGAGTCTGAAAACCCCCACAGCTGCCCGAGATTCATTCCTCTGAGGCCTGCTCCAGGTTCACTGAGGCCTGTGCGCCCATGTGGCGCTGCTCTGCGCTCCCAGCCTGGCGCCATACACCTTTCTGATCAATCATCCAGGTTGTCTTGGGCTGGAAATTTGTTTCACTCTGTCTTTTTTGTGGGTTCTGCTGCTTCAGAATTTGTTTAGAGCCATTTTTTATGAGTATTTGGAGGGGTTTGGGGAAGAGCTCAAGCAAGTCACTGCTTTCACTCCGCCATCTTGGCTCCGCCCCTCTCTTCTTCTTCTTTTCCTCCTCCTCCTCCTCCTCCACCTCCTCCTCCTTCTCCTCCACTTCCACTTCAGCTTCTCTGTTTACTTTTCCTGTGAGGGTTTCCCTGTAAGCATTTCTTCACTTTGGGGATACATTTATTGCTCTTTTGAGGTGATGAGTTGATGGTGTTCAAGTGATGCTCAGCCATGTTACCACAGTTCTACATTATTATTTGTTAAATTTCTTTTTCCTGTTAGCCAGTTGAGTAGTGCTTGACTCCCCTCCTCGTGTATAATCTCTCTCTAGTAAATGCTATATTCTCTTTATAGTTTCCTTTTTCTAGATGAGGAAACTCAGGGAGATAAATCTGGTGGTTGAGGTTCCCAATATGCAGCTTTCTTTAGAATAATTGGAGCTCTTCCATTGCCTGATAACTCTTCATATATTATACTACTACATGTTTTCTTTGTTTAAAAATATAATGCACTTTGAAACCATGAAAAGAGTTTTATGTATTCTATATATTCTCAACTGATCTGCATGCTCTGTGGTATGATTTCAAGAAATAATCATTTTTGAGGCATATTGGTTGGACTAGATGTGAAGTCAGCTGTTCCATCTTCTACCTTGTTTTAAGAAAGATGTAAACCTTGCCACTTAAAAACCTACTGCATTAATACAGAAATGATGAATCAATAAATTGAATCATTACTATATCAATTAGTATAGTTGAAAGAAGACTGAACTTTGCATCAGAAGTTTTTTCACATTGCAGTTCTTGAAACTGGTCAGTTAAACCTAGGTTCAGATCCCATCTTGGATACATATGGCCTGTCCATCTTAGGATAAGTTGTTATATCTCCCTGAGTTTCAGTTTCCTCATATATAATATGAGTAGATTGGACTAAAGAGATTCTGAGGTCCCTTGAACTTTTAGAGCTGTGAAGTTAATTGACCTCTGAGCCTGTTTTCTCATCTTGAAAATGGAGATAATAAAACTACCCTACAGAGTTGTTAGGATAAAATGAGGGTGTATATAAAATGCTCAAGAATTGTAAAGTGATATACATGCTATCTGAAGCAGCATGGACTAGTGGATAGATTGTTCTTTTGGGATTGTGAAAACTTGAGTTCAAATCCTTTCTCTGATACTTGCTAGTTGTATGACTATGGATAAGTCACTTTACTTTTCAGAGCCTCAGTTTTTTCATCTGTGCAATGCAGAGTACTTATAGTGTTAAGTATGAAGTATGAAGATTGAATAAAATAATACATATAATAGTCTTTGCAAATTTTGAAAGAAATATCTTAATGGTCCCTCTGTTGTTGGTGTTTCTAACCCTATGGGGGTCTTTCTCTTTCTATTTTTCTCCTTTTTTGGGAGCGTAAATTTTTGTGCCATCCTTTAGTTATGGTATTTGTTTACTTTTCTTGTATTTCTATCGTCCAGGGTGTTTGCAAAGAAAATTTTTTTTAGTCTTTTTTTTCCTTCTAGGAATACTTTAAAAGCCTTTTATTGAATGTCCATCTTTTTTCATTTATGATTAAGCTTGTGTTTGCAAGATAGGTCACTTTTAGGTTGCAGCTTGAGCTCCTTGGCACTTCACGACATACTATTCCATTTTCTTCTGAGGTTTCTGGGGGTTATAGAATAGTTTTGTGTCAGTCGAATTTCCTTTCCTTGTATATTTGAAGGTCTTTCTCATGGTTGTTGTAGAAGTTGTTGCTTGTTCTTAGAATTGCTTAATTTAACTACTATGTGTCTTGGAGTTTGTAGCATAGGGTTTTCTTCGGTAGGTGATCTGTGGATTCTTTTGGTTAACATCTCGTCTGTATTCAGAAGTTCTGAGCAGTTTTGTGGTATTATTTCTTGCATTATGATTTTTGGGGGGTTAATTTTATTTTGTTATATTCTTCTTGGAGACCTAAACTCCAAAAGTTGTCTCTCTGCATCCTATCTTCAAGATCGATATGTTTTGCTTGTCACAGAGACAATATTTTCTCTTAACATTATTCCTTTTTTTTGCTCCTCTTTTTCCAGCTTGCTTTGCATTTCCAGTTAGTTGTTTTCTCTTTTGTTTTGTTTTGTTTTGTTTTTTTGCAGGATTTGCCTCTGTAGATTTAAGATTTTCTCTTCTGCTGATTATTTTTGCTGTGAAGGTCATAAATTCTTCTTTGACAATTTTTATTTCTCTCTTGATGGGAACGTCTTGCTGAGTTTCCATGTTCTCTTGGGGATCTGTAGGGTCCCTTACCTTATCAGGAGTTGATTCCTTTTTTTTTTTTTTGGTCTTACAGAGATTGTATTCAGAGATTGCTGGACTTGTTCAGATGATTTGGAGAGCATATTCCCTTCTGTTAATACTTTTCCTGTTGACATATTGGCTTGTGCTCAGGATTTTTAACTGAGATTTTTGCTAATTCCAGTCTTTTTTCCTTAAATTTCCTTGCTGACTTTTTACTCAGTCCCCTTTCATGGTAGTTTCCCTAAGGGCTGGATCTCAAAGCTGTCTCAGCCTCGTCCTATACTGGAGAATTGACTTCACAACTGTTTGACCTCAGCTGGATGCCAGTCCCTTTTCCTTCAAGCTTAGCGTTACCTTCTCTTCCCCTCACCCCAATACGCTAGCAGTCAGCCTCATTTTTTCTCTTCCGTATTTCTCTGGTTGAATACTACCATGCTACATTAGGGGCACTGCTGTCCCAGGCAGAGCTTGCTTGTACTTCCCCTGCACAGGCTTAGGGGTTGGGGGAGGGCACAGTTGAGTTCTGTTGCTTGTTGCCTCAGAATGGTAGAGAGAGAGCACGTGTGGGGGGTGGGGGTTAGTTGGCAGAGACTCTAGCATCAGCCATCAGAGAATTTCTCGGTGGATCCCAGATCATGAAGTGGATTGTGCTGCCCTGCCAAGACATTGGAGCTGGTGGGGGAGGGGTATGGAGCAAACACTTGAGGACTAAGGTTTATTTGATGGTCATTGATTGTTACCTCATTAGGGTTTTTCGTGTTGTTGGATCATGGAGAAAGCTGCAGTTGCTTTTCCTTTGGCTCATAATTCTCATTTTGGAAACATTTGAGAGGTCATGAGGATTGGAGAAGATGTCTCGTCCTCCATTGTGCTGTCATATGACCCAGAAGTACTCTTTGCAAACTTTGAAATACTGTACAAATGTTAGTTATCTTCATGATGGGCCAGGAGTTACATGGTCACTACATGTGTATAATTTGCCTATTTTGTCTTATTGGTAGAAATTGGAACAAGGAGATTTTTTTATAAAGGGCCTTAAAAATGACCATTACTGTTGTGAAATAAAGCAAGTATATTTTTCTTCTAGGCAAATTGTAATATATTGATGAGTAAAGCTGTGCTGTTATAGAAATTTGAATTTTGGCAAAATGCTTCTCTTTTTATAAACCCTAGATAGGTTTTGGGTTTCTCTCCTCTTCCCGTTTTTGTTCAAATTTTAATTTATGTTAATGACTGTAATTTCAGTTAAAGTTGATCTAGAATAGATAACCACAGACTTTATACTCCTGATGTCCTCTAGTGGGGCTAAATAGTGCTTATGTCTCCAAGTCCTTATTCCTTCTTAAAGCAGTTCGATGTAGTTAAAAAAAAAACCCAAACATTTGGACTCTGGGAACTTTAGAGTCTAGTCCTGGCTCTGAGACCATCAGCATAAACTTGGGCAAATCACTTCATTTCTTCCAAACTTCAGTTGACTTATTTGTAAAATGAGAGAGCTAACTTAGATGATTTCTAAGGTCCCTTCTAGCTCTAAATTCTGTTATTCTTTAACTAATTGTACAGATCCATTGATGTCACTGAATGTCATTGTTAGCTTAGGCAGAAGAAAAGGGGAAATGGGGCAGGGGATTAAAAATATGGTAAAATGTGAGAAAAGAGGGAGTCAATTTTCATCTCCATGAAGAAGCTGATGGAGTAGAACATTGGACTTGGACTCAAAAGACTGCAGTTGGCTTCATTCGGCCAGTTCTGCTGCAGTCACAAATGTATGATTGTATGAATAAGTCTCAGATTGTATGAATTTAGTCTCAGTTCTCGCCTCTGTGAAATGAAAGAGATCTTTTCATTTCCCACCCTTTGTAGGGTCTTCAAGCTAAGAATGATTTTTACATTTTTAAATAAAATTAGGCTGAATTTAGCCCTTGGGCTAGTTTGCTGACCCCCTGACCTATGTAGTATGACCTCAGCTAAAGTTTTGGGGGTTTGGGGAGTACAACATTTAAGTACTCTAAATAGGAGTTGGTATATAGTCTTTGCTCTGTCATTTACTAGTAGATCCCCTCTGTGAGTAACTCCAAAATGAAGGCTTGAACTAGATAATTTCTAAGATCTCTTCAGCGTATGCTCTATGCTTTTTTTCTCCCACTGCTTAGAGTTTGAAGGGCTTTTATTTGGAAGAGGAATTAGAGCAGGAAGGTGAACAACTGGGTTTAAACACCAAGGTCCCTTGAAATTTATAGGTCTTTGAGAAGATTTGTACTTCTTTAGCAGGCACAGAAACAACTGAGTTTACCAGCTAGTTAACAAGAATAACTCCTTAAAGTAGAAAGCTATCAAACGCCATATTCTTACCTAGCCCAGCACTACCCTCTTCCCTTTCCTGGGGGTGGCCTCTTCAGCCATTTTAGGAGGCTTCTGTCAGTCAGGGCTGGTGTCCACAGCCTCTCTGGGGACTTGTGTCCTGAAGTCTGAGTCCCACCTCCCACTATCCCACTGTCCCATTCCCCAACTCAGTTTATCTTTAAAAAGTTAATTTGAGGATGCCTTTTCTGTTGCTTGGCAAGGGGTATCTTTAGCTGTAGTGATTATCAGGGGTGGATTGAGGCTGCAGGTTTCCCACCCCTGGTAGTCACCAGAGCAGGTTCCCTACCCCTGGATTAGACTAATACGGCTTGGTCCCAGGAGATATAATTAGGATTAACAAGTAGAAGTTATAGAGGGGCAAATTTTTATTCTGTGTAAGGAGAAACATAACAATTAAGAGTTTCAGAAGGCACAAGTGTTGGTGTGTTCCCCATCACTAACGAGGTCTTCCAGGGGAGCCTAGACGTCCGCCTGTAAAAAGGGTTTCATTCCAAGGGTGGGTTGAATTAGCCAACCAGGAAGGTTCTTTCCAAGTCTGAGATTCCATGATCTTAACCTCACAGCTATGAGGGGGAAAGTACTGTGGAAATTGAAGCTGAATAGAATGAAAATCAAGAACTGATTTATCTTTGTATCTTCTTCCAGGGCCTACCTTGGTGAATTGCCGTGTAGATATAAAACTATAAGAGACATAAAAGAAATAGATGGGGAAAAGTCAACTAATAGCACTTTTCTCAATGGGAGGGCAAGATGGTGTAAAGGAAAGAATGGTGAACTAGTAGCAGGAGGTCTGGCTGTGTCTCTAGCTGTGTGACTTTGGGCAAGTCTCCTAAGTGTGCTGTGCCTCAGTTTCCTTTTCTGTAAGCTGGTGTCAGTGGTAATGGATCTCTGAGGCCTCTTCAAGCTCTGTTAATCTTAAATCACCTTAAAATTCTAAGAGCAAACTCAGTTGGCAGGTGATGGTTGCCTCTGTCTGTACAGTGAATTGCGCCCCCTTGTGGTAAGAAAATCATAAATACCATCTGCTGCTTTTTTTTTTACACTATTTACCCGTTAATGTATCTAGTCTCCATTTCTTCCTGTTTTTATATTTTTCTTACAGTTTCTTTTTGGTGTACATTGCAGTCCTTCCCACCTTTAACTTGGTTTACACTTTTCTGCTGTTTATTATAAAACCTTTAATATAAATAAAGATTGTGATACTTTTTGAAAGCCTTTTTCCATTATAATTTTGGTGCTGAATTTGGCTTGCATAGAATTGCAGACTTTTGGGAGTTGGAAGAGACTTTGAAAAGGGTCTAGTCCAATCTCCTCAACTTACAGATGAAGAACTTAAGACTCCAAATGCTTAATTAGGTGATTTGTTTAAGGTTATACTGCCAGTTAGTTGAAAAACTAGGGCTACCACTACGATTTGTTTATTTTAATTCATGACTTTTTCCTGAATGCCACACTGCCTCTCAGAAATTTTATATTTTGTCCTAAGACCTTTGAAGTACTTTCTGTTCTGAATTTTTTTTGGTTATTCTATGAATATTATTGAAAATATAAACTGTAAATTTGTTTTCAAGGTTTTGTTTTTGGTAACACTTCTTTTTGTCTAAATGATCAGCTAAAAAGGATAAGAGCCTTCAACACCCATTTTATCTTAGCCACCTGTCTCTTTTAATGAACTTGAGGGAGGGTCAGGAATGGAGGGGTTTAGGGCAGAAAGGGGGAAGGGTTGAGATCATGTATCCTGGATAAGCACAGAGCTGTCATTACTTATTTGATAATCCACTTAAACCTTAGATGTGAAAGAACAAGGTTTCATAGAAGACACAGTATTTACAAGTTTACCACTTAGACTCTTGGGTAGACAGCAGAATTATTTTTTGTTCACTTAAGTTCGTTTTATTCATTGACAAATGCCAAGTTGGCACTAGATAACAGCCTCTAGTTATCTTTGTAAAATAGTTTTCAAATAGTACAGACGTCACCCTAAAACCAAACATATAATATTATAGAGGCTTGGAGAAGGCAATAGAATGAACATCAGATTTGGTATCAAAATCTGGGTTCAAAAAACGTGGGTTTCAACTTTGACACTTAATAGCTTTGTGACTTTGAGTAAATTTACATAATTTCTTTAAGTTCTAGTTTCCTCATATATAAAATGAGATAATAATACTTGTACTTTCTACCTTAATATAATGTACTGTAAGGATCAAATGACATTGCAGTAAAGTGATCCAGAAATTCAAATTGCCGTTGCATTTATGCAAGATGTATAACAGTCTGGTCTGGGTCTGCAACACAGCTGATGTTTACAGGGAAGCTCCTTAGAAATTCTTGATATTAAAGGAGAGATACATTGAGGACAGATGTAGTCTGTGACACAGTCACCTGGGTCCTTTTTTGTCCTGATCCAGGATGTGGCACCACATACTTGAGGTCCACCCAGGAGCTGATCACCTCTGACAGTACTGAAAACTCACCTGAGGAGCTGCTTGAGCTTACACTTTTTATTCTCAGGATGACAAAGGCAACTGGAGCCCTTTACAAATAAGTGTACTAGTCTAAGATAAACATAATCCAGGAGTCTTTGAATATATTAACCATGAATAAGTTAGAGCAAGCTGTATGCAGAGGTTGGACAGTTATTTTGGTACTCATTGGGGTTGTAATTATGAACTCTATCAAAGTCATTCTAGCTATTTCTGTCCATGGAAGGGTATCCACTCTGTGCAGCCTAAATTAGCATACCTCCGAGTTGTACTTTGTATAGACGGGAGTGTTTACTGGATTATTGGGTGGATGAAAACCCAATAATCTCTTCCTAATATTTTATTCCGCCACGCTGTTGTGTGGAAACTGCTTGTGCTTGGGAAGCAGAGTGAAGGTTCTGGACAGTTCTGCTGAGCTAAAAGAGCATTGACCATCTGCCCTAGGATGAATTACTCTGTTGTGGAATACGTTTCATTCATTCTTGGAGAGGCTCATCCCTGAAGCTGGTGGAATTTAGAATGAGTTGGCAGTAAAGATTCTTACACTGAAAACTGAAGGGTCAGAATAGAATTTTCAGTTGATTGATATGTCTGAGATCAAGATTGTTACTACAAACTAAATACTTAGTTAACATTTCATCTCAGTCTCTGAAATAGTTGGATAAGTGAAGTACTTAATGTCTTTGTAAATAGCCTCATTGCATTGTATAGTTCTGGTCATTCTACCAGATTGTTTTTAGGGCCTTTTTTGGTATAGACCAGGATGGGGAACCTGTGGCCTTCAGACCATGTGTGGCCCTCTAGGTCCTCAAGTATGGCCCTTTGACTAAGTGCAAACTTCACAGAACAAATCCTTTTATTAAGGGGAATGGAGAGGCATATGGTGGACCCACAACTTACAGTGGCATAGAGACTGTGATATTCCATTATTTGTAGCCTTAAAACATTACCAGAAGAACATCCATGTTAAAAAGTTGTAGCTTTGTTTCAAGGACAAGTTTAGGGTCATTAAAGTGCCGTAACTTGGGCCTAGTAGTACATGCATATAATCCTGCTAATGGGAGGCTAAAACTGTAGAATCTCTTGTGCTCAGGAGATAAGAATTATAGTGGGCTTAGCTGATCGATTCTGTGTCTGAATTAAGCTTGACATTAATATGGTGAGTTTCCAGGGTCACCAGTTGACCTGAGGAGGAGTGAACTGGCCCAAGTCAGAGACGCAGCTCCAGTACAATCAGACTGGGATAGGGCCTGTAAGTAGTCCTTGCATTTCTAGCCTGGACAATATAGGGGGACCCGGTCTTTTTGTTTGTTTTTTGAAGTACTGAATAATTTCTTAAAGGTATTCTAACCTCTGTTTATCCTCTCGTTCATTTCTGGGCCATTGGTTTCTTGTACATTGTACATTTTCGGTTTCTGTCAAAGGCATGTACTGAGACAAAACGATACAGTGGTAAGAACACAGCCCACCCTTGACCCTTAATACCTCTGTGACCATAGGCAAGTTATATAACCTTCCTGGACCCTGTTCTGAATGTTCTCTGTTATGATGGGATGCGACATTGGCAAATCTGTATCTCCCTGTTTTATGGCTTATAAGCCAGGGGGTCTTCAAGCAAAGTTTTTTTGTTACTGAATTGTACGGAATCAATAGAAATTTAGAATTGTAAGGGACTATAGAACCATCTAGTCCAACCCATTCCAGAAGGAATCTCTATTACAACATATGTAACGAATGATCATCCAGCTTCTATTCGAAGACCTTTGATAATGTGCAGCCCATTCCACTTTTGTGTAGGAATCATTGTCTTTGCAGCTTCTACCTTTTACTTCTGATTCTGCCCTCTAGGGCCAAACAGAACAAGTATAATCTTTCTCACTTGATAGACTTGCAAATATTTGAACACAACTTTACGTACCGAGTTTGTAGTCTATCAAAATCTCCAAATCTTTTTTCCTAAACAGACCATTATCTGACCGTGCCTCCTCCCATCCTGTATTTGTGCAGTTGATTTTTTGAACCTGAGTATGACTTTACATTTGTGTTTGTTAAATTTCATCTTCTTACATGTAGCTCAGTTTTCTAGTCTGTCAAGATCTTTTTGGATCCTAACTGTCATTCAGGGTATAAGCTATCTCTCTCAGTTTTATTTATGTCTTCTAAGAATTCGATAAACATGCAATCTATGTCTTTATGCGCTCCATTGATGAAAATTTTAAATAGGACAGGGCCAAGCACGAAATCCTTGGGATACTCCACTAGAGACCTCCTGCCACATTGATATTGAACATTTGAGTCCAGACATTCAGCAAAGTTTGAATCTTTCTAGTTCTATCTGTCTTTTCTAAAGTAATGAGATCACTTTATCAAATGCATTTCTAAAATCTAGGTAGTTTTCTTCTTAGCTCCACACTGTAATTGATGACCAAAAACAAAGAGTGAATAAAAATTTTAACACAAATCTTTTACGTTTGTGGTTTATTTATTGCCCTCTTTCTATTCTTTAATTTTTAAATTCCTTCTGGATAAGTTTGCTTAGTTGGAGTTTCTCACCAAACTTTTCATAAACTCCCTTTTTTTCCTCCATGCTGCTTGCAGTGGAGAAATTTTATGTCTTGAGATTGTTTGTCATCTTTCACCATGCTCTTTTGTAAGGCTTTATAAATGAATTAATATTCCAAATTCATACTTCCCTATAATTCTCCCCTTGGGTAAAGAGATCCAAGTTTTGCTAACTGTATGTTTTTAGGTCCTTTTTGTCTTCTTGTAATGATTTGTTTATAAATGTTTAATGTGCTTAGAAAATGGTGATAAGCCATCTTAAAGTTTCTTAAAATTTATTATCAGCTTTTTTTTTTTTAGCATCATCAGCTTGCTGATTGGATTTGTGTCATATTGGAGTTGTATCAATAGGATGCCATATTTTCTCATTTTTATTCTTCTACTCTTGGTATTAATTTTGTTCTTTGCTCTAAGTCTATTACCTAACTGTATACATGCCTGATTTGGAAATAACTCCTACATCCATAACCAGTCATTTTATTTTCCTGTTGAAATGTAACCAATTTATTTTTGTGATGTTGTTTGGTACTTACTATATACAACACCTTCCTCTATGTACAGAGTTTCAGAGTAGTCTTTGGCCTCTTATTTCTTACTTCTGAACTATATTTTTAAAAGTATTTTCCACCACCCTCCTTTGTGCTTGAATTGATGTCACCAAGTATCAGAATACGTGTTATTTCATTTGAAAGGGTCTTTTCAAGTTCTTCTTTCAATTTCTCTTCTGTCTCATCCTTTCCAACAGTCATTGGTACATAAAGCACAGTTGTTTTTATAGTTGTCTGTTGAAAATGCTTATCATGCGCACTCAGTGTATGATCACCAAGTGATGGTTCTTGGTGCTCTTGGACACGCAGTAACATAAGCACTGACAGCATCATTTGCTTCTCCAAGGAGAACTTGTGATCATTCTGTCCATTCTTTCCGCTTCAGTTCCATTCTTTCCTATGCCTTCCTTTTCCTTTGGTTTCATTTATAGTGAGGAGGTCAAGATTTATTTGATTCTGTTCTTTTTGTATCATGTTTATTTCTTGGACATTGCAGCAGGACCCTACATGTTACCAACAGCTACATTAATGCTGACATAGTCTAAAAATCACACAATTCTTAGCACACTTTGACCCCTTTTGGGCCATTCTGTCATGATCACTGTAGAAACAGAAGGGGGCGCCGTGGGACTGAGGGCCATTTTATATTTTCCTTTGTTCCATGATTTGCCGTGGTCCACAGATCTTTCTTGAACCTAGCCAGACTGATCTTTGCAAAGTAGGCAGTCTATCCAATGCCAAGTTCATATGTACGAAGCTTTCTTGGAAACTGTTTTTAACTAACTTTATTGATTTTTTTGAAGGTATCTTGCAATATATTCAGAACTCTCCCTCCTAGTGACAGCAATGAATTTGATCCAGAAGAAGATGAACCTACCCTTGAAGCATCATGGCCACATTTACAGGTATTTCATTGCATAAAAAGATATGGGAGAAGGTTCATTATTTCATTGGTTGATAAAAATTCATATCCTTTTCAGTTTTTGCTCACCAAGATTTAAAGTTACTGCTAGTTCATGTAACAGGTGGATTATTCACTTGTTTTTCACTCTTAATTGGATTTCTAAGAGAATACAATGAACATTTCCTACTTTTTTCAGGACTTTAGTTGGAATCTTCTTGTTCTTGTGAAGTGAGTCAGAAATCCCTCTGCTCCTGTAGCTTTAGTGCAGTATCAGATTGTAGCTTTCTAAGCGTTTTAAAGTGACTCAGCATGATGCACCGGAACCTCAGATTGGAATAAAACTATTTTCATATTAGCACTTATTTGAACATGACAAGATGTATTCGTTAAATGCCACAGGTCACAAAAGCCATTTTCACTATAAGTGCACCAGGGTTATTAACCCTGTGCAATAAATAAAGAGTGAAAGTTTTTTTAAAAAATTTGCTTTCTGAGATCTTTAGGCTTTTTTTTTTAAAAACAAATCCTGATGGTATTCCTTTCATAATCTCACTAGAAAGAGGAACAACTGAGTGACAGCAGGATATATGAGTAATCTTCCCTCTTCCGCACCAGTTGAGAAGTGTTTCCCAATCTTTTTCGGTCTGCCATACCTAAAACCTCATCGTTTTGTTTCCTGCTTTCCCTCTTCCGCATATATTCCTTTTCACACTTTCTCAGATAACGTATTTGTCCACATTATATATCAGTGTAGTTTATGTATACATACATGCACCAGTCATTCTCTATTCCCTTTTAATCATGGTTTCCTTGACCTTCTACATTTTAAAAAAAAATCATGGAGTAAGGAAATCAAGATGCCATTAAGACACTTCCAGAGTGATCTAAAAAGTCCTAATATGTTGTTTGGGAAATATTTAAAAATTTAAAGAAAGAAAAATGTTAAGAATTTTGCTGCTTTTAAATTCATAAATTTTTACATAAATTTATGTATCTTTCTCTTTTGAGCAAGTTTCATAATTTTTGCAAGAATTCAACCATACTATTTTCCCAGTAATACAAAAATTCCAGAGGGATACCCTTTGGGCCTCCTAACTTTTTCCATAGGTTCCTCCTGAATTGTAAAGAAACCCAAAGTGGGGTACCTATACGTGTGTATTAGGGGCTCGAGGTGATATTATTGTTTAATTTTTTTTTTTTTTGCCAAGCCTGAGTCTTATGTTTTATACTGCTTTCCTATTTTACTTACTCTGTAAAGAACTTCTTTAAAAGGATAATCCTCTGGGAAAAATCTTGATTGCAGATTTAGAACTAGAAAAGACCTTAGAGGTCATTTAGTCCTCCCAGTTCATTTTATGGATTAGGAAACAGGCCCAGAGAATATAAATATTTTACACATTGTCCCACAGCTATTAAGAGCTAAGTTTGGAACTGAAGTCCTCTGACTTGAAATCCAGCTCTTTCTACTGCATTGAAGTGGGAAACTTTATTTTATAGCTTTTTCTTCCTCCAGAGAAGTCCCATGTGTTCCTGTTGTTCAACTTTTTAAATGTTCCTCTGAATTAATGACTTCAAAATTATTCTCATCCTTCTCACTTTTGAAGCAGGTTCACAAATTACTGAGGCAACTCTGCTCTCTAATGTGTTGACAAGAGGCTAAAAGAAAATAAGATTTCCTTCTTTGGCTAGGTAGTTTGCCTGTGTGTGTGTGCGTGTGTGCGTGTGTGTGTGTATGTGTGTGTGTGTGTGTGTGTGTGTGTGTGTGTTCCTTCTTCCATTCTGTCCTTGCCTCTCTTCCACCTCCCAAGAAGAGAGACTAAGTTTTGCAATTTACAAATTAGAGTCTTGTGCTAAAATAGGGCTTAGCATTTCAAATAATAGAAAAATTTTTTGAATGACTTCCACTTACAGTTAAGGGAGAACTTTCTGGTTCAGGTTTAAGATTAAGAGTAAGAGATCCTAAAGTCTTTCCCTGAGTTTGGCATGAAATATTCATGTGGTACCTTGAAAACATAATTTATTTTTTGGTTCTGTCTTTCTGTCTGAAAACATGAAGATTTGCCTTTGAGGTTCTTAAGCAAAATTTGTTGCTTAAGTGCAAAATACTTTTTGGTATGTATTAATAAATATAGCCAAGCTTTCACCAAACTATTAAACATCATAATTGATTTCAAGGAACCAGAGGGCAGAGAAAATGCATTTCCAATTATACTAGAAAACCTTACCATCCAGTGAGTAAACATTGCAAGATGAGAGCATGGGAGTTGGCAAATGATGAAACTATCCTTATTAGGGTCATTTGAACAGCTTACTTATTTTTGCATAATTAATAGTTGTTCAAAGATTATAGTATAATGAATCAAAGAATGTTTTTTTCCTTTGAAGTGTTGAGACCTAGAGGCATTTTTTATATTAGCATTACAACATTAGTACAAAAAAGCATAGACTACTAGCATGAGGGTGGCAGAGAGGAACTTAGGAGAGAATCTCTTAGTTTATGGAAAATTTGAAATAGGGGAAAATTGGGTTTTATTGCCAAAATATAATAAGACTTCCATGTGCATATATTAGAACTAATACTTAAGTCCCTTCCTACTACTGAATATAGCAAGTTGCTGTAAAACTCCCTCCTTATTTTCCAGGTCAGGACTAGAGACTGATATTACTGCACTAGTCACTTGTGTGCAGAGGGAGCTGGAAACATGGGTGTCTGTGTGCATGTCTATAGGTTTTAATTTAACAAAGTCAGAAATCACAGATACTGTAGTGGAATGTTAAACTCCTCAGAACATAGTGTAGCATCTTAATCCCAATTTATTGTGTGTGTCTCAGATCCCTCACAATATATCAGAGCAGCTTTGTGAGGAAAGTTGATTTAATTTCTGTGCTAGTAAGAAAACCAATCATAGAAAGGAAGAAATTATGTGATCAGCTTCCAGCCTATCTGGGATTCTAAATCCCAATTTCAGTTCATTCATTGTGCCCTGTTGCTTATATTTTTCTTTGTTTATTTCAGAACTCACTGTACTTTATTTGTTGCAGCTTGTATATGAATTTTTCATACGATTTTTGGAAAGCCAAGAATTCCAACCCAGCATTGCCAAAAAATACATAGATCAGAAATTTGTATTACAGGTAAGAAAACTATTTTATGTGTATTTGTTACTCAGTTGTATTTTATTTCTTTGCTATTTAATTTAGTATGGCTAAATGTTGGTCAAAGTTTTGTTCAGAACAGGCAGGGGGATGCCAACTAATTATTCTACCTCAAAACACACACACACGCGCGCGCACACACACACACACACACACACACACACAAGTGCATTTCCATTGTATTCTGTTCAGTGTGGCATCCCTTTTAACTCATGGCATTGGAAGTTCATAACAGAGAATGCCAATCCTTGGATTTCTGCAGTTTTCTTTTATAGGTTGTTTAATTATAAAGTAATTTCTCATGTATAGCTCTAGTCTCTTGTGAACCTTTGTTATTTTAAAACCTATTATTCACATAAGGATTCCTAAGCGCTCTTGCATGGGTCTCTTGAAACTGAACATTTAATCTGCAGTGTTTGACTACAAAGCATAAATAAAATGTCTTAAATGATAGGAGTCAAAACTATGCTGAGCCTTGTAAGTAAAGTTCCTTTTTCCTTTTAGGAAGCAGCACACCTTCCTGCTAGAAAGCAATATTATAAACTGTTGGCAGTTTCCTTAGAGGAATTAACCATCACTTGGACAGTTAGAAATTTTGAATTGTAAAACTTAATACTTTATAAATTTTAATGACCAAGTTTGGCTCCAGAGAAGAGTCATAAAAATCCATCTCCCTGCCTTAGAGGCGGGGGACTATGGGTATGAGATCACGTATATACTGAAAGATATGTTCAGTGTGTTGGTTGGCTTTGCTGACTTTTTTTCCCCCCTTTAAATCCTTATTATAAAAGAAGGCCCATTGGATAGGGAGGAGTGGGAGATATGTTTGGAAACAAATGTGACATAAAGTGAAAAGCATCAATGATTTTTTAAAAATGACTTTTAAAATTTAGATTGCATTTTTGCAGACTTTTGGGGGCCAGATCCTATAACTTAGGCTATTTCTTCCTATTTATCCTCATTTCAGGATTCTTTACAGTTCTGGGCCAGTTAGTTTACTTTAGGCCCCTGCCTAAGGAACAGTCTTATTTGCGTTATAGTGAGGTCCCTTGTAAATAATTTTCACCTTTCAGAAAAAAGGGCAAATTGGCTATAGTATTTAGAAGAGAGCAGATACCCTTCAGTGTAAGGCAACAGAATTTCATATGTACAGACCTTAATAAGTCAACAAATATTTGTAAGCATCTGTTGTGTCAAGCACTGAGGACAAAAGTGCAGAGAATGGAACGATCCCTATTCTTGAGGAGCTTATATTCTCCCAAGGGGAAAATAGGGGTGTGTGTGTGTGTGTGTGCGTGTGTGTAAATGATATAAAATAATTAAAAATATATTCAAAGAATGGAACAATCCCTTTGTGTGTGTGTGTGTGTGTATATGTGTGTGTGTGTGTGTGTGTGTGTGTGTGTGTGTAAATGACATAAAATAACTAAAAATATATTCCAAGTACTTAAATACAAGGTAGTTTGGAAGGAAAGGCACTAGCACTGGAAAGATCAGAAATGCTTCATATACAAGATGGTGCTTAAACTGCATCTTAAAGATCTTAAAGGAAGAGAAAGACTCTATGAGGTGAAGATAAAGAGGGAGTGCATTCCAGATGCAAGTAGTAAGCCCTGCCAAAAGCACAGACACAGGAGACATTTGTCTCTAGGTTATGGAGTGGGTGGGGTGGCTATGAGTGACAGCCAAAAAGGACTGGAAAGATAGGTTGGAACCAGGTTGTATAGAGCTTTAACAGCTAACCAGTGAAGTTTCTGTTTTATCTTGGACACAGTAGGAAGCCATTGGAGTTGATCCAGTAGGAGAGACACATGGTCAAATCTTCACTTAAGGAAAATTATTTTGACCGTAGTGTGTAGGATGGACTTGATTGGTGAGAAATCTGAGGCAGGGAGTCTGCTACATTAATCTAAGTGAGAGGTGACAAGGGTCTGGACTAAGGTGGTAGCTGTGTGAGGAGAGAGAAGAGGTTAGATGCAAGAGATATTATAAAGGTAGAAATGGCAAGACCTGGCAATTTATTAGATGTGTTTTGTGAGGGAGATTGAGGAGCTGAGGAGCATGCCGAGTTGTGAACATAGGAGAGTGAAAAAACGGTGCTTCTTTTGAATGAAGTCGACAGATGGAGGAGAGGAGGGTTTTAGAGGAAAGGTGTGGAGTTTCGTTTTGGGCAGGTGGAGTTTGATTTACTTATTCTCAGAGCCACTGTTTCTTTTTTTGTAAAATGAGGATCATGTTACCTACATACTAGTTCACTACTGTTTTCACCTCATAGTTGTGTAACAACTGAAGTTCCTGTTGCTGCCTTGAATCAGGAAGATCAGGGTTGTAGGCCCACCTTGAAACATACTGGTTGGCTGCTGACCTTGGGAGTCACTTCACCTCTCAGTGCTTCTGTGCAACTCTCTATGACTTTAAGTTCAGAACAGTTGCCATTCTGCATTGATAGGAGGTTCTATCCTGAGAGACTTCTACATGAATGAAACCATAGGTCTAGACAAAAAAAAAACCCAAAATAATTTTTGTTAAGTGTTTCCACATGAATGCATACATGTGCACACAGACAGACACACCTTTTAGGTACTGACCTGAAGGAGCTTGTTCATTCATCAAGGAAAAAGTTAGAATCTTTTCTGTGGTTTTTTTTTGGGGGGGCTAGGCAATGGGATTAAGTGACTTGCCCAGGGTCACACAGCTAGTAAGTGTTATGTGTCTGAGGCTGAATTTGAACTCAGGTCCTCCTGAATCGAGGGCCGGTGCTCTCTGCGCCATCTAGCTGCCCCTAGAATCTTTGCTGAAAAACAGTTTAGGGAAGAATCGAGGCTCCGTGCTAATGAACCGCTTCTTCATGCAGGATTCTTCTCCCAAATATGATCCAGCCTGGGTTGTCGATTTCCCTTGAGGGCTTATTCAACTGCCTTTGTGTTAGATTCTGTTGCAGAGTACTATGTTAGTCCTCTAAGGATATAAAGCAATGAAAAGCAATTGGAACCACGTCTTTAGTTAAGTACATATACACAAATAATTATAATACATGGTTGAATATGACAAATGCAGAGGAGAACTATGAGCACCAGTTCTTTGGGTGTTTGAGGTTTGGGAAATGTTCTGACTATGGCAGAGGACAGTGCATTTGAATTCAAGGAACATTCAAAATCTGTACACATCCGTACATATAAATCTGTACATACAAAATCTGTGCATGAAAGCACAGATAGAGAGACTGCAGAGATCTCAGGGGAGAAGAATCATTTCTGCCTGAGAAGATGAAGGAGGTAACATTTGACTTGGGCCTTGAAGAGTAGAGAGAATTTCAGTAGTACTTTTTGTGTATGAATGTATGAATGTATAAAGTAATTTTATTTTGACTTTATTCTGTATAAGTTTAAGTGATACAGGTTTGGCAATACATTTTTTTTTATCACTAGGGGGTTTATTATGATAAGAGCGCATTTGACTACATTTAAAGTATTTCTAAAGACTGCCTTCATCGAGTCTACAAGTCTAGAGTGCTAGTGGTTGCTAAGAGACATACTGCTCAAGTATCCCCGTAAGCATATCTGCTGCTGTGCATTGCTATTTAGTAATTTGTACTTCACATTGAAAGTTATATTTAGCAAAAAGGTGCCATAATTATCATGCAAATTATGTAAATCACTCAGCCTGTCCTTAAAAGGGACCTTTTGTTATTATGTTTTAAAACCTCAGAATGTATTGTATAAAACAGAAATCAACACATTGGATTTCAGGTTCTAGCTTGACATGGATCATAAAGAATCTTGAATTTCACCTTTAAAGAAGTGTTTTCAAAATTATTCTATACTTCTTAAAATAGTTTGCCTTTTATCCTCGAGAATGGTGTTACTTAGAGCAATGGTTCTCAAAGAGAGACCCTTTCAAAAGGTTTGAGCAGTCAAAACTTTTCTTTGTATCTTGTTGTTCAGTTGTGTCTGGTTCTTTGTGACCCCATTTGGGGTTTTCTTGGCAGAGAAACTGGAGTGGTTTGCCCATTTCCTTCTCCAGCTCATATTACAGGTGAGGAAAATGAGGTAAACAGGGTGAAGTGACTTGCTTAGGGCCACACAGCTAGTAAGTGCCTGAGGCCAGATTGAACTCAGAAAGATGAGTCTTCCTGATTCCAAGCTCCAGTGCTGTATCTACTGTACAACCTAGCTGTTCTTTATACCAAGATGTTTTAATTTCAAATATGGCAACTACCCATAATTCTTGGTGGAGGGAAGCTCCTTATTACTTTTATTTAAGAGTATAAAGGCAGGGCAGCTAGGTGGCATGTGGATAGAGTGGACAGGGTGGATAGAGTAGAAAGGGACCCTAGAGCGAATAAAAGATTGATAAATTCTCATATGGTACTTATTAAAAAATTATTACCAATTAAATAAACTTCTTCCCTCTACCCCACACATAAAACTCACCAAACCTCCTTCATCCTTGTTCCAGCATAACATTCATCTTTCTTAGTCTTTCGTGGGCATCTGACAGAATTCATGATTAATTTAAAAAAAAAAGAAAGAAGTGTAATGACAAAGTTATTTCATAATATCATGGATTTAGGGATTTTGTAGGCAATCTAGTTCCACATCTCATTTTACAGATAATGAAACTGAAGACTCCCAGGGGCAGCGAGGTGGTGTAGTAGATAGGGTACGTTGGGTTCAGATAAGGAAGACATGAGTTTAAATTTCTACGTCAGTTACTTGCTAGATGTGTTATCCTGGACAAGTCATATAACCTCTCTGCATCTCAGTTTCCTCATCTATAAAATGGGGATAATAATGGGGTCTTTGAGGATAAAATAAGACAATATTTGTAAAGCTCTTTGGAAACCTTAATGTACTATATGATTGGTAACTATTATTAAGTAAATTTTTATTGGTCTTTTTTTTACATCAACACAATTTCTCCCAATATAACACCTCCTTCCTTTCCCAGAGAGCCATTTTATGTAACAAATAGTATTTTTTTAAGTCAAAAGAATAAGAAGAATAAAAGAAAATTGGCAGAACTAATCATTACGTTGAAGAAGTTTGCAGTGTGCCACCCTTGTGAATGTGTTTTCTTGGCCAGAGAGTGAGGTGGGAGTATCTTCTCTTATCTCTTCCTTCTAGCCACACCTCTTCTTTGTATCTTTGAAACATTCACTTTTGTGTGTGTGTGTGTGTGTGTGTGTGTGTGGGTGGGTGTTTGCTCTTTCCATCTGCATTGTTGTGGTCTTTGGGTATGTTGCCCTCTGGACTCTGCCTGCTTCATTCCATATCAGTTCATATACATCTATCTAGGCCTCTGAATTTATCACATTGGTCATTTCTTTATTTTTTTAATTTAATTTAATTCAATTTAATTTTTTTTTTGGTTAGGCAGTTGGGGTTAAGTGACTTGCCCAGGGTCACATAGCTAGTGTCAAGTGTTTGATCTGAGGTCAGATTGGAACTCAGATCCTCCTGACTTCAGGGCTGGTGCTCTATCCACTGCGCCACCTAGCTACCCCGTGTTGGTCATTTCTTACAGCGCAGCGATATCCCATCACATTGTTGTACAGTAGTTTGTTCAGCTACTTTCCAATTGACGGCCATCTGCTTTGTTTCTAATTCCCTAATATCACAGAAAGTAGCTCTCTATTATCATTACATTTGGAGTAATTTTTCCACTTTCACCTAGAAAGTAGGTGACTCTTCAGGGTTTTGGACATAAACTCTCTAACTCCAAATCCGGGATTATTTCCACTGTATCATGCTGCTTCTTATTGGAGTTAGAAAATTTACATGTAAACTGACTTTATGGAGTTAAAATGGTGAAAGGCATCATTTGGGGAGAAATATCAAAAAATGTTTACTGTAAAGTTGCTGTGTGTTACCTAATTTAGAGCCCTGAAGATTTCCTAATGTTGGTGAAGATAAAAGGTTTTTTGATTCCTTTAGTCATCCCAAGTCTAAGATAGATTGCAGTAATAACAACTAGCATTTACAGAGCACCGTGAGGTTTGCAAAGTGCTTTACAAGTATCTCATTTGATCCTCACAACTTTGGTTGGTGGGTGTTGCTGTTATACCCATTTTACAGATGAGAAACTGAGGCTGAGAGAGATTAAATGGCTTTCCAAGTGTCACATGGTTGCTAAGGGTCTGAGGCAGGATTTTGAATTCATATCTTCTTAACTACAAGTCCTATTTTCTAACTCTTTACCCAATAAGATAGCTGCCTTCCATTCCTCAAATAACTTAATGGGGACAAGAAAGCCATTGGACTTTCAACAATCTGTAAATGAATGTTAGAAAGCTAAAAAGCATAGTGATATATCTTTGTCCCTGATGTAGTGTATTCCAAAAGTTAGTGGAGAGAAGACATTTAATCTTGTTCTATTTTCAAGCCTGCACTTTCCCTTTATTTGCTTTTTTTTATGTGTGTGTGGGGTTTGTTTTTTTGGCTAGGCAGTGGGGTTAAGTGACTTGCCCAGGGTCACACAGCTAGTAAGTGTCAAGTGTCTGAGACCGAGTTTGAACTCAGGTCCTCCTGACTCCAGGGCCAGTGCTCTATCCACTGAGACACCTAGCTGCCCCCAACTTCCTCTTCTATAGCATGAATTGAACAGGCTCCTTAGAAGTTTTTTCTGCCACATTCTACCAGTCATGCCAGTGATTCAACACTTTCCTAGTTGAATATAAGGGAACTAAGGTTATATAAAGGAACTAAGGTTATAGACTGTGTTAACATTGAATAACACTGATAATTCAATCACATTTAAAAAGTAATGTTCAAAAATCTGAGTAATGTGGTGGTAGCTAAGCATTGCCTGCATTTATAAATGAACCAGCCTTATAGATTTATATCCTATAAGTCAAAGAGATAGATAACTTCAGTCTTAGTGAATTAATTATTAGTCTAGTGTAGACCATCCTAGCACAGTAAATATAATTTATTACCAAAGGACTCGATAGGTGAATCTCTCAACAAATTTGCTTTGCATCTAGCAGACGAAAAATGTAAGAGTGAGGTAAATTTTTCAGCTTTTAGGTAAAGTATTAAATGTTAACACAGGTAAACACACATGCACATGTGCACGCACATATACCCAGAGGAACACAAAAATTCTTATATGCTCTCGCAAATGGTACAGTTTATATTTGAAAATAAATGAACATAAAATGTAATATTTTAAGTACACACAGAGTGTTTTGTAGCACTTGAAGTCTTCTTTACCTATTGAAATAGAAGAGATTCTACAATAGGAGAAAAAAATTACCTGAGATCAGGATGCTGCTTCCTGGATTGGGATAAGCACAAGGAGTAGATGTGTGCTTTAGCCTCCACACATCTTTTTTTTGGGCAGTTGGGGTTAAGTGACTTGCCCAGGGTCACACAGCTAGTAAGTGTCAAGTGTTTGGTCTGAGACTGAATTTGAACTCAGGTCCTCCTGACTTCAGGGCTGCTATATCCACTGTGTCACTTAGCTGCCCCTGCCTCCACACATTTTGCCTAAATATTTGTCCTCAGACTTCCCTGGGAAAAAACAACAATAACAACACTTCCCCCTTTCCTTTTTTTTCTTCCTCATTTTGACAGGGAGAGATGGTTTCTTACCCTTTCCCATGTGACTCCTCCTAAATACTATACACCAGAATGAAATTACCAGGCATCTTAGAACCTTACTCCCTAACCTAGTGTAGGGCCTTATTCCAGCCCACCCTTCAGGAAGAAGGAAAATCTTAGATTGAGTTCAGTTCAGCAAACATTCATGAGGCAATTATCAGGCTAGCTCCTTGGAGAGTTGCAAAGTTTAGGTGTGTCTTATAACTGATTGCTAGAATATTTGTGGTTATGAATCTAATCAGTCCTTTTGTCCTTCTCTGTGTGTTTTCACATGTTCCAGAAGCTTATTGGGCAATACATCATATACACTAGTTAATTAGAGAAGTTAAGGATTGGTTCTTGTTGTTTTTGACCTTATTTGGCATTAAACTGTTTTCTCCATATTAACTAATTGTAAAAATTATTTAATATTAAGATTTACTTACAGCCGGCATTTATTTGAATGATTAATTAGGGTTGCACAAACACTAGGTATAGGCCAGCATTTAGGTCTCCATGAAGATTTACAGACAGTAATGGAAAAAGATTCCATACTTTTTTTTTTGTTTTCCTTTTTTAAAAAAAATTAATTCAATTGTACAAGTATTTATTATCACCGGTTCTCTTGTGCAAGGCACTCGGCATACAAAGAAACCACAAAATAGCTGTGCCCTAGCATTCTGTTGGGGGGACCGTGACACATGCAGTGAAAATTACATAAGTAAATACAATATATCGTTGTTTGTCCTTCATTTCTGAAGAGAACCAGTGGCATCCTGGGTGATGACTTGACCTGCATGTGAATTGGATTTAAGTGAAGCAGAGGTGCACAAAGTCATCAGCCTCACTCTGTCTTCTTGAGTAAGTGAAGTCCAGTGGCAGGACAGGAGTCAAGATAACTGGCAATGGGCCAGGATGCAGTGGGTGACCTTGGTGTCTTCAATGCCTGACCAGTCTCTAAGAGCTCCACAGCACCTGCTTCATCTGCCCTCATAGCCATTGGAGCAAATTTCTCCTCTGCCCATTCTGCTAGGGAAAGTTTTCATGTGCTTGTGTAGACATCCCCCTAATTCCTTACATGCTTGGAGTATACCTTTACCTATTGAGATAGAAGAGACCATCATAGGAGAAAAAATTGCCCGAGATCAGAATGCTGCTTCCTAACTCACCAGCAGGTTTGAGGCCTGTCAGTTACCCTTAATCTGATTTAGCCCCTCTGTCCAGACGGTTTACCAAAGTGTGGCCGCTGTGCATGCTGTAGCTTCCTGGAGCCAAGGTGTGAGTTGGATGAATCAGGTGGACATCTGAGGTAGATGATTAGCCCTGAAAAGATGTCAGCAAGCCCTCACTTTAGAGGTGGTCCTCCTGAATGTCCCATACACCCTCAATACAATATATAGAATATATATGAAGCAGTTTAAAATAAAGGGCTGTTTATTAGCAACAGAACAGTTTCCAGAGGCCAAAATGGAATTGAAATAGGAACACAAGAGGGATGTGGTGTACATAGCTGGGTGTGAGGGAGCAAGCATTGGTGGTGTTCAGGGAAGGGAGCTTCAATCTAGACAGGCTACATCCCAAAATCACAGAGATGAGTGGAGGCCCAGTAGACCCTTATATCCTTCAAGGTAGCAGAGGTAATGTTGATATAATGATTAATCCTCAGGGAAAATGTGGAAGTGTATACATGTGGCAGCAAGGCAGATGTCCAATCTTAGGTCTTTCCTGATGGTCAAGGCCAGGTCAGTGGAGTCTCTGATAAATTTTTCTTTAACATTTACTAAAATCTGGTAATAAATGGAAAATATTTCTTTCTCTTATGGTAGATTGCAGCCAAGGGCTTTACTTTAGATTTTTGATACTGTACCATTTCACTTTAGATTTATTCTGTTAGATTCAGAGCAGGGTCTTTTAACTGAGCTCTTCAGCCTTGTTTTAGGGAGATTGACTTCTGTATTAATGTCACCTTTGGGTTAGCACTTTGACAGATCATTCTGTTCTGTATTCACCTTGGCAACTTGATTATATTTTTAGTTTGACATTTTGTTATTGTTGGTTGTTTTCAGTCATTTCTGGCCAAAGATAATTGGGGTGGTTTGCCTTTTCCTTCTCCAGCTCATTTTACAGATGAGGAAACTGAGGTAAACAGGGTTAAGTGACTTGCCCAGGGTCACACAGTTTGTAAGAGTCTGAAGCCAGATTTGAAGTCAAGAAGATGAGACCTCCTGACTCCAGGCCTGGCACTCTGTCCACGGTGCCACTTAGCTGTCCCTGGTTTGACAATAGGCTACCTGTTATCCATATCCTATATGTAAACAAGTCAAATCATTTTTCTCATTCCTTCTGTAAGTATGTGTGTAGATACGTGGCTATTTTGTTTCAAGTATCACTGTTCTTCCTTTATTTTTTTCCATCTGATTAGATACGTAATTTTGGCTTTGCCAGTTACTTTGCCAGTTTCTGTGATCTTGAGCAAATCACTTACCTCCTTTGGGTCATTTTCCTCATTTGTAAGATGAAGGAGTTGGACTGAACGATGGCAAAGGTCTGTTCCAGTCCATGATTCTTTTATTTTCGTCTCTTCCTTATATTTAAAGGATACACCAAGGTATGTGGTAATTTTTCTTTTTTGCCTCGTGGAGCAGCTGAAAAGCATCTGATTAAACTATGAGTCATTTTTTATTTTATTTTTCTAAAAGATGTATTTTTAAAAAATGCATCTTTCCGTAAGACTAAAGGAAGACACCCAATAGTCTATTTTTGGGGGTCTAATGCAACCATTAGTTGATAAGTTTTCATGAAATGGTTTCATGATTAACCATATGTAACCATAGTTGACTCAAGCTTTATAACCTCCCTTCCCCCCTTCCCTTATGCTGGTCGTGAATTACTCATGAAACTGCTTTACAAGACTTAAAATAGAAACAGAACCAAAAATAAGAAGAAAAAATCTGTTCTTTCTATTAATGAGTAATGATAGGTCAATGGAGTTAATGTTAGCATGAGTATGTAGCAGAGTATACAAATCACAGAGCAAAGGATGAGACAAGAATAGCATACTTGCCTATTGAGTAGTTTTCATTTTTGCTCAACAGTATTTCAGACTTTGTGAACATAGCTTTGTGGCTTATTTTTATATTTGAAAATGCGGTGGCTAATAATATCATTTATCACCTGTGTGAGTTTGTGTGAAACAGAAGGAATGCCGTTAGTTCCTTTTTTCCTTTTGCTTGCATTGAAATACCACTCATTGGTTTTGTAGTTGATGCCATTGTTTACGGAACCCTTTGATGTCTGTGGTGCTGCTACTGCTTTACCAAAAATCAGACCTTACTCTTTGATTGCTTCCTGCCAAGATGGTCTTTTCAAGTATTCCATGATTATGCTTATCATGTGATGTTAACTGTGGGTTTTTTTCTAGCCTTTCTAATATTGAAACATGTAAGAGAATGAAAATTTCTTTAAGGTTTTCTCTAAACAATGAGAATGATAATCTAAAATAACCTTCAGGTCAATGAGGAAAAACATTGTACTCATAAGACAACTGAAATTTTGTTAGTGCTATCAATTTGAGATTAGCTAGAGTTGTCTCAACCAATTAAATCTGCCCAGGCCAGCTAGATATTGAGACTTTTCAACATTGTAGCCACTTTGTATTTTCCCTTTTTTGTCTTGGGGGTGTCCCTTTCCGGGGTTGATTTGGCCAGAAAAATGAAATCATGTCATGGCCGGACTGGTGATTTAACCCCTGCACATTAAATTAGGTTTGTTTCCAGATTATAGACATACATACAAAAATCTTCAAATACGTTAGCCTCAGAGTATCCAAAGAATATCGCTGGCCGGATTAAAAGTAGGCAGCAGCCTGGCTCTGGACTAGAAGCCTTGGGTTCAGTTCCTGATTTTGCTCCTTAAAATCTGTGTGACCTAAGTCAAGTTAAATTTACTTCTCTGGGCCTCAGTCTTCTCATCAGTTATTAGACTGGATTATCATTAAGTCTGTGTGGCTCTGAATCCTGTGATCATACATGAAGATTCCATGATACTCCCTTGCATATAAGTAATCTGTGCCTTTTTTACTTAGTACTTTTGATTATTTTATTTGCCTGAAAACTTTCTCGGAAAGATATGCCATTTAGTGCTTTTTTAGAGTGGCGACGCAGATTTTATACGCGAGTATGACTGCTCATCAGCATTTCTGAAGATTAAATTAGTGCATGAATTTTTATTTATTGTTAAATAACATGTGTGATATGTTTGTGTTTTTCCGCAATAGCTTTTGGAACTTTTTGACAGTGAAGATCCTCGAGAACGAGACTACCTAAAAACAGTCTTACACAGAATTTATGGCAAGTTTCTTGGTCTTAGAGCATTTATCCGAAAACAGATTAACAATATTTTTCTACGGTAAGTAGTGAGGGGAGAGAGAAGGAAGAAGAGTTTAGGGCTTTCATAGGAATATTAAGTAAACTCGACACATTTAGCTAGTTAGCCTGAGAACTTTACTACTATTTTTTCTGTTATAGGTTTGTTTATGAAACTGAACACTTCAATGGAGTAGCTGAACTGCTGGAAATATTAGGAAGGTAAGCACTTTTTGATTTAATTGCTAATCTCAGTTGAATAGCTGTTCTGAAAATTAGAGTCAAGTGGCAAAACTGAAGTGCTGATTTAGATAAATCTTGCTGTAAATGACTTCTTGTTTGAATTAGCTTGACTAATATCAGATTTTTTTCCCTTAATCACTTTGCTTTACAGTTTTTGTGTTGATAGTTTCATTTCAGTGATGAAAACAGGTACTTTAGTTTATTGTAGTGACAGCTGTTTAACCAATGGTCTCTTTATTTGCCAAAGGGCCATCTTATTCTTGTTAGTTTCTGGGCCAGCTTGTCTGTTGACACATTTGTTGAAAAATTGAAGGACAGGGGCAGCTAGGTGGTACAGTGGATAGAGCACCAGCCCTAAAGTCAGGAGGACCTGAGTTCAGATCCTGCCTCGGACCAAGCACTTGACATTTACTAGCTGTGTGACCCTGGCCGAGTCACTTAAACCCAATTGCATAAAAAAAAAAATAAAAAATTAAAGGGCACAAGTAAATAAAGGAATAAAAAGATTGCTATTCTCAAAGGAACAATATGCACACAACTGGCTCTTGAACAGCTGCCTTCAGTTGTGGGATGGATTTGTTATTTAGAGGTTTCTTGAGGCAGATTAATGTAATTTATCTGTATTGTGTTGTTTTCGAACTGGATGATGTAATTGACTTTTCCCATTCACATTAGGAGAAAATAATGTGAGGTCTTGACTCATGAACCATAAAGGTGTTACGGGGTTGGGAAGAGAGGAGACAAGACGTGTGAAAGAGGGAGAAAGATGAATTGAGAGGGCCATATTCAGAGAGGAAATGAGCAGCACAAGGGATTCTTTGAAGGAAGGGAATGGGGAGCGAGGGATCTTTAGGTGGAAAGAGCATTTGGAATCTCCTGTAGTGATTAGATAAGGAAGCTTTTGCATAGAATGAAGAACAGATCTTTGTCTTTTACTTTATATTAGTCTTCCTTACCAGTGAAGAGAAATTTGCCAAACTCCCCCCCACCCCCCCCCCCCCCCCCCCCCCCCAAGCTTGGGCACTTGGGGTTAAGTGACTTTCCCAGGGTCACACAGGTAGTAAGTGTCAAGTGTTTGGTCTGAGGCCACATTTGAACTCAGGTCCTCCTGACTTCAGGGCCGGTGCTCTATCCACTGTGCCACCTAGCTGCCCCTAATTTGCCAAATCTTGATCTTGAATTCTAGTGTCTTTTTTTTTGCATTGTTAATATTTTTGCCAATGAAACTGATTCATTCTTATTATTTGGTAGATAATCTGTTGTGGTAACGTTGCTAGTTTTGATTTCTTTTCTCTTCTCCTAGTATTATCAATGGCTTTGCTTTACCTCTTAAGGCAGAACATAAACAGTTTCTGGTGAAGGTGTTGATTCCTTTACATACAGTCAGGAGCTTATCTCTCTTCCATGCACAGGTAAAATATTTTAAAGTGGTGTTTCATGTGGCTGCAGTAGAATGTCTTGATATTTAAAAAAACTATATTGTCACTTAAAAAACTTGCTAAAAATTTCACTTGCAAATTAGTTGTAGCTATATTGGAATCATAGACTTTTTTAGTGCTTGAAAGAACCTTAGAGATGGCCTAGTGCAGTTCCTTCATTTTGCAAGAAACTGAGACAATAGATTAAGTAATTGTGATCCTCAGAGTCGTACAGTTGCTTATTAAACATAGAGACTTCATTATATTATAACTTGTGTGAATAAAAGGATCTCAATCTTAGATACGCCAACAATATTCTTTAGCCTGTATTTTCTCCTCTCTTGTAGTTACCTCACTATTTCCCTTCCCTTTATAAGGAGGTATGCAGACGCAAATGTTCTTTGATCTGCCGTCTGTCTTCCTGTCTTTTCTGTCCTACTTTTATCACTTTCAAAAGTCACATCCTCTCATTATCTGTCTTGTACATCTTCTAATTTATTTGCTAAGTTATTTTTCATACTCAGCATGTCACTAAAGGGGTTGCTAATCTTAGTAGCTTTTTAATTCTGTATCAAAATTCTGTTTCTTTCTTCCCCATCCCATCCCCCATATTTGAGTTTGACTAAATATATGATACATTTTTCCAAGTGCTTTTCTTCTTTAAATGTTAAATCCCTATATCAAGGAAATTTTAGCCCATGTGTTTTTAATTTATCTTTAAATCTTGTTTCATAAGGATAATAGCTTTTCAAAAAATTTTATGAGCACTTCCTGCAAATCCTCTTTTTTGTCTTTGGAACGCAAAATCACATTTAATAAGCATATAAAAGAATGTTTATCCTAAATGAATTTACTTCAGACTCAGAGCTCAGGATTTCATCAGGTCCTGTCTATGCCAGACACTTCATTTTTCTGCATACCAAAGTGATAGAGTTTTGCTTATGTTCGTCAGCAACATTTTTGATAAGTTCCCATTACTATAGCATTATTTTGGTACCAAAGCAAATTACTATTTTGTTAGTGTTGTCAGAGATAGCAAAAAGGCACTGTTGCAGGATCTTTGTTCAACAAAGATCTCTCGGATGAAGTTCAGAGAATTTAAGAATTCACTGGAATGTGACTTTTTTTTCTTCTTTTCATTGCATAACCTGTAACCAGTACCCTGATTGTAGTACCCTGTTTCCTAAGGCTCTGTCGTGGTCCCTCTTCTCTCCTCTCTCTACACTTTCTCTTGGTGACCACATTAGCTTCCATGGGCCGTAATTATCTTGATTTAGATGACTCGGTATATACCCAGCCCCAGTCTCCCCTCAGCTTCAGACCTGCCTGTTGGACGTTTCACACACTGTATTCCAGAGACGTCTCAAGCTCAGCACGTCCAAAACAACTTACTGTGTTTCCGCTTTCCAAGGGTGGGGACCCTGCGACCTCAGTTTCTTAATCACCTCAGACCTTTCCTTACTCCAGTCTGTCCTAACACAGTGCTGCCAAAATAATTATCCTTGAGCACAGATAGGACCATGTGGCTCCTCTTCATAATCTTGTCCCAGCCTGCCTTCTCAGCCTCCATTGGCTGCTGCTCTTCTTCTCTCCCTCTCAAATTCTAATACTACATTTCCCATCTCTGTGCCTTTACGCTGGATGTCCCCCCTGCCTGGAATGCAGTACCGTATTTCTGCATCATAGAATCCCTTTCTACCTCCAAGACACAGCCCAAGCACCATCTTGTACATGAAGCTCCGGTTGCTAAAGCCCCCTCTCAATCTTTTATTTAACTGCTTTGTATTAAATTTGTAAATACTTACATATCTACATGTTGACTCCCCAGTTAAAATGGAGGGATCGTCCTGTACTTTATTTGTGTCCCCAGGACAGTGCCTAGCGCACAATTTGTAGATGCTTAATAGATGCTTGTGGATTGATGGATTGAACCTTCCATGTGACCTGGAAGTTAGTAAGCTTATATGTGTACATGACCTTTTTTTCTTTTTCTTTTTCTTTTTCTTTTTCTTTTTCTTTTCTTTTTCTTTTTTTTTTTTTGCCACAAACTTTCAATTCTCTCTAGTATGTTGGATCTCAGTTTCCCTTATCTGTAAGAGGAAGTGATTTTTATAAGGCTTCTTTTCGTCTTAAGATGCAAATGTCTATAATTTTCTTTCCACTAGAGTCTGGTAATAAAAATGTCTTATTTTTAAAAATGCGCTTCATTTTATATTTTTCCTATACTGAGTTAAGGTAAAATTTAGTAAACAGAGCATTAAATATTAACACTGTGTACTTCTAAGTTTTAAAAAGAGCTTTTTGGAGTTCTTAGTAAAGAATACTTGTGATCTGATATTTTCCTTTTCTTTCAGTTGGCATATTGCATAGTACAGTTTTTGGAGAAAGATCCTTCACTCACAGAGCCAGTAAATATTACTTTGATACTTTTTGCAATTTGAAATTCCTTTTCTCTATTGCTGTGGATTTGAAAAATTAAGTGTTCTTTTTCCTCTCCTCCCATTTAGGTTATTAGAGGGTTAATGAAATTCTGGCCTAAAACATGTAGTCAAAAGGAGGTAAGTTCTTATCAGTATGTAAGTCTCATAGTCCTAAGTCAGACCTAGCAACATATTTGTGATGGTTTTGCCTTTCCTGGTGGTTTCCTTTTTTTGACAGAATTCTTAATGTTACCTACCGTAGAAAAACATCTGAAATGTATGTCTCCCTCCAAAAAAAGTTCACAAGTATGCAGAAAATTTCTATTATGTCATTATGGAAGGATTGTCATAGACATTACATTTTAATTTGCTCCCCCTTGAAGTAATTTTCATATTTTCCTTTGAAGTTATCTTAAAGATGTCTAATTCATGTCACTTAACAGTTATCTTTGCATCTCAGTACCTAAGTATCTAAGGGTTGCCAGATTAACATAGTTTAGCAATTAACAAGCGTTTATTAAATGCCTAATGTGGATTAGGCACTATATTTGGCAAGGTAAATACAGAAAGAAAAATGGAAAAGATCCCTGCTGAGATAACCAACATGCGCTTATGTCAATATATGCAGAATAAATACAAATAACATAGCTTATCTACTACTACTACTACTACTACTACTACTACTACTACTACTACTACTACTACTACTACTACTACTACTACTACTACTACTAGGAGATTCACTGTCCACTGTAAATTCTTGTGTGTGTGTGTGTGTGTGTGTGTGTGTGTGTGTGTATCAGAGTTTCTGTAGATATTTGTACTAGATTGAATGCCTTTCAATGTTTATATAAATATATATTTCTCATTTCCCTAGAGCAGCCGCCTTTAAAACTGTCCAGCACCTCTCAAAAATGTCCTCATGATAATTAACACATACTTGCCACATATTATAGTGCTAGCCCTGATCTTGTGACAAAAGAAGAAGGTGATGTGATGGCAGTTAGTAAAGGTCTTCTGTGGCAATGTGTGCCTGCTGTGATAACAGTGTAGGTTTACTTGTTAGTAATATGAGATGATAATATGTCACTGCAATGTTTCATGTATTTTTTTTTTGCAAATCATTTTCAAGTTTTTAGCTTAATTTGAAAAGGTATCATATGTCAAACACTTTGTAAAGTGAAACACACACATACCACATGCCTTAGTGTTTTTTTCTTCTTTTATACAAGTTTTAATATACAAGATTTTCTTAAAACAGACCGTATGTGTAATCACATTTTCAACATCTAGTAAAATTCAATATAAAGATCTTGAAAATTTGTATTTAGCATGTGCTTGTTTTCTAGGTCATGTTCCTTGGGGAGCTGGAAGAAATTTTGGATGTGATTGAACCTTCACAGTTTGTTAAAATTCAGGAACCATTGTTTAAACAAATTGCCAAGTGTGTATCTAGCCCTCACTTTCAGGTCAGTGACGGAGAGGACCCACTTTTTGTTTTTTTGCTTGTTTGTTTGTTTTTTTGCTTGTTTTTAACAGCAAGATATAATATCCAGTGGCCTGTAGACAGTGGAATTGTTTTGGTTAAGTTTCCTTTCTGTGAGATAGAAGTAGAATAGATTTTAGGAACCCATGATTTGATTGACATTTTTTGTCTTTGTAGGCAGTTATATCATTGGAAAGATCAGTTACAGCTCATACAGTATATAGCCACATTCAGTAGGAAAAAAGCACTTTCTAATGTCTTTGGGGCCATATGCCAGGAAGCGGAGGGCAATAGAAACTTACTAGAACCCCATCTAGGCTTTTAGTTTGAACAAAGAATAGCATTGGAAAATAGATTTGTGATGGAGAAAGTTCTTTCTCGGCTGATAAAATGTTGGGTTTTGTTGTTTATTTCATACAATTTAGAGCTAAGAGAGACCTTAGAGATCATTTTCTGTACCTCCTTCTGTTTATGGATTAGGACTTAACTTTCCCAAGCAGGTTAAGTGATCGAGGTCATCTGGGAAGTTAGGAAGCAGAGGCAGGGGAGAGGGATTCAAACCCAGGTTATCTACTTCCAATGCTAGTGCTCTTTCTGTTACACTGCTCTGTCTTTAAAGGGCCTTTAGTGTCATTAAAATTGGACAAAAGACACATTTCAAACTGACAAACCTGACAAAGATTAACTCCCTGTCTGAATCATGTTAATTATGTTAAATTTGTTTCATAGCATCCACTCTAAGAGATATTCTCTTTTCTTTAACTTCAACCATTCTTCCCAATTTGGAGATATTAATTAACAATTGGGGTTTTATTTTTGGTTGGAGTGCTCAGAAGGCATAGTATATTTATACCATCTTATGATAAGATCACAGCACAACAGTAAGGTGTGTATAGGGACAGTATAATAACACCTTCTGTCTACCTAATATCTAGGTGAAAATAGATTTCAGTCAGATATGTGGCTGTTAAAAGCATGCAGGTCACCTTATATATCATACATCTGGATTTTGGATAGAATTTTTCAGTTTCTGTCAGAATTATTGGTCCTCTGTAGATGAGTTGGCAGTCTCTTAGCACAAGTGTCTGGAGGACTAACATTCAGAGTTAGTTGAGGCTTGTTAGGAAAAAATATGGACGACAAGAAAACCAATTCTTTTGGTAAGGAGGAGGAAGGGACGTATTACCGGATTTTCCCCTTTCATTTTAGGGATCAAAGAAGGAAGAAGTCTGCCACTTGATATAGATGAAATACTGATAACTAATTACCAAGAGAAGGCAGAGCTGTTTAACTCTTATTTGCCTTTCTCCTTGTCGTGGAGAACAGTTTTCGGATTGGTAGGGGCAGAGCAAGAATGACTAATAGGATGTCAATATTCAAGACATGTCGGTGGTAATAAGAGAATACCTAACTGCCAATCATTTTTATATCACCAGACCCAGAGGAACTACATCCCTAGATGAAAGAACTGATAGATGCTATTATGGAAGCATTGTCAGTAATCTTTGAAAGACTGTAGGGAATGGGGGAAATACAATGAAATTAGAGAAAGGTATATACCCCAATTTTCCAAAAAGGAAGAGAATGAAGTCAGTAAACTGCAGGTGAGTGAGTCTGACTTCAATTCATGGAAAAATTCTAGAAAGTATTATGATAGGAGCCAGTGTTACAAACTCTTCTTCAAACAGATCTAGAAAATGTACTAGACTGAATCTTGATGGGGAAATCCAAAAAAAGTCACAGTGAGACCGGTCCAGTTCAGCATTGGGAAACAGAAGAGGGATCTGTGGATTGGGGATGGGATCGGTCCACATGTGAACACTCCAATACCCAGAGAGAGGCTGTGCACCAGGACAAAAGAAAAGCCTAGATCTTTCCAAGGGCACCTCCAGATTCGTACTGGGCCCCTGTGACAAGAACAAGTAGTAACTTGAAGCTTTAACATGCATTTTCCAGTTCTGAGTCACAGATCCAGGGTGGTCAGAAGGAGACCTGCACAGAGGAGTGATGTTCAAAGTAGGGAGACCCTGGGCTGTGTATGGAGAAAGGAGGACATTCTGAAACCAGCAGTGATGTAGCTCAGACACCAGGTGCAAAGCAGGGTCTCGTTCAAAGCATCTAGCCAAGCTGCAGAGAAATAATCAAGGCAGGAATTCCAGATGAAAGGGGAGCCTACAGGACCACTCTGAACCAACAGAGCTTTCCATCCACTAGGGGGTGGAATCTAACCCAGTCTACATTTGCATAGACTGAGATCCAGACCAGGAGCTTGCAGAGCTCAGATGAGGTGTGGGGACAGAAGAAGGGCAAGCAATCAGACTTTGGTCCTGGATCAGACCATTTAGAAGTATTGAATGCTCACAGTTTCCCAGCCCGTCCCCAAGAGCCTGGAATAACACAACACTTGATATCCCAAGAAATAGTGGCAGGTTCAGCCCAAACCTTCCCCTCCAGAAGTGTGGCAGAGATCAGGCCCAGCATCAGATCTGAAGTCAGGAAGTAAGCTGGAAGAATGGGCAAACAAAAAAAAAAGAACCCTACCATAATGAGTGATTCTGATAGAGGTGCTCAAGACATAAATGCAGAAGAGAATGACTCCAAAACATCTACAAGGAATGCCTCAGAGAAAAACACATCTTGTGCACAAACTGAGCTAGAAAGACATGAAGCAAGAATTTAAAAAAGAATTTTAAAATGTTTTTATAAGGGGCAGCTAGATGGCACAGTAGATAGAGTACCGGGCCTGCAGTCAGGAGGACCTGAGTTCAAATCTGACCTCAGAGCAGACACTTGACACTTACTAGCTGTGTGACCCTGGGCACGTCACGTAACCCCAATTGCCTCACCAAAAAAAAAAAGTTTTAATAAAGGGAAAGAGAATGCTCGAGATAAAAATTGGAAAAGAAACGAGAGCTGTAGAAGAAAGAAATGGAATGGGAAGTAAATGCTTAACAAGAGATACAAAACCTTGCCCAAGTAACAAACTGCCTGAAAATTAAAATGGAACAACTAGAAGCCAGTGACTCCATGGGGCAACAAATATTAACGTCAGAAAAAAATATAGGGTATCTTACAGCAAAAAGAACTAACATAGAAAACAGATTGAGGAGAAAAAATTAAGAATCATCGAACTGTCTGAATGCCAAGACCAAAAAAAAAGAGCCCAGACATCTTATTTCAAGAAACCTTAAAAAAAAAACCAAACTGCCCAAGTTTTTTAGAATCAGAAGGCAAAACGGAAATAGAATGCTCTAGGCACCTTCTAAAAGACACTCCCAAATGAAAATTGCCTGAAACGTCAGTCAAAATCCAGAGCTTCTATAGGTCAAAGAAAAAATACTGCTAGCAGCCAGGAAGAAAGAATTCAAATACAAAGGCGCCAAGTAATCAGGATTTAGGAGTAGACATCTATAGAAACAAGGAGGAAGGGGCGAAGGGGAGCAGCTGACCCTTGAACCTCAATCTCATCTGAACTGGTAAAAAGGAAGAATCCCTTCCTTCCCCTCAAACATGTTGGGAACAAAAACACATTTAGCAGGGAAAGAGGAGGGAAAGGGAAAAAGAGGGAGGGGGGAAACTAAAAGAAATGATGAATTAAGGGAAAGATTCGATCAAAACAAACTCCAAGGATGTATAAAAATATTTATAACTCTTTTTGGAAAAGGATGAGAATGTGAGAGGGTACTCATAAACTAGGAAATAGATGAGCAAGTTATGGTAGATAAATGTGATAGAATACTATTGTGCTGAACTCTTAGTGTAGCGACCAACTGGGATTCCAGAGGACTTATGATAGAACATGCTGCCCACCTCCTGATAGAGAAGTGAAAGATCCGGAATGAAGAGTGACAAATTTTTTGAAAATGGCCAATGTGGAAGTTTATTTTGATTGACCTACACATGTTGGTAAAGAGTTTTGTTTTTTGTTGTGTTCTCATTGAGGAGGGGGAATAGGGAGGTGAGAAGGTAGATCTTGACTGATTAAAACAATTTTTTTTAAAAAGAAATTATTATTAAAAGGATAATCAGTGAGCATAAAGAAAAGGAAGCAATGGTCACAAAGTCAGTTTGGACTAACCTTATTTCACTTTTGACCAGGGAGATCATGATGATACTATGGATAGAGTTTCCCTAATTTTAGCAAAGGAGTTGACAAAATCTTTTATAATAGGTATTCTTGTGAAGAAGATGAGTGATACAGGCTAGGTGAAAGTGCAGTTGGGGGATTTTAATGGGGCGGATGGCCAGAGTCAAATTAGTAATCGTTAATGGCAGGAAATCTCTAGTGGAATATCCCTGGCATCTGTGCTTAACTATGTGATGCTTAACATTTTTATCAGTAATTTGGTTGAGGACATGTGTGACATACTTATCAACTTTGCAAAGGATTCAGAACTGGGAGAAACAGCTAGTATGTTTTATGATTGAGTCAGTATGGAATGTTTGGCCAAATCTAATAGGATGAAATTTAATAGGGACGAATTAAAATCTCATACTTAGGTGAACAAATTCAGCTTTGCAGTTACAAGGATGAAGAAGGCTTGTCTATCTATCAGTTTGTCAGAAAAAACCCTGGGGTTCCTTAAGAGTCATGAATGTAATATGGTAGCTCAAGATTGTCGTTGTGATCCTAGGCTATCTAAAGAGAGGGTTAGTGCCCAGGATTAGCCAAAGTTGCCCTGGCCTCTTCCTTGACCAGGCCACATGTGATATTTTATGGTTAGTTCTGTACTTTATATTCGGAAAAACATTGATAGTATTGAGAAGTTTCAGAATTGGGCACCCAGGAATGTGAAGAACCTTGAAGTCATACCACATTGTGGTTAGTTGAAGGAACCGAGTGGGAATAGATAGCTTGGAAAATTTTAAGACTTTAGAGAGATGTTTGACGTATCCAGGTGTTTGAAGGACTGTCACTCAGAAGACGAATTAACCTAGTGCTGCTTGGCTTCCTAGAGAGTAGAACTCGGGTTAATAAGGGGTGGAAGATGCTAAGAGGTTTGCTGTAAAGAAAAACTTGGGGAATTAATGAATTTCCTTTCACTAGAATTAGGTCCTTAAGGAAAGGGCTGACTGCTATTCTTTAGGTATGTTGTAGAGGAATTCCTTTTTCAGCTGAGAGTTGGACTAGTTGAACTCTGAGAGCTCTTCTTACTCTTAGATTCTATGATTATGTATCCTTGGAGAACTGGGTTGGAGAGAACAGGTGAGGGTAGCACGTATTTAACCAACGTTCATAGATTTCAGCAGCTGAAAGTAATCTCTAATACGACATCTTATTCTTTTCGTATACTCTTGTGCATTAGTACTTTTAAATGTAGTCCTAATTTGCATATAATTATTTTTATATTAGTTTTAACTTCCTTAGTAGATTATAAAACTGATAAGTCAAGAGACTTTCTTTAACGCTTCTGTATTCTTAGTGTACATAGTACACTAAGTAGATTGTACATAGTAGATACTCAGTTGAATGAATTTCTCCCATTTCTATAATGCTTTATGGATGACAAAGCACTTTCTCCCCAATAGACCTTGATGTGAATAGTACAAGTTTTATCGTCCCTATTTCATATGTGAAAACTGAATTTCAGAGGTTATGTCACACAGCCAGTAAATAATGGCATTCCAGATCTTTTCACTCCAAGGCCGGTGTTCAATCTGGATAAATGCAAAGATGGTAATAATGGAAGAAAAAGAAAAGGATTGAGAGAATGCCAGTTTTATAAAATGAGAAAATACCATAGTTAAACACGTTGCAGATACAAGAGGGTAGTTACTTTTTTTTTTTTAACATACTGTCAGTTACTAATCTTAGTTTTTAGGTATTGCCTTTTTTCTTTACAGAACTTTTATAGATAGTAATTATTGCCCAGTGTGATTTCCATATGGAGAAATGGAAATAAAGAGACTGAAGACCTTTCCCAGAGCCAATTTGCAGGTTACTATTTTAATCAGACTTAAGGAAGTTCTAGTTTCCTGTTTTGTCCTAGTGTCAGTTCTTTTCTCTCTCAGGTTCCCCAACTATAACTTCAGAATACTGTATACTAAAAAAAAAAAAATGTAATTCTTCAGACTCTGTTGGGGGAGGAGGGGGTGGCATTAAAGCCTGGAAAGATGAACAGGTTGCTACCCCACCCTAGTATTTTGTTCTCACTTTAAATAGTTGTCCCTAATTTGTATAAGAGCAGGAAGTCACCGTATTTTTTCCCCACTCAGTCCCACTTTATAGATAATGTAGTATGCCTGCCCCAAATGAATTCTCAGGTTGGGGCAGAATATCAACTTGTACTGGGTAGAGTTGTACAAGACAGAGGGAGTTAGTGAGTACAGGGTAGTGGTTTGAAGAGTGCAATCGAATTATTTTGAAGATTATAAAGAGCTTAGAAGCAGGATAAATGGCATTTGAGACCAAAGAGTATTTACACGATAGTAACATGGAAGGTAATGTGACAGTAGGAAAGCACAAAGTCCTATTTTCCTTCTAAAATTCAGGAACCATTTAGGAATTTTCAGACATTTAAAATACATTCCCCAGTGAAGTAAAATGTTGTTAATATTTAATTTTGTATCTGATTTAAATATCATTGATTTGATTTTTTAGCAAGAAAAAGAAAAATGACCACCGTTAGGTGTTTAAGTACTTAAAAATGATAACATTTTGTTTTACCTTGGTCTTTTGCAAAGCCATTAGCTGATTTTTTTCTTTAGATATTTATTTTATTTTCCCTTTCTTCAAAGGTGGCAGAGAGGGCACTGTATTATTGGAATAATGAATACATCATGAGTTTGATAGAGGAAAACTCCAATGTCATCCTTCCCATCATGTTTTCCAGTCTCTATAGGATTTCCAAAGAACATTGGAACCCGTAAGTTTTAGTTCAGGATTTCGCCTTTTTCAGTTCCTTTAAGAGCTGGTTATGTCACTCCTTATCTCAGAAAAACTCAGTGGCTTCCTATTATCAAGTAAAGTTCAAAGTCTTTTTTTTGCCTGGCATTGAAGACCTTCCCTCCACAAGCTGGTGCCACCCAACCTTTCCAGGCTTATCTTTCTGTTCCACTACATTTACTGTATAATTCAGCTGAAGCGGACATGTCTGTCCTTGGATATTCCTCCTTGCTTTCCTCCCTTAGTGCTTTGGTTCTCACTATTCCCTGGCCTCTGATGCCCTCACTTCCCCGTTTTTCCTCATTCAATTCCTGCCTGTCCTTTAAAACCCAACTCAGATGCTGTTCCTCCATGACATTTTTCCTTGATCTTCTGGCGCGTGCGCCCCCCCCCACCAGACATTAATGACCTTTTTTTCCCACTCCCACCTCTTAAAGACTTTGTACCTCTCTAATGTGTCTGTCACGTGTTATTTGGAATCTTTGTGTATGTGTCATATCTCCCTGTTAGATAACAGCCTCTTTTATGGGAGAGATGATCTTCTATAGGCCTTGCACATCCTCTGCCACTGAGTGCTGTAGAGCCATACTTGGCACAAAGTGGGCACTTAATAAATCTTGAATTAGATTGACTTTAAGCCTCCTGGATGCATTCCTTTTGGAAAGTCCATAGGGGAAAAGTTATGATGTAAAATATTCAATTATAGGTTTAAAATTCACTTGGGTGTAAGTGAAAACCAGGTTTGATTTTTATTAGCCTTCATATTTGTATTTAAAGCAATTTCATGCCATGAAAACATCTCAATTGGTAGTTAATCACTAATTTTGGCATTTTTAAAAAAAGAAAATCAGTATATGTATAAATAAGAATCAACATATTAAGAAAATCATTTAGGACATTCATAGTATGTCTTTAAGAGTTTCACATGGAAATTTTCTTAATCCCATTTTCCTTTGTATATACTTACCAAGTTACATTTATAAAAATTGTTTTATAAGATAATAATAGCTATGATACTAGCATTTATGTAGTGCTTTAAGGTTTGCAAAACACTTCACAAATATTATCTCATTTGATCCTCACAACAACCCAGGAGGTAAGTACTATTATTACCATCTCCATTTTACAAATGAGGAAAATAAGGTAGGCTTAAGTGACTTCCCCAGCATCACACAGCTAGTAAATGTCTGAGGCAGAATTTGAGCCCTGGTCTTCCTGACTTCAGGTCTGGTGCTCTGCTAGCAAAAAATCCACAAATGTCACTTATGCAGTCTTAAGATTTTAGAGCTACGAGAAACCTAACACATCTTTTCTAAGTTCATTTACCCGATGAGAAAAGTGAGGCCTAGTTAAGTAACTTATCCAATTTCTCAACAGTTTTCCAGCTTAAGGCTTCCTTCCTCTTTCAAGTGCCAACTTAACCTACTGGGGACATTGGGAGCAGAAATCCTGATTTGTTAGAAATTAATTGAATGTCTGGTTTCTGCCCTTGAATGCTTGCTTGTTCTTCGTAGTGATAAGTTTGGGGCAGTAAGCATGTGTGTTCCTTTTCCCCCATTGCCCTTGACCTAGACTGGAATATTCTTCAGAACCAGACAGAGCTTATGTTGTCTCTTGGAAGTACAGAGAAACAAAAGCTTAGCCCCCAGTATGCTTAAAAGTAAAAAGTTGAAACTGGATACTGCATTAATTTAGCACATAACTTAACAGTAACGGCAGGCATTTATATAGCAGTTTGCTAAGTGCTGTATATAAATGCATTATCTCATTTGATACAACAATCCTGTGAAGTAGGTGCTAGTATTATAATCATTTGACAAATGGAAAAACTGAGGCTATGAGAGGTTAAATGATTTTTCCCAGAGTCACACAGTAAGTGTCTGAGGCAGGATTTTAACTCAAATCTTCCTGTCTATAAGGCCAGTATTCCATTCATTATACCAGCTAGCTTCCTAGATTAGTTTGTGACAGTACATTTTTTTCTTTGACATTATTGTTGGAAGATAGAAATTATGCTTTAGATATCGTATATTGATGCTAAAGCTATTTGTGTTTAGATCCCAGTTTTGTTAGCACATAATATAAGTCAGCTAGCCTTCATGTTTCCTGACCACAGGCAGCAATCTGAATCTTGGCTGTGTGTCTCACAAACATATGTCATTGGGTCACAGAGGAGGAGATATGGAACAAGAGCAGATGGATTGGAGCCAATCTATTGCCATCACTATAAAACTCATGCTTATACCCTGCTGACAAAGTGTCAGCACCATCATCATTGAGTTGGCAAATTCATTCATCTTTTTGAATCTCGTCTTTATGGAAGTGAATTTCACTTTTTGGAAATTCTATAGATTATCATTTAAAGGCTAAATATTTTTGCAAATCTGAGACTCCACAGTTTGGATCTCTCATCTTTACTTACTTTTAGGAGGAAATTATTTAATGTCAGTATTTGTCTCATATTACTAAATTCCCCTATGTATAGATTTCCTCTCTGTGCCTTCCTAGGAACATCCCATTTTTTGGCATGGAGGAGTCACACCTGAAATTCTTTCACTTTACCAGGTCTGTAGGGTGATCTTATTAGTTCCTGGCTGAATGAGTTCTCTCTTTGGGTAGTGAAGAGCAGAATTGTAGATCACTTCTAGTTGTACCAGCTGGAATGTGATAGAGACAGAGATATAAATTAGAAAAACTCATCCAAATGAAAATATTTCTCTGGATTAATTTATCACAGTGTTAAATAAGACCAATTAACAAATAACTCTCTCCTCTGTGTTTTACAGGGCTATCGTGGCTTTAGTGTACAATGTATTGAAGGCATTTATGGAAATGAACAGCACCATGTTTGACGAGTTAACAGCCACTTACAAGTCAGATCGCCAGCGGTAACTCTTTAAAGCTTTTTTGTCAGCTGTGCATAAGGTCCCCTATTTAGTTCTTGCCTTATTCTTTTGCTCAGATTGCCTGATTTAACCTACAGTCAAATGCAGCCCCCTGTCCCTTTTTTTTTGCATGTTCATTAGCTTTGTCCTTGTGGGATGCCAAATAATATCATGCATTGATGTGTTTTGTGCCCAGTGAAATACAGTACCTGTCCTCACTTTGTGAATATGTAATCTCTCAGGCTTGTTTTTTAGCCCTTAGTTTGACAGAGAGCTAAATGCAGCAAATTCTGCATTTAGGTTTTCATTTAGTCCTGAGATCATGACCATGGAATAGATCTTCTCTGTAGTATTCCGCCGTGTCTATTGGTCATTCCATTTTAAGACTTTCAGGCAGTTTGGTTCTTGGGCTGGCCTGAGGTGTTGGGTTGACTCCAGCCTATCCTTTCCAAGGGCCTATAGACAGGATCCAAATCCTTTTAATTCAGAATTGCCATTTTGTGAGGGAAAAACCTACCCATTTCTCTGTAATCCCTGTCTACCTCAGCCCTACCCTTTAGACTCACCTGTGTTGCTCTGTGTTTCCTTTCCACTGTTTTCTATGACCCCTGTTCTATCATTAACAAATTTTTCTTCATCTTATACTTCTTCCTCTCAGTCTGCCCTCTTGCAGTCACAGAAATTTGATTTCCCCAGAAGACGTTCAGTTCATCCCTGACCATCCTGTATGGTACACTCTTTGTCATTCCTTCAACTTCAGCTGTTGTCCCAACGTGTTGAGCCTGGAGGAACAGACCTATTCCTTAATTCTTACTTGCTGCTTTGGGATGAGCCCTCTGCCTCCATTACTCAGCAAACACTGTTCCTTTGAGGTTTATTCCATTTGGTCTTATTACAGTTTAGATTTAGATTCTTACTTCACTGCCTTACCTCTCAGCCCATACCCCAGGTCATTCTCCCATTTTTCTCAAGGGGTTTGGAACCTAGCTCCCAGTTGTCTTCTCTGCCTTGAACTCTGACCTGATACATTCTTTTTCCCTGAAACACTCTTTCTCCTAGCTCATCAGACTCCCACTGCCTATATGTCTGTTCTGCTATCGCCACCAGATGGGCTACTCATATCCCTGATCTTACCATCACCTGTTTTTCTCCTAGAATGCTGAAATTGTTTACTGATCTTCTTATTCTCTCATTTCCTTCTGTCTTACGCTTCCTAAATTATTCTTTATTTTCACAGTAACAGTAACTGGAATTTAATCCGGTAAGAATTTATTTATTAAGAACCTGCTATATGCCAGGTGTGGAGGATGCAAAGACAAAACAGCAGAAGCATTCTCTGTCCACAGAGAGCTCACAGCCTTGTTCTCCTTGTCTGTCAATGCTCTGGCCTCACTCTCCTCCCTTCAGTCTTGGTATAGTTAACCAGTTTGACTCTACACTTGGGACTTCCCTTTTCTTTTGACTCTCTTGTTCCATTGGCCTGTCGCCTCACATGTATTGTTAAACTTGAATTGTGGTAACCTACACCATCTTCTTTCTGTGTTTCTATTCACTTGTTACTAAATGCCCATGAAGAATATCATACAATTCTGTTGACTGAGGCTAGTACCTTGTTATTAATTTCAGTTATATACATACCCCTTTCCCTGCCTCAGCAAAGTTCTTACTTTACTTAGAAAATTGAGGCCTTAGTCATGAATTTCATCCACTCCTGTTTCATACATCAAAACCTTTCTAGTTGCCTCAACCCTCTCACCCCTTTTTATTATTTGTTTCAGTCTCTGAGATGGGTGGTCCTTCTCCTTACAAAGGCTCTACCTTGTGGTCTTAATCCCATTCCCTTCTTTTTCCTTGAAGATGTTGCCCTTTTAATCATTTCCTCATTTTCTGGCTTCATCCTTCTTGATCTCTTGGTGGCTTTCAACAGTGTCAGCCATCTTTTCCATTTGGATACCATCTTATTTCTCAGCTTTCACAATGCCACTCTGTCTCCTGGTTTTCTCCCATAGGTCTGAACATTTCTTCTCCTTCTTCTTTGTTGGCTCATCATGATCCATCTCTTGCTTCCTGACTGTGAGTGTCTGTCAGAACTCTATCCTAGCCCCTCCTTTCCTTCTGTTGATGAAATCATCTTGACTCCCACATATATAAATCCCACTCTAATCTCACTCCCAGACTCCAGTTTCATGTTGTCAACTGCTCACTAGACATGTCCATTTGGATGTGCTGTTGGTATTTCAAATTCATTATGTCTAATAATCTTTGCTACTTCCAAAAACCCTGAACAAGTTCTGATATAATAGAATTCAGCCTTTTCTGACTAAAGAGAGCAGCAGATGCCTTTTCTTGAAGGCGTCTCCATCTTTTTTCCACCCGGCTTCGTAGCCTTGATTTTTCTGTTTCTCTTGCCCCCTTAGCTATAAGCTAATTAGTTGCCAAGTCTGTCTCCTTGATGTGTGTCACATCTGACCCTCTCCTTTTTAGTTGTCCTCCTCCCCACCTCCCACCTCCCAGGTCAGGCCCTTCTGCCTACAATGCTAAATACCCCTTCCCCCTTTCCTTTATATATCTGTTCAAATAATCTTTAGCACAGATCTGATACTTCTCTCCCTCTTCCAGATCCACCCCCCTCCCCCTTACTCTGCCCCAGTCCAACCAGTGGCTTCTTATTGACTCTAAATTAAAATACAGACTCCTTAGCTTGTCATTTAAAGGCCCTTTAACCTGCCTTTCCAGACTTAATAAATATTCCTTTTCTTCAGGCACTCTGTGCTTCAGCCTCTATTTGCTGTTCCCTGAATTTGAAATTCTATCTCCCTCCTCCATGATAATGCACACCCTATCCACTTCATGCCTGGAATGCATTCTCTATTCTATATAAACCCTTTTCTGATTTCTCCAGTTAATGTTCTCTTCATTTTTGGATTATCCTGTATTTACAACTCTTTACACATTATATCCCTCATTAGAAGGAAAGTTCCTTCAAGGCAAAAACTGTTTTTCATTCTTGTCTTTGTAACCGCAGCACCTAGCACAGTGCTTTTGTACATAGTAGGCATTTAATAGCTATTTTTTAAACTGAATTGGTTTGAATTGAGTGTAGTGAAATCCTTAGCCCACGTCATTCTGGATTAGTACCTATAAAGTTGAGCTGCAAAATACTGACTTTGTGACATTTGGCAAGTCATTGACCCCCTCAATTCTCCAGGTAACTCTGAGACTTGAAGTTGCAGGTTGGATACAGATTTGCCTTGGTACGAGTTTCCCATGCCAGTGAAATCACAGAAGTGATCTTTTAAAAATGACCTTCAGTTAGTACTTCATAGTTTACCACAGCCTTACTTCCCCCTCAAGTCATTTTGTATATGCTTGTTTTGCATGAACTTACGTGTTTATAAAAGAATGTAAGCAAGCCCCTTGAAGGCAGGGGCTGTTTCCTTCTTGTCTTTGTACCTCCAGTGCCTGGAATACAGTAGGCACTTAATAAATTCTTGTTGATTGATTAAAAAAAAAAGTTGGGCTGATTTTATACTCATTTTCAGAGGAGGAGATGGGCAAGAAGCTTTTCAGAACACCTTTCTTTTGTGAGAAGGATGGCTTCCTACCTAGATTCTGAAAGACATAATAAGATTTAGAAATAAAATTAAGATGAGATAAAGGACATGGTTGATAAACTGTCTTGTTTAGTTGAATGACAGTTTCATCTCATGATGATGATGATGATGACGATAATGATTGGTGGGGTGGGGGCAGATCCTGCTACTTTCCTAATCAAAGCATTATTTTAGGCTTATTGTTTTGTCATTTAAAAAATCTGATACATTTTAAGAGCATTTAAGTGTTAGAACCAATTGAAATATAGTTGAATTTGGTCTAGGAAATTTTTTTTTCATTTCATATGCTTAACTTTCTGAGTGTGTTTGTTTTCCAAATTTCTAATTTTCTAAAGGAGAACATGGACAAAATGAAAAAAAAATCTTAGAACTTTTAGTAATTGAGCACAGTCAGGTTGGGCCTTTGATTTCATTTTGGGCCCCTGCAAACAAAATGCCAGGTACTGTGTATCATAAAACTTTGCAGTTTTTTTTGGGTCTCCTAAAATTAACTAGAATATTCTTACCTATGACCTGCTTTGCTTTGCTTTGCTTAATTTTAATTCTGTTCATTGTGTTTTACAAATGAGAAGTCAAGTGGAGAACTTGGTTTCAAAAGGCCATCTAATTTAGAGGATTTTATTTTCACTCTTAAAGACAGTGAGTTTCTTAAAAAGTAATTTGATTATAAAATTTGGTATAGGTTTTCCTGCCATTTGTAGTCAGGAGAGACCAGGCTGTGTCATATCAGGAAATTGTATGATGTTTTTAGGATACTTTGAATTATAATAATGTCACCTCAAGCCTTTAAAATCTATGGTTGTATTCTGTGCCATAAACAAAATATTATTTAAATTTTTTGCTGTTTAAAAATTTTAATTCATGTAAATATGAAGATGCATCATTACAGCATGCAATATGTCATCAACTTCGGCAGAAGTCTTATTGATATTAACTTAGTTGGAGAGGGGGTTATTCTGTGGAAGCTCCTAGCAAAGAGATTGAATATTCTATTAATATAAGAATTTAGTGCTAAATACGACCTGGTCGTTACCATTTGGCTTCAGAAATGTGCTGAATACTAGTAGAAGGTAAAACTGCAAATAGCATCTCAGAATTTATTGTCTGAATTAAACAGGCAAGACTTTTAGGAAAGATAGGAATACCTTCAGAGAAAAAAAAGGCATTGCTTTGCCTTAGGTATCTAGGATAGGTAGTTTTCTTAGATTTTTTTTTCTTTTTTGATTATTGGGTTCACATTAGACTCATTAGAAAACAATAGAGCTTCCAAGGTGTAAGGAAGCAAGGCAATGAATATGTCATATTATGAGTAGAAAGTTGGTCCTGACAGCTTATTCGGTTTTAAAATTAATTAAAAGTTGTTAGTATGAAATGCACATTAATTCCATATCTGGAAAAGAAGTTTTTGGGGATCATTACTAAAAATGCCATAGACTAGTTGACATGTGTATGAAATGATTTGACTCCTAAAAAGCCATTAGTAAGAGATCTCTACTGTAAGGTCGGAGGATCATACAATTAGTACTTCTCTAGAAGGCACCTTAGACATTATCTAGGTGAACTGTTCATTTTTGAGCTGAGGAAACCTGGCCCAGAGGAGGAAGATGTGCCCAAAGTTGTAGCAGGTAGTCAATATCAAGGCCAGGATTAAAATCTAGGACTTCTGACTCTAACTCTAGTGCCTTTTCTCATACACCATGCTGCCCCCACAAATGCCTTGCCTGTTCTTGTATTTGATTTGGTTTTCTGGATTCTGGGCAATCGCCATAGAGGTTGAAATGAATAGTGAAGTCGATGAATTTGGAGCAACTATGTCACTACTTAACTGAGTGAGACGATGTCTATAACTTATCTGAGGTGAGCAGTGAATGAACTTTCTGTACTTCAAGGCTCCATAATTTCATTGGTATGAGTATTCTTTTCACCTATGAATGAATGAATAAAAATTCATTAACTGCTTACTCTGTACCAGGTGTGGGTTCTACCACAGACACGGTGCCAGACCTGCATTGGTATAGGAAGTTTCCTCATCTGAGAGTTCCCTAAATCAATGAAATCATATGTCCTGTCCCTGTCCCTGTCCCCAGTGCCAGGCACTGTGCCAAATTCTGGGAACACAGATATGAAAGTAAGCTACTCCCTGACCTTAAGAAGATTGCATTCTTACAGTGGGAGACAATACACAATATATAGGAGTGGTGGCCAGGAAAGGACGTATCTGGGGAGTCATAGGGGTGGTGATCCACAGAGCAGCCGATTAGCAAGCCAACTCCAGGACCATTGGTAGGACTGGCAGGATTTTTGTGTCAAGAGCAAGAGGTGGAGGTACATCGTGTTGGTAGGATGAATGGCATGGGTGGCGTATCTTCATATGGTCTGATGATTGTGTTTGGGGCTGTGGCCAGCTAGATATAGTAGGTTCGTTTGGTTTACATCCACACAGCAGTCCAAGCAACAAGACCCAAGGAATGGGCTTTCCAGTGCTGAGTAGATTAACTAACCCAGGGATTTCGTAGAGATGTTTTGTGGAACTGCGGTCTGTATAGATAACATTCCCCTGAATACATTGAAGTAGTACTTCAGTTGAGGTTTATTTATTATAGCTGGATTAAAATGGAATTGTAACAGAAATTATACAGCAGGAATAAGACTCTTTGAATTCCTAGGCTATTTCCAGAGAGACTGTGCAACGCAATAAAAAGGGAGAAGACATTTTAAGTTATAGCCATGATAGTATACCAGTGTGTTGGTAATTTTTAATTAGCCCATGTATATTATCTATATATTATCTAAGGCATTGTTACTTACAGGCTTGGTTAGATGACCCAAAAGCCACATCCCCCTTTTACCTGGGGTGAAAAATCCCCTGGTTTATAGTTAGGTGATCTAATTGGCAGTTAACCAAAGTAGGATTTCTATTTAGTAAATCAAGTATTGCATTTGCAGCAAGGAGTGCAAACTCCATACAGATTACTAACATGTAAACTTAGGGAACCTGAAACCTTGGAAGTTATGGGAAGCTCTTTATTTCATTTATTTTGGTAAGGATATGCAGAGTTAAATAAGAGAATCCTGAATATGTGGCTTACCAATGTGGAAAGACCCTTACTTTACTTAAGTTTATAGATAGACCATATTATATATAATAGGAGAGAAAAAAATAAAGTGATAGAAGAGCTAGGTATTTTTGTCTTCCTAGAGCTCAGCATGTCTAATATTTCTGGATTCCCTTTGGAAAGCGGTGGTATATGCACAGGAATTTGGTTTTGACTAAATGAGAATAAACTTCTCCTCCTCACCCCCACCATTTCCCCCCCAAATCACCAGAGGTGCTCCTGAGTGTCGGACAACTGCTCCAGACAAATGGTCGCCTCTGCGTTTCCGAGTTTAGATAGCAGTATTTCTGTAAGAAACTGAGCCCAGAAGAATGTTCATGTGAAAAAGAATCTTAAAATGCCCTTGTCATCTCCCGCTTGTTCAGTCAACACTATTTTTATGTCTACTTAAGTGTGGAAAACCAAGAAACGACAAGCTTAATACCAAACTGTTCACAGAATTTAAAATGTATATGTTTGGCGGGTAGGGGGTTCGAATCTCTTTCAGACTTCTCCACTGTTTACACTGAACTCTGTTTCTTCCACCAGTGAGAAAAAGAAAGAAAAAGAACGTGAAGAATTGTGGAAAAAACTGGAGGACCTGGAGTTAAAGAGAGGTCTTAGACGTGATGGAATAATTCCAACTTAACAACAACACCAAAATGACAACAGCATTATTAACCTGTGGAGTCACACATTTATGTAGTAGAAGATGGAGCAACAGTTTTCTGTATTGTGCAACTTTACAGTAGATTTCACATTTGTTTCATTATTACAACAGCACTGTATATACCTGTCTCTAAGTAAAGGAAAAAACAATAAGGACTTAAATCCAAAGTTTGGATAGTAGATGGACTTCTCAGAACTTGGCAAACATAATCATTGTTCTAACCCTACTTTAAAAGCAGTCTTCAGAGATCTGTTGATAAAATTGCTATGTTAAAATTCCGTTGTCAGGAGTTCCTTATTTATCATTAGCAGAGAGTATGATACAATTTTCAAATGTGAACAATCTTAAATTTAGCTTGTCTTTCTGCTAAATTGTTAAATGTATTTATAGTAAAAGGAAAAAAAAAAGACTGTCATTTCCTTATAAGTTTGTGTAACATCCTCCTTCTCTGGATAACTTTACTGTAATTTGACATCTTTTCCTTTTGCACATCTTCATAAGTTGAATGTCCACAAAGAACAGGGCCGTGAATACACAGGTTCCTGCAAAGGTTTTGTTGTGTGAGCGAGCATCTTTCCAGTAACCAGGCTAGGCCTCATACTCCTTCAGTTTTCACATCAGGAGTAAAACATAGAGAGGTGATAAACATGGTAGGGAAGGGAATTTTGGATTCATGCATTAGTTTATGATGGATCCAAATCAATGTCTTGAATCCTTTTGAAAACAGGCACTGGTACATCACCGACTTCAGTACCTATTCAGTATTAGTTATGTGCATCATTGAACACATATCCCAGAGCTGTTTTCGTAATGACTGAAATACATCTTTTTGGACCACTTTGAGATAATAAAGACAAACACTAACCAGTATATCCGTGAAATTGATCTCCAGGGATTGCAGATCGAATTGGAAAAAGAGTTGAGCGAACAGTTTGGACTGTTTGGAGTTGTTGCCTTACTTTTTAATATGTATTTATAAAGTATTCCAGCAAAAGAGGAAGTAGCCTCTGGAAAAATGTTACAGTGTTTTTGTAGACTCTAGTTGAATTTCTCATCCCAGCGCCAGCCCTGTTTTTAGCTGGAAAGGATTCAGGATAACATTATTATGCATTCTGAATCAGATGCTTATTCCTAACTACTGTATTTGTTACCAAAAATGGTTCTACAAATGCTACTGAAAAAAAAATCTGGAAATTCCTTATGTCCTGAGTATTAATAATAAAGTTTAAAAATGCTTTTATATCAAAGGTGCATTGTGACCAAATTGTTTAAGGAAAAATAACAACAAAAAAAAGAGAGCTGTATCACAAAGTATACGTCATTGGCTACCTGCTTTGTACTTAAAAGTGAAATCTTGAATCTTTGGTAGGTAAAATGCTAATATGATTCATGTGTAGTATATATTTAGCTAATGCAGTGGCATTATTCTATACCGAAAGGTATGTATTGCAGGATTTTTTTTCCCCCAGGACTCTTTTGATCTGTTATAGACGTGATAACAGTGAGTTGATAATCCTAAATGATTAGTCCCAGCAGTATTTACAGTATAGAGCAGATTCTGTGTTCATGCATCTAATTGTGGTAGTTACAAACATGAACATGTGAACTATTGCCCTTTGATGGGAATACAGTATAAATAATGGGCTTGTATATTTTCCTTCCTCCATTTAAATAGGTAGTAGAAGATAGTTTTCTTGTTTCCAAGCCAAAAAAAAAAAAGTGGGGATGGATAGAGAGGGCAGCCCTATCCTCCCTCCCAGGTTACATGTTTCAGGATTATCAGGTCATAGTTTATACGTGAATCAGCCACATATGAATATCGTCATCTCAGCAACCTTGTAAAAACTTGACAATGTTAATCCTGAAAATGAAATAGCAGTAAACTAGTCGTATGCAACACCAAAAATAACATGGTTTAATGGGATTACTAGAGATGTTTTTAAAAAAAAAATCAATGGGAGATTGATAGAAATTTGGCAGAGGCTGCCAAAGATCATACAACTTCTTTTAAAATACTGGAGAAAAGGTGCAAGCTCAAATACTAAAGATAAAAATAAATTTATAACAAACCATCTCCTTTAGCCCCTTTGATTTGAATAGCCTTTGATTTCTACTATGCATTATGATTATTTTTGGTAGTGTAATCTTATATTTACAGTTAACATGCCTTTGAAGACTGAGGACGTTAAATTCATGGATGAATGAACTAATAATCTCTGCCCAATGAAATGAAACGCAGTCATTTGAAATTTTAAAAGGCAAGGAACCTTTCTTGCACCGGAGGTAATGACTTCATACAGATTATTCTCAGTGTCCACTTGATATGTTGATACCTACACTGAGAAAAACGGAGACGAATATTAGACCTACACGAAGAGTTGGTCACATTAACCCGCTGCCTTTAAGTGGCAGCATATCTAAAACTCCTAGGGCAATTTCTGAGAAGAAACACTATCTTTTCACTTTTTTTTTTAACTGAAAGAGACAATGTGACCTTTGTCATGTTGTGTCCAATGACGCAGAATAACCGAGGTAACCCGACTGTTGCACTATGTGACATACTTAAGGACGAACTTGCTGCATTTGCAGCAGCCCTCCTTGTCCCTTCCCACAATCCTGATCTTTGCTGCAACTCAGTTGTGATGAACGCATCTCATACTTTTGTTTGCTTCATAATTTCCAGAACTATATATAAATATATTTTTTAAAGAGCAAATATCGTAGTTAGCGCGTGGTCACTCACTCCCTTGTTCCTACCATATTGGTTTCAGGATGAGGGTTGAGAGTGTCTTCAGAAGAGGACTGTGGCCTAGATAAAAAGGCATTAGGTTGTGGGCATAGAAAAACCATACCCGTGAATATTCCCATGTCACGTTTAATCAAGCATGCATTCCTTTTCACATCTTGCGATTTTCCCCAGTTGTTTTCCTGTCACTTTTTGGGTTTTTTGTTTTTGTTTTGATCTCCCAAACATATGAGTGGGTTGGGTTTTTGTGGTTGTTGTTGTTTTTTGGCTTTTTTTTTTGTAAAAAATACAATAAAAAATTTAAAAATAAATGAATCAAAAATACTCTTAATGCCGCTGGATACTCACGAGCAGGGTTACACTCAGTTCATCTTGGATCTGTTTGCATAAATAGAAGGGTTTAATTTATTTTGTACCTCCTTCTATATGTGGAATCAGGCCAGGGTGCAGAGCCAGGAATTGCTTGCATTTGCACCTGCTGTAGCTGTTGAGTATAGAGCAGGCTCAATCACACTATGGAAAGAAAAAAAAAAGTATATTTAGAGCTTTAAAAGCTTTTTTATTTTTTTGTGGGGGGTGGGGCGGGGCCAAGGGGAAGATGTATGGATGTTTATTAGCATGTAAAAACATGTTTGGTTCAGGTTAATTTTTTTTCTATTTTTAATTTTAATTTTCCAAATTGGGTGCACCAACTTGTCCCAGAAAGTGGAGTTATCTCTCTTTCGATGCTATTACCAATGTCATCACAAAGTGACAGTCACCTGATAGCAAAAAGAAGGTGACGGCTAGACATGATCAAATGATGTTTTATTTGCACATGGATATTTTTATTTTTATATTCTGGTTCAACCAGTTCTCCTAATGGAGATAGGAGGCGAGCCACAAAGGATTTTTCTAGTAGGTATTGGCAATGAATTTTATATTCCTCAATATCTAGTTTTGAAAGTCTAAAAGGACTGCGCAACGTGGAGGCAAAATTGAGCAAATTTTGATTTAACAGAATATCAATTCACAGACTGCTTCTTTGTCCACTGAAGCAGCAATTATCTGTTTAGAAACAAACATCCTATATCATGATTTGTATGAATATAGGTCTCCTTTTTTTTGTGATTGCTTACTGTAAATAAGTTGTAATCCAAACCTCATGTACCAATGAGGAGTTTTCAAATATAAATATTATCAATAAATTTCTTGTCCTATTTTTGATTGTAGTGTAAAGAATGACATGTTCATGCTTTGGTTAAAGGATTTAGCATTAGCTTTATCTTTTGGTATGTTAGCATTTCATTGTTTCAGCAGGAGAGGGCAGCAAACGTTCATTTTCCCCCTTAGAAATGCTGTGGTCCGTTAGGTTTTTTTTTTTTAAATTTCATCTATTTGTGGGTAGAAATAAAATGAAACTTTTTTTGATATGAAAAGTTGCATATGAAAATAGAGACTGGCCTGACCAGACAGCGAAAATCTTCTGTTCCTCATCAGATGTTAAAAGAAAACGCCACAGAACAATCTTCCGGCTAAAGTATAACCAGAGTATGTATGCTACTTCCTCCTGAGACCGACAACCAAGTCGAGTGTTTATACCCATGGGATTCCAAAATGTCATTCTTTGGAAGTGATTTACTTTCTTCAAGATGGTAACAAGGACAAAATGACTGGTGCTCCCAAATATCAATGTAACCTTCTCCTTTCACGAGTGTGTGGAGGGCTCTGTACTGTGGGTGCATCGAAATAAAGAAGCAATGACGAGTTTCCAACTGCTCTACTGATTTTGTTCCCGCGTGACCAGGCGGAGGGTGTGGGTGTGGGTGCGGGTGGGTGGGTGGGTGTTCTGCAGTGTTCTCGTGGCAGGACTCAGCAATTTGGGTGACGCGGTTGCTCTGGAGACAACACCTAGCTGGGGGAACATTGGCCAGGTTCGTGGGGTGAGTTTTCCTCTGACCTCATGCTCTCCCCTTGGGGTCATAGAGGCAGCTGGTGTAGAGCTCGTGGTCAGGATTCAGGAGTCGTGAATTCAAATCCTGCCTCAGACACTTGCTAGCCGTGTGACCCAGGGCAAGTCATTTCAGTCTCTTTGCCTCAGTTTCCTCAGTTGTAAGATAGGGGGAGGGGGAAATAATAGTGCCTACTTCAAAGGGTTGTTGTGAGTATCAAATGAGATATTTGTAAAAGTGCTCAGCACAGTGCCTGGCACATAGAGTAGGTGTTTAATGCGTGTTTATGTGAGGATCAAATGAGAAAACATTTCTAATAACACTCAGCCTGGCAGGTAGTTGGTGGTTAATGCATGCTCACGTAAGAATCACAAAAGATAATACTTGTAAAAGCAGTCAGCACAGTGCCTGGCAAGTTCAGTCATCTTCAATCCTACCTGATTCTTTGTGACCCCATTTGAATTTTGGCAAAGATACTGGAGTGGTTTACCATTTCCTTCTCCAGCTCATTTTTACAGATGAGGAAACTGAGGCAAACAGGGTCAAGTGACTTGCTCACACTCACGTAGCTAGTAAGTGTCCTAGGCCAGATCTGCTTCTTGATTCCTGACCCAGTATCCTATCCATTGCACCACCTAGCTGCCCCTGGCATATATAGTAGATGCTTAACTATTCACATGTTCATATGAGGATCAAAGGAGAAAATTTTTGTGCAAATGCTGGGCACAGTGCCCAACACATGGTGCTTAATATATGCTCATTTCTAGCCCTTTTCAGTTTAGGATGACCTTGACTGCTTTTGCCAATTTTGAATTGTACCCCAAGCTCCAACAGACACCTGTTTAATCCTGTTTTGTGTTTTTGTGTCCTGTTTCATTTTAATCATTTGGGAAGAGAAAACCCTTCCTAAATGAAACTGTTCTATGTTCATTTCTAAACTACCAAGTATTAGTTTTCAGACACTGCTATTTGTAATGTTCAAAGACAACAGCTTGTAGTGATTTAGAAGTGGAAACTTTATGTAGGGCAAGGTAATTCAGTAAAGTCAGCATAGTATAGTGAAATGAGTGCTGAGTTTTGAGGCAGAGTAACGAACTCACATCCGAACTCAGCCACTTATAATCTGTGTAACCTTGTTCAAGTGACTTCACCTCCCAGGGCCCTTATGTCCTCATCTGAAAAATAAAGAGGTTACTCTAGCTGACCTTGGTGGTCCTTTCTGGCTCTAGATATTATCACAGAAGCAGATTTATTTTCAGAGTTTGAAGGTATGTTTCCTACCTTGAACAGCTTCCCTCAAAAACCAAATCCAGCTATCCCTTTTTAGAGCCGTGTGTCATAACTCACATTCCACATTAAGGAGCTGCTGGTGGGGTAGGGGGATAGAGATTGTGTTGGGCCAGGTTCCCGTGTTTTTATCTGTGCCATGTATTCTCTCTTAAGATAAAACCCTTTAAAAGTGAGTCTACTGTGCAGTGTGTCTGAAAGGGAAGTATTCTGCTGCTTACTTAAACCAGGCCTTTGGTTTCTTCAGTATCAGGGCACGAGGCTGGGATCTGGCACGAGGGCATATCAATCCATTTCTCCGGTAGATGCTTATAACTCCTGTCATGCAGGTGGAGGTGTGAGGCCTCGATGTAGATACTGGTTCTCACCTTCTTGGCATGTGGAAAACCTTAGCTGACCCTCACTGGGACAGTTTGTGCTTGGTTTTACAGAGCTAATCTGCTTAATTTGACAAATAATTTATTAATCACCGTGTGCCAGGCATTCCTAAGTACTGGGGATAGAAATACAACCAAACAAGATAGTCTCTGTCCTCAAGAAGCTTACGTTCTAAGGGAGGAAAACAACATATAAATGGAAAAAGGGGCTGCAAGTCACTCAGTGAGGAGAAGGTGGGAAGAGGTGAAGAAGCCTGGGCCCTCATAAAATGAGGCAAGAGTTCACTGGGAGCCCTCAGTGGAGTGGATACGTCAAACCGCTTAAAGGAGAGTTTTATGCTTTGGTAAGCTCCTTGAGGGCACAGGCTAGTTCTTTTTTGTCTTTAAATCACCCACCATTAGTGTAATGTCTGGCACAGAGCAGGCACTTAATTTATAATTTGGTTTTTTTCCAATTACATATAAAAATTTTTAACATTTAAAAAAATCTTTGAGTTCTGAATTCTCTCTCTCTTTCCCTCCCCTCCTACCTCATTGAGAAGGCAAACAACACTAATGAATTACAACTCCTCCTTGCTAGGCTTAGTAGGTGTTCTTGAAGTTCTTGGGTGGAAAAAAAAAGTCACCTGGTGATCAGTCTTCTGATGTCAAGTCTCTCCAAACTGTAATCAAAGTTTTTCCAGCTTGTTAGGCCCTACCAAAGTTTGCACTTCACTGGTGTAGCCTTTAAGAATACAAGGTCAACTTTGTCCAATGACGAGGTATCAGAGTTGAAATTTATTGGAGGGACAGGTTCATATACTTCAGATGTTTTGCTTTCTGGGTACAGTACATTGACTGCTGACTTCTTGCCTTAGACTAAAAAACTAAGGCATTAATAAGTGAAGCAGCTGGTTAGTTGATAAGCCTTAAACTCAATGCCAAACTTTCTCTTGGAGGGTCTATAAAAACCTTTTTCGGTAACTAATGTTTATCTACTTGCAATAAAGCTGTCTAGCTAGTATATCGTTGCTTACCTTTAAGAGGCAGCTAGATGGCCCAGTGGATAGAGTGCTGGCCCTGGAGTGAGAAAGATGAGTCTTCCTGAGTTCAAATCCTGCCTCAGAGATACTTACTAGCTGTGTGACCCTGAGCAAGTCACTTAACCTTGTTTGCCTTTGTTTCTTCATCTGTAAAATGAACTGGAGAAGGAAATGGCAAACCACTGTGGTATCTTTGGCAAACAGAGTCATGAAGAATCAGACACAACTGAACAACAGGGTAGCACAGTGGATAAAATACTGGGCTTGGAGTCAAGAAAACCTGAATTCAAATCCAGCCTGAGACACTTACTAGCTGTGTGATCCTGGGTAAGTCACCTAACCTCTTTGCTTCAGTTTCTTCAGCTGTAAAATGGGGATAATAACAGCACCTACCTGACAAGGTTTTTGCAATAAGAATTTAGGCTAGTAAATAGAAAAAATCAACTTCCTGACTATTAAAGTTGGAAGGGGGTCTTAAAAATTCTGTTATGTCTTTCTGTCTCTCTCAGCTCTCCCCTGCCCCGACTCCAAATTCCAACCTTCTTTCTTCCCATAGGCAAGTCCAAATGAATCAACCTCTTCCAGGTAATCTTCTAAATAAAAATCTTTAATCTTTGACAAAAAATCGTTTCTGAACGAAAACTTTAAAGACACTTTGTACTACTTCAAATGCTCTCCTCCAAATTATGTCTTTAGTGTAGCCTCAGCTGGGACAGTTGCTCTTTGCCACAGACAAGATGCCTCTCCCACACACGTGAAGAATAGGATTAGTCCGGAGGAAAAGACTGAAGGGAGATGTGAATAAACCCAGTTGCTCGACTCTTCACATCATGCGTCAAAGATCCAATTCTTTAAGTCCGACCTAATTCTTTAATACAGTTCTCAATCTAGAACAGGGTCTCTGCAAAATCACTGGTCTCTGCAAAAAATGTACATGGAACATCCACCCAGTCAAAACTAGCATTCTCCATCCATGAAATGTCATGCAGGGTTTTCCGAGAGGACCTCTGGATTGCATGTTTGTCTTGCAATGTCCTCGGAAAACTCTGTCAATGATTAGACAGGATAAACCCCACAGAATCCGTTCAGATAGCAGGGGAAAAGAGACTGGGGGAGAAGCCATTCAAACTTTGTCTTCTTTCTTTGTGCCTTGTCTCCTTCTCCTCAGCCTCTTCAGAAACCATCTGGACCTCCAAAGCCCACCTTGCCCTCCTTGGCCACCAAAGCCTGCACAACCATCGAGGCCAGGACCTCCAAAGCCACTGGGTTTGGCCCAGTCCAGAGTCACTTTTTCCCCCCATCAATCTTCCAAGGCCTCTTTTACAGCTTCTTCTGAGTTCAAGTCCACAAAACTGAATCCTTTAGATGACCGTCTCCTTGTCTATGATTATCCCGGCACCGAAAGAGCCATGAAATTAATCTTTCAATGTTTCTTCTGTCACAAGAATTCAAAGCTTCTTTTGTCTTGTATTGATCAATGTAGGTAAGTCTTTCACAGTTGATCATCATTACCACATTACTGACAGTTAATCATCATTACAACATTGCTGTTACTGTGCACAGTGATCTCAGGGCTCTCACTTCACTTTGCATCAGTTCATATGCTTTGCCATATTTTTCTGAAACCAACTCCCTTGTCATTTCTTTTTTTTTTTTCCCCAGGCAATTGTGGCTAAGTGACTTGCCTGGGGTCACACAGCCAGTAAGTGCTGAGTGTTTGGTCTGAGGCCGGATTTGAACTCAGGTCCTCCTGACTTCAGGGTCGGTGCTCTATCCACTGCGCCACCTACCTGCTCCTCCCCTTGTTATTTCCTGTAGCAAAGACTAGTCCATCACAATCATATGCCATAGTTTATTCAGTCATTCCCAATTGATAGACATCTCCTCACTTTCTAATTCTTTGCAATCTCAAAAAGAGCTGCTGTAAACATTTTTATGCACATCTCTTTAGGGTACAGACCTACTAGTGGTATTGTTGGGTCAAAGGGTATCCATAGTTTTATAGCCCTTTGGTCATAGTTCCAAATTGCTTTCCAGAATGGTTGAACCAGTTCACTACTCTACCGGCAGTTTATTAGTGTTCCTATTTTTCCTTCCTGCCCTCTAGCATTTGTTATTTCTGATAGGTGGGAGATGGCACATCAGAGTTGTATTTGCATTTCTCTAATCACTAGTGATTTAGAGCATTTTTTCATGACTATGTATAGCTTCGATGTTTTCTTTTGAAAATTACCTGTTAATATTTGTTGACCATTTATCAATTGGAGTATGGCTTATTTTTATAAATTTGACTCAGTTTTATACTCGGTCTAAATTTGAAAAATGAAATCTTTATCAGGGAAACTTGCTGTAAAATTTTTTTATATTACTTCATTGTGTATGGTACCTTTTAGCATGATGTAGTTTCCATGATTATCTCTTTTACTTAGGTCTATTTTTGTTTTGGCTTTGTTGGAGATCATGATGCTACCCCTGCTTTTTTTTTACTTCAGCTGAAGCGTGTTAGATTCTGCTCTAGCCCTTGATTTTAATTCTATTTGTATCTTTCTGCTTCAAATGTGTCTCTTTCAAATACATATTGCTGTATTCTGTTTTCTAATCCATTTTGCTACCTACTTCCATTTATATGTGAGCTCATCCAATTCACATTCACAGTTATGGGATTACTAACTATGTATTTCCCTCCATCCCATTTTCTTCTGTTTCTTCCTCTCTCTCTTTTTATCCTGTACCTTCTCAAAAGTCTAACCACTGCCTCCCCTAATCCACCCTCCCTATGTAACCCCCCTATCCATTTCTCTTATCCCCTAACCCTATTTTCTTATTGGGTAATTAATATATTTGTGCACAATACTCTGTGTGTGTGTGTGTGTGTGTGTGTGTGTGTGTGTGTGTGTGTGTGTATTCTTCCTTCTTTGAACCAGTTCTGATGAGAGTGAGGTACAAGCATTGCCAGCCATCATCTCTCCATTTCCCCTCCATTGTAAAAGCTTTGTAGGAACAATGGATATACAGGAAAAATGCGTGGATAGGCATACACATAGGGAATATATGTGGTTAGGGAACATGTGAACAGCAGCAATTTATGTGTCCTATAATTTGGAGCTGCTATTTTCTAATGACATCATCAAACTACCCCCATTAGGTTTGCTTCTCACTGGTCTCTGCCGGATACAGACTTTCCACTGGACATCATTCCCACTGGAAACATAGTTTCCATTAACAAGGCAATCTCCATTGAGGGCTACTGCACATGGTGTTACTTCCCTGAACCCTGCTCTGCTAGATTCTATTCTGCTAGACATGTAGACTCTGCTCCAGGTATGGCTCCTGGCTTCCACTGAAAACCTTCGCTGCAGTTTTAACTACACCTTATAAGAAGAGTAGTCACTACCGTTCTCAAAGCTAGGAATTTTCTTCATTGCTGTTTAAAGAAAGCAATCACTCTTGCTTCAGCCACAGAACTACTAATAGTCTTCTCTAGGCAAAATAACAAAGTAAAAGAGCACTTCTGACCTTTATTCCTTCCCAGAGTTGTCTTTCTAGAGCCTTGGCTAAAAGGTTTTTCTTTTTTTCCCTATCCTCAGCCAGCCAGGTCAATAAGTATTTATTAAGTGCTTACTATATACCAGGCAAAGTATTGAGCATTTGGAATACAGGCACATCTCATTTTATTGCCCTCTGCTTTATTGTGCTTCACAGATAATTGCGCTCAAGCAAGTCTATGTCTACCATTTTTTCAACATGTGCTCGTGTCACGTCTCTGTGTCAAATTTCTGCAATTGTCACAATGTTTCAAACTTTTTCATTATTATTATTATATTTGTCATGTTGATTTGTGATTGGTGATCTCCGATGTCACTATTGTAATTGTTTTGGGGTGAGAATCTTCTGTCCAGCCTCTGTTGTTGTTGTTTTTTGTCTTGGATTTCAACGAGTCCAGTGGCAAATTATCTTTCCTTGACTATATTTCTAAGTCACTTGTTTCTGCTAATTTTTTCAGACTTGTGGTGTTGTTCATTGAGTTCTGTTTGTTCTACTCCAACTTACAAGAAGTCCACTACTTGGGTATAGTTTTGCACCTCTAAGCTATTTATTCGTCTTCTATTTCTTTCCTGGAGAATTCATTTCAATGGTCACACTTTCATCTCTTTCTTCATCTCTCCTAGGTACTCATGTTCTTCGTGGCCAAGCCATTTTTTTCCCCTCTGAGGATCTGTTTGTAGTTTTTGTGAAGTTACTGTCTTCTTCTGGGTTTATCTGTTGGGTGCTTCTTGATCCATAATGTTTCTTCATAATGTTCAGTGTCTTCTTTTGTTTACTCATATTCCCAGGCAAAGGTATGGGTTTGGGACTTTATGCCTGCACCACGCTCTACCTCTTTTCATACTATCTAATGGAATGGTCAGGTGCTATTTGGTCCTGACCTCAATTTCCTAGTATCTTGATGCTGGCTTCAATTTTCCCCTGGTGATTCTGTGCCAGAGAAGTGGCAGACTTTTGTGCCCCTGGTGAGATCTCTGCTGGCCTCCAGTTCCCCATGTGGATGTTTTTAGTTGAGGCCCTGCTACAAACATCTGAGACAGATATAGCTTTACTCATCAGGGAACTGCTGTAAACTCCTGTCACTCTTGGTACATCCATGTTTTGTGTGCTGCACTGGGCTTCCTTAGGTGTCCCTGGTTGAAGACATTGCTACAGGTTTCTAGACTCTTTACCTGAGCTCATGGCACCTTTCATGGCAGTGGCCCTCTTTTAGTGCCTGAAGCTTCTGGCTGGCTTTTGGCATAGTTATAGGTTAGAATACCGATAAAGTTGCTTACTGGTGTTTTACTCTGGATTTCTTGTTCATTATTCAATCTAGTACCCTGTTTAGATCATTGTTAGAGCATATGTGAGAGAGGTAGACACCTCTATGAACTTTCATGCTGATATCTGAAGCATAATTCAATCAATATAAAATTAAGGTTTTAATGAGTATCTTAAAAGACTAGCCATTCAATCTGATGATAACCTCTTGAGTATGACAATAATAACAGTTCATTTTTAGTGGTGCTTTGATAATTAAACTAGGCAAATTAGAGGAAAATAGATGAGGAATCTAAGCAGATTATAGGAGAAACTAAAATTCAGAAGAATAGTGGACTGGGCAATTCTATTGAGCATTTGTATTTCTCCTATCATTTTATGATATTTAAAAATTATAAAATTATTAAATGTCAATGGCAAGGATTTAAGTATTTATTAGACTATATGAAAGGCAGTGTGGCACAGTATCTGATGGGTCTGCCTTAGAATCAAGAAGACATGGGTTAAAATCTTGCCTTTGACAATAACAGCTGTGTGTCCAAAAGCAGTCACTTAACCTTTTTGTTCCCTAAGCAGTTTTCTAAGATACGGATTATAGATTAATCCAGGAGCTCCGTGTAGTGATCCAATCACTGATCTGGACCAAAAGGGGAAAAATGCAAAGCAGTGTTCTAAGTAGCCTTCAGTAATGTCAAGCAGTCCCAAAATATGGAAATACAAGTTTACAAAATAGAAAAATTACTTGTAAGGATTTCATTTGTGTGAAAACTCCTTCCACTGATAACAGGTTATGATTCCTCTAAGATGGTAGTCGATTATCTTCAACTGTTGCTGTAACTGAAGAAAAAAATCATGACCTAAAGGCCAATCCTTTGACCATGACCTTCTCCAAAGTCAGCTAGGCTAGGTCCCACAGTAATGGGGACCAAAATGACCTAGAATGCCTATGCCCTTAATAGTAGATTCATAGATCCCTATGAGTACTGATAACATTACAGTGACTTTTGGTGGTAATGGTAGAGCATCTTCTGGCTTAAAATAAAACATTTCCAACAAGACTGCAAGCCTTTGGTTACCATAGGTGATATTATAGGCCTTATTGCTTCTCTCAGATAAGGCATCAAAGGTTAGTGGGCTTTTTGTTTTTTATTTTGTTTTTTTTTTTTTTTTTTGCCTAGTTGCATGTCTAGATGGTACAGTACTGTGATGGTGAGAAGTATTGCCAGTCACTCCTAACTCATCTTTCTCTCTTTTGTAAGCTGGACTACTTTCCTTCAGTGCTTACCTGCTCTCCTCTTTTCTGAGATGGATTTTCTTCTCAAACCAAGTCTGTGACAAAAATGGTGGAGTCCTTATCTTAGAACTAACATGATTACTCACAGCCCTCCTACCATCTAATAACCCATTCATTAACTGGAAGGATTCTGATATAAATGTTCTTTCTTTGTCCTTGGAAGTTTAAAAAATGAATCTGCATTCTATTTTTTCATCTCAGAAATCTCAATCAGTGGGTTGCTAGCAGAAAAACTTCTTTTTCAATGCCTGTGGTGGCAGTTTGTCACAGTTGCTAGCTTAAAGAGACAAAGCAAACATTTAAACAAAGAAATATAAAGAGAAATAGATCTGAGAAATAGATATCAGCTCCAGCCCTCTGGAGAGAGGAGAGTGGAGGCAGGCTGAGGGGAAAAGAGAAATGAAGAAATACCACCTTTGTGGGAAAATTGGGACACTAATTAATTGTTGGTGGAATTATGATTGATCCAACCATTTAGTAAAGCAATCTGGAATTATTCCCAAAGAATTATTAAACTACCCATACCCTCTGACCCAGCAATATCATTACTAAGTCTATTTCCAGAGATGATTAGGGGAAAAGGAAAAGAACCTACATGTTCTAAAATGTTTATAGCAGCTCTCTTTGTGGTGGCAAAAAACTGGAAATTGCAGGGATACCCATCAATTGGGGAATGCCTGAACAAGCTATGGTATATGACTGTGATGGAATGCTACTGTGCTATAAGAAATGATGAGCTCAATGATCTTGGAAAAACATAGAAAGACACGCAAAATAATGAATTGTGAAGTGAGCAGAACCAAGAGAACATTGTATACAGTAACAGCAATATTTTTAAGAATGACTTTGAGTGAATGAGTCATTTTGATTGTTATAAATACCCAAATTAACTATAAAGGGTATATGAAGAAAGATGCTATCTGCATCTAGAGAAAGAATTGATAAATAGAAGTAGGTATAGAATAATTTTACATATGTGTGTGTGTGTGTGTGTGTGTGTGTACCTATTTGTGTCTAATGGTAGCCATCTCTAGGGTGGGGGGGAAAGAAAAAAAAGAAAAAAGAAATTTATCTGATAATTTTGTTATGTATTTAAAAGAAATATCAAGTTATACATAATAGATCTATAGTTTCACGTACAGTTATCTTTCTTCATTATACTATGTTATGGAAATGCTTGTTTTATTACATAAATTAAAAATAACAATTAAAAAAAGAACCACCACCTTGGGGTCTGCAGGGGTGAGCATAGCATCCTCTTTGATATGCATCATGCATGACCTTTCCGCACAGTTCTACTCCAGGACTCCTAATGCTTATTGCTTAGGATAGCTACATTCTGTGGCTGTGTCTGGCTCTCCTGCTTCCCCTCTCTACAATCTCTTAGGATAGGAGGGCCTAGTTTGTCATTCAATCAAGCTCCTCTAGTCACAGGGTCAGAACAAATAAGCGTGGGGAGAGGAGAGGAAAGGTAGTTGAGAAGGGGAAAACTAGAGGGATTTCCACCTACCCCATTTGTGGTCATTCATCTGTAGCCTCCTGATGTCCTTGGCAACATTGATAGTACTAAGAACCGTTCTCTCACTGCTAAAGGTGAATATTTAAATACTGTTCATTCAGGGTAATACTGAGGCAGAGTATCATATTCTTATATTTAAAAAAGGTCAATAAATAAGACCCAGGCAATTACTGCTCAATGTGCTGCATAGATATAGCATTTCAGCCTTGTAGCAAACATCAAGTAGAATGTTCATTTAAGTGGGTTGGTTTTCATTGAAGTCTAAGGCCTTCTATGAAAAGATGATTTCAGCAGCACTCATATTGCTGCAAAAACTCATTTACATTGGGTTTTTCCCCCCTGCACTCCACTTTTAAGAAAAAGAGGCAAATGATGACAAAAGGACACACTGAATAGTTAAATAATCAGCTTCTTGAGTTCTGTAGAATGAGAATTGATGTTCAGAATGATGACCCTGAAGCACTGCAATGTCTTCAATCATCAGAGAAAGATTCAATTATGTTCATTACTGGAATTATCTTATTAAACAAAATTGCCATTTTAAAAAGTTAATAAAAAAAATCCAACTAATGGGGACATCTTGTTCCCCAAGCACCTGATTTAATTAAGGTTTCATTGTCCTTTGTCACTGGTGATAAGCCTCTACAGACTTAGCTAGGTTGATTCTCAGTCAACAAATAGAGGCTTGGGCTCAAAACCTTTCCAATTTTATTAGTTATTCACAGAAGCGGTGCCCTACCAATATAGCCTTCAGTAATAGTAATAGCTAGCGTTTATATAGTACTTTAAGGTTTGAAAAGCGCTTTACAAACATTACCTCGTTATTTGCCTAACAAACCTGGGTACTTTTTTGGGGGGGTTTACTATTTTCACACCCATTTTACAGATGAGGAAACTAAAACTGAGAGAGGTTGAGTAACTCCTTAGAACCATACAGCTAGTAAGTGTCCTAGACCGGATTTGAGCTCAGGTCTTCCTGACTCCAAGTCTATTGCACCACCTGGCTCCCTTCAATTTAGTTCAGCACAACAAGTCAGCAAAGACCTATTGGCCTAGAAATACTGCTCAACTTGGTCTCTAAATGCACTCTGGGACAAGGGGAAGGTATGAACATTGTCCTTTAAGGGATAATTCCTGTTTAGTCGGCTGATCAAAAACAAACTGAAAATCTCTGCCCCATCCAGCAGGATTTATCCAAGTTGCTATAAATATTTTGGTAGAGTACTACAATATTAAAAGTAAAAGCAGCCAAAAATGTATTTTATCAGTAGACATAGAAAAAGCCTTGGAGCAATTAAACTACAAGAGTTATTTCATTGTTGTTTAGTTTTTAGTTCCGTCTGACTTTTTGTGACCCTTTTGGAGTTTTCTTGGTAAAGATACTAGAATGGTTTGCCGTTTCCTCCTTCAGGACATTTTACAGATGAGGAAACTGAGGCAAACAGGGTTAAGTGACTTGCCCAGGGTCACATAGTGTCTGAGGCCAGATTTGAACTCAGGTTTTCCCAGCTCCAGGCCTGGTGCTCTCTCCACTGTGCCACCTACCTACCCCACGTTGTTGTTGTTATTTGTGTTTGGTTCTTGAAGAGGACCAGTGACATAGGATGGTGATGACTTGACTTGCAAGTGAATTGGATTAAAGCGAGGTAGGGCTGTGCGAAGTCACCAGCCTCACTCTCTCCTTCAGAGCCATCTCGGTCCAGTGGCAAGACATAGATCAGGACAACTAGAGATGGCCCCAGGTGCTGTGGGACACCTTGGCCTTGTTAAGCTGAGGTTTCCCCCAGATCTCAGTTTGTCTGAGGCAATAACCATTCAGTGGTTTAAGGTTGGATAAGAAATGAAGGAAAAGATGACCTCATTTGTATATTCATAAAAAAAAATCAAATCAATCTTGGACAGGAAGACCCTTAGGGTTTCTGGCCAAAACAGAAACAATTGCTATTTACATTCACTCTAAGCCACCAAAACCCAAACAATAATCAATAGAGGCTTGGGCTGACCCCAAGTTATTTGGTAGATAGATACAAAATAATTACAAAATTCACCTCGAGGAGAAAAAATGGTCAGGAATCTAAAGGGAAATAAAGAAAGTAGAAATCAAGGAGGGGCCTAGGGTTAACAGACAACAAACTTTTTATATGTGAAACTATGATTTTCTATTATATATAGCTTTCTTTCGTATATATATATATGTATATATATATATATATATATAATATATATTCAACATGTTACTTTCTTTCTTTTTTTTTTCCTAGGCAATGGGGTTAAGTGACTTGCCCAGGGTCATACAGCTAGTAAGTGTTATGTGTCTAAGGCCGGATTTGAACTCAGGTCCTCCTGACTCCAAGGCCAATGTAACATGTTACTTTCAAAACCGTCCGGCTTATCTGTGTTTTCCTTTGAGCTTCCTTCTGCTTCTCTCTGTGTATTTTAAAAACTGCTTTGATGACTCTTATTTTTCTTCTTTTTGAGAGGAGGGGGAGGGAACATTGTTGTTCTCTCTCTTCCTCAAATTGCTTCTCTCCCCCTCATAAAAAGGGAAACCATGATTCTTGTAAAAAAAAAAGGGCATAATCAAGAAAAAAACCCCACATATTTGTCATGATCAAAAAATTATGTTTCTTTCTGTGCCTTAGGCACATCACCATTCTGTCAAGAGGTGGGTGTTGTATATCATCATTAGTCCTATGGAATTGTGATTGATCATTGTGCTAAGTAGGGTTCTTAAATCTTTCAGAGTTGTCTTTCTTTACAATATTATTCTAATTATATAAATTGTTCTTTTGGTTCTTCTCACCTTATTCTGCATCAGTTCATACAAGTCTTCCCAAGTTTTTTTGAAACTGACCTTTTCAACATGTTATTACATGAGTATACCATTACATTCATATGCCGTAATTTGTTCAGTCATGGACCAATTGATGGGCATTCCCTTAGCTTCTGGTTATTTGCCACTTCAAGAGTTGCTATAAAGGTTTTTTGTATGTTTTTTTTCTTTTTTTTCCAGTCTTTTTGAAGGATAGGCCTAGTGGTGAGTCAAATGGTATATACATTTTAGTGACTTTTTGGTAGCAGTTGGTAGCAAATGTCCTGGAAATCCTTTGCTTTACATTTCAACGTCATCACTTTTTTTGTGTTTCCAACCTTACTTTGGAATTAGAACTTTATGTTGAAAGAAATGATGAATCCTTCTTTGGTAATGATCTTCATTATTTGGTGTTTGGGTAATATCACTTTCTCAAATCTACTTAAGGCTGGCTGACTAAACTATTCTCAACTGATAATCTTGGGGGGAAGCACACCAGTTGGCACTTGAGCCAATATCAATAAATAAAGTCAACCCCCTATTATCCTGAGGGGGGAAAAGTAGCCAGGCTAGCTCTGGGAATCCAACTCCTTGCAAGAGTGGAAGTTTGGATAAGGGTGCCCTGAAATCATAAGGGCTAAATGGAGTAAATGTGAGAGAACTAGGCCCTTCTGTTTCCCCTCCACCATTCTGAGGAAAGTATCAAAACTATATTTTAAAGTAATACTCAACAAAATTATTTGGCATAGGCTAAAAAATGGAAAAGTTGATTAGTGGAATAGTTTATAGAAGCAAGGTGCAGAAGCCATCAAACATAGTTAGCCTAGAATTGGATAAACCCAAGAACAGAAAATAATGAAGCAAAAACTCCCTCTTCAACAAGAGCAACTGTGAAAGCTGAAAAGAGGTTTGGCAGAAAATAGATTTGGAACAGTGCTTTAGGCCATTTACTACAGTTAGCTCCTAATTCACATACAAACTAAATACAAAAAAGATTAAAGAGTGATAGAGAGAGGGACAGATTTCTTAAACTAGAGATAGAAAGTATCACAAAAGAGAAAATGGACAGTTTTGATTACATAAAATTAGAAAGATTTTGCATGAACAAAATCAGTACAGCTAGAATTCTAAGTAAATTTTTTCATTTTGGAAGGAAAAAAAAGCTTCCTAGAAACTTTTATTCAAAACTTGTAGGCAATTGATCCAAATATATAAAAACAAGAGTCATTCCATAATAGGTATGTGGTTAAAGGATAGGAAGAGATTGTTTTCAAAAGACCAAATGAAAATTATCAACAAATAAATGAAATAATGATCCAAGTAAGTAATAAGAAAAGAAATTCCAATGACAACAAATTGAATTTCACCTTATACCCATTGGTTTGAAAAAGATGACAAGAGAAAATAATGGTAAATATTGGACTGAAGTTGGAAGATTGACACACTAACGTAGTCTTGGGGGAGCTATGAGTTGGCGCAACTATTCTGTAAAATAATTTGGAATTATATAGAGAAATCAGTAAATATTATATGCCCTTTGACCCAGGCAATATACTAGGCATATACATCAGGGAGGCCAAAGACAGAGGAAAAAGTCTCATATGCACAAAAATACTTGTAGCAGCACTTTTATAGTAACAGAGAACTGGAAATTGGTGGGTTCCCATTAATTGGGGGATGGAATCCCCAAAGGGCAAACAAATTCTGGTACATAAATGTATTAGAATACTGAAATTCTCAAATGAAATTGTGACTTCATTGAATATTATTGTCCTGTAAGAAATGATGAATGTGAAGAATTCTGATAAATCTTGGTAGATTTTTACGAAAAAGCAAAATAAGCAGAACAAGAACAATGTTTTATAGCATGATCATGTCGGGATCCCCATGACAAGACCATATTCCTCTTTTTACTCCTCTCTTTTACTGTTAGGAGACACCCTGCTTTCTAGAGCTAAGGCCCAGCAAGCAGGCTGTGCCCTGGGCTTGGTATAAGAATAATCCTTTGTGCTCACCCTGTGGGATGAACTCTGCTGCAGCAAGATCCAATAATTGTTTCACACCATTCCCAGGTGATCCCTGAGCTCAAACACCTGCAAGAGCCATGTTCTAATCATGAAGGCCTGCTATGAATCAAACTTGTTACCCCTCATTGTCATGGCTACAGTTCACCGCATAGTCACTGCTATGTATCAAGGCTTGGCCTTGGTAAAGACAGTTCCCCTCTAGAAAAGGCCCTGGCATATGTGTCTACTTTCCTTCCTCCCACAAAATAAAGAAAGCTTTTTGCTTGTAACCATTGTTAGCTCTTTGTTTTTATTTTTTTTTATTTTTCAGAGTTAATAGTTGGGTATTATCTCTGTGAGCTCTGTGGTATTTTTCAGAGTTAACAGCAGTTGCATAACCTCTGTGACTCTTTGTTCATTTATTTTCAGGGTTTGACAATCACCATAGTGAAAAGTAAAATGACATTGAAAGATTTAAGAACTCTGATCATTGAAGTAAACAGCTGTGACTTCAGAGCAATATTTTTTAATAGCATTTAAAAAAATTTTTTTTCCATATGCTTTTGAGTTGAAAATTTTTCTCCCTTTTCCTCCCCCCCCACCCTCCTCAACACGGTGCACAATCTGAGATAGGCTTTACATTTACATACCCATTAAACATATTTTCACATTAGTGAAGTTGTAAGTAAAAATTAAAACCAATAGGAGGAACCATCAGAAAGATGAAACAAAACTCAACAGAAGGTAAAAATAAGTGATAGCTATTCGACTTCCATAGTTCTTTCTTTGGATGTGGACAGCATTTTCCATCCCGAGGCCTCTGAAGATGTCTTAGATCCTTGTAATGCTGAGAAGGGTTCAGTTTAACATTCTTAGTCATTGCATAACGTGAGTGTTATTGTGTACAAAGTCCTCTTGGTTCTGCTCACTTCACTCAGCATCAGACCATATAGGTCTTTCCAGGTTTTTCTGGACTTCAGAGCGGTATTGTTAAACTCAAAAGAAATCCATATTAATTTTGAAAACCACAAATTAACATTATCTATATTGCATTATATTTTTTATTTATTTTATTCAACATTTCTCAATTATGTTTTAATCTAGTTAGGGGCCCGCTCAGGAATTTTGCCTGCTGGCCTGAGTCTGACACCTCTGCTTTAGAGGACTACAGCCAAGCGTGTCTCTTGCTTCTTGGCAGAATGACAGTAGACTATCAGTAGAGAATGAGGCATATGTTGTCAGGCCCGGCTAATACGTTGATTGTTTTGCTTAACCGCACTAATTTGTTACACTGGTGCGTTCTCCTGGACTGTGAGAGTGAGAGCCACTGAGAAGTAATAGTAATGTAAAAAAATCAATGAAAATTTTAAAGAAGAGAGAGCTGACTTACCTCATTGCAAGACTGACCTGATTTCTCTGTTGGGCAGGGTTACTAATGGAACGTGAAAACGCTGTGGATGTATCAGACCTGTATTTCAGCAAGGTGTTTTAGCAGCATCTCTTACGTTATTTTTGTTGGGCTAGTTGGTTGTGCTGTTACGTGGATTGCATTGGTATTATGAGTGGGCTTACCACCAGCATCCTATTTAGGTTCAATTACGGGATGACTCACTGAATGGTCGATAAAAGGTGATTTACTTTGCCCTAACACAGTGAGGATATGCAGCAAGGAAACAGTGGCTCTTAACTTCTCTGGTTGAAGCTAATCTCATCCCTATATGGAAATATGTCTGGGCATCAAGATAGGATGTGATGCTTTGCATAACCTTCAGAAATCTACCAAGTTGAAGGGGCCTCAGCTTCTTGTAGTTCATACTTTTAATGTCCTCTCATGACCTGGAAACTGCATCTGAGGAGACAGGAACCAATCATGTCCCAAGGACAACTTCATTGCCTTTTAGGAAAAGTAATCTCTGTTGCAAGAAAGGGGAAGGCGAGGGAGGAACCGAGTTCTTATCAAAAATGGGTTGAAAGACTGGACCTTAAGATTAGTCATTAACGAATGGATAGCAATCTGGAGGGAGGTCTCCAGTGGAGTATCTTAGGAATATGTATTTGGTTCTGATCTGTACAAAATTTTTAGTTAATGACTTGAATGAAAGCATAGCTAGAATGGGTATCAAATTTACAATTAACACAAAAGTGGGTGGAATTTCTGAGATGTTGGTTGAATCAAAATCCAAAGAGATCCCAACAAGGCAAAACATTGGATTAAACTTAGTAAGAAGGAATTTAACAGGGAAAAATTACATTTGGGATAAAAAAATCAGCTCTTAAGGTATTGGCTAAGGGAAGCATGGCTAGACAGCAGTTCAGAAAAAGATCTAAGTGTATTTTAAGCTCTAAATCAATCAAAAACATTCCATGATAACCAAAAATGGTAACCAAGACACAATGTGATGACCAGCTTCAGTAAGAAAGGCATAATGTCTAGGACTAGGGTAATGATCATCCTGTTATGGTCTGCTATGGTTAGGCAACTGGAGTGCTATGCTTCGTAATGGATGCCATATTTTAAGAAGGATAATGATAAGCTAAATTGTGTCCAGAGAAGGATATCTAGAATAGAGAAGAGACGCAAAGCCATAGGAGAGAATGGAGGATGAGGTAAATTTTGAAGAATGGAGGAAAAGTGCAAAGCTCAGGCTGAATTACCTCAGCCTTCTTAAGGAATTAGGAGGCTATGTCATCAGCTAAAAAGGCCCTGGGCATGTGGTTGGTGTTGGAGAGAGAGACATTGGAAATAGTTACTTTGGAAAATGACCTGTGAAGAAAGTCAGTAAGACTAGAGTGTGGTTAATAATGGTAAGGGTCTAGCCAGGGTCTGAACCCTGTCTGAAATGGGTGAAATCAGCTGTTTTATGATGCTCTCCAGCATCATCATCCAGTCAGAATAGGGAATTTGGATGTTGAGAGTTGACCAAGGACGAATCTTAGTAGGACAGGAATGATGGAAGGTCAGGGAGGCAAGAGCGTCTAGTGTAGAAGCTAGGGAAACAATAAAATAATAGACCAGAGAGAGTTCTGGCAAGCTGGATGAGTGGGAGGTTTTGTGCTAAGAACAACTCTGAATCACCTTGGAAAAGCCACACATGGATCAAATCAAGTGAAGGTTGGGGAGTGGGGGAGGAGGGATCCCTAGGCACTGGTCCTCATTGCCACCCACTCAAGAGGATTTTATCCTTGCATTGAAGAGCCTTTTTATGCAAGATGCAAATAACCCCACTGATGTCACATTTGGGGAATGATTGATTGAGGAATGATTAGTCATACACTTTCACCAGATACTTGATGGAAAAGGAAGACATAGGCAGATGGAGACAATCAAAAACAAGAGATGTGCATAGAAAGGCTATATACTGACTCCGAATTGCTTTCTTGAAGGGGAATCCTCTGCAAATTATAAAGCGTGTACAATAAGTTGCAAGGTGTGAATGGAAAAATGAAAGAAAAAACCATTTATTAAGTAAGCACTTGCCATCTACAAAGCTTGGAGAAGGAAATGGCAAACAACTCTAGTGTCTTTGCCAAGAAAACCTCATGGACTTGTCCTATAGACTCAGACATGACTGAATGACTGAACAACAAGAAGAACAAATGTACCAAGCACTTTGCCAAGCACTAGGAATAGAAGTGGCATAGCAAGACTGTTCCAAGTTTAGCTTCCTTAGTTCTCAGGGAGCTCATATTCATTCACATCATAAGAGGTTCCAGCCACAGGGCAGATGGAAAGGCCCAGCTGTCCTTATGATGCAAGAAGAGGCAAAAGAAATGCTAATGCCTCATCTTTAATGGCGTTTCCATGGATAGAACTGTATTGGTTTCTGATGTCAAACAATCTGATAGTGCCAAGGACTTTGGTGGTAAGAAGTTATTAATTTTAGTAGTTAATGAAGAAATATTCAAACATTTCCATGAATTACTCTAAAATTTGGGATGAGAAGTATAGTAACAAGTCAAGTATGAGGCAGATTAGTGACTACCCCAAACAGCCTATAAGTGAGTATGGTTGACCCTAAAATCACGCTATACTCTTTTGTGTTGCATTAACTGTTTTGGGGAAGAATATTTTTTTTGGCTTGTGTGCTTCTTCATTTCCTTTTTTTTCTTTTTTTTGGCAAAACTTATCAAGCAACTTTTTTAAAAAAGAAAACTTAGAATGTACTTTGCAAACCATAAAGTACCATAGATATAAACTTTTTCTTGAAAATGGAAAGTGAAGTTAGGGTTGGGAAAATAGGCTAGGATAATGAGGGATGAGACAAGGAATTAAAGGTAAAATTGGAACAGAATATGTTCGGTATGAGTGAGACAGTATGGAAAGCAAAAGGATTAGAAGCTCAGGCTGGAGAGGGGACTTCATTATTTGGGAGCTTGGAAGTGGGATAGAGATTTGAGAATGCTAATATCTTGAGATTTGTAGTTCAGAGAGATAAGCATTCCTTTTCAGTCTTGAGAATGATTTGGGATTTGAATCAGAAGGCAGATTTGAGTCATAACTGGGAATTCTTTAAAGGACACATATAATCTACAAGATATGGATTGAAAGGAAGGAGTAAGGACAAGGTTGTGCTGGAGCCAGCTCCAAAAGTTTTGGGAGGGCCAGTTGTTAAATTTTTCAATGTGAGTGTTTATATTTTGGAAATCAGCGAATCCTACAAATCAAGACTTTGATTTATTCTTTTGTTGATTGTGTAGACTTAAGAAAGGGTCAAAGAAAATGTTGATAACATAGATTAAATTTTAAAGGGTGCTGTGTGTTCATCACCTCACCCCCCAAAGAGTTTGTTAAACATTTACCATCACACCCCTGGATAGGAACTTTAAGAGCTGAGCTTCCGCAGTGAGAACACAGCTTTCTTAAATCCACCCAGGACTTAATAAACTGAGCTAGAAAAATCTGTGGCACAATGGCAGTGGGCAAAAGGAGAAACCCAAAGTGCAGACTGAAAGGAGAGAGTGAAAGGAGGGCTGATCTGTATTAGAAAAGGGAAAGATCACAGAAGGCCAGCAGGCCCCTGCACACATCTTGAGGCAGAAGACAGGCTAAAGCTACCGGTAGTACCAATCTCTTTAAGGACTGAGGGACGTTCCAAGAAAAACCTTACTTTGCCTCCCTATGCTTGCTGAGTAATAGACATTGAATTATACTTTATTCGCTTCTTTTGCCCAAATGTTTTTTGGATCCTATTTTTGTCTGAAACATAAATAGGTCAGGGATTAGCTGGAGATAAACATAAATTTAAATTAGGGCAGAGAGGCAAACTTCTGTTTGAATGTTAGGAATTTTCCTAATTGGAGACTGTGAGATATTGTGATTGTTCAATTACCTTTTTATTTGATATAAACACCATAAAATGGCAGAGGAGTGGACCACATAGACCTGAGAACCATTGTATTGTCCCTAGACTAAAAGCGGACTTATTGTTGTAACTGGATATGGCTGATTAAACTTCCACAGAAGAGGAGAAGGAAAAGAAAGGGAATAAGCATTTTTACAGCTCCTACTATGTTCCAGGCATTATGCTAAGCACTTTTTACAAAAGTGTTAAGCCTCACAACAACCCTTCAAGGTAAGTGCTATTATTAATCCTCGTTTTACAATTGAGGAAACTGAAGCAAACAGAGGGTAAGTGACTTGCCCAGAGTCACATAGCTAGCAAGCGTCTGAGGCTGGATTTGAACTCAGGTCTTCCTAATTTCAGGTCCAGTGTTCTATCCACTGTGCCACCCAGGAAAGAAGGAAAGGACTATATACCTCTCAGGGAGGGTATAGGTTCAGCTTGGTAATATCAGCTCTGCCCTATTGGAACAGGAGGAGAAAGCCTCGACAGGCAGCCCAACATTTTATAATGACAATGCAAAGACAGTGGAATTCTCAGAGATGGTGACTACATAGACAATAAAATATTTATGAGCCAAAAGCCTGGTAATGTATTGCTTTAAACCAATTGTCATGGTATTATAAGTTTTCTCTCTTCTTATGATAGAGTACTTCAATAAGGTAAAGTTTTTAAGAGTATATAAAAGATCATGCATATGTAGGAAGCAAAGTTGTCAGTGAAGTAAAAGTTTGCTCTTAGGGGCAGAACCTGATGTAAGGAAAATCTTTCCTAACAACCAGAGCAATCCCAAAGTGCAGTGATTTGTCTCTCAAGGTTGTGTTGTCCTGTCACTGGAGGCATCAGGCAGAGGCTGGGTGCTAACTCACTAGGGACATTAAAGAGCGAGGAGGAGGTTCTTGTTCAAAGATGAGCAATTGCTTATAGGAAGAGGTTTCTTCACTTTAATTAAATGATTAATTTAATTTAACTAAAGTGGGAGCTCTGAGCCAATTGATTAGTTAATGAGATGTTGCAATTTTAACAGTTAATAGGAAAATATCCGAACATACTCCTGGACCCTAGAACTCAGAATGATGGAAATGAACGTGTTAGCAAGTTAAGTAGCAGGCCTTGAAGAATGACCACTCCATATAAACTACTGGGGAGTGTGGTAGATCATAATAAACACAGCAATGAGAACCACTTTTGTATCATTCCAGGAGGCGAATACTTAAAACATGGAAACATGCTTTGTGGGACTATTGAATTGGAAGTTTATTTTCAACTTGGCATTGCACCTGTACTATTTCCTTCAAGGACCAATTCTTCTGGTAACCCAGGGCAGGGCTTGAATTCAAGCTCGTATCGGTGGTCATCTCCTTCAAGTTCTATAGTGGAGTGTATCAGTTCAGAGGCCTTTCCATACTTCACTGAAGGGAACTCCTGGGAGTGAAATTAGGACTTGGAGCCAAGAAGAAGGACATAGAAGAGTAATGTACACCAGGAATCCATTATTGTCAGTGACTATATCTATATACCTGAACTTTGTGGACAGCCATTCCTACTCCTGCAGAGACTATAGCTGTGTGGGCCTAGATACCTTCTATTATCCCTGGAAGAGGGGGAAGTGGGCATAAAAGGCAAAAAGGAAATGTTTGTTAAGTATGTACCTAGGCTTAGCTGTCATTTATGGAATTTGTTCTATATATATAAATCACTTAAAAAAAAAGAGATCAAAAGCTCACTAGCCTGGTGAAAAAATAAAGAACACAACTAAATAGGATCTTAGAAACAAAATTAGCCTTATGTAAGGGCAGACTATTTATACACTATGTAACACACACAATACTCAACATCATTAATATGAAAGATCATATATAAGATTATAGGGTATAGAAATGACTTTAGGGGCCATCCAGAACAATGTCCTCATTTTATATAAGAGGAAACTTCAGGAAAGACTCAACCAAAACTTGGTTTTCTCCCAAAGAGATACATAACACCATTTCCCTGCTTTTGAAAGCATGGTAACTAGGAAGTGTATAGTTCACTGTTCGCCAAAGAGGACAGAAAACTGACAGAAATACTTTTTGAGTTTGCTTGAGTGAGGGAATACAGAATCTAGATTGTTCTAATTAATAGTTTATAGACTTGTTGATGGACTCAAAAGAATATTGCTGCTTTCCCCCAGTGCGCTTCAAGTCTTAAGCTCCCCAGAAAGTAATTGACACACATGAGTGATTCCAAGTGCTCTGAAATTATGCCCTCAGAGTTCTTAGACTCACAAAGGCAAAAAAATCCCCAAAACAAACAAAACAAACTACCCCCCCAACCAACTTTCTTGCTAAGATTTTGAAATAATACTGTCCCTTAATGATGGCTCCTTTAAGAGAAGTCTCTCCCCACTAGTGGAGGGAGGGCTGGAAGCTATTGCTTTCTAGGAGGGAAATTAAAATGAGAGAATGTGAGATGGAACAAAAGAGGAATGCACAAAGAGAAAAGACCATTGAGACTGAAGAAAGGATAGATTTGAACACTGGGGCAAAAGAATGAGAATCGTATAACATAAGGGACTTCCCAATTCCTGAGCTAAACTGATTGGATGGGTGAGAGGTCTCAGAGAGAGAGAAACATCAAAGATGACTCAGAAGTTTTGAACCTGGATGTCTGTAAGGACAGTAGTGCCATCAATAGAAGCAGGAAATTTTGGAAGAAGGGTTCAGGAGAGAAATTAGGGCCATACATAGAGATTTGGCAGTCATACATAGAGATGCTCATTGAACTCATGGGACTGGGAGATATCCTTAATGGAGAGTGTAGAGAAGGGAGTGAAGAGTGCCAGTTGAATCGAAGTCTTTCCACTCTTTAATGTTAATTAAAGAGCCTTAGGGTATACAATTGCAGAAGGTTTGGGAGGTGGAGGATGACTTAGCAAAGAGCCTAAGAAGATGTGGTCACACAGGAGGGAAGGGTGTCGTGTAAGCCAAAGGAAGGAAGGCAATACATGAGGAGGGAGTGGTTGATGGCATTAAAAGCAGCACAAAGGTCAAAAAGGAAGGAGAACTGGTAACTTCAGAAAGAGCATTTTCAGTAGGGCAGATGAGTCAGAAGCCAGATTGTAAGGATTTGATTGAGTAGGGAGAAAGTAGAAGAAACAAGAGTAGAAAACTATTTCTAGGAGCTTGGCAGTGAAAATGAGAACTATAGGATAGTATTTGGAGGGCATGCAGAGTCAAGTGACAGTTTTTCTTTTCTTTTTTTTTTTTTTAAAGGATAGGGGAAAGTACATGGTTTTAGGCAGAAGTGTGGGAACCAATAAATAAGGAGGGATTAAACATATTGGGGAAGGGATGATAGAAGGGGCACACTTGACCAGAAATTATGGAATTAGGGACAGAAATAGAGGTTGTCTTTGGTAAGGAAATGATTACCTCTTCTTTAGAGAGTGGGGCAAAGGAGGAGAGAATAGATGATGTAGAGGAGTTTTGAAATATGGAGCAGTGAGAAGCGGGAGTTTATTTCAGGTGGCTCAGTTTTCTAAGTAAACTGGTAGATGCAATTATTTGTTAAGAGAGAGGGGATGGAGGAGGTAGAGATGCATTGCACATTTATTGATCACTTACTATCGTTCTTGGGTAGTAGGGACACAAAGGAAAAAGGAAAGTCTCTCCCTTTGAGGGGGAAGGACTAAACATGTACATAAAGAAAAAAAACATAATTTTCTAGACTACAAATTTGTAGGTAATACAAAGGAATTTCAAGAAGGAAAAAGAGTTCATCACTGGGTTGATCAGGAAAGGCCTTATGTGGAAGTTGTACCACCTGAGCTCTTGCTTTGAAGGAAGCTAGGATTTCCATGAGGCAGAGGTAGAGAGGGAGTGCATTCCATGTATGGGAGGACCACTTGTGTAAATGTATTGTAATACAAGGAACAGTTAGCCTGATCTTTTGACTGGAAGGGAATATTCATAAAGGGGGATAAAGGGAAGAGAACAAGTATTTATTTTCAGAGATACTTCTAGGGACTTGCAAGTTTTCAATTCTGCCAAGGTGGTGTGATCTAAGGGCAGGTGTTTACTCCTGGGCTCTGGTCTGTGAGTGACCACAAGCATTCTTTTCTGCCCTGCAACTGTGAGGAGGGTCCCCCCTCCACTGGGGCTGCAAGCTCTGCTGTTCTAGTGCTCCTCCTTGCTCTTGGAACTGCTACCCAGGACTATGACTTGGATCCGAGTATGGGCAAAGATTCCTGCCCCAGTGCTAGCAAACAAGACCCCTGTAATCTCCTTCTGACCAGTTTTTCTACCCCCTTATCATCTGTGGCCTGAGAACTCTGGAAGTGCTGCTGATTCAGTCACTCCCAAGGTTTGCTGGACTTGGTCTGTGCTGGCTTGACCTGTGCTGGGCTGTGCTTCTCTCTCACCCTAGTGCAACAGACCTTTCCTGCCAACCTTCCAGGCTGTCTTGGGCTGGAAATGTGTTTCACTCTATCTTTTTGAGGGTTCTGTTGCTCTAGAATTTGTTTAGACTCATTTTAAAAGGTATTTAGGGGGGTTTGGGGGAGAGCTCTGGCAAGTCCCTGCCTTTACTCCACCATCTTGGCCCCTGAGAACAAGAGATTTTTTTTTATTAATTAGTTTTGATTTATCAAACACTCACTTCCATATGCTTTTGAGTTTTAAACTTTTCTCCCCCTCTCTCCCCACCTCCCTCCCCAAGATGGTGCGCAATCTGATATAGGCTTTACATATACATTCTTATTAAACATATTTTCACATTAATGATGTTGTAAGGAAGAATTGGAACCAACAGGAGAAACCACCAGAAAGAGGAAACAAAGCTCAACAGAAGAAAAAAAACAGCAAATAGTATGCTTCGATCTGCATTCAAATTCCATAGTTCTTTCTTTGGAGGTGGATGACATTTTCCATCATGAGGCCTTTGGAGATGTCTTAGATCCTTGTATTGCTGAGAAGGGTTAAGTCTATCAAAGTTAGTCATCGCACAATATGGCTGTTACTGTGTACAATGTTCTCCTGGTTCTACTCACTTCACTCAGCATCAGACCATACACGTCTTTCCAGGGTTTTTCTGAAGTCTGTTTGTTAATCATTTCTTATAGCATAATAGTATTCCATATACCACATTCACAGTTATGATTACTATCTGTGTCTTTCTCTCCATCCTTCCCCCTACACCCGTTTATGCTTTTCTTTTTCCTTTCTCCTTTACCTTCCTCACTAATGTTTTGCTTTTGACCACTGCCTCCCTCAGTCCTACCTCCCTTCAATTAGGCCCCTCCCTTTTCTTCCCCTTTACCCTTGCTACTTCTTCCCTCTCTTCTATTCCCCCTCCCTTTTCTTTCCCCTTTTCCTTCCTACTGTCTATAGGGCAAGTTAGATTTCTATACCTAACTGATTATGTTTATTCTCTTCCTGAGACAAATCTGATGAGAGTAAGGTTCAAACAATGCTCATCTCCCTCCCTTCTTTCCCTCTACTAAAATGGGTTTTTGTACTCTTTCCTGTAATGTAATTTACCCTTGTCTGTCTCCTCCTTTCCTTTTCTCTCAGTACATTTTCTTTCTTTTTTTGCGGGGTGGAGGGTTAGGCAATGGGGTTAAGTGACTTGTCCAGAGTCACACAGCTAGTAAGTGTTATGTGTCTGAAGCCAAATTTGAACTCAGGTCCTCCTGAATCCAGGGCCACTGTGCCACCTAGCTGCCCCCTCAGTACATTTTCTTAGTTAGATCAGATTAATACACTCACTTGGATCCATTTAACCCACTTGATTAGATTTTTTTTTTATCATTGCATCAAAGTCAATTTATACCCACCCCCTTTATGTATACCCCTCTAACGTGGTGTAATAACAATATAGTTCTCAAGAGTTACAAATGTCATCTTCCCTTGTAGGGATGTAAACACTTTGCCCTTATTAATAACATGTTGTTTCTTGCTGTCCCATTTACCTTTTTATATCTCTCTTGAGTCTTGTATCTGAAGATCAAATTTTCTGTTGACCTCTGGTCTTTTTATCAGGAAAGTTTGGAAGTCCCCTATTTCACTGAATATCCATCTCCTCCCCTGAAAGATCATGCTAATTTTCACTGGGTAGTTGATCTTTGGTTGTAATCCAAGCTCCTTTGCCTTACAGAACATGATATTCCAGAACAAGAGTTTTTTAAACTTCTACTATGTGCTAGGCACTGTGCCAAGCACTTCACAGACATTGACTCGTTTAATCGTCACAGCTCTGTGAGGTAGGTGCTATTATGGTCCTCATTTTGTAGTTGAAGAAACAAAAGTGGACATAGGTTAAATGACTTAGTCAGGATCACACAGCTAGTAAGGGTTTTATGTTGGATTTGAACTCAGATTTTCCTACTCCAGGCCCAGTGCTCACCTAGCTATTCACCTAGCTGCCTTTAAAAGAGGAGTCATACCAAGTAATAATAGGAAGGTAGGGGGAGGAGGAATCAGGCTGTGGAGCTTTCAATGCCAGACTGAGGAGTTTGAATTTTATCTTAAAGGCAATAGAGAAAAAGAATAAGGAATTATGTAAATTAGCCCAGATTGCCTCCTAAAACAAGATATGAAAATGCTTTACAGCGGATATCTTTTCATTTGGTAGTAATATAGGATTGCTTTACAGAATGATTGCCTAGTTCATCCAGTTGGAAAGAATTTGTAATGCTTCAAGATTAGAGGGACAGCTTTGGGTACAGCATATCCCATGAGCTGAGTAAGTTGCACAGATTCCAATCTCATTAAAGGATTTTTTAGTTCAGCTTTTGTCCCTGTGTGTTTTTCTAGCTTGGGTCCTATCATATTATTCTCAGCTGCCAGTTGGATTAAATTTTTTTCATTGTTTAATGTTAATTGTAATTATTTTAGACTCTCTCTCTCTCTCTCTTTCTTTCCTTGGCCCTGTATGTACCACACATATGCCACCATAAAAGCAGCACGAATAATAAAGGCTGTACAGATGTATGTCTGTATACTTAATAACTGGTCCCTTCGTCAGTGAGTCAAAAACATTTATTAAGTACTTTCTATGTGCCAGACGCTGTACGATGTACTGGGAATACAAAGAAAGGCTCTTTACCCTCAAGGAACTCGTGTTCTAATGGAGGAGACAACATGCTAGGAACTATGTAAGTACAAGTTGTGTATAGTATTTACTATACATAACACAAATACTACATATAGTATTTACTATACATAACTTGTACTTACGTAGTTCCTAGCATGTTGTCTTCTGTTTAGAAGATTATTTCAAAGGGAAGGCATTAGCTGTAAGGAAGATCAGGAAAGGTCTCCTGAAGAACAGAAGATTTCATCTGAGCCTTCATCTGTCTCCACTTTGTGAAGATAAGGAGGCAGAACATTCCAAACATGGGGGATAGTCACTGCTAGGGTACTAAGTCAAGAGAGAGAATGTTATGTGGGAGGGACAAAAAGCAGGCCAGAGTAGCTGGGTTGTAGAGTTCAAGGAAGGGATTATACAGGAAGACTGGAAAGATGGGAAAGGGCCTGGTTATGAAAGGTTTTAAAAACCAAACAAAGGATTTTATATTTGATCCCGGGTGTCCTGGAAAGTCTCTAGAGCTCATGAGTAGTGGGGTGACATGATTAGATCTACACTTCAAGAAAATCACTTTGTCAGCTTAGTGGGGGATTGATTGAAATGGAGAGAGACTCGAGTGGGAGAAGCCAATCAAAAGGTTATTATAGAAGTACAGGTTTGAGGTGAGGATGGATTGTACCAGGGTGGCAACTGTGTGAATGAAGACATGGGGACAAATAAGAGAAATGTGAAGGGAGAAAGGTAAGAGTGATAAGATTTGATAACAAACTGGGCATGGGGGCAAGTGAGGAGTCAAAGACTGAGTAACGTTGGGTCATTGGAAGGATAATGGTGACCCTGACAGAAATAGGAAAGTTGGGAAGGGAAGGATTTTTGGGAAAAGATAATAAGTTCTGTTTTAGACATGCTGAGTTTAAGATAGTTATGAGACAGCTCAGGAAAGAATTAGGACTGGATACATAGTTCTGGGAGTCACTTGCCTAGAGATGGCAATGGAGCCCATGGGAACTGGTGAGATCATCAAGTGAGACAGTATAGAGGAAGATGAAAGAGGTCCTGTGACCAAGTTTTGGGGGACACATATAGTGGGTATGACCTGGATAAAGGTATCGCAAAGGAGACTGAGAACGAAAGCTCAGATGAGTAGAAGGAGAAAACAGGAGAGATCAGTGTCATGAAAATCTAGAGAGAATATGAAGGAAAAGAGGATGGTCAACAGTGTCAGGGCTGCAGGAAGGTCAAGAAGGATGAAGGTTGAAGAAAAATGTTTTTAAAAATGTCTTTAAGAAGAGAAAGGTTGCTTAGTGATGGTGGTGCAGGGAGGAGCTGAAAATAGCAGTAGGGAGCAAGAAATAGCTCTATTCTCTCACGAAAACTTGTCAAGGGGTTTGAATATAAATGTACTCAGTATTGAAAAGGTTGGTCAATGATACAAATGTCAACAGGAGGGAGCCAAAGTGTCAGTGAGTGTTAGAAAATGGAAAGAGTGAGAAAGGAAAAGGTTGAAAATGAAAGAAAGCTTGTTAATTACTGAGCAGGAATTCTAGAGAGCACAATGGAAAGGGCAGGTAAATCTGGAGAAGATGAGAGAGTAGGAAGACAGAGATGGGACTAAGGCTATGGGAAGATGGAGATGGTGTTTGTACTTTGGCAGCTGGGGGTTCATAATCAGTTGGACAGGAAAGATACTAAGGGATAGGAGTATGCTAATGATTGAAGAATGAATCCAGGCACAGTATCAGTGGAGAGAGCTCTAATCTTATGGTAGGTATGTCCTGTGAGGCCCAAGAGGCTTGCCTTACAGCAGGCAGAAGCAGATAAAGGTATGGTTTGGGAGAATCTGGTGAAGAGGCCCAAAGGGCAGTGGGAGGTGAGTTTATATAGGGATGGCCTCTGGATAACTAGAGAAAGCCCTGGGAGTCCTAAGGGGAGTACCTGAGATCTAGACCTGATATAGGGCATTGGGAAGTCTCTGGTTTGAAGACAGAGTGACTAGTGTCAAGGCTTCAGAAACATGTTAGGAAGGCCCTGGGGCAAAGACAGAGGTTGGGAAAGTGATTGAGTTGATCCAGGTCTTATGTTAGTGTCATACAAGGTAGTATAATTACTTATGTGTAATTCATTATGTTCTTTTGTAATTCATTGCTTCACTGTTTGAAGTATTTAAAATACTTTGATTTCGGAGCAGCAAATTTGGAATGAATGAAAGGATTGAGATGGATGGGCCATATTGTTATTTCTGTCTCTTCTGTAAGCGCCCTAAAGAAGGCATTGAGTCCAAGTCCAAACTTTTGCAAAAAGTCTTTCCCAGTACTCCTTAACCTTAATACCTTCCCTCTGAGATTATCTGCAATTTATCCTGTATGTAGTTTGTTTGTGCACAGTTGTTTGCATATTATCTCCTTCAATTGGACTGTGAGCTCCTTGAGATCAGGGGCTAGGGATTTTTTTTGGGGGTGGATGGTATGGGGGAATATCCCCCAGCACTTAGCACGGTGTCTTACGCCCAGTGTTGTTGTTGTTGAGTCATTTTTCAGTCATGTCCAACTCTTCGTGACCCCATCTGGGATGTTCTTGGCAGAGTGGTTTGCCATTTCTTTCTCCACTGATACCTAGTATGTGTTTAAAAATGGTTATTGACTTGATTTGACAAGTGTGGTGGCTTTTGATTCTTGATGGTAAAAATATTAGTTCTAAAAATATATTCACATATTTTCCATTCTTTTTTGTGTTGTCTTCCATTCACATTTACTTTTAAATGCCCTTAGAATTACTTTGCTAAATTGTAGCTTTCACCAAATTATCATTAAAGTGGTTTAATCTCCTCTGCTCCTCGCTGTCATAGGAGGCAATACTGCTCAGAACCTTCCATTATTTTTCTCTGCAAGATTTGATAAGTGGTGTTACCTTTGGCTGCCACATTGCTCCACTTGGCATGTAAATGAAGTGTTTGTTATGTAAGGCACTTTTAATTTCACTTAGTCTCCTTGTTATGGAAGCTGATTTATAACTATTAAGCATCTGCATGAAATTATTGTAGTCTGTATCTCTGTCTTTTCTTCTGTCCATTTTCCATCATCGATAACTTATTTCAATAGGTCAGAATGGAGTTGTTTTCAATAAATGTCATGTTTTTCTCATTTTTATTCATTCTTCTAGATTTGTCCTAATTTTAATTTTGATCTTCATTCTAAGAAGTCAGTGGTCTGATCATATAGATAACTGATTCAGGAATGCATCCCTCATCAGTCATGAATCATTTACTGTTTGTTAAATATAATAAAAATAATCATTCTCATTTTTCTGTGATGTTAATTTGTACTCATCACTTCCAGTAACTTCCAATTCTTTTTCTCAAAGAAATTATGCAAGATATATGTGTAAATCTCTAAGTCTTCAATCTCTCTCATTCTTTATTCCTCCTTCAAATTATCCTATTTAAAGGCTGGGGAACATTTCTCTCTCTACTCAGGAAAAACCTATTTCTTTTTCTCCCCAGACACCATGCTCTCCTCTTACACCTGTTGGGTTTTTGCATTTAAATGTTTTCCCTTGTTTCCTTTATTCATCCATCCATTAATTTATTTATTCATTCACTCATCGATCCGTTCATTATTTCACCCATTTATTTATTCATCCATCCATCCATTTATTCATCTATCTATCTAACCTATTGCCATCCTTACCTATGCCCACCATTGCGTGGGAATTATTGAGATTAAAATGTATGTTGATTTAATTTGGTGGGTATCATTGAATTCTTTGTGGCATTTCTCTACCTCTTCTTCCACAGACACAGAAATTGGTGTCCAAACTGCAGTTATATTCATGGAGTTATTTTTGAAAATAAGATAACCAAAATTCCTATGAAATGATGTTTCTTTTTGCCTCTGGGCACCTCTTAAAACAAATGCCTTCAACTCTTTATTTCTCTGGGTTCTCTTTTCCAATTAGCTCCAATTTCTTTCCTTCTTCTGTTTTCATTTATAGTGAAAACATTAAGATTAAAACATTTCACTTGTCCCTTCAGTAGTGTGTCCACTGCTCATTGGACCAAGATGTCACATTAAAGGTATCAATAGGGAAGTTAAAGTCAACAGATTGGAAAAATACCTCAAATAGACCAAATGCATATAAGGAGAACCATGCAAGAAGCAACCTGATTGTGAAGATTAAGAGATTAAGCTGTCTATAGGAAGCAGCTACCAAAGACAAGAGAAAAGAATCCATAGACCTCTATTAATATAAGAAAAAGGTAACCAAAGGAATATTAATAATCAACTACGTCTACTTTCCCACCTACACGTTTATAATAGCAATAATAGTTGCCATTTATGTAGTATTTTAAGAATGTGCAAAATGCTTTAATATGTTAAATAATTTAATTATTATAAGAATAAGTATTGTAAAAATAACTTGTGATAATAATATAAGAATTATTATTATGAGAATATAATTATGAGAATAATCTCCGCACACTGGGGACATCCCTTTGAACATTTCATTTTTTAAAATTCTGCACTTAAACACTAAATAAAATGGGTGGTTCTATATAACAAAACAGAATGGATAAGAGGATTGTCCAGGAAACTGCAATTCTCTATCAAACACAGCTTGCTTTTTCTTTTTAAGCATACAATAAATTTTTAACTTTCTGAGTTGTCTTGCTTGTCTTTATTTCCTTCTGGCCTTCCTTCTGTTCTCTTCTTTGCATTTAAAAAATGTTTCAGTGACTGAGGGAGTCCTTGATGAGGATATTATTAGGGACCAGGTGGGTTTCCAACTGTCTCTGGGCAGTAAGCAAGGCTCCTAGTGTTGTGGGCAAAGATACTTTGTGTTTCCATCAGGAACAAGTAGCTTGGGAGCTAAAAGTTAAGTGCTGATTTCCCATGGTTTCTCTACAAGAATTCAGAAAGGTGATTGGCTTTATTTTTTTTTTATTAAGTCCTGGCTAGTGGATTTCCTGTTAGGTCAAGATTTAGATATAACATCGACCCATAAGTTTGCTGTGAAATCTAGTTTAGAAGCATAGGAAGGGGCCAGGTGTCTTTCTGAGTTCCTTTGTAGCTCTAAGAGCCTATAATTTCTTGAAATTAGTTAAAATTCCATAGGAGTCATTTTTCCCTTACCTGTCATAGAAGCAGAAATTCAAAGGCAGAAAGGACCTTAAAAATCTCCTAGTCCAATCCCCCCCCCTTTTTTTTTTTACAGAGAAGGAAACTCAGAGATTAAATTACTTGCTCCAGGTTGCACAGATGGTAAGTAGCAGAGCCAGCCCTGTGACACTTCAGCTTATGTTCTTTCCCTTGTACCAAGTTCTCCACACTATAATGATCATTGACATTAATGATGATAATGCCTGGAAACACTTGAAAGATGCTGAAAGTCCTTCTGAATCATCAAAGAAATAATTGATTGTGTAGTTTTCTTAAGTGTATGTTATTGTGTTCTTTTTTTTTTTTAATATAGCTCATAAAAATGGAACACTATATAGTTAAAATGACCAGGCTTGGTTCTGGGGAAAAGTTGAGAGAATAGACCTCACTCCCCTCTTTGCAGGGATGGGGGATTCTGACTGTGGAACATCGCATATAATGTCAAAACCAATTGATGTGTTGGTTGGTTTTTTTGTTGAATTGCTTTTTTATTCTTTGATTCAAGGAGTAGCTCACTGGATAGGGGAGTGAGAGGGCTATATTCAGAAACAAAGGTGATGTAAAAACAAAATACATTCATAAAATTAAAATATTTATAAAATAATAAAACAAAACAATTAAAGAAAGAAATTCATGCTTCTAGAGGGAACTTCCTACTAACCAGAACTCCCCCATTCTCTGACCAGATACCAACATTGTTTTGGTTAAGTACTTTCAAGTTTTGCTAGGGCTTATAGGACCTGTCTAACCATGTATATAGATGCGAGGTCATCACCATACTCAATGTATAAAAAAAATCCAGCACAGACAGTTTAGAAAATTATAAGGAGCCAATAAGAAGGAGGCTCTGGCTAGCCACTCCTCTCCAGGCTACATTCTTGATTCTCCCAGACTTTCTCTACAATGATCCCATAGCAGGTGCCTTCATCTCTTCCCTGCCATCTTTTCAGCTTCTTTTAAGTGGTGTCTTCTCCCACTGAAATGTAAACTCCTTGAAGTCAAGAGACTGTCTTTCTTTTTACTTGTATTTGCATTTCCAGTGCCTAGCAAAAGTAGGTGCTTTGTAGATACTTGTCAATTCGACTGCCTCACAAGGGTGTTGTGAAGAGAAAAGTAGATAATATTTGTAAAGCATTTTGCAAACCTTAAAGCATCTTAGAAATTCTAGCTATTATTAATACAAATATTACATAGCACCATTGGGAAATTACTGATGGACTTTTAGGAGAGAAAAGGGCTAGGCATCATTTAAAACACTGTGCATATTCACCAAAATTCTGGACTCAGCATAGCGTCTATCCTCAGAAATTTTTTAAGATCTGTATACATATTGATATGTAGATATGATCACTTCTGCTGGAATGAGATATATAAATTCCTCAAAAATCACCAAACTATGTAAAATCACATAATTAAAAACCATAAAACTTTTATAGAAAAAATGGGGTTGGGGCACAATACCCAACTTCATCAATGACACATGAGAAAAAAAAGATCGGAACCTAATGAGAATAGTAGCACAGTTTTATACATGTTAAATGCTTAAAAATATAGAAGTGTTATAATAAATGGTAGTAGCATATTTAGCCTTGGGCTGCTGCTCAGCCTTCACCCCAGTTCCCATAGGGCCCAGGCTGATAAAGTTGACTGCAGGTGAGAGGGAGACCTTGGTGGGCCTCTACTCCTGGAAGAGGGGTACTGGATGGTGGTGGTGGTAGAGTAAGTGGTGTAAACCTCTGCCCATAGTTCCTTAATGCACCAGAAAACATACAGTAGATATGACACTTTGCCTTGAAAAAGACCTGAAATTTATTTGTGGAAGTGGATGTCAAAAAGGTTGCAGCCTGTGAGTTACTGTCAGGTGGTGGAAGGAAGGTTATCTGAAACTTGAAGGAAAGATATCACACCAAAATGTGTATGGGTGTGGTTCATTGTCCTTTTGTTGTCTCTGAGGGTTGAAATCTCACGTAAGCAAACTAAAAATCCTGTTACATTCATATTGTTCTCTAATATATTAAATATATTGTAACAAATTCACATTTTTTTTTTGGTGAGGCAATTGGGGTTAAGTGACTTGCCTAGAGTCTGTGTGAGTGTTACATGTCTGAGGCTAGATTTGAACTCAGGTTCTCCTGATTCCAGGGCCAGTGCTCTATCTGCTGTGCCACCTCACTGCTCTACAAATCCACATTTTCAAAACAAATATTTTAGCAGAATTTACCATATGTAGATTGTAGATTATTATTTATAATTTATTTTATTGTTTGGAAAACATTAATCATTATATGGTTTAAAGCCTGCTTTATGTGATGAGAGATTGTTTGAACCCAGAACATCACCCTCACCTCAGTAACTCTCCAGGGATGCTAGAGATAGCTAAAAGGAATTTTGGGTTTCCCTAGATCCTGGATCCACCTCAAACATTCTTATTTTGGGTCCACCTAAGCTTGTGTTTTGGCTTTGCCCAAATTTTATTGAATATTCACATTTACTCATATGCATCTCAATCTACCTTTCAAATTGCCCTTTTGGCAAAATTGCTTAACTGTGTATGTGCGTGGTTCATGTGTAGATACCCTTGTCTAAACCCTATATGATGTAAACTTTCCAGAGCCTGAATGAGAAGGAATCACACCCCCTTTCCAGCTTGTTCTCCTCTACCAAATAGCCTAATAAATTTCTTTCTAAAACTATTTCAGATTTTGGGGTTTGTTCTTGGTGAACAAGAAGATAATCTAGAGATCTATATCTTTATCTTTATGAAATGTAGATATTTAGAAACCAAAGTATTTCTTTCTCTCTCTCTCTGTGTAGATATGTACTCATATCTATACATAGGGAGACACATATATGTTTATTGATGGGTCTATCCAACTACATGTCATGATCTCCGCAATAAGTGTGTGTGTGTGCATGTGTGTGTGTGTGTGTGTGTGTGTGTGTGTGTGTATTTATCCCTTGTATTTTTCCAGTGTGGATGGTTAGGCGTATCTCTTCTCAATGACTGGATTTTACTAAAGAAGATTTGGTAGTATCCTGCAGTTCAATGACATCAGCATAATGTCATAGGAACTCAGATTTTGAATGAACAAATGAAGACTTTGAAAAAAGATGTGATGTAGGTAATTTGCCTGCCAATCCAAAAGAGAGTTCCCCCTCAAAAGATATCAGGAAGTCCTGAAAACATTCTTGTTTCACAATGCAATGAGTGCTATCCACTCTCAACATACCATTTGGCTCTTAAATATTCAGTCTTAGAATCAATGATTCACAGAACTGAATAATATTGTGAAATATTACTGGATCCATCTCCCTTGCCTTCATCCAGCTGAATGTCTAGACCTTTCAAAACGGGTTTTGTCTCCTGTTTTTTTTTTTCCCTGTTTTTAAACCTCTGGCAGATTCTTCCTAGTTTTCCCTGATTTTCCTTTCCAGGTGCTTTATCACTGTTAGACAACATAGTTCTTTCTTACAGACTGATAGTCTGTGTTTCTTCTATTTATATGCACTTTGTCTTGCTTGTTCCTCGGCAGACTTAAAGAACAACTGGACTATCGATTCTGTTTTTGGATAAGCTAAAGAGTATGACTACACATTCCACATTATTTCCACAACTCTATACTATCCTAAGATGTCTAAGTCAACCACAGTTTCCATCAGAATCCTTTCTTCCCCTCAAGATCTGAAATACCCAGAATTGGCAGTCACTAGCACCAGAAATTATTTCAGTGGTCTACAAACAGGATTTTCTACCTTTGCCCCCAAACTTATCCCTTTTCCTAACTTCCCTGTTTTCGTTGAGATCATGAACATCCTTTCAATAAGCCAGATTCACAACTTTGGAGTCATTCTTCATTTTCCCTCACTCCCCTCCATTCCAATACAGTTTCCACATCGGTCCCATCTCCCCAACATCTCTCACATTCAACTTCTCTTAATTCACAGGACCACCACCGTAATCCAGATCCTCATCATTTCTCACCTGGACTATTTTGATAGTCTCTGAATTGGTCTCCCTTTGTCAAGTCTATGTCTTCTTAAGATCATACTCCATATAGCTACTTAATGATATTCCTAAAGCATAGATTTGACCATGTTACTTGTCTGTTCAATAAACTCTGGTGGCTTTCTGTTGCTTCTAGGATAAAATACAAATGCTTCCTTTTGGCACGTGAAGTTCTTGACAATCTGGACCCATGTCTGTAGAATGATGAGAATAGATCTGGATTTTATTGATTAAAGATAATTCTCTGATGAGGAAAATCCCTGTACACCTTCAAAAGCTGTCTAGAATAACCGAGAGGTTGAGTCCAGTGCCATGCAGCCAATATGTATAACAAGTGAGACTTGGGCTAAAGTCTTCATGATTCCAAGGCCAGCTCTCTATCCACTTACTATGCCTCATTGCCTCTCATCATGCAGTTTATGGTTCAGCTAAATTAGCCTCTCTGGCTCCTCTTCCTCCTCCTCTTCCTCCTCCTCCTCCTCTTCTCTTCCTTCTTCTCCTCCTCTTCCTCACCATCACCACCATCACCTTCCTCCTTGTCCTCCTCCTGCTCCTTCCGCTGCTTCTTCTCCCCTGGTTCCCTTGGAGCGGACCATCCTGGTGCCTCTTTTGTGAAGCGGAGGCTGAGGAGACCCCCGGACTTGCCATGGCCGATGAAAAGCCGAACGAAGGGTCAAAAATGAAAACAATGACCACATTAATTCGAAGGTGGCAGGGCAAGATGGTTCGGTGGTGCAATTTAAGATTAAGAGGCACACACCAATTAGTAAACTAATGAAAGCCTATTGTGAACGACAGGGTTTGTCAACGAGGCAGATCAGATTCACAGTTGGAAATGGAGAATGAAGATACAATTGATGTATTCCAGCAGCAGACAGGAGGCGCTTACATGTAGGGCAATCTCTGTCTCTCAGTAGGGATAAATTACTATAAAAAAATTGATCCTAGATAGTTTTCCCTTCAAGTCAAACATCTTGTTGTTTAAATAAACTTTTTGTTTAAAATAAAAAAAAAATTAGCCTCTCTGGTGCTCACACATGACATTCCATTTCCCACCTCTTAGTGGTTTGCATTTCTACAGACTGTCCCTTATTCCTGGATGGCACTCCCTTCACACTTAAAGAATCAAAGGATCATAAATTTAGAGCTAGAAACAGAGATCCTGAGACTTCTACAAGTATAAGAAGTAATGGAGCTGGGCTTTAAAGCCAGGTCCTTTGATTCCAAATCTAGTAGTCTTCCACTGTATCACATGACATTGGTAAGTGTGAGAAGTAAGAAATGGTTATATTTCCATATAAGGAAATTGAGAGAAAAGTAGCTCTGAGTCAGGATCTTCAAAACCAGCTAAAATTGGGTGAAACTAGTTGTTTGATTAAAGAGGCTGGAAGTAGGACCAAGGGCAAACTTTACTTAAAGTATGCATGCGTAATAGGCTCATGAATACTAGGTTCTCCACCTTCTGATGGGGTTAAGATGCCATTTTATGTATGAAGAAGGAGGGGAAAACATACCAAGGGGAACAGGTGATGGGCGTTTTGGGAAGTCTGGGATCTGTGCTGACTTCTACCGGTGAAAGTTAGTTAGGAGGCACTTGAGGTGGGGAATAGGGATATAAGGTTTGCTCTGGCTTCTGTAGGGTGTGTGTGCTCATCTTGAGTTCCACATCTGCTTCTTGCAGGAAGCGTGTTAAAGGTTTCACTGCTTTACTCATCCTGACTCTGTCTAACTTACCGTATCTATTTGGGCACCAAAGGTTATTTTCAACAGTAAACAAGAGGTATATGAAAGAAATCCTTGCAGATATTGTGGCTCAGTCTAATTTAAATAGGTCTCAGTCTATTGTCTTCAACTAGCTGGAAGTTACTGCCCATAGAGTCGAGATGGCATATTAGAAAGAGCAGGGTACTAGAATCTGGAAACATATGCTCTAGTCTTGTTCTGCTATAAACTGGCTGTGACCTCTGGCAAGTCACTTGATATCTCTGGGCCTCTGTTTCTCATCAACTGCCATCCTAAGGGCAGCCGAGCCTTCCTAGATGAAGTATAAAGCACCCTGAGGAAGAGATGGGAGAAAACATGTGCTAGGTGATACTAAACCAGTACTAACACCTTCATCATCATCTCCCCTCAGACCAAAGTGGAGAAACCCGGGATCTTTAGCTTAAGAACTTCTATAATATCAGTACCTCCTAGATCATCAGCCTTTCTTCCAGCCCAGCCATCATCCATGAAATCAACCTGTGTCAAAATGCAACCTGCCTACTACTTTTTTTAAAAAATGAAGTTGTATTGTCTTTTGTTTTTCTACATCATCACAATTTTCTCCAGTTTCTTTTTCTTTTCCCCTCCTAGTGAGCCATTCAGCATAGCAATTTTAAAGAAAAAAAGAAAAGGAAAATTAAAAAAAATCAGCAGGGCTAATCGATGCATCAAAAAAGTGAAAAGATGCTCAAAATACAGTATCTATACACTTCCTGTTTCTGCAAAGGAGGGAGCGTCTTCTCAATTCTCTTCTTTTGAGTCATGCTTGTTCTTTATAATTTTGCAACATTGACTTTTATTTTTAAAGGCAATTGGGGTTAAGTGACTTGCCCAGGGTCACACAGCTAGTAAGTGTCAAGTGTTTGGTCTGAGGCTGGATTTGAACTCGGGTACTCCTGACTTCAGGGCTGGTGCTCTTTCTACTGCGCCACCTAGCTGCCCCTAGCTTTTGATTTTTTTGTGTGGTTGTTCTGTCCATTTACATTGTTGTAGTTACTATGTATATTGTTTTCTTGGTTCTGCATACTTTACTCTGTATCAATTTGTATAGAAAGTCTTTCCATGATGTTCTGTATTCATCATATTCGTCATTTGTTATAGCAAAGTAATATTCCATTACATGGAGCACAGTTTGTTTAGCCTTTCCCCAATTTATGGGCATCAACTTTGTTCTTGGCTATAGCAAAAAAAAAAATGTTGCTATAAAAATTTTGATGTGTATGGGGACCTTTTTCTTATCAATAGCTTCCTTATAAGCTTAGTAATGGAATCTTAGAGTCAAGGGTATGGATGTTTTAGCCACTTCATTTGCAAAATTCCAAATTGCTTTGGAATCTCCAAAGCAGAATGTCCACTTTACATCTGCTGCTCTACCTGGTTTCAGCTCCAAGGAACAGGATGCTCTTTCCTGGATGAGATCATCACTTTTGATCTTGCCATCTGCTGCTAACTCAAGTATTGATTGGCACCATCTACTTTAGTCTCCTCTTCCCTCTGATTGGAGGGCTAGAGAGAGGAATACCAAACTCCTCCCAATGCATTCCTTACAGAGGGCAGAAACTGGACTTCTCAGCTCACTCCACTTCTCATCTGCAGCTCTGCCTGATTTCAACTCCACTGAACAAGTGGAGCCTCCAAGTACCACCTGTTGTCTCTTTCCTCCCACTTTTCTGCCTTTTTTGGCGTCATCTTTCTGTTTAGATTATAAATTCCTTGAGGACATGTATTGTCTTTTTTTTAAATGTATCTCTAGCTCTAAGCACAGCGTCTGGTACTTAGTAATTGCTTAACAAATGTTTATTGGGTAAGTTAGATTGCTTTGAGTCACAGTTCTACCAACAACATGCTAGTATGCCTAGCTTCCCACAGCCCACAACTACATCGGCTATTCTCATTTTGTGTCATCTTTGCCAGTTTGCAGAGTGTGAGATGAAATTTTAGGGTTTTTTGATTCACATTTTATAGTTGCTAATAATTTGAAATTTTTTTGAGAACTATTTGTTCATATCCTTTGACCACATATCTGTTGAGAAATGGATTTTGGTCACATATACATTTAGATATCTATCTATCTATCATCTATAACTTGGGGTTTGTGGGGTATTCAAAGACGACTAGTACCTCTGATGTGAGGGCTTACAGAGCACTTGTCACCCAATTCTCCCTTGTGGCTCCAAGAAGTTGCAGGTTGGACAGCGGCCACACCTTGTAAAACCATCTTGGCAGATGGGCTAAATGAGGTTGAGGGTAACAAACAGGTCTCAAATCTGTCAGTGAGTTGGGAGGATGTCTACTCAAGCATGTGAAGATTTCTCCTGGTGGAATGGGCGGGTGAGAACAATTTGTTCCCACAGACATGAAGGTGTTGTGGAGTGCTTAGAGCTTGGTCAGACATTGAAGACACCAAAGTCATTCATTGCATCTTAGCCTATCGCCAATCATTTTGACTTTTATTTGCCACTAGACTTTGATGACTCTGTGTAACTGTGCCTCACTTAAATCCAATTCACTTGCAAGTCACCACCCCATGATGTCATTGATCTTCTTCAAAAACAAAGGACAAGGGGCAGCTAGGTGGAGCAGTGGATAGAGTACCAGCCCTGAAGTCAGGAGGACCTGAGTTCAAATGTGACCTCAGACCAAACACTTGACACTTACTAGCTGTGTGATCCTGGCCAAGTCACTTAACCCCAATTGCCTGAAAAACAACAACAACAACAGCAAAGGACAACAATAGCAACATCTATAAATCTATATATCTGCTAATTGTATATACATATATGTGCATGTGTATATATGTGTGTATACATACATATAATACACATACACATACACATATACATACATATACACATACACATATACATACATACACCAAACCCTTTTCAGAGAAATTGGATATTTTGACCTCTTCCCTTCTTATACTGGGTGCATTAATTTTGTTTGTAAAGACATTTTTCAGTTTTATGCAAAGTTATATATTTTATCTTCTGTAATTACCTCTATCCTTTGTTTGGTTAAGAATATACTCTTTTACCCATGGTTGTTAATGATATACCACATACTAAATGGATCATGAGTGTATTCTGGAATATGGCACAAAGCATTGGTCTAAGCCTAATTTTTGCCAGACTGTTATCCAGTTTTTCTGACAGTATTTATCAGTCAGACAGTTCTTTCCTAAGTAATTTGTGTTTTTCAGTTTATGGAACACTGGATTATTGGGTTTCATTTTTTCCCCTGATTCTCTGTCCTCTAGGCTGTTTGATTGATCTGCCTCTCTATTTTTAACCAATGCCAAATCATTTTGATGACTGCTGCTTTATAATATAGTTTGAAACTTACAAGTGATAGCCCCCCTCCTTGTCCTTTTTTCTTGTCTGGCAACCACTTCTACAGTTCCTATAGCCTCTGCCTCCTTAACTGCCACAATTATTGATGACCCAGAAAACAAAGTTCAAGGTCACCAAAATCAAAAGTTTCAACGTCATAAATGGATATGGTTTGATCAATGGGAATAACATTAAAGAAGATATATTACCACCCGCTTTGCTGTTGAACCCTAGAACCAATGAATTCTTTCCACCTGACGGGCAGCTGGAACCTCCTCTGTGTGTTATCTCCCACTATTAGAAGGTAAGCTTCTTGAGAGTAGAGATTGCTTTGTTTTTCAATTTATATTCCCAGTGTTTGGCATACAGTAAGCACTGACTAAATGTTTTTTTCATTCATTTATTTATTCACCTATGAAATAATGACATCTTTAATGTCCCTTTAACTCTAAAATACGATTCTGGTGATAAAAAGTTTTCAAATAGTTTTATGATGGATTTTAATACTTTTACCTAAATTAATACATTTAGCCTTCTGAATGACGCCTTCTCTATGCAGCATTTGTGGGACCCTTCAATCAGTGTGTCCTCTCCTCTCATCTTCCTTTATGTTTTCCTCTCTGTGTACATATAGTGCTCTCCCCAATTCGAGGTAAACTTTTCTATTGCAGTCACAGTATGACATAGTATCCACAGTGAGATAATGTCTGTAAATTACACATAGTAGGTGCTTAGTAAATGCTTGTCCCCTTCTTGAGTACGCTGGATTAGGATTCAAGAAGACCTTGATTCCAACACTGTCTCCAACATCTACTAGTTGTATGAGTTCAGGCAAACTATGAAACCTCTCTGAACTTCCATGAGGATGATAATACCTATCATAACTACCTTGTTGGGTTGTTATGAGACCTAAATGAAAATGTAAAGACTGTTGCAAACTTTAAAGTGCTATATAGATGTCATGCTGCTGCTGCTGCTGCTTCTTAAAGGCAAGTACTATTTTTTTTGTCTTTGTTATTGTCAGTGTTTATCATAATTACTGCAACTAATAGATATTTATAAATTTTTAGTTGAATTGGATATCCTTGGATGGTGTCCAATCCAATGACTTCTGTCACCTTCTCTACCACTCTCTAGCCCCTAATAAAAATGTGACAGAAATCTCACTGTAGGTATTTTATCATGAGACATTCCAGGGCTCCATTAAGGAACAGTTGTAAGTGGCTTACTTGCAATTACTTACTAACATAAGTTATGTTTTCCAGAAAGAAAATGTTATGGACATCTGCACAGAACGTTATGGCTCAGAGAGCTGGAAAAAATTGACAATAACCTTGCCATGTCTAAAAGCCACCCAGGGACCTCCTTGACTGTGAGTGGCAAGTTCCTAGGAGGAGAGATTAGGAAATTCCCTAACTTATAAAACAAATCCTCTTTAAGCTTTTTATTTTTTGTTTCCTTTTCAAGCTATCCCTTGTAAATCCACAGATATCTCAGCTGTTTTCTGCTTCTCAGACTAAAATACAGGCCTTCATAACAACAACAACAAAAACTCTTGGCCTTGACATCAAAATTGTGTAACTGTGCAACCCATTATTTGGATTAAAAGCCTGCTAATTGAAATGTGTGTTTGGTTTAGTCACCAGGGAAAATGTTTTGAATAAAGAAGCCACATACAACCATGCTAGGTGATCCTTTGATCACGTTAGTCGGTAAGGTTAGAAATGCTGGTTTAGTTGTAAGACTGAGATAGTGGCTAAATGTCAGAAGATGGTGGATGCAGAGAGGCTAGGAAAGAGAGAGACATGAAGGTGGTGCTGTCTGAAATAAGGGAAAGTTCCCTCTGCAGCTCTCACCACCTTAAGTCAAGGGGAGGGCGGAAGATGAGAAAGAGGGGGAGAGAGACAGAGATAGATAGATAGAGAGATAGAAAAAAAGAGTAAAACACAGAGAGAGAGAGAGAGAGAGAGAGAGAGAGAGAGAGAGAGAGAGAGAGAGAGAGAGAGAGATTGCAGGATTGATTACAATTTGATAGCAGGATACTTAGAGGTGCTAGGAAGTAGGCAAAATGCTCAGGTATGACAAAGTGACAAAGTAGATGACTTCGACCAGCCTTGGTTAGAGAACATGGTGAGAACAAGATGGGAGAATCAGTGCATGTAGTGAATAAGCACTGGAGGTCACTTGTCCTGAGAGTGAGTGAACAGAAAGAAGGAGCAGTGAAACAGGGGAAGATAGTAGGAACATAGTAGGTGCTTAATAAATGATTGAAACATGGTGGCAGCAAAGACCTGGGTCATTCTCCTTTACCGTGTCATTTGTTCAGGTTTATGGGTGGTGATGAGTGTTTGTCTTGGTCTTGGCTATACCACCAGCACATCATAAAATGGGGTGAGGGTGGCACAAGCAGTGACGACTATTGTGTAATCATCGTCAGCTTAGTAGCTGCTTATTTGAATGGTATGAGCTGTTCTGATTTCCAGTACTTGTCAGAGGTGGGCAGGACCCAAATCTGAGCTAGCACCAGAAATATTGCCCATCAGATCAGGAAAGAGAAAGGTACAGATTTCGCTTTTTCTCGTCAGTTGTTTCCTAAGTTGGAAGAACTTTCTCACCTATTGGTGCTTAGGAAAGTACGATGGATTTGTAGTCAGAGGACCTAGATTCCAATCCTAGCTCTGCCGCTTGCTAGCTGAAGTAACTTTGGGTAAATCATATAATTTCTTAGGACCTTAATTTCCACAGCTGAAAAATGAGGGGTTGTATCACATGACAATGAAGGGACCTTTTTAGTTGCATTTATCCTTATCAAATTTTATCATATTAGATGTAGCCCAGTGTTCCAGCCTGTCAAGATTAGTTTTTGATCCTGACTCTGTTAACCTGAATGTTAGTTGTCCCCTCCAGTTTTGTGTCATATACATTTGGATAAAGTATGACATCTGTTAGTCAATCAGTCTTTAAACATTTATTAAGCATCTACTAAAATGTACTAGGCACTGTGCTAAGTACTGGAATGCAAATACAGATACAAAAAAGAATGACAGTCTCTACCCTCAAGGAACTTATAATGCAATGGGGGAAAACAACAGAAAAAGGAAGCTCAAAGGTGGGGGTGAAGATGGGGAAGAAGGTACACTTTTGGGGGCATGAAGGGGAGAAGTCCAAAGAAGTTGAAAAGAGTGGGACATGAAGAGATGAAGACATGGCCAGCCTGGTCCCTTTCCTTAGCTGGAGGTTTCAAGTTAGATAAAAATGAGTACAGCACCAAGTGCAAATTCATGGAGTACTTTACTGGTGACCTTCTTCCAAGTGGATATAGGACCATTAAGGGCTACCCTTTGATTTTCAAATTCTTCAAGTGGGGCTGTATGTTTGTGAGTCCCAGAGTAACATAATCTACAAATGAGAAGTGCTAAATTGGGATCTGAGGCGAGAACAGCTAGAAAAGTGGTTAAGTTCTCTCCTCCTGCCCCTCTCAAGGTTTAGCAGCAAATGCTTTTTAATTAGTCAGGAATAAACATTCATAAGGCACCTACTGTGTGGCATTTGTTATTCAATAGTTTTTCAGTCATGTCTGACTCTTCATGACCCTATTTGGGGTTTTGGCAGAAATACTGAAGTGGTTTGCCTCAGTTTCCTTGAGGCAAAGAGGGTTAAGTGACTTGCCCAGGGTCACGTAGCTAGTAAGTATCTGAGGCCAGATTTGAACTAAAGAAGATGAGTCTTCCTAGTCCCCCTGTTCTATACCTTGCTGCCTTATTGTGTGGCAGGCACTATGTTATATGATGCTACTAAGTGCTAGGGATACAAAAAGAGGCAAAAGGAGCTCACAATATAATGGAGGAGACATTTGTGTCTGTATTTGTATCCTAGTACTTGGTACAGTGCCTAGCACATAGTAGATGCTTAATAAATGTTTTTTTTTTGTCTCTTCCAGGCTGCAAATATGTGCAAGCAAGCGATATACAGGACAAATAAGAAATAATTAAGAGAAGGAAGACACTGGAATTAACAAGGATTGGGAAAGGCTTCTATAGTCTAGCCACTGGACTCTGATGATGCTGGAGGAGAGAGTGGGGCTGATGACTTTGCACAGCTCTCCCTGTCTTAAATCCAACTCACTCGCAAGTCAAGACATCACCCTCCTGATGCCACTGGTCCTCTTCTAGATGAAGGATCATCATCATCACCATCATCATCGTCACCATCACCATCATCATCATCATCACCACCATCATCATCATCACCATCATCATCACCATCATCATCACCATCATCATCACCATCATCATCACCATCATCATCATCATCACCATCATCAACATCATCATCACCATCATCACCATCATCATCACCATCATCATCACCATCATCATCACCATCATCATCACCATCATCATCATCATCACCATCATCATCATCATCATCACCATCATCATCATCATCATCACCATCATCATCATCATCACCATCACCATCATCATCATCATCATCATCATCTTCATCATCTACAACAACAAACCCAGAGGGAGTTTAAGTGGGATTCGAAGGAAGCCATGGAAGCCAGGACGTGACAAAGGAAAGCATTCCAGGAGTGGGGACAGCCAAGAAAATGCCTTTTGTTTAGGTACCTTTTGTCATCAGTCAGTGGTCATGTAAGAAAATGAAAGACAACTTGCACAAAACTTGTGACTCTGAAATCACATTTGAGGGACATTTTGTGGGACAGTTGGCTGGTCTGTGTTCTCAAAATAGCAGGAACGTGGCTACATGATGAGAGCCAGAGCGCTTTCAGTTTAGAATATTCCCCCAGGTCTGAAGAGAATCTCTTGGCCTCAGGCCTGGTGTCACCAATGCAAGTGCTAACAGCTGGGTTGCATGTTGGTTCTGGAATCTTACAGTATCACAAAAGTGCGCTTTGGACCTTCCATACCTACAGGACTGAGTGTGGCTTCCTCATGTGAGCTATGATTTGTCTATCAGCTTCCCTGCCCTTCCAAGAAAGATATGATGCATGTTTTGTAGGGGCAGAGAACAAACTTGGTAGTACTTGGCCTATATTGGTGAAATAACCTTCTTCTTTGCCCATCTTTTCTAAAAATAGAAGAGAATGTTAGATGTGTGATATCAAAACTAATTGATTTATGAGAGAGAACAAGGAAAAAAAATATAAAAATCATTAGAACCCCCTGAAAATCATGACCAAGAAAAAAATCCTGGGCACTATATTTTAAGAAATAAAAAAAAAGAAAACCTCCCAGATCCATTAGAACCAAAGGTGAAGATAAAAAGAACCCACCAATCACCTCCTTGCAAGAAAAACTTCCAGTAATGTCATAGTCAAAAACCAGAGCAAACATCCAAGAAACATCATTCAAGTCCTCAGGTACCACACCTAGGATATAGAAAACCTGGCAGCTTCTTCTATAAAGGAGAGTAATTCAGTATTCCAAAGGGCAGAACAGAAAGGTTGCAATCAAGAATAACTTATCCTGGAGCAGTTAGGTGGCACCGTGGATAGAGCTCTGGCCTTGGAGTCAGGAGGACCTGAGTTCAAATCCAGCCTTAGACACTTGACACTTACTAGCTGTGTGACCTTGAGCAAGTCATTTAACTCGCCTCACCAAAAAAAAAAAAGAATAACTTATCCTGCAAAGCTGAATATAATCCTGTGGGGAAAAATAGACCTTTAATAGAATAAATCACTTTCTAGCATTTCTGATGAAAAGACCAGAGCAAAGTAGGAACTTTGAAATATAATCACAAGAGCCTAGAGAAAACTAGAAGGATAAATTTATTTGAACAATAGGAAGGGGCTATATGGTGATGGCTAACATTCTAATAAGGGGAAAAGGCTTCTATAGTCTCTTCAGAACCTTGATGTCTTCAAAGGTTATTAAGAGAGTTAAATAAGAAAACCAGAGGACCTTGTAGTTCGACTCGTTCTGTTCCGAGGGCTTGAAGAGGGGAAAAAAGTGAAGATGAAAGGAATGCATGAGTGTAGAAAGAAGGAGAAATGGGGTAAAACTTGTTATTTTTCCTAATTGGGTATGTGAGGTTGCAATCATGATGGAAGGAGTGGAGAAATGGAATCTGATGGACTTCATATAAACTGGTATAAAAAATACACCAGGCTCAAGGGGGAAACAAATGGGGCTGGGAAGGTTGTGTGTGTGTGTGTGTGTGTGCGCGCATGTGCGCGCACGCACGTGTGAAAAGAGAAGTTAATACGAGGGAAAGAACAGTCACAAACAAAGCAAAAACTTCTATATCCTTAAGATGACATTTAAAAGGAAAAAAGAAAAAAAAATTAAACAACTAGAATCTAAGGAGTGGTGGTGGGGTTGCCTATCAATTGGAAAATGGCTGAACCAACTGTGATACATGAATGTAATGGAATATTGTTGTACCATAAGAAATGATTAAAGAAATAATTTCAAAGAATGTTTAGGTGGTGTGAATTGATTCAGAGTGGAGAGAGCAGAACTAGGAGAACAATTTATATAAGGGCAATAGTACTATAAAGAAAAAAAATTGAAAGAACTCTGATCAATAAAATCACCAACTATTTCTCCAGAGGACCTAGTATAAACAATAATAATATCAGCTAACATTTATATAGTGTCTACTATGTGCCAGGTGCTTTACAATTATTATCTCATTTGATCCTTGCAACAACCCTGGGAGGTAGATACTGTTATTATCTCCATTTTACAGATGAGGAAACTGAGGCAAATAGAGGTTAAGTGATTTATTAAGGTTCACACTGCTAATAAAGATCTGAGGCTGCATTTGAACTCAGGTCTTCCAGACTTGCAGGCCCAGTGCTGTATCCACTGCACCACCTAGTTTGAAGCATGTTACCTGCTTCCTGATTGATAGACATGATGAATTCACAATGCACTAAGAGACGTATATTTTTGAATGTTGCCGTGGTGTGATTTTGCTTTGCTTGATTTTGCTTCTTGCTTATTTTGTTTCTGTTTGTCTTTTCCCAGCTGGAAGTGCAGCAGCCACTCATTGCTTTGTCCTGCTCCATTTCTGACCCAGGCTGGTTCAGCCTTTCTAGTCTATGGGTTGCATTGTGTAAATTTATCTGGTGAAGATGTTTTCTTAATTATATTAATACAAAGTAAGTCACTGTACTTAGGAACGGCAGTCTGGGAACCCTAGTCCTAGAAAAAAGTGTCTTTCAGTCCAACTAAGTTACTATAATTCAATCACTGATTCAATCAGGAAGGGTTGCTATGAATCAGTGAAGTCTGCTAAGATTAGGTAACATAAATCTGTAGTGAATCCAGTCATCAAGGCTGTGTGGCTTCTTCCTCCAGCTTCATTCTGAGGCTTACAAGTGGGAGTGGAGATAAGTATTGTGGGAGTAATGTGGGGTTGGGGTTTGGCTACAGTTATGTATGAGCAGCAAAAGGATAAGAGGGCCAAGAATGATTTATAATTGAGCTAGTCAACTATTGGATCATGATTGGGAGAGAGGGAAATAAGACCAGAGCAGGTGTGATGAATTGGGAGAATAGCCTGGGAGGAAGGGACTGGAGCTCAGTTGGATAATGAAAAATAGGTCGACTGAGGGGCAAGACACACGGAGAGATGGAAGTCTTAGAGGCAGTGATAAGGGGAATTTCAGTTTTTAATGTCATGCCCTCCGTTCTCACTCTGCCTCATGGTCTTCCTTTTTAAGATGAAGCTCAAGCACCGTTTTCCTGATCCTCCCCACTCCTCCGCAGCTATCAATGCCCTTTCTCCTATACTACTTTGTATATATTTATTAACTTAGACTGATGATATATGTATGTATATATGTATGTATACACATACATACATCTACATCTACACAAACACACATAAGTCCTTGTTATTTACTCCATTAAAATATAAACTCATTGTAAGTAGGGATTGTTTCATTCTTTGTACTTGTATCTCCATCACCTACTATGTGCTTGGCACATAGCGGTCAGTCAACAAGCATTTATTATGTACCTACTATGTTCCAGGCACTGTGCTAAGTGCTGGGGATCCAAAGAAAGATAAAGAAGTCCCTACCCTCAAGAAGATTCTTTGAGAAGGGAAAGTGAATGACTGGAAGGCCAGTAGATGACTGAGGCAAGGGTTTAGATCTGATGTTAGAAAAAGGACCTTAAAGAAGGAGAGGTTGCTGATGATTGCAAACGGAAAACTTGCATGTGTCAGTGAGGAGCAAGAGATAAGACTTTTTAATTCCTTTTGACCCCTTGTGCGGTTAGGGATGAGATGAGATTCACCCTGTGCTGGAGAGAAAGATCAGGGATGTGTTGCCTTTAGGAGGGAGATGGTAAGGTTTTTCCCTAGCAAAAATATGGTGGCAAAGCAACAGGGTTTTTCCATTAAGGTACATGATAAAGGCAGGAATGCAGACGAGGTAGGCGGAGAACCTTGCCTCTTTAGCTTACCTTTCATTGGGGTTCAAATTCATTTGCCCACTAAAGCAGAGAGGATCTTGGGAATGTCTAACCCCAAATTGGATGGTTATCTATAACAAAAGATTTCTTTCTGCCTAAGCATAAGGGTTGGGAAAATGCTTTAACAGAAGCTCTTTTCTTCCATTAGCTTAGTGTGCAGGCTAATATTAAAGAGTTGTAAGCCTGCATTTATCAGGGCCCTGAGGAGATGAGGGTAGAAGCTGGCATCAAGGAGCAAAGTCCAGCAGTGACCACAACACCAGACCAACAGGGAAATGAGCCCAGCAAAGACATTACATCCAGCAAAGCCAGGTGAGAGTAGCATGAGGACATCACCAGAAGACATCCGTGGTCCTTCAGGAATGAACTACCTTCATGTTTGTGCCCGGGCCACTTGTATTCCCTACTTGTATTTGTTCCTTATGTATCATCCCAATATGTAGCCACCCTCCTCTCTGATTGAGTATGCTTGTGGGGAAGTATGCCTTAAATTTATGGTGGAATGTTTTATTGTGGCTTTAAAAAATTTTTACTTAGTTACTTCATTAAATTCCTTTACCCTGGCTGTCTAGAGAACATTTAAACACATGGGTGATCTATGGTTCTGAGTGGATATGGATTTGTAGAGCACTTTGAACCAAGGGTAACTATTTTGTGTTTTCCCAGATGAGTGTGTTTATTGATATCTCAGGCACTAATTTTTATGTTTATTTTTTCAAAAGGCATTTATTTTATTTTGTTTTAAAAAATTAATTACTTTTTAGTTTTCAACATTCACTTTTATAAGATTTTGAGTTCTAAATTTTCCCCTCCTCCTCCCCTCTTCTCTCTCCAAGATGGCATATAATCTGATATGGGCTATATGTGTGCAATCATATTAAACATATTTCCACATTGGTCATGTTGTGAAAGAAGAATCAGAACAAAAGGGAAAAAACACGAGAAAGAAAAAACAATAAACAATAAAAAGAGAAAATAGTATGCTTCAATCAGCATTCAGACTCCATAGTTCTTTCTCTGGATATGGAATTGTTTTAGATCATTGCATTGCTGAGAAGAGCTTAATCTATCAAAGCTGGTCATCACACAATGTTGCTGTTACTGTGTACAATGTTCTCCTGGCTCTGCTCACTTCACTCAGATCAGTTCATGCAAGTCTTTCCAGTTTTTTTCTGAAATATGCCAGGCACTAATTTAAATCAAACAGCTTTGATTCACTGTTTCAGTGACTTTATCTTTGGTCAGGAATAAATTATGGAGTTGACAGGCTTCTGTTTCTGGTTCTGCCATTGATTCTCTTCATATCATTGGAAAGGCTCTCTACATTCCTATGTCTCCATAGTTCATGTGAAGTAGAGAATTAAATGACTAAGATGGAGAGTATTTGGGTGTCATATTGGGCATTAGATTGGGGCCATGAGTCTAAATCCTGGCATTGCACTTAGAAGTCATGCAGCTTCCCCATGCCTATCTCCTTGTCTCTTAAATGGGCATGACAATGTTTGTACCACTTTACTCACAGGCTCATCGGGAGAAAGCACTTTATATATTTTTATATGGATTTGAATAGATATTGTTATCTTGATTCTGGCCAATAGAGACACCAATTCTGCCTGGGTGAGGGATGGTCTGTCTTTCTTTTCTCAGTAGAAAGGAAGGAAACATTTATTAAGTACTGATTATATGCTTTACAAATATGATCTCATTTGGTCCTTACAATAACCCTGGGATGTGAGTGTTATTATTACCTGCATTCTACAGTTGAGGAAACTGAGGCAAATAGAAGCTGAGGGACTTGCCCAGGGTCACACAGCTAGTAAGTGTCTCAGCACAAATTTGAACTTAGGTCTTCCTGACTTAAGCTCCAGTGCTCTAGTCACAGTGACACTTAGCTGTTATTTAAGTCTGGGACGAGGCAAGAACTCAACTGGTATGGATCCTTATGTGCAAGACACGAAGGGTTAGAGACCAAGCAGCAAAAGGAAACACCTCTTCATTCACCTCTTTTTCAGGCTGGAAGCCTGAGTGCTTTTTGTCCTTCAACACAAATCTTTGGTGTAAGCCATGACGGTGATGCAGAAATTATACGGCATAGAGAGTTGGGGGTCGGTTTGGGGTTATTGGGCAGCCTCAGCAGAGGGCTGCTATTGCCTGATCCTGTTGTTTGAGAGGGAAAGACTCTTGCCTTCCCTTGGGTTTTGTACACAATAGTGATTTGTAGGGACCCTTTCGTTCAGTTACAGGTCTTAGAAGGAAATAGCAAAGAAAGAGACTGCTGTGTGAAATATTAGCTAATGGGAATTTTCTTTAACACCGTATTCTGTCAGCATGACTGGTAGCAAAGCGTTTACTCTTTGTGGGCTCAGACAGGTCTTCAAGAACCCCATTTGAACAGCAGGGAGAGGAGGCACACACCACACGTTCCATTTTATAAACATAGCAAGCTAATCCAAAAGAGTTGGATCTTTTTCACGATACTGTGGACCCAAGGTTGCAGGGGCCCAATGGGAGCCAAAGGGATTTTTCCTCATGATGCAATAGACCCAAGGTGCTTTCACAGCAGGCTGAGGAAGAAGGGGTTTTAGATTGAGTGGTCACATGGGATGGGAGTTGGCAGCTGCTGAGGAAGTGACTGCCCAACAGGTGCCAATAAGTTCCTGGGTCAAGCTTGTAGACACTACAGGATCACATTGTGTTTATTGATCACATACTGTTTACTGATTATAAAACAAAACAAAACAAAAACCCCCAGATGTCCAAAAAAATAAAATTTGACTCAGTAGAACAAAATGGCCTTTAGTGCTCTCCAACAAGATATATTTACGTGTTAAGATACACATGATTCCTTGACAAACACAGTTATAGAGAAAACTTTTTTCAATGATCCTGTTAGTATCAATAGCAAGAGCTGTGAGACCAGCTGAAAAATTGAAATAATGGCAGCTAAGACCATCAAGGTAGTGAACCCTGAGAGAAAGAAGAGTGCAGCTGATATTGGACTGGTGCTGGGCCCATATTAGCAATATACAAAGGAGAGACTCTATTAGTTACTTCCTAAAGTTTTGTGGGGGCTGTGGCTGAATCATTGAGGGGCATAAGAAGAAAAGGTACTTAACAGGAAGTGGGCTATAACTGGATTTGGATGTAGGTCTATTTTCAGTCCTCTATAGAGATAGGGAGAGGGAGAGGGGTTGAACAGGGGGCCTCTAATCAATTGATTTCCTCCCTTCCCCTCTTTCAGCCAATCCATTTCGATAAATTACAGGATGTGGGAGTGGGGTGGGGAGGAAAACAGGGATAATGAAGTCCTAAGGTCTTAAAGAAATGGAAAAGAAATCTTTTCACTTTGTTGTTTCAGTGTTTTTTTTTTTGAGTTGCGTCTAACTCTTTGTAACCCAATTTGGGGTTCTCTTGGCAAAGACATGGGAGTGGTTTGCCATTTCCTGCTCTAGCTCATTTTACAGATGAGGAAAGTGAAGCAAACAGGGTTAATTGAATTGCTCAGGGTCACATAGCCGATTGTCTGAGGCCCAATTTGATCTCAGGAAGATGGGTCTTCCCAACTCCAGTCACAGCACTCTGTGACTGTACCACCTACCTGCCCATGAATAAGATATGAAGAAGTTCTTATCAAATTTGGTGGAGTTCAGTCAATTGCTCAACTCCACTAAGCTTATATTCTTTTTAATAAGGTTATTCTATTATTTAGTGTCTGCCAGGGAACTAAAGACCCTTTGTGGAAAGCTAGGAAGTTGCCAAGTTCAGATGTTCTCAGAGTTTCTCTGGATGGAGGCAAAATGCCATAGAGATATTTTGGACAAACCTTTAAGATCAAATGTCCCTAGTGAGGCCAGAGCTGCAGTTCTGAACCTCAGGTTACGTAGAACATCGACATCTAACTTGTGGACAGACAGCTACATGAAGAGATATGGCCTTATGCAAGGTATGCTGTGAGGATATGGAAGCACCTGTTTTAAGAGTTTGAATCTGTCCTCAATATAAGTGCCACAAAGAACTTGATAAGATCTTTTAAACTACTTCTAAGTTTACAGGTGCCTTGATGTCTGGTGACTTCAACATAAAGTGAAGTTCCATGAAAAAATGTTGGAAAATATTTTGTGCTGGAGGTGACATAATTTTAAAGGAGCTCAAGAATTGGTTTTTGAGATATCTTAAAATGCAACATGGAGTAGTGGTTAAAGCACTGACTTGGATCCAGGAAAATTTAGGTGCAAGTAGTGCCTTAGACAATTATGAGATGTGTGACATGAGGTGAATCACTTTATCTCTCTTTGCTTCAGTTTTCTTATCTGTAAAATGAGGAGGTGGGATTCTATGGGCTTCTAAAATCCCATTCAGCTCTAAATATATTACCCTCTGATCTCAATGAAGGGAAGGTTGCAAAGGAATGGAAAATATTCTTGACAGTTTTATGAATAGTAAAAATCAGTTCAGAAGACATCAATGACTTCTGACATAGATGCTTATTTTCTCAGGTCTAAAAATCTTTTCAGCAATAGCCTATCCATGAATTGAGGATATCCTTGGTGTAAAATGTGAGAAGGGGAGAGACAGACTTTCCAAGGTGATATGCTATAGCAGACCACATCTTTATAAGTCATACAATTGACTGACAGTTGTAGAGACTATGAGATCACATTGTGTTTATGGTTTGTTGATTGCAAAAACAAAAAACAAACAAAAAACCCAAACCCCCAAAACTCAAACCACCAAAATCTGACTCAGTAGAGCAAAATAGCCTTTAATGCTCTCCGACAAGATGTCTCCTATTTACACGTCAAGATACACATGATTCCTTGATAAACACAATCACAGAGAAAACTTTTTTCAATGATCCTGTCAGTATTCATAGCAAATGAAGCATAAAGCAGGGAGAGATTTGCTCCCTAAAGATGTTTGTCACTATTACAGAGTTTTCCTCTACCAAATCCAAACAGAAGAGGAATTCTCTACAGATCTGCTGTTCTTAAAATGTGGTCCATAGACCCCGGGGCTCCCTGAGACACTTTGCGGGGATCTTTGAAGTCAAAGCTGTTCTAATAATATTAAAATGCTATTTGTCTGTTAAAATACTCATCCCTTTTTTCATCTACATATCTGTGTGAGGCCAGATTTTCCTCATATATTTCAACCAAAATAATGTTGCAACAGATTGAATTCGGAAGCAGATCTGAGAATCCAGCTGCCTTCAGTTAAGCCAGTCATTAAAGAAATTTACAAAAATATGTAAAACAATGACATTTTTCTCGCTAATTTTTTTTTGGTTTTGGAAAACATAGTGATTTTTAAATAAAAATATTGCATAGCCATAATTTATGGATTTATTATTTTCAAAGGAATTAATGTATCATGAAATTTATTAGTTTTTATTTTTAATATGACATATATATATATATATATATATATATATATATATATATTCCACATAAACAGAAGCTCTTTGGGTCCCTCAATAGTTTTTAAGAGTATAAAAAGGTCATGAAGCCAAAAAGGTTTGAGGACCAATGTGGTAGACAGTGATATTCTCCAAATGTCCCTATTCAGAGATGACATTGTACAGATTGCACTGAGCCCTGGGGAGCTATAGGGCTTCATTAAAGAGATTCCTGGTCACTCAGAAGAGGCAAGCCTAGCAATTCATGCAGGAAAAACTAAGAATGCAAGTTGTTCAGGTCATGGCATGCAGCTGGATGAACAACCCATTGAGTCAGTACAGGCACTACAAGCCCCCAGTTGGAGGAGAGCAGGCTGGCCTAAATTGGGGAGATTACACGGAGCTTAATTTCAAATTGTTCTCTGATGCAAAAACCCTTTTTTCCCCGCACTGTAGATATTCCCATTGTAATGCTAGAGGTCTGTGAATCATATAAGACTATGATCTCAGAATACTCAAAACTGGAAAGATATAGTGCTGTATACAACAACAAGAAGAATAACAACCATAATAATTTATATAATTTATATAACCCTTGTTGAGAACTTTACAAATACCTCATTTGATCCTCACAACAACGCTGGCATGTAGATGCTACCATTGTTCCCATTTTACAGTGGAGGAAAGTGAGGCAGGCAGATATTAAATGACTTGTCCAGATAGTAAGTGTCTGAGCACAAATTTGAGCTCAGGCCTTCTTGTCTCCAAGTCTAGCACTCTTACTCATTATGTGACCTTGCTGCCTTTTGATGACTTACTGTGAGAAGCAGGGTAAAGACATCATCAAATACGTGTCTGACTGGGGAAGAATATGGGCTGCCATGAGCGAGGGGGAGGGAAAAGAGAAACAGATGAACCCAATAAGTCAGGAATGCTATGCACCTAACGCAAGCTAATAGCTTGCTTTTTCTTTAGCTGAGGGAGGCCTTGTACAACGATAGGAATCATTTATCAAGTACTTCCTATGTACAAAGCGCAGCTCTGGGTGCTTGGCAAGATATAAAGATAATTAAGGTTTGATCTCTACTCTCAGGGAGTTTATAACTGCCTTGGCCGTGAGCAAAATGGGCAGACGATTGATTCATGAACTTAGCCTTGAGTAATTTTACTTCACATTTAGTTCTGTGCAAATAGTATTTAGGAGTCAAGTCTCAGATGTAAGATCAAGCCCTCTGATTAGATTTGTTTTGCAGCCAAAATGAACTGAGGAAGCAACTTGATGCTGTGGAGACAGAGAGCTTGGATTTAGGCTTTATCACTGTCACTCATGACCAGCATGACCTTGGGCAAGTCACTGAAGTCTCAGTTTCCTTATTTATAAAATGAGAGATTTGAAGTAGTTGGACCTTATAGGGAGATGTCTGTTCCCCTTATTTCTATAAAAGTCTAACCAAACTAAATTTTCTTCTCTTCCTCCTCCTCCTCCTCCTCCTCCTCCTTCTTCTTCTTCTTCTTCTTCTTCTCTCCTCTCCTCCTCCTCCTCCTCCTCCTCCTCCTCTTCCTCCTCCTTCTCCTTCTCCTTCTCCTTCTCCTTCTCCTTCTCCTTCTCCTTCTCCTTCTCCTTCTCCTTCTCCTTCTCCTTCTCCTTCTCCTTCTCCTTCTCCTTCTCCTTCTCCTTCTCCTTCTCCTTCTCCTTCTCCTTCTCCTTCTACTCCTCCTCCTTCTCCTGTTTTCTTTTTGTATTTTTAACATATTTTAACATGTTAATTAATCATGTTTTTTTAACATGAAGCCATCGTTGGATTCCCCCCCTCCTTTTGTTCCCAAACTGGTTGTTTTGTTATCATGTAGAAATGGCTTGAGAGAAATTTTAATGAGAGAGATCTCATTGCTATGAATTTGGGTAAGTTACTGAACAGGGTGTCCCAAGTTCTGGGGACTTAGGGGAAAATATGAGGCCTAATAGGACAGGCAATTCTAGGTGGGGAATTTTGTGGCAGTATTTTTGGAAGGCATTGTGGTCCAGTGGAAGGAGCTCTGAATTTGGGCCTGAGTTCAAATATTGGCTCTGCTGCTGGCTACCTGTGTGATCTTGGGTAAGTCACAACCTTCCTAGGACTTGGTTTCCCCACCTGCCACTGAGGTAGGAGAACACTGAGGAGGGGATAAATGGGACTAGACACGCAAGGGCAGACCTGCAATAAATCTAGGCCAAAGACAGGTACTGTGGATAGTGGAGAACTACACTCATCAAGGCAATTGCTTACTAAAGACAAATGTCACTTTCACAGTTTTTTCCACTTGGGCTAGCCCTTTGTATACTGCTGTATAACGTAATGGATTAAGAACTGGACTGGGAATCAGGACAACTAGCTTTTAGCATTAAATGCCTTCATAATCTTAGGCAAATCACTTAAATCTTTCTGAGTCTCAGTTCCTACATATTGGAAAGGGAAGGAGATTGAAAAAGACGCTTTCAAAATTCCCTTCCAGCTCTAATTTTCAGTACTTCTATGTATCCCCTTGAGTACCAGCTCTAGTGCTGTTGATATCTCCACCACATTCATTGTCAAGTTAAGTGGGTTAGCCACAAAGGCATATGGCTCATCCAGGAAGAATTTTATGAATACATAGAAGCCAGAAAAAGAATGCATAACTTAAGGTCGATAGTAGGAACTTCTTCATAGAAGAAAAGTTTTATAAGGTAACCAAAGGAAACTACCAGGAAAACTATGATAAAAGCTAGTCATTTTCAGCATTGGAAATAAGGCCCTTGTCTTTGTACTGTTGTTTAGACCCAGCATCGGGGGTAGAGGTGGTGGGGGTGGTAAATGTTGAATGTAATAGTTTTAACGTACCAGTCTTTGAGAAAAACTGAATTTTATTTGTATTTATTTGGAGGCAACCAGGGTTAAGTGACTTTCCCAGAGTCACATAGCTAGTAAGTGTCTGAGGTCAGATTTGAATTCAGGTGCTCCTGACTCCAGGGCTAGTGCTCTACCCACTGCATCACTAAATGATATGTAGACGGGTTCAAGAATGTTTGTGCTTTTTAGTCCATGGATGCCTTTCTTCTTCTGAGGCCTCATGATCACATGGAGATGACCCAGTATTCTTACTGGTTATTCTACTGGAGCACAAGTTGAGGCAGGGTTTGTTAAGTTGAAAAGGCTTCAAGTATGGACCTGTGAGTAGACCACACATCTGTAGTATAAAGACAAGGCAAACTAAGCTACTTAGAGAGGCTTAGCATGCAAGGCCTAGATAGTCCACGATGAACTTTTTTTTTTCTTTCTGTATCATCTCTTGAAATGATCTGCTAATTCATGGAGAGTATTATGATTTGGATCAGTGGAAGGAGTACCAATCTTGAAAAAATCTGGGATTCTTGAAATGAGAAGTATAAGATAGGGCTGCAAAAATGTTTCCGTAAAAAAATCGGAATATAGTGTGTGATACTTCCCACACGTTAATTTAAAGGAAAATAATTAATGGAAGGTGATTTGAAGCAGTCCAACAAATTGTTTAGTTTGATGACACCATCCATTCAAGGAAAGGACAGCCCCCGGCACATTATAGTCACTAGAGACTTTGAGTGACTTAGAGGAGGGTTTCAAAAAAGACTGAGACAGGGCAGTGCTGAGGACAGTAATAGGCTTTTATGGTGACACCTTTCAACTCCCACAAGACAAGGCTCCAGGCTTAACGTGTGACACTTAGAGGGTCATCCGTCTCCTCTGTGTCAGCGAAACTCAGAGAGTCTTTGGAAAGTCATGAGTTTTAAAAGAAGGGGATGACTTTTTGTTTAAGCACACACAGTTTATTTCCCATCTCTTACCTTATTGGCAGGGATTGGCTACAGAGGTGCTGACTATACAGGACCGGGGCATGGGATTTTCTAGAATTGGGCATTGAAGTTCCTAGAAAAGGACTGGGGTGCTAGGCAGGAGGAAGAGGGGGCTTGTCCAGAGCAAAGGCTGCCTATGATGAGAGAGGTAACAAGACACAATTTTTGGACTATCACAACCATCCAAAGATATTTTGTGTTCTTATAGCAGCAATGGTAATGTTAATTGTATAAAAAACAGAACAGAGCTAGCTTTCCTAATGCCTTCTTTTAGGGATATTTATCAGTAAACCACCGAACAGGCATTGCTAGTTTCAGACTAATTTCTTAGTTAGTTAATTTCTTTCTTGGCAGAATTAGCTGTTGAACAGTTCAGGATGTTCAGTTGATGGTTTATGTCCTGTAATTTACAGCCTTGTTAATTGTGGTGACAGAATATTTTCTTTATTGAGAAACTACTGCCTTATTTACTTTGTCTGAATATGAATGAAATGACCCTACAATTCCTTGGGGATAAAATGTACTTGCTTGGCATTTTATGTTTTAAAATTCATTTGGGAAAATATTCTCTGGGGAAACATATTCTACTAAACTTTGTATTTCGCTTTCTTTTCCAGGCAATCTTGTTTTGATTTCAGCAACCCAGCAGCAACTTTTGTCTAGTGGGCCCATGCTAAACACATTCAGTGTTTAGTTCAAGAAGCATCCCAAATGCCAATGAGGAGAGATGGAAAGAATACTGGATTTGGAGTCCAAGGACCTGAATTTGAATCCTGGCTCTGCCATGGACTACCAGTGTAAATTTGGGCAACTTACTTCCCCTCTCTGGACTCAGATTCCTTATCTATAGAATAAGGGGATTAGATCTGATGGCCTTTAAGGTCCCTTCCAGAATTAAGTCGGACTTAGGTTAAATCTATGATGAAAGGAAGGAAATATTTATTAAGCTCCCATTATATGCCAGATACTGTGCTAAATGCTTTAAAAATCATTATCTCTTTTGATTCTCACAACGACCCTGCATGGTAGGTGCTATCATAACACCCATTTTACAATTGAGGAAATTAAAGCAGATAGAGGTTAAGTAACTTTCAGTGATCCTATAACCTGGGTTGCAAGGGACCTCAGAGATCATCTGGTCAAAATCATACCTGGAAAATGCCCTAGGAATTCTACCTTATGCTGCCACAATCCGGTGGGCAAAGACCTAAAAGAGAAGTCCTTCCTAAGGGTATGGATGTCCACCATTACATGAATGACATAATGTTGTTCAGACCAGACAAAACCACGGTGGAAAAGGTCCTAGGCCTTTCTAACAATTATAATGAACCCAAATTGAAATTATACCCTGTCTAGGACATTATGGATTTCCTCTCATTTGAGGTTTTTCAGGACAGGCTGAATAACCATGTGTCTGGCATACTGTAGAGGGTATTTTTTTCCAGGTGTGATTTTGACCAGATGATCTCTGAGATCCCTTCCAACTCTGTGATTCTGTAAATATAGTGCCCCCTCACTTCGTTGACCCCTCTTCCACTGGACAGAGCAACAAAGCTTTGGTCACAGATGGGAAGCAAGAGAGGAAAAGCATGCAACAGGAAGAGACAAGGCGTAATAGGCAAAGGAGATGTTGAGGAGATGCGGCAGACAAGGTGACTAAACTGAATGAAAGTTGGATTAGAAGGACAAGAGAGATACCTGTGAGACAGGTCCTTGTCAATGAGTGCACTTCCCCAGTCCGCATGAAATGAGCTCACTATGGCAAGAAGCAGTCAAAGGTCCATGCCAGCTTTATGATATGTAAGAAAAATCACCAGTTCCTAAGATCATTTCCATGATGCTGAGGAGGAGGCAATATATGGGATCTGGGAATTCCTGAGTCTTTAAAGATTGGCCATATGGAATTTATGAGTCACATATTAATTGCAAACTCTGTCTATACTCCTTTGACAGTTTGTGGGAGGAAGAGACACAGAGGCTAGCAAAATGAACTGTTTATTTATTTCCTAGAATCCCTGGGTTCAAAGTGGCCTATTTGCCATCCAGGTTGTAGGAGGAAATGTTACATGCTGATTACGGTAGATGTTTTGTTATTTACTGTTTTATTGTCTTTATTGATTCTATACCAAAAGTAAAGAAGGACATTGAAGATAAAATGGGTTCCTTCCTAGGTGAGACCAACCTACTTTTGAATAAGAGAAAAAAAGTATTGATTAAAAATCCCATACCACTCACTCAGAGCCAGGCTACTTGGTCCACTACATTGATGAGTTCAGGGATGACAATGCTGTTTGGCGTGATAACTTTATTCATCTCCCTGTGATCAATCATTGGCCTTCATATGTCACTTGTCTTCCTCACAGACCTTATATAGTTTTTGTTAGGGGGGTTGGTATAGCAAAATAATCTAGTCTCCTTCTTCTTCACCATGAGTAAAGGAACATTTTCTCCTTTTCTTACTGCATATTCAGTATTGTTTGGTATTAACTACACAGTATGAATCAGGCAAATCCAAGGGTTTCCTTTGGCCCTATCCATAATAACTAGCATAAAGATGGCTGTAAGTATGAATAGGCACCACTCTCAAGAGTTCGCAGTATCCATGTCTGTGATACACTCACCTTAATTAGTTACCACAGCTGTGACTCAGGAGTCTTCTAGCCTTCTTCACCTGAATAAGAACGCTCCATTACGTTGTGGTCTCTCCATTGAAACTCCTAATGGAAATTGGAGTGGTTTATGGACTCAGGAGGGAGAGAGCAACGAGGAGGAGAAGGTGGTCAACAGAGAGGTAAAGAAAGATGATGATAACAGAGAAAAGGCCATTAGACTGCATGATTCATTTTGGAGGGAGAAATTTCTGTTGAGTGATGAGGCTTGGCATTCTGCAAAGGGTTGAGGAAGGGAAAGGAGGTGGAAAAAGGGTGGACAGGTTTTTTTCCAGGAGTTTGGCTGAGAAAAGGAGGAAAAATTGACAATGATGGATCTATGCTGCCATGTACAAATCCCAGCAAAGGCCTGGACTTTGGACAGGTCATCTTCTTAATTGCATTCATTTATTTTCACTGAGCAAGACACAATGTAGCAGAAATAACTATGTAAACCTAGGAAACCATAAAGCTAGATGAAGCATGAAACAAAGGACTCTGAAAAAGGCTTACACTTTGTACACCGGTCTGCTCAGAGTTCTCCTTCCTTCAATGACAAAAGCGTTTTGTTTTAATCAGATCTCATCTTCCTAATGTGAAAGGTATTTTTTTACATAAATTGCAAAGTATTAAGGTGGTAATTGCCTTTTGGAGGGATGGGGGATGGGAGGGCAGAGTCAAGAAGGACTGGGGCTTTGGCTCCTTGACACCGAACCTGTGGTTCACGTCTGGCTAATCTGTAGAAAACAAAACACTATTTCCCACCTGAGCTCCAGGAAAAAAAGTCCTCTTATTTTTGTGAAATCAAAGCTACTTTGTAACCATGACAAATTTTCAATGGTGGTAAAGTTTGCCTCCAGGGAAAGGTTCTATTTATAAAAACCAGACACAGAATAACTGTTTTATCTTGTCATCCTGGAGTTATCATACAGGTGACTGACTGCATTGGGAGTGGCTGCACGTAGAACTCTTTGGGGATGATCTCATAGGATCTGTTAAAGGCCTCACTGCAAACTGAAAGGGGGAAAATGGTACCAAAATACTCAACTGTGGCAATTTCCATCCTTTATTTTGTTTAAAGAAAAAACTAAGGTAAATTGGAAAATTCAATTCAACGAAGACTTATTAAGCGTACCATGTAGCACTATGGAAAATTGGAACTAGGTGGCTCAGTGAATAGGGCGCTGGCCCTTGAGTCAGAAGGACCTGAGTTCAAATCTGGCCTCAGACACTTATTAGCTGTATGACCCTGGGCAAGTCACTTAACCCAGTTTGCCTCAGTTTCTTCATCCGTAAAATGAACTGAAGAAGGCAATGACAAACTACTCCAGTATCTTTGCCAAAAAAACTCTGAAAGGGGTCATGACTAATCAACTAACAAGAACAAATTGGAACAGGTCTAGGAAAGGGCAACCAGGACAGTTAGGGGACCAGAGACTATGATATCAAGATCGAATGAAAGGATAGAGGATGTCAAATCTGGAGAAGAGAATCCTTATCAAGGATGTTCTAGCTGTCAGTATTTGAAAGGCTGTGAAGCAAAAGAGGGGTTAGATTTGTTCTGGTTAGACCCAGAGGGCAGAACCAGGAGAATGGGCAGAAGTAGAAAGGCAGATGTGGTTGCTGAGATCCCTTCTTCTCTAAAAATCTGATGGTTCTAGGATTCTTTGCTTGGGAGAAATTAAAGGTCTGAGTAAAGTAGGTAATGGCAGGAGCATTGGACCTGGAATCAGAAGACTTGTTTGAGTCTTGGCCCTGATATTTATTGTCTGTGTGACCTTGGGCAAGTTTCTTAATCTTTGTGCTTCAGTTTCTTTAGGAGATAAAAGTACCCTTGGAACACATATCCTAGTTCTCCATCCTTCTCATTTTACAGGTGAGGGAACTGAGTCCCAGGGATAATAAATGACTTGTCCAAGGTTACACAGCTATTTTGGTGGCAAATCCAAAGTTCTCTAACTCCAACTCCAAAGTTCACAAATTCTTGCCCTAGCATTGAGAAGCCTCATAACCTGGCTCCAATCTACCTTTCCAGACCTTTTCTCCTTAACATACCTTAACTTCCCACACTCTACTTCACAACCCAAATGGATTACAAATGATTCTCTGAACCCAACGTGCAGTTGTGGGGCTCTGTACATTCCACATAGGTCTCATACCTTAAATTTACTCCCACCTCATTATCACAATCCATTCTTTTCTTTAAGCCACATCTTCCATGATGGCCTCAGATGAAAGTGTTTTCTCCTCCTTTATGTATTCTTAAAGCACTTTGTATGTATTCCTTCTTTGAATAAATCACTCCCTACTTTGCATCATTCTTGCATTATCTCCAGCCTCATGGAGACCCCTAGCTGATGGTAGCTCCTTGTGGAAGATAGAGACTTCTAAGTTTTTGTCTTTGTATACCCAGAAACTAGCATAGAGATTATGGCAAGTACCTAATAAACGTTTGTTGAATTGGCCATGGAGTGCTATATAACAGTGAGGTTGTCCTTGTCTTGTTCTAGACAGTTTAAAAAAAAGGAGGGGCAGCTGGGTGGCACAGTGGATAGAGCACTAGCCCTGGAGTCAAGAGTTCAGATCTGGCCTCAGACACTTGACACTTACTAGCTGTGTGACCCTGGGCAAGTCACTTAACCCCATTGCCTCAAGAAAAAAAAAAAGGTTTCACAGAAGAGTGAAGCTAATACTGCTAAAAGCAACAAGTCTTGATTAGAGGAACATTTTAATCCATACCAGGGAAGGCTTCCCTTGAGACACCAGGGGCATGAGGAGAGGGATGAGGGAAGAGAGGGTCAGGACAAAGAATATATTGAGATTGTAGTTAACAGTAGGTCAAGGATACAACCAGATCTCCCAAGGGGACAGGGAATACCTGCAACTCAGCCAGTGGAGACCTGGATTTTGGGTGGGGTGATGTGTAAGCCACAAAAAAGGAAGAAGGAGATGAGTGATTTTGGAGGAGGATGCTTCCAGGCCTTGTACCCAGAATACAACAGAACCCCTTCCCAGTTTGGTACTGGAATGCCTGGGTCCTTCAGGACACCTTTGCAATGCCTGTTAAGCCAGAGGCCTTATGAGGAGGGGAAGGGTTGCTGGCAGGTGGCTTGATTGGCTTTCTATTTCTGATATCACAGGCAAGAAGCTGATGAGTGACAAGGTTTCCATGGAGGCAGGGACTTTTTTTTTTTAAAGATATAGAAGACAATTCCAGAAAAGGATACCATGTGGGAAGAAGGATCATGTCTAGAGTGAAGGAAGGCTATTATAAGGAAGGCTAGGCCCCCAAAACAAAATAGATTTTTACACAGAGGTATTAATATCATTTATTATGAGACATGATTCTTTATTTCATAGTCTAGGAGGGGGATATGACACATATACAAATATTTATAAAACAAAATCATACATGAAATACTCTCCTCTCCTAGCTCCACTCCTGACTCTGGCTTTCTTTCTCCACCATGTCCCAGCAGCCGTCTTACCATGGAAAATGCTTCTGTCCTTGGAGCATTCTCACCCTTCCATCCATTGGTCGATTCCTTTCAGAATCTCCATTTTGAGGAAATGCCCAGGTCAACTGTGGTCACTTCACTCCTTCCTTCTCTGCTCTTGACTCTCTAAGCTTCTTTGCTCCTCCCCTTCTCTCCATTCCTTTTATGTATTGTGTTATTTTCTCCTACAGAATAAAAGCTATTCGAAGGTAGGAACTGTAATTTTTTGTTGTTGTTTGTACACATTTGTGTTACCAGTGTTTAGCACAATATCTGACACATAGTAACCTCTTTTTTTTCCCTTGAGGCAATCAGGGTTAAGTGACTTGCCCAGGGTCACACAGCTAGTATGTATCTGAGGCTGGTTTTGAACTCAGGTCCTCCTGACTACAGTCCTGGTGCTCTATCCACTGCACCACCTAGCTGCCCCAGTAACCTTTTAATAAATGCTTGTAAACTTGACCTGAACGGTACATTGGAGAAGTGCAATCAAAGCGCCATGTGAAATTCAAAGTAAGAAAAGTCATTACTGACTGTGTGGTAGTGGTGGTGGTAGAGGGTGAGGAATCAGGTAAGTATTCCCACAAAGAGAAAAAGAGAAAATATTCTTATGTTTTTATAGTTTTGGTAAGGGATGCAAAGAAGGCAGGGGCTGGAGCCCAGCAGGTCTGCTCATGGTTGACAGCAAATGATGGTGAAGAGATAGAAACTAGACAGGCGAAGAGAAGCTACAGGCAGGTGAATATATTATGGCATTGAAACTGCCCTTGAAAGTTACTATGTGCCAGGCTGCCAAAATCAGAATTGGGCATAAAAGGCCTCTCACCATCTGCCTCAGCCTACCAGTATATTAAGCTTTTTCATTTCTACCCAACTTGCTGTATTCCTGCCTCCTCAGAAAATGCCTCCAGGGCTGGAAGGAACGTCCCAGAGCTCATCATATCCATCCTCTTGCCTTCAGATAGAAATTTCCACCCTGAAAGGGAAAAAAATGCAAAAAAAAATTACAGAAACAGTTGGCAACCTTTTCTAAACAAAACAAAATAGAACAAAAAATTGTCCCATGCTAATAACACTTTATAGGATTTCCCTGTCCTTATAGTCAGGAACTTCTTCCATAAGCAGGGGTGTGCTGCAGCCAGTTTTAACCTGTTTGGGAGAGTTGATTATGAAATTTTCAGTGTGAGCAAGTAGTCAGTAAACATTTATTAAGTACCTACTGTATATGCCAGGCACTGTGCTAAGTACTGGGGGTACAAAAAGAGTCAAAAGATTCTCAAGGAGCTCACAATCTACTTGGGGGAGACAAGAAGAGAACAAAAGCTGTTGTTATTGTCTCATTTCAGTTGTGTCTGACTCTTTGTGACCCCACTGGGGTTATCTTGGCAAAGGAACTGCAGTGGTTTGCCATTTCCTTCTCTGGTTCATTTTACAGATAAGGAAACTGAGGCAAACAGAATTAAGTGACTTGCTCAGGGTCACATAGCAAGTAATTATCTGAGGTTGTCTTTGAACTCAGGTCTTCTGACTCCAAACCTGTTACATCATCCATTGTGCCACCCAGTTTCCCTAAACAAAAAAATGTAAACAATCTATATATAGGATACACACGAAGTAAACAAGAGAGGGAAGACATTAGAATTTAAAGAGTTGAGAAAGGCTTCTTGTTGAAGTTGCATTTTTTTATTAGGACTTAAAGGAAACCCTGGAAGTCTATACGTGGAGATATGGAGGGACATGGGGTGCAGCAGAGAAAATGCCTGGAGCCGAGAGATGGAGTATCTTGTTTGTGAGATGGCAAGGAGAACTGTGTCCCTAGATTGACGTATATATGTCAGAGAGTAAGATGTTAGAAGACTGAAAAAAGTAGGAGGGGATAGGCATTTATCATCTCAGAAATCAGTAACCCCTATAAATCTGGGCTTGATTTATTGTTTCATCGATTGTAAAGACTTGAAAAAGTGTTAATAATACGGATTAGACTAAAAAAGTGTGTGCATATGTGGTGTTGTTTTTTTCCCCTCACAAGAGAGCCCTGTTGTTAAACTTTTACCAGCATACCCTTGTTTTGTTCTATAAATATTGCTTGAGCTCAGCAGGAGTGTAGTACAAGGGAACGAAGCCATCAGACCAGAGGCCCGGTGACAGTAGGATAATTAATAATAATAATGATAGCTGGCATTTATATAGTGCTTTAAGTGCATCTATTATCTCAGCTGAGCCCTACAATAGCTGTGTCTATATGTCTAACTTACATCCCTCTTGTTGCTGTTCTAACCCCTTCCCCTTTATGGTCTGTTTTTATTGGAAATGACCTCTGAATACTATCCTTTCATGGAATGTGTTATATTGAAAAGGTCACTGGACTAGAAGTCGGGTTATCTGGATTTTAGGTCCATCACTGTCATTAAATTTCATTGTCTTTAAAATGAGCAGGTTGGACTTCATTTCCATGATCTTGTTTAAAATGTTTTTTGATAACCATATTTCAATATAATTGTTTTCCTTAGTAATCCTGTGCATTTTATTTTGTGTATCTAAAAACAGTTTTCTGAGAAGGGGCCCACAGGCTTCACCAGACTGCTCATGACGCAAAAAAAAGGTTAAGAATTCCTGGAATACATAATTGTTCAAATCTCTTCCTATCTAAGAATTCTATGATTCTAAGAATGAAAACCACTATTAAATTCCCCCAGGCCCTTCACAACATTGCTTATTTCTCCCATGAGCTAAAAAATCCAGTTCCTTTAACTTTTCCCAGTAGGAAGAGTTTTTGGTTTTTTTTTTTTAAACTGCCTTTACTTATCTGGCTGGTTGAAAACTAGACCCAAATAAGGGGACACCAACTGGGAGAATTGTCTCCACTGACTTACCCAAGGGATGCAAACTTCAGCTCTCTTATTCAGCATTTGTATCAGTAGCTCTAATGAAAACAAAAAGCTATGATGGTCAGATTTGCAGATGACCCAAAGCTGAATGCTGGATAACAGTCATGGTGCAAAAACAGTAGTGAGAGGCTGGAATGGAAGGCCAAAACAAACAAGAAAGATGTAAAAGAGTAGAAAACATCAGCTGTACAAGAATGGGCAGTGAGGGAGGGAAGGAAAGGGAGTGGAGAGGTGTGGGCTCTGACTTCATAGCAGTTCATGTGAAAAAGATCTAAGAAATGATAAGTTCAATATGAAGCCAGCAGTGTGATAGGGCTTCTAAAAATGCTCGTGCAATCTTACACTGCATTAGTAAAAGAGTAGTTTCTAAACCAGAGAAAGTTTTAAGAACTGGAAAGGAAATTAGGCATTCATTTGTCCAATGAACTCATTTTACAGATAAGGAAACTGAGGCTCAGCAAGGTTAAGTGATTGGCTCACGATTCCCTCAGTTAAACCGGGAGATACAGTGGAAAGATATTGGCCTTGGAGTCAGGAGACCTGGCTGTGCCACTAACCAGCTGATGTGAGCCAGTAGTATAGAGGACTTGTCCAGGGCACATCTAGAGCATGTCTAGGCCTGAAAACTACCTTTTCAGAGGGATATCGACAAGATAGATTGTGTCCAGAGGAGGGCAATCAGGATGATGACGACACTTTTAACTCTGTCATATGAGAAATGATTAGAGGAACTAGGGTGTCTAGACTGTAGACAGGGAATTCATGTAGTGGTCTTCAAATATTTGAAGACTGTTCAGGAAGATGGCTCAGACATACTCTTTTTTTTTTTTAACCCAGGAAGTGAGAAGTAGAATCATGGAATTATAGAATGTCAGAACTGGAGGGGATCTTAGTGATGAGTCCAATCTATTAGTCCATTTTATAGACATGGAAGCCGAAGGTGAGAGATATGAAGCGACTTGTCCAGGGTCCTGAGCTAGTTAATGGTAGAGCTGGGACAGGAACACAGCCCAGTCTCTATCCTCTATCTTATTTAAGACTATTCAGATAGTTTTATCAAGTGTGAAGTTGATTGAATGCTTAGAAAGCGATCTTGAGTGATGGTTATGGTGATGTGGAGAGAGAGCTAGTGTCTGTGGTGGAAATGCTTTGGATTATATGGTGCAAGGAGTTTGGACATTGAGGGAGTATCCAGTGAGACTGGAGAGTGAGAGGGTGATTTGAGTGAGTGAATGCAGGAAAATGAGAGCGAGTCCTATATTGTAAGAGGCTGCTTATAAGGTTGGGATTACTATCTCAGTCCCAATGCCCTCTACATGAAGGAGAATGGTGGACATGGTGTTGATAAAAAATAATGTAAGATTTTTTTTTTATCTCATACAACGTATGTGACTTACCTCTCTGGTCCTCAGTTTCCACATCTGTAAAATGAAGAGACTGGATTAATCAAGTGAACAAGCATTTATTAACTGTGCTTTGTGACAGGCCCTGTGCCAAGAGCTGAGAATATAAGACAAAACAAATAAATAGCCCTTTCTCTCAAGGAGCTCACAGTATAGTGGGGGAGACAACATACAAAGAATTATGTGTAAACCAGATATATACAGGATAAACTGAAGAAGATCAATGGAGGGAAGGCGCTAGCATTAAGACAGACTGTGAAAGGCTTCTTGTAGAGGGTGAGCTTTTTTTCTGGGACTTGAAGGAAGCCAGGGAAGTTAGGAGGGAGAAATGAGGAAGGAAAGCATTCCAGACATAGGGAGACCAGTAAAAATTCCTGGAGTCAGATGGAATGTCCTGTGTGAGGTACAGCAAGCAGGCCACTGTTACTGGATCGTAGACTACATGATGGGAAATCAGGTGTAAGAAGCCCACAAAGGTTGGAGGGGGTCAGGTCATGAAGAGCTTTGAATGCCAAGCAGAGGATTTTATATTTAATCCTGGAGGTAGTAGGGACCCACTGGGTTTATTGAATAGTTATTTCTGTAATTTAGAAAATAGGAATTGAGGATGGACTAGAGAGGGGAGAGTCTTGGGGCAGGGAGATTCACCAGCAAGCTATTTTAATAGTCTGGGCATGAGATGAAAAGGGTCTGTTTTAGGGTGGTGGCACTGTCAAAAGAGAGAAGGGGAGAATACTAGGTGGCCAGTTCTAAGTCTATTATCCAATAATCCAAATTGTGTTTTTATGAATTTCTCCTGGAACTGTTTTGAGAAGAGATCCTCTGGAGGGGCACAAAGTGGCCCAGGACATAGGACACCTCTGAGTAACACCAATTCCTTTTACTCCAGTTCAGGGTGCTCTCCCCTGCGCCATAAATGACAATGACCTGGGATGATTTCTTCCTTTTAATTCTCCAAGGTCAACTGCACCAATTTTATAACATCTATTTAACCCCCAATGATTTGATTTACTAATTAGGAAACAGACATGTGTATGCATATTAACTTGTAAACCATCTTATCTGCAGTAATATTCTACAGGAAGAGATTAGGTTAGAGGCCATTTGAGAAATCCACCCCATTTTGATGTTTCATTGTGGTAGAGAGGCATTGAGGTAGAGGGACCCTGGGCCTGCGGTAAAAGATCACAGGCCCTATGAAATTGGAAAGGCTTTGAATATGATGGCCAAATTTTGCAAGAGACTCATCATCAGAAATCATCGGTCACTGAATTATGAAATTTTTTTGTCCGTGGAAATCCATGAAACTTCCTAGGTGGACTCTATTGTTTTACTCTAAATGAACCTACATGACTTAGCCATCTGGTTTCTTCCAAGAAACCTGGAAGGCAGTTCTAAAAATACATGAAACATGGAGTTTGCCTTTTCTGAAGATTTTGACTCCTACTTCTGTGAAATTGGTGGGTTTGTCTTGAGTAAAAGGGTTATATATTTTATTTCCAAAGTTATACTCTCCATACTTTGTTGTTAGTTTCCCCTGTCACCAAGGCAATCTGGAAAATAGAGCATTAACAATGATCATGATGCATGCCAGAAATACATGTCCTTTTTCCAGAGGACTAGACATATTCAATGGGAGGGAATATGAGCAAATCCAGTTAATGCATCTTTCAACCTGATAGTTTCCTTATGAGTTTCATTCCTAATTTTGGCAATTGAGAGGAGAGGATTATTGGAATTATATCATTGCCCACAGGGCTGTTTGAGAAGCCTCAACTCTCTTTTCAAGAAACCATTAGGGAGATCTATGCTATAGAACAGCAGAAGTGATTTACATTGTATTGACAATTATTAGTCAGGTATAATTTACTTAGGTTCTACATTCTTTGACATGGTACTCCAAGTTGCAATGAAAAGACGAAAGCTTTTCCAGGTAGCTACTTGAAGTTAGTCTTTCAAGCAAGGATGGTATTTGGGTCTCAGAATGTATAGGGAGACACAAACAGGTGAGGTGGGGTCAGGGTAGGAGGAAGGTCACCTGAATGTAGATTGATTGTCCACATTGTGGAGTCTGGTTTTGCACGAAAAAATTTCACTTTAAGTTCCTATGTGTAAAAGATGAACCTAAGAAATTAGTGGAGTTCTCATGGTCTATTTCCATGTTCTCAAGCCCTCTTAGTTACCCTAGGAGCCTGGTAATTTAGAGCAAGCCTAAGGGGGCTATTAGGGAAGACATTGGTCTGTGGGAAGTGCTTTGTCAACATCAGGGTCTTGGCACATCGAAATGAAGCTTTCCCAGGCTGGATGAGTTTTTAATTTTTTTTTTCTTGATATTGAATATAGTGAAATCAATCTTTAAAAAAGTTTATTTTTGTTCTTAGGCCACAGTAATTTCCCATATATTGCCTTTATCACTACCCAATTGTACCTGTGCTTGTAGTAGAGAAAAAAACAACGACTGATGGAAAACTGACCGGTGGAAACACTGTGTTTAACAGTATATACAATATTGTGCCCCCAGAATCCCCAGAATCCTGAGAAGAGGGAAGTATGCTTGATCAACTGTAATAGCTTCAAATGGTACCAAGACTTTTGGGACACCCTGTGTATGTCTTTCCAAGTTTCTCTGAATTTTTCATATGTATCAGCTCTTATTGTACACTAATATTCAATTACATTCATGTATCACCATTGGCTCAGTTATTCTCCAATCAATTGCTACCTGTTTTGTTTCCAGTTCTTTGCTACAATAAAAACTGCTTCTCTCAATACACGAGTACTCTGTATACAAGGAACTCCTCTTTCCGTCTTAGAACATATAGCCAGTAGTGGAATGATGGAGTTGAAGGAGGTGAACATTTTGGTGATTCTTCTTGCTTAATTCCAAGTTGTTCTCCAGAACAGGTGAAGATAATTTCTTCACCCCCAACCAGGGGACTTACAACATTAATGCCAAACTTAGTGTGGACACCTGAATAGCTTAGCCCACTGCAGCTCAGAATTCCTGAGCCCAAGATTGCTGCCAGCCTCAGGCTCCAGGTAGCCAGGATTACCCCTGGTAATGTGCCATTACCTATGGTGAGACCATTCTTTGTAGATTTGCTATGGCTCTGTGGGAATGGTTTGCTAACCTTAACTGAAACTCAGGAGAATTTCTGAACAGGGAGAAAATGGAAATATGGATCATTTGTTTTCCTGTACAGGTAATGGGTTTAGATAGTTTATGTGCTTGTTTCAACTTTCTGTTTTCAGCCCATTTTGCTTTCTACCTGAGACTGGTCGAGCACTATTAGTTTGAGCCCAGTGTGATTTAGGCTAGATTTGTGGGTTCAATCTCTTGGTGTGCCACTTAATTGTGCTAAAAACTACGGCCCCAGAAGGCACCCCTAAATTTTGCCTACAGCTCTGAGAATGTATGTTATTGCTTTCAAAGAAGACCAAGTACGTGACTACAGCAGGATCAGCATGACCCTTCACCATCAATTGGGGAAAAACCTTAAACAGATGTCATAGTGATTCTAGGTCATTAACAGCAGTATAAAAAAGAATGGCATACTTATTCTGCTCTGTAAAAACCCCTTGCAAGTGAAATAGAATTTCTATACCCTTCATGGCTTTAACAACCCATATTTCTAATAATTTTTGTTTTCTTAACATCAGAACACAATGAAGATGAATAGAGTGTAGTCCATTTTCCATCTGCCCTATAAGAGGTGCTCTGATAGTGATGGTCAGGGGCATTTTGAAGAATAGCACAGTTATCCTTTAGGATTTCAATTTCCAAAGGTAAAAGATGTTTCACGGTCATTCCTAATTACCTGTTCTTTATCTATTAACCATGAATTTACTTCAATCCTTTAAAAAACTGTTTATATTTTCAGCCTCAACAAATTCTTAGGGGAATGGGTTTTATAAATAAATTTCCTTTCTGCTCTATACAATAACTTTCCTCCCTTCCTCCCTTGCTCCATATTTTCTTCCCTCTCTCCCTGCCTGCCTCCCTCCTTCACTTCCTTTCCAACAGCTACCCTCCAATCCAGTGACACTGGTCTCTTGCCTGTTCCAGGAACAAGGCACTCCATCTCTTGACTCTCGGCATTTTCTCTGGCTGTCTCCCATGTCTGGAATGCTCTCTCTCCTCTGCTTTGATTACTGACCTCCTTCTTCCTTTAAGGCACCTCCTACAGGAAGCCTTCTCAAACCCTTCTTAATTCCATTGCCTTCCTTCTGTTAATCCTATATATTTCTGCAGCTAGCTTGCTTTACATTATTTGCATGTTGTCTCTCCCATTAGACTGTAAGCTCCTTGAGGACAGGGGCTGTCTTTTGGCTCCTTTCGCTTTATCACCAGTGCTTAGCATGATGTCTGGCACATAGTAGGCCCTTAATAAGTGTTTACTTATTGATTGACGATTGATGGTGGCCAACTCCCCTTACACCACCATGTGGGGGAAGGATGATTGTATTTCTGTTTTTGCCATAACTTGAAGTCAGTATCCCTTTGTAAAAGCTAAAAGCAGAAATGGATCCCCAAAACTTATGAGCTGCTCTTTGATTTAGCTTCAACTTTTTATGCTTTTAGCTTCAGTTATAATCATATTAGATATAATCATAGCTATGCTTCTGTTCCACCAGTGGTGTAGGACTAAATGGATTTATCATCTTGGGATGAGATTACTATAGGTCAGTGATCCATGGCTTTGGGAGGGAATAGGGAAAGTAGTAATATTACTTATCAGCCAACCAAATAATTGGCAAGTGTCCATTAATACCCATTAATACCCACTACAATTTGTTCTGGGCACTAGGGATACCAAAACAAACACGAAAGCGTCTCCTCTCAGGGCAGAGCCAAGATGGTGGAGTAAAGGCAGGGACTCGACTGAATTCTTCCTCAAACTCCTCCAAATACCTTTAAAATGACTCTAAACAAATTCTAGAGCAACAGAACACAATGGAATGAAACAAATTTCCAGCCCAAGACAACTTGGAAAGTCAGCAGGAAAGATCTGTTGCACCAGGGTGAGAGAAGAGCACAGACCACTGTAAACTGTGCCAGCACAGACTGGGCCCAAGCAAATCCAGAGCAGGTCTGGGGTGACTGAATCACTAGCAGCTGTAATGGTTTCCAGACCTCTCAGCCCGCAGATGGCAAAGACAATGTAGAAGCCCAGCAGGAAAGGTCACTTGCACCTAGATGAGAGGAAGCACAGTCTACCGTAGGCAATACCAGCACAGCCCTGACCCCAGCAAACCAGGAGCAGACGTTAGGAGTCACTGAGTCAGCAGTGGCAGTGGCTGCTTCTGGAGTTCTCAGCTGACAGATGGTAATGGGGTTGGACAACTGGTGAAAAAGAGATTACAGGGGTCTTTTTGCTAGCATTGAACCAGGACTCTGTTGCTTTGCCCATCCTTGGATCTGGGCTGCAGTCCTGGGTGGCAGTCCCAGGGTGAGAAGGAGCACTAGCATAGCAGAGCTTGAAGCAGAAGTGGAGGGGGGGAATCCTCCTCACAGTGCCAGGGCAGAAAAGAGTGCTTGTGGTCACTCACAGACCAGAGCACAAGTCAGGAGAGTAGTAAACACCTCTCCTTAGATCATAATAACTTGGAAGAACTGAAAACTTACTAGAGGTATCTCTGAAAACAGTTGCATAAACCCACTGAAGCTTAGGACAGTACACCCCTCCACACTGGAAGCAGAGCCCTACTTTAACAAAGAGTTAAAAGTCAATTAATAGGGTGGGAAAATGAGCAAACAACAGATAAAAACTCTGACTACTGAAAGTTACTATGGTGACAAGGAAGACCAAAACACACACTCAGAAGAAGACAACAAAGTCAAAGCTCCTATGTCCAGAGCCCCCAAGAAAAATAGAAATCAGTCTCAGGCAATGAAAGAGCTCAAAAAGGATTTTGAAAATCAAGTAAGAGAGATAAAGGAACAATTGGGAAGAGAAATGAGAGTGATGCAAGAAAATAATGAAAAATGAGTCAACAGCTTGGTAAAGGAGACACAAAAAAATACAAAAGAAAATAACACCTTAAGAAACAGACTAGGTCAAATGGTAAAAGAGATCCAAAAAGCCAACAAGAAGAAGAATTCCTTAAAAAGCAGAATTGACCAAATGGAAAAGGAGATCCAAAAGCTCACTGAAGAAAATAATTCCTTAAAAATTAGAATGGAGCAAATAGAAGCTAATGAATTTATGAGAAATTAAGAAACAATAAAACAAAACCAAAAGAATGAAAAATAGAAGATAATGTGAAATATCTCTCTTTTGAAAAACAACCAACCTGGAAAATAGATCAAGGAGAGATAATTTAAACATTATTTTAGTGCCTGAAAGCAATGATCGAAAAAAGAGCCTAGACATCATCTTTCAAGAAATTATTGTGGAAAATTGCCCCGATATTCTAGAACCAGAGGGTTATATAGAAATTGAAAGAATCCACTGATCACCTCCTGAAAGAGATCCCAAAATGAAAACAGCCAGGAATATTAAAGCCAAATTCTAGAGTTCTCAGGTCAAGGAGAAAATGTTGTAAGCAGCCAGAAAGAAACAATTCAAGTATCCTGGAGCCATATTCAGGATAACACAAGATTTAGCAGCTTCTACATTAAAGGATCAGAGGGCTTGCAATATGATATTCCAGAGGGCAAAGAAGCTAGAATTACAACCAAGAATCACCTACCCAGCAAAACTCAGTATAATCCTTCAGGGGAAAGATGGGATATTTAATGAGATAGAGGACTTTCAAGCATTCTTGATGAAAAGACCAGAGCTGAATAGAAAATTTGACTTTCAAATACAAGACTCAAGAGGAGCATACAAAGGTAAATAGGAAAGGGCAATCATAAGGGACTTAACAAGTTTAAGCTGTTTACATTCCTAAATGGGAAGATGATACTTGTAACTCGTAAGACCTTTCTCATTATTAGGGTAGTTAGAAAGAGTATATATAGACAGAAGGCACAGATGTGAATTGAATCTAAAAATAAAATTAAGGGATGAGAAAAAAAGTACTGGGAGAAAGAGGAAGGGAGAGATAGAATGGGGTAAATTATCTCACATAAAAGAGGCAAGAAAAAGCTTTTGCAGTGGAGGGGACAAGGGGGGAGGTGAATCTTGATTTTATCAGAATTGGCTCAAAAAAGGTATTACACTCATGGGTGTGGAAATCTATCTTACTCTGCAGGAAAGTAGGAGGGAAAGGGGATAAGAAGAGAAGTGGTGATAGAGTGGAGGGCAGATTAAGGTCTGGGGTAGTCAGAAGCAAAACACTTTTGAGGAGAGACCAGGTGAAAGGAGAGAGAGAGAATAGAACAAATGGGGATGGAGGGAATACAAGGGAGGAAAATACAGTTAGCAGTAGTAACTGTGAAAAAAAAAATTGAAGCAAGTTTCTCTGATAAAAGCCTCATTTCTCAAACATATAGAGAATTGGGTCAAATTTATAAAAATAAGAGCTATTCCCCAATTGATAAATGATCAAAAGATATGATCAGTTTTCAGATAAAGTAATCAAAGCTATCTATAGCCACATGAAAAGATACTCTAATTCACTACTGATTGGAGAAATGAAAATTAAAACAATTCTGAGGTACTACTTCATACCTATTAGGTTGGCTAATAGGACAGAAAAAGTAAATGACAAATGTTGGAGGGGATGTGGGAAAAATGAGACTTTAAGGCACTGTTGGTGGAGTTGTGAAGTGATTCAACCATTTTGTAGAGCAATTTGGAACTGTACCCAAAGAGCTATAAAACCATGCATACTCTTTGACCTAGCAATATCACTACTAGTTCTGTATCCTAAAAGAGATAAAAAACAAAAAGTAAAAGGACCTATATGCACAAAATACTTGTAGTAACTCTCTTCTGGGGGTAAAGAATTAGAAGTTGAGGAGATGTCCATCTATTGGGGAATGGCTGAACAAGTTGTGGTATGTGATTATGATGGAAAACTAGTGTACTATAAGAAACAATGAGCAAGAAGCTCTCAGAAAAACCTGGAAAGACTTGCATAGGCTGATGCTAAGTGAAATGTACTATGTACAAAGTAATAGCAATATTGTAAGATGGTCAATATTGTAAGATGAATGACTTAGCCATTCTCAGCAATACAACAGTCCAAGACAACTCTGAAGGACTTATGATGAAAAAATGCTATTCATCCCTAGAGAAAGAACTAATGGTGTCTGAATACAGATTGACGCATACCGGTTTTTTCTTTTTACTTTATTTTTCATGAGTTTTTTTTCTCATCTATGTTTTCTTTCACAACTTGAGTAAATATGTTTTGCATGACTATACATGTATAACCTATATTGAATTGCTTGCCTTCTCAATGAGGAGTGGTGAGGTGTGAGGAAGGGAGAGAATTTGGAACTCAAAGTTTTAAAAATCAATGTTAAGAATTGTTTTTATGTGTAACTAAGGAAAGATAAAATACTAAATAAAAGCTTTAAAAAAGTGTCTTTTCTTAAGGAGCTTTTGTTCCATCAGGGGAAACAACATCTCCACATAAAAGATATGAAATCAATATAAGGTATTTATCAATATGAAGTGGAAGGTATTAACAGCTGATGGGAAAGGCAGTGGGAATCAGGAAAAATTTCATGTATCAGGTAATTAAGTTGTGAAGTGAATAGACTGCTGAATTTGAAGGCAGGAAAATCTGAGTTCAAATTATGCCTCAGATATAATTAGCTGTGATTATGAGCAAGTTACTTAACCACTTTGAGTCTTAGTTGCCTCATCTGTATATTGGGGTTGTTGTGGGTATAAATGAGCTAACATGTAAAGCACTTTGTAACCCTTAAAGGACAATATAAATGCTGTTATTCTTATTCTTATGGTGTTTGTATTGAGCTTTGAAGGAAACTAGTGACTCTCTGGGGTGGAACTGAGGAGGGAGTGCATTCTAGGTTTGGGGAACATTTTGAAGGCAAGGGAGATGCCATGCAATGTAGAAGGAATATCTAGAAGTCAGTCTGGAAAAATCATAAACTATATGAAGGGGACTAGGATATAATAAAATTAGAAATGTAGGTTGTAATGAGTTATAAATGACATGCAAAGGAATTTGTGGTTGATCCTACAGGTAATAGAGAGCTTTTGAAAACTTACCTGGGAAATGAGACTATAAGACCAGTACTTTAAGAGGGTCACTTTGGTGACTATGTGAAGGATGAGAGCGAGAGTGAGAAGAGAGCGAGAGAGTGAGAGAGTGAGTGAGAGAGAGAGTCAGACACACACACACACACACACACACACACACACACACACAGAGAGAGAGAGAGAGAGAGAGAGAGAGAGAGAGAGAGAAGCGCTGTTGCAAGCTATGGGCATTTACTAGGCTTGGAGGGGAAGTGATCCCAAAGGGTAAAGAGAATTCTATGTTTGTGGTCAAGCCAAGGAATTTCACTTCTAGGCAGGAATCTTGAAATGGAGGTAATATACATAATACATATACATACATACATACATATATATATATGTATATATATATATATTTAATGTGGGGGAGGAGATTATCATGGAGTGAGTCAGGATACATTGGATGGAATAGCACAAGGGTTCAGCAAATGATGGTTTGTCCCTTTCAAAGTTTCTGTCTGATACTGTCCTTTTATGATGGTTGTATGCTAGTTTTTCTTCCTCCTTACTCATCTCTGTTGGTGCCACTGTGGTCCTAGGGACCACCTTTCTCTCACCAATTGTCCAAAAAGGTATTTATCACACATCCTTAGTAGTCCTTTCTCTTTGTGGTGAAGACTTCCCTGGGAGGAATGAGTAGATGAAAACAATTTGTTCCAATGGCCATAAAAGTAGCTGAAATGGGTGCTGTGCAGTGCTAAGACCTTGATCAGATATTGAAGACACCAAGGTCATCCACTGGCCATTGCCAGCCATCTTGACTTTTGTCTTGCCACTGGACTTTGATGACTCTGGAAGTGAGAGTGAGGCTGAGGACTTTGTGTGACTCTGCCTCTAATAAAATTCATGTGCAAGTCATCACTCCATGATGTCATTTGTCTTCTTCAAAAACAAAGGATGAACAATAGTAAGACAGGTAACTAACACCTGTGCCCAATGATATGATCTGAGGACTTCCAGAATCTGATGCAATCAGAAAGAGTGGTCTAATGAACCTCTGAGTGTACTATCATACTATGACGATTCTTTTATAGAACCAAACCATTAAGACTCCAGATAACATTATAATCCTTTTCCCCCTCCTAGCCTGGGGTTTGATTCCATAATTCATTTTTTTTTTCCAATGAAGTAATGAAGGAGAAAATATGTTTGTTCTGTTGATGCTTGGCTAAAAAAATATTCTATCATTCATTCTGCATGTGACTGCCTGGGGAATGACAAATGAAAGGGTTGGGAATCCAGGATTCATTTCAGTTAAAGAGCAGGCATAGGGATAAGGACTGGACTTATGGTTTCATTGATTTAGGGGGTTACACTGTATGTAGTAATCACAGGTAAGAGTTATCCATTGCTTTATGCCATATAAAGGAGGGAGGAAGAGAGAGAGAGAGAGAGAGAGAGAGAGAGAGAGAGAGAGAGAGAGAGAGAGAGAATATTTTAAACAAAGAATGTTTCTCTATGACTCATTAACCATCTCTCTGTTCCTCACTCTTAGGCATCTGTATTCTGTGCCCTAAAAGGATATGACATTTGAAATATAAGAATGGGTTGAAAAATGAAAATTTCATATTTCAGAGCATAAACCATGTGCTCCTTAATCTTAAATAAATTAATACTTCTTTTAATGAAGTTAGGAAAAAAGGCTTAACTTACAGCATTAATTAAAGTACTCCCTAGTTGTGAAAAAAATTAATTACCATAATAATTATGTCATCATATAGCATAAATATTATCTCTGAGGATTGATAATTACTTCTATAAAATATGCTGTAGTAGTAGATATGCTGTAAGTACCCATTGCTTTGAGAGGGGAAAAAATTCCTTTTCAATAGCATCTGATTTCTTCCCAATGATTACCATGTTACCTTTCAAGTTCCAAGTTTAGCAATATACATTTACTTCTGGATCTATTAGCACAGTCTTGTGTAATTCTATTGTTTCTGAAAATAGTGTCTCTGTTGGAGTTTTTTTTTTTTCTAATGGCAGACTGATGTTAAATATTTGGTCCTTGGGAGCAGGCAGAGTACATACCGGGAGAGTGACAAGGAAAATACGTATGAAATCTTGCACTTTCAGGAATGAAGTATAAAAAGTGTGTAGACCAAAGCCTAGCAAAGGCAGACTAGACATCTTGTAGGTTCTCAGTAAACCTTGACTTAATTTTTATTTCAACCAGAAATGAAATTATTCAGAAATTTCAAATTATAGAATGTATTACTTTGTCATTTGCAACCCTTTTGACATGTTCTCCCCTCCTCCCCTCCCCCTCCCCCCCCCCCCCAGTATAAAAATGTTAGGAGAGGAGAATTACTGATCTGAAGAATGCCTGACTGGAGTAGGAGGCTACAGATGGTAGCCACAGATAAAATATGACTTGAAAGGTATCTGGACAGATTCATGTTATCTTTCTCATTGTCATAGTGCCTTTAATTCTACCTTTAGAGCTTCATTTCTTTGGGTCAGAGTTTTTTTTTTTTTTAACAATTGGGGTTAAGTGACTTGACCAGAGTTACACAGCTAGTGTTATGTGTCTGAGGCTGGATTTGAACTCAGACCCTCCTAACTCCAAGGCTGTTGCTGTATTCACTGCGCCACCTAGCTGCCCCCCTTTTTTTCAAATGAACAAGCATTTATTTTTATTTCATCTTATTTATTTATTTATTTATTCATTCATTCATCCACTTATTTATTTATTTATTCATTCATTCATTCATTCATTCATTCATTTATTTATTTATTTATTTATTCATTCATTCATTCATTCATTCATTAATTAATTAAATAATTCATTCATTTATTTATTTATTTATTTATTCATTCATTCATTCATTTATTTACTTACTTATTTATTTACTTATTTATTTATTTATTTATTTATTTATTTATTTATTTATTTATTTATTTATTTATTTATTCATTCATTCATTCATTTATTATTTATTTATTTATTTATTTATTTATTTATTTATTTATTTATTTTGTGAGGCAGTTAAGGTTAAATCACTTGCCCAGAGTCACACAGCTAGTAAGTGTTATATGTCTGGGGCCAGATTAAGATTTTTTTTTTCTTAAAGAGGCCTGGGTTAGAATGTAAATATCCTTGGGAGAGTAACACCTTAAAGCTATCAGCAGTCATAAAACCTTATCGAAAAGTTGACAGCTAGCTGAAAACTAGGCCCCCTAGAAATGGGACACAAAGGTACAATATAGCTAGTGTTTGAAGAAGGTAGAAAAAGGAGACTGGAAATTAGAAGGAAAGCATGAGAATAAATGAGACTTTCCTTAATATAGAAAACAATATTTGTCTAAATCCAAAAGCAAATGTTATATGTAATGGAGAAAAGTTAGATGCCTTTCTATGGAGATCAGGAGTAAAGCAAGAATGTCCTCTATCACCACTACTATTTAACATAGTGCCAGAGATGCTAGCTTTGGGGATAATATATGAAAAAGAAATTAAGTACATAAACTTGGCAATGAAGAAGTAAAATGACAATTTCATTTGTAGATTATATGATGATGTACTTAGCAAGAATGCTGGTGAGTCATCTGTAAAATTAATTGAAACCTCAACAATATTGCCATATATAAAATAAATCCATATAAGTCATCAGTATTTCTATGCATAAACAACAAAACCCAATAGGAAGAGCTAGAAAGTGAAATTCCAGTCAAAATAACTACCAAAGCCCTATAATATTTGGAAATATACGTACCACGGTTCAACCAGGGACCATATGAATCCAACTATGAAACACTCTGCGAAAGTAAGGACCCACTTATACTACTACTAGAAAGGAATAAGAAAGAGAAATAGGAAATATGTACAAAATATTTATAGTACTCTTTTTGTAGAAGCCCCAAATTAGAAACTAAAGGGGTGTGTAATGGCTAAATTGTGGAATATGAATGAACTAAAACATTATTGTGCCATAAGAAATGATAAAATGGACAATTTCAGAGGACAAACAGGAAGGCCTTTATGAACTGATGCAGAGGGAAAGGAAAAGAACTAGAAGAACCATTTATATATAAATAAATTTATAAATAGTAATAACAAAATTATGGAGAAAAACAAAATCATCTTAGAAAGCACCATTTTTTGTTATCCAGATTTATCCAGTATCTTCTATTCTCAATGAATTTGTTGGAACATCTCTGAATTTTTTATTTCATTTTCTTTAAGCATGTTCTCTTCATAAAATATGTCAATATTTATTATTCTCCCTGAGGAGAACCATGGGGAGCATAAGAGTTCTAACTGATATATTTTAAGTAAATCTGCTTGGTGAAGCTAAAAACCATGTAAACACATTTTTACTACTGATCAATTTCCTGAAACTGTTCAATAATTAGGACCAAGTACTATAAGTACACCACTTACTCCCCATTGATTACATACTCCATCCAACACCAGAGGGTTTTTTGGGATAACATCAAGGTCTTACTAGCTCTCAGAAAACTGGTCCCCTCTAGGGGCAGCTAGGTGGTGCAATGGAGAGAGCACCGGCCCTGAAGTCAGGAGTACCTGAGTTCAAATTTGGCCTCAGATATGTAACACTTACTAGCTGTGTGACCCTGGGCAAGTCACTTAACCCCATTGCCTAGCCCAAAAAAGAAAAAAAAAGTGCTACTGGGTAGCACTGATCATATGATTAGCCTAAGAATTTAGTATAGATTTATTCATCCAACTCTTAGCTCCTATTTCTGCTGTAACAGACCAGTCCTTATGAACATGCACAGAGTACTGCTGATGCAATTCTTTATGAGGAAGTGGTTGGGAAGCCTACCTCTGGGAGAGTTATGTTGACGTATAATGGAAGTACCTTGGAGAGATTTGGAGTAAGTGCAGACATTTTATAATTGGTTCTGGTAGTGGACCAGAACCAACTGGTGAATGGCTGCCTTTTTGATTAGCTGCAGTTGTGGAACCATAACTAGGAGTGCCTTCAAAAGGTGTCAACCCCTTCTCTTGGTCTGATCTCTTTTTGTTGAAATTTTCCTTCCTTCCTTCCTCCTTCCTTCCTTCCTCCTTCCTTCCTTCTTCCTTCCTTCTTCCTTCCTTCCTTCCTTCCTTCCTTCCTTCTTTCCTTCCTTCTTTCCTTCCTTCCTCCCTTCCTCCCTCCCTTCCTTCCTTCCTTCCTCCTCCCTCCCTTCCCTCCTTCCTCCCTTCCTTCCTCCTTCCTTCCTTCCTCCCCCTCCCTTCCTTCCTTCCTCCTCCCTTCCTTCCTCCCTTCCTTCCTTCCCTTCCTCCCTTCCTTCCTCCCTTCCTTCCTCCTTCCTCCCTCCCTTCCTTCCTCCCTTCCTTCCTTCCTCCCTCCCTTCCTTCCTTCCTTCCTTCCTCCCTTCCTTCCTCCCTTCCTTCCTTCCTTCCTTCCTTCCTCCCTTCCTTCCTTCCTCCTCCCTTCCTTCCTTCCTTCCTTCCTCCCTTCCTCTCCCTTCCTTCCTCCCTTCCTTCCTCCCTTCCTTCCTCCCTTCTTTCCTCCCTTCCTTCCTTCCTTCCTTCTTTCCTCCCTTCCTCCCTCCCTTCCTTCCTCCCTTCCTCCCTCCCTTCCTTCCTCCCTTCCTCCTTCCTCCCTCCCTTCCTCCCTCCCTTCCTCCCTTCCTTCCTCCCTTCCTTCCTTCCTCCCTCCCTTCCTCCCTTCCTTCCTCCCTCCCTCCTCCCTCCCTCCCTCCCTTCCTCCCTCCCTCCCTCCCTCCCTCACTTCCTCCCTTCCTTCCTCCCTTCCTCCCTTCCTTCCTCCTCCTCCTTCCTTCCTCCCTCCCTTCCTCCCTCCCTCCCTTCCTTCCTCCCTTCCTCCCTCCCTCCCTTCCTCCCTCCCTCCTCCCTCCTCACTTCCTCCCTTCCTCCCTCCCTTCCTCCCTTCCTTCCTCCCTTCCTTCCTTCCTTCCTTCCTTCCTTCCTTCCTTCCTTCCTTCCTTCCTTCCTTCCTCCCCTCAACCCCCCCCTCTGCTCAGATAAACCTCTTTTGAGTTTATTAGCTGAGATAGGAAATTACTTCTGGATATCTGCAGTTGACGTCATTTGTAAGCTTAACCCATCATGGCATGAGGGCTGAAGTAAATGAAGCTGTGTTTTAGCAGGTTCTTCCTTTTTCAATTTTTATTTCTCTTATTTCCAGGTACCAGGTACTGGCTGTGCCATTATTTGAAGCTATCCTTCTGGCTAGACGTCTTTTTACTGTCACATCAACTTCTTACAGGCTCCGGTAAAGCATTTTAATGGGACCATGCTTCTCCTAGCCATTTACAGTTTTCTACTAAAATGGATTCTCTTTTCACTTTGGTTCCTAATTCCCTTTTAAATTTGTGTTCTATGTCTCAACTTCAACATGTGAAGATTTGTGATTTCATCTGTGTGTATACTTCCTTTACTGATGTAGCTTAAACCTGCTCTGAACCTTAGTAGATAGCTCTCATGAGCTATTATATCTGTGTAGAGAGAATTTTTTTCCTAACAAAAACATAGCCCCTAAATAATAAGTTCTATTATTTACTCAAATACACTTGTGATTTCATTGATTTGGATATTCTCTTCAGTTTTATAGATTGCCATTCACCTCTGTGATTCTTGCTGTAAGACCATACTACATGAAAATTAGTTGAAGGATGGAAATGTTTAGCTGAGAAAAGAAAAAATTGAGGGAGAATATAATAACTGTCTCCAAGTATCTGGAAGGTTATCATTTGGAAGAGATATTCAAGTTGTTCAGTTAGGCCCAAGAGGATAGAACCAAGGTCAATAGGTGGGAATTGTGAAGAAATAAATTTAGATTTTATATCAAGAAAAACTTCCCAACAGAGTAGTCCAAAAGTTCAGTGAACTGCCTTAAGAGGTACTGGGTCCCTCCTTACTCAAGGTCTTCAAGTAGAGATGGGATGCTCATTTCTTGTATTTATTGTAATGAGATTCTTTTCAGAATTTCATGGGGTCTTTTGAATCTGCCATGGGAAAAAGAACAAGAGGGAAATTTGCCATAGTTCTCTAAGGCAACTGCTTCTGAGAGAATTCACTGCAGCTTTCTCTCAAGGCCCCATTTCTTTTAAAGCCACTGCTTACTCATACTTTGCCCAGGGGAGTCCAGGAGAGTCTGGATTCATATGGCTTAATCTTTCCCTTGCTTTAAGGCATTTACAATGCTATTTGTCAATAAAATGTTTTCGGTTTGAGTTCCTAGACAGAGAATTCCCCCCTCCATTTAGAAAAAAATATTCTTTTACTCTATGTAGTTGATCATAACCTTCGCTTCAACTGCCCTTGAGAAAATGAAATACATATAGACCAGTATTACCTTTTTTTTTCAGACACAGACACATTCCCATGGCCCCCAGGAACTCACATAGACAGGTATTAGGGCCTTATATCCACTAGCAGATACTAATTTCCCACGTCCTCCTACACGTATAATCCCTACTGAGTGGTGGAGTGTACATTTATGGCAGAGTATGCCCTAGTTTAAGGAGGAAAGATGCTATTGTAACTTTTTTTTTAAGGCAATTGGGGTTAAGTGACTTGCCTAGGGTCACACAGCTAGTAAGTGTCAAGTGTTAGGTCTGAGGCCGGATTTGAACGCAGGTCCTCCTGACTTCAGGGCCGGTGCTCCATATACTGCGCCACTTAGCTGCTCCAGTAACATTTCTTACTGGCAATTTCATTAAATGTTTTGAACTCATTGTATCCTCTGGCTGACTAGAGTAAAAATAAACACACTATTGGGGGCTTTTGAGTTGATGCAAACCCACAGAGAAGCTTGAACCTGAAGAAGAAATTCTGGGGCTTTATGTACCCAGGAACTGGGTGTGTGTGTTGGGGTGGTCACATGTGCTACAGCTGTAAAAATTCATTACCTGTTGGCCAACCCTCTATGAATGAACCTTTTTACACTCAGCTTGGCTGGTTCATATTATATATCGTCTTTTGCTGGATCAATATCCTACACTTTTGAAATATATTATCTGGCCACACTCAATGCCCATTAGCATAACTTTGGAGAACCTATGGTGATCCATACATTTTAATTACATTAGTACTTCAATTGAAGATAATTAGATTACTTAATAAATAAATCCCTATAAATACACGAAGTATATTTAGAGTATATTCCTAACAATTAAGCAGGATCTCTTAACTTGGGGTCCACAAATCCCTAAGGGATCCTTGAATAGATTTCAGGTGATCTGTGAAATTGGAGGGGGGACAATACATCTTTCTTTTCACTAACCTTTCAATGAAATTCAGCATTCCCTTCAGTTATGAAGGAAGATAGCAAACATTGTTCTGAGAGAGGGTGCATATGTTTCACCAGACTGCCAAAGGAGTCTATGACACAAAAAAGTAAAGAACCCCAGAATCAGAGATATCCAAAACTTGGGAGATTTCATTAAAAGGAAGTGAGTTACCTATCACTGCCTTCGAGCAGAGACTAAATGACCACTTGCCAAGGTCGATTCCTATTCATTTATGGGTTGTACTATATTGATCACAGAGGTCCCTTCCAATTTTGACATTGTACCAGATGAACCATTCCTTCTCCTCCACGTAATGAGTATTTTAATAGAGTTCTTGAACCTCGATTATATGACTTAGGGAGAATTACTTCAAAACCATTTCAGACCAGGCATTTTGAAAGGTGATGGCATGGAAGGCTGGAGGGGAAGATACTTTGGGTCAGGCTGTTTACTTGTTCCTGCAGTTTCATTGTGGTGCCTTCTTTGTTTAAAGCCATTTAAAGTGGTACTGATGGCATCAGTTATGATACATGTGATGTACTAGTGCTTTGTATGTTACTTTGTACAATTCTGTCTTGGTTTGGGAGATGTTGAAATATACTCTTTGGGCTGGAGGACTCTGGCAAGTAGTGGCCCAAGTCAAGCTTTGACATTTTCTTCTTGCCTTGCCATGATGCCAAAGTTAAGAAAGTAAAGTTCAAGCCAGAAAAGGGTTAAATATTCCTTGTTGCAAACCCAAACGACAACTAAATTGACAGCCTTTGGGCAGCTGACTTCTGAATTCACCAGATGAAAGACAGCAGTTTGTTTGAAAAAGATCTGGAGGTTTAAGTGAACTACAAGCTCAATATGAGTCAGAAGTGTGATGTGGTGCTCAAGAAAGCCAATGTGATGTTAGGATGCATTAGTTTTATTTTGCCTTACCCTGGCCAGACTCAACTGGACCACAGCATTCAATTCTGGGACCCACACTTTAGGAAGGACATTGATTGATTAACTGCAAAGTATTCAGAGGAGGACATCCAGAATGATTAGGTCCTTGAGTTTATGCCATATTAGGATCTGTTGAGGAATAGCTTCTTTTTAAATAAAGGAAAAATAAACATTTAGTTAAATTCTTATGTTTTTGATGTTGTTATTGCTGGTGGTGCTGACAATGGAACTCAGAATCTAAATCTGTATCCCATTCCCCTAAAGACAAAGACTACAACTTTCCCCATTTGATCTTTAAGACCCTAAATTCCAATGAAAACATTTTTCCTTCCCATGATAGTCATTGCATGCAGCACAATGCCTACTTTTGAAAGTTAACATTATCTAGAACTCATTAGCTTTAAGACTCCCCAAATATTCTTTTTCAATGTCTTTTCCATTCCTTCAGTTCATGATCTAGTGTTCTTTCCAGTGAATGACTTCTATTATCTTTTTGTTGTATTGAAATATGTTTTGGAGACCAGAGGAAAAAGTTTGTGGCTAAAGGTGAGGGACTGACTTCTGTTCTAATGGAAACGTGTGGTTACCATGAAGGAAACTCTAATCCACCTTGCCTCAGTGCATTTGTTCTCCGGAGAGCAGGGTGAGATACACTTCTGCCCGTTTTCCAGGATTATGTCACCCACCAAGGTAATTTTCTGTTTTAGTAAGTGATGTTAAGAAACAAGACAACACCCTTTAAGTTGTAATCAGCATTAGAAAAGAGAGGCTTCCTTTATGTTCGGTGGCTTTGATGTCCTTCATGGTTCATGTAAGGATCTGCCTTTTATTTGGTTTTGATTGACAAGACTTTTTCCAATATATTTGAGCAATTAAGCAGCCAGCCCAGTAGCAGTAGGGAGAGAGGCTCCCAGGAGCAAGTGTGAAAGTACTTCACAAGTCTCCTGCCATTCACTTTGCTGTTCTGAAACCCTGAGTGTGATTTTCATCTCTGAAGAGGAGTGGAAGTTGATACGGTGAGGTGAGATGAGTGTCTCTAAGATGAAGCTAAAGGTTGTCCTGGGCATTGTGGAAAACTTGGGTCTGGAATTCTTTGACTAAAAACTTACCAGCTATTCACAAAAGCACACCCCCCTCTACTCTGCATTTAATCTTGCTTTATCTATTGGCCAAGATCCAAAGGTTTGACTTATGCTCTTAGACGGAAAACAGGGAATAGATCAAAACTTTGTAATAGATTACAAACTTCTTGTATTCTATTTTAAATATGCCTGGTTTGCATCACTGGATTTTTTTTTATTACTTGGTGACAAAGTGGCATAATAGGCCAGAGAAAGTCAAAATAGAAGGATTGTATTGAGGTGAAGGTCACTGAAAGGTGCTGAATTTCAGATGTGTGTGTGAGTTGTGTTATTTGCAATATACAAAGAATATGCAATTGTTAATATTTTTCACAGTTTCACTATTCTATTAAGTTTATCTATGAAACTTTTTTTTAAAGGATGTGCATCCATTCCTACATAAGTGCAATGTTTTGTTTGACATTGTTTTTCTTCTTGTTTAGTAACAGTCATGATGCTTGGAGATAGTGGTCATAAGACCTTAAGATTTGGAGTTGGAAGGATCCTAAGAGATCATAGTTCAACTCCCTCATTTTACTGATGAGGAATCTGAGATTCAGAAAGGTTTTGTAACTTGACCAAGTTCATGAAGTCATTAACTAGTAGAAAAGAGATTTGAACCCAGACCCTCCAGCTCCAAATCCAATGTGCTTTCCATTCCTTTATTGCCATTTGAAGCCTCTCTCTCTAATTCATAATCCAGGTGAGTCACTGAAGGGGAATGGTTGGGGACATTCTTGGGATGATTGGTGTCTATGTAACATGAAGGTAGGATTATACATTATCTCACTGAATCAATTCTGGCATCATCTCCAAGTTGATGAATGTTAATGTAGATGGTAGCCATGCAAAATTTCCTTTCATTCTAAGGTACACGGCATAGCCCTTCCTATTACTAATAGACACATTACACTTACTAACCTCCTGGGGCAGAAGAATAGAGCAAGAGTGGAGTTTTACCTTTTAATTAACCCATTATTCCCCTTCTGTCTTCCTTTGGAGGGCCAGCATGAAGCTTGGGCATCTTTTCCTGGGCTCAGTGCCCCTCCTCCTCCTGATTCACTGCATTTGGGCCTTCAGCACCTCCAAAGCGGACCTCCAAAAGTTTGTTGGCTGTGCTGTGAGGGAATTCACTTTTTTGGCCAAGAAGCCGGGCTGTAAGGGGTTACGGATTACTACAGATGCCTGCTGGGGTCGCTGTGAGACGTGGGAGGTGAGTTGTCCCCTGATTATGCCTGGGGCAGCAAGAATAATAGTAATAATAATAACCAAAATATGTAATGATTTAAAAGTTTACAAAATGCATTATCTCCCTTGATGCACCCATCAACCATATCAGGTAAGTATGGCATGTGTAATTATTCTCATTTTGTACATAGGATATACCAAGATGTTAAATGACTTGCCCATGGTCATAGAGACAGTAAGTGAAAATGCTTAAATTTGAACCCAGATCTTTCCTGACTCCAAATCTAGTGTTCTACTCATTAGACCATGCTGTTGGGGAAGACTAGAGGAATCTGGGCCAAATTCTTGGCTCTCACTTAGTTATTACTTGATTTTGGTTAAATGAAGTGAGAAGTAAGGTGATTACTCTCTCTCCTGTGTTATGATTTCTGGAAATCCACCAAGAATCTTACCCAAGGAGGGTACGAGTTGTTATTATTCTCCTACAACTGAGGAAATCAAGGTAAAAGTGACCTCTTCAAAGTTATGCAGTGAACTAGTAACAAAACTGGTGGTCTATTCCTAGCCTAGTTTTATAATCACATCTCTACTCTGTTTTCACTATTTGTGATAAAGTTAAATTATTACAAATGATGCAAATACCATACAAAATTGTGAAGCTGATGAAATTTGTCCTTGGGTATACTCAGCCTTCTTGTTTTTTTTTTTAACCTTTAACTTTCTTATGGTGTCCCTTCCCCTTACCCCTTAGATATCCAGTGTCCTCTTATTCTCCCCGTACCTCCCTTTTCTTCTCCCGATCAAAGAATATTGTCAGGAAGGATCTGAAAAATTTCTTTAAAGTAAGGTGTAAATTACTGATGAAGTCTGGTGGTGATCCCTAGAGACAAAACCTTAAGATAAAGGCATAAATCTCTTTGAAATGGCAGATAATGGAAAGGTAGGACTTTTTTTGGGGGGGTGGGGTGGGGTGGGAGGGAGGTACCTCTTAGTATCCCTGAGAAGAGCATTTAGAAAATTGTCCATTCCACCAGGCTTGGTACTGATGACAAACTTGTGACATTATTCTCCCATTGGGAACCTCTTTGGTGAAACCTGATATTCTCCATAACATAAAAGGGAATATCTGGAAGGACTGTAGGTACATTTTGGAAAGTCTATGCCATTTATTATTTTTTAAAATTTTAAAGAAATTTTTATTTATTTTGGTGAGGCAATCAGGGGTTAAGTGACTTGCCCAGGGTCACACAGCTAGAAAGTATCATGTGTCTGAGGTTGGATTTGAACTCAGGTCCTCCTGATTTCAGAGCCAGTGCTCTATCAACTGCACCAACTAGCTGCCCCATGTCTATGCCATTTAGAAAAACATTCACTCTATGCAGTAAACTAGGGGAAAAACCTGATATTAAATAAAAGCTGAATGTCTGATAATGGAACTGGGTTTTGATGGGTCAGTGTAAAAAATTAGGTTAAAATATTTTGCCAAATTGGCTTTATTTTCATATTTCTCAGGAGAGTGAGAGTACAACTGCCAAATGTAGGCAGAATGAGAAGTTTCCCTGCTAATGATACCATGAATGTCATCAATTGTCAAAGCAACCTGAGATGATTTCGGACTTCTTGTCTACACTGCTAGGTCTGCCAGAGATCATCATTTTCAGGCTTGTTTATTATTTGAACCCTAGGACCCTTGCGTCTAGTGAGAGCTCTGGGCCACTTTCACTTGAAGTCATTGTTTCTGAAAATTCAGTCCATCTTTTTTCACCCTTGGGACGCAACATCTGACATTCGGCAGCAGTCATTGAAGAGACTCAGGTCCTATGATCATCAGAGACCAAGTTTACCATTCTTTGTAGCCGATATTACTTAAGGTCTCAGATAACTTGCTAATGGAAAAATTAATTAAAACATCTAGGTCTATTTGTTGTGTGATTTGAAAATTTGCAAGGTAGAACATATCCATCCCTACAAATAAATTAGGGAACAGGTTTGAAAACAAAGATTTTACTCAGAGCCACTGCTAGGGATTTTTGCACCTGGAACAAGGACTAAAAGAAACCACACTAGGGAAAAGTGATAACGTGCAGTGTCATCTGAGGAAGAGAGGTATTTCCCTATGGGAGGAGGTTCATAGAGGCCCTAGCACACCATCATGAATATGGCTGTCATACAGAAGGTGTTGAGGGACAGGACAGTGTTGGAGAAGAGCCCACCCCGACACATTATCTGGTGGATTTTTTTAACCAATTATTTTTGCTTAGGAAATGTTAAGCTCTGTTGTTTCTGTGTTACTAAAAGACACTGCTCTCATTGCCCTGGGGCAAAGCTATAATTATGGGTCAGATTTTACTGAGACTTGGAAGGGCTGGATCTCCTTTTCAGAAGTTAACACTAAATAACTCTTGCTCATGACATGGGCAGCCACCGTGTTCAGGACTTAAGAATTTGAAGCAAGTTGTGCATGTTAAACTGTGGGCTTAAGGGGTGTGTGTGTGTGTGTGTGTGTGTGTGTGTGTGTGTGTGTGTGTGTATGTATGACACCTGAATGACAGGTCTAATTCTGCTGTTGTTCTGCCTTTGCTAAAGTCAATTGGATGTTAATCTAATCACATCTGTGGGCAAAATTTCATTGTAGTTTTCCTTTCTCTTTTCTTCTTCTTCTTGCATGTAACAATATAGGTGATAAAGACTGGACTTGTGATTTCATTTGTATAGTTCAAAAACTCTACCCCTGCAGATTGGTACTTTTTCTCTAACTTAGAATAACCATAACTTTTTCTGTAACTCATAGTCTTGGAGAACTGCCTGGAGCACAGAAAGTTAAGTGAGTTACTCAAGATCACACAATAAGTACATGTCAGAGGCAGGACACAAATGCACATCTTCCTGGCTTCATGGCCAGCTTCTTATACACTATAATACACTGCTTCACTTGTGGCAATGTCCTGTGACAAAATACTGGGAGTATTTGTTTACTTGTTAGGCTAATACTGCAGAAGAATAGTTTCATTTGGTGAAGGAATGATTTTTTGGGGGCTTGCTAGAACTCTGGTATGCTTTCTTTGATCAAGATTCCTTGAATCTGGGACTCTCTTTTTTTGGCAATCAGGGTTAATTGACTTGCCTAGGGCCACGTGGCTAGTAAGTGTCTGAGGCCACATTTGAACTCAGATCCTCCTGAATCCAGGGCTGGTGCTCTATCCACTGTGCCACCTAGCTGCCCCTCTGGGACTCTTCTTTTTAATTAAAATTTTTTTTTTTGGCTAGGCAATGGGGTTAAGTGACTTGCCCAGGGTCACACAGCTAGTAAGTGTTATGCATCTGAGGCCACATTTGAACTCAGGTCCTCCTGAATCCAGGGCTGGTGCTCTATCCACTGTGCCACCTAGCTGCCCCTCTGGAACTCAACAGACCAAAAATGCACTCTTCATGGTCTTCAGAACAGGCCATCTAATAGCTGAGAGATTTTCTAGGCATAGTTGTCTGATGCCTTCCTTGTTTTTCACCCCTTATGAGCAGAAACCTATCCTGGATCCTCCCTACATCGAAGCCCATCATCGAGTCTGCACCTACAACGAGACCAAACAGGTGACCATCAAGTTGCCCAGCTGCGCCCCAGGCGTTGACCCTTTCTACACATACCCCATGGCCATACGGTGTGACTGTGGGGCATGTTCTACTGCAACAACTGAATGTGAGACTGTCTGAAATTATTATTGGCTCACCCAACTGCTCCCGAGAAGCTAGCTGTGGAGCCTTTAGAGTCACGGGTGTCCTTTTATAGGCAGTACTTCCAGATACATTCCTTGCATCCCTTTGATTCCAGAACTATTTCAATACAACTGAGCATATCATAGAATAGATGCTGACCCACCCCCTACAGTGACAGGTATTTCAGGCTGTGAAGAGAATGAGTCTACATCTGATAAACACGTAGGTAGAAAATGCCATTTATGCCTTCAGAAAAAATAATTGGTTCAATTCCGACATTTATTTACATTGTTTCTGAAACCTCTTACTACTTGAATTTCCAATCTGCCAATATTTAAAATGCATTGGGTCACATAGTTTTTAAATTTAGTCCAACTGCTACCCAAAAGAAATCCCCACCACATGACAAAGGGTCATCCAGCCTTTGCTTAAAGATTCTGATGAAGTCTGAATTCAATCTAATACGCTATTTAATCCTTGGCCTTCAAATGGATGGGATTCACAGATAATAGCTTCTAGAGATGGCTGGAAGGGAATATGACCTGTCCTTTAAGCTTTCTTCCTGACTCTAGGAATGCTTGCCACAGGTTGCTTTTAGGAGAAGAAAATTCTTATATTGAACAATTACTTACCCAATGCATGGAGAGCAGATGAATTTAAAAAATGAGGTTTAACAATACTCTAAAATCTCAATTAGCTGGACTTTGGTGAATTGTTTGAAAGCAAAAACCTCCACAAAAATGGTCCCTCTGACATTATACAGCTGTAAAATATATGCAGTTTTGGACTCTAGACTTCATTTGGGCATAAAAATTCATGAAACTCAACTACTGTTTCTTAGGCCTCTGTAAGACAATGCATACAACAAAGCTCTCCAAAAAGTGTCTTTGATCCAGTCACTGGAATTATTCTCTATTAAACATCTCTTTAATTTAAATTCTACTTTATTAAACTCTTTAATTTTGCATATATTTGTACTGCCAGTCACATAGGAACAGCCTGTGATATGTGGAGCTTGCTGTCTCAATTCAGAAAAAAACATCAATTTTCTGAGGCCTTTTTCTACTGATAATGACATATATCTGTCTTGAGTTACTTTGGGAATTTGTTGGCTTACATTTTATCCTGCTGCTTTTCCATAAGTTGCCTAAGGATAGTATATTTTGATGTTTATAGAGCTTGTCCTCTGCCTTTTGAAATTCAATGCAATAATAACCTACAGATCCATATTTTTATCCTTAATAAACTTGAACTTGTAGTAAGAAGTACTTTCAAAATTGTACCACATGTTAATTTTTACCTTATTGTTGACCACATTTTAAATCTTTTAAGCATTTTATCTAAGAGATATGTAAAGTATGGAGAGCCATTCTTGAGTCAAGAAGACCTGGATTCATTTCATGCCTTTAATATGTATGGTCATTAAAGCTCTTAGTGCCCTAGGAAACTCTTTAAGACTACATATTGCAAATAGGTATAGATAAAAGGGAGTTTCTTACACCAGTGAAATCATAGGTCTAGTACAAAAACAGAATTATGGGAGATGTAGATATTTTTTCATCCATTAAGAAACTATGGAGTATACTCCCTTCTCTCCCCATTCACTCCCCCAAGGAGGGCCTTTAGATAATGAGATTAGAATCAGCTTGTTTCATAAAGGGAGAGTATGACTGAGATATTTCTCAGATGTAATCTCAAATTTCAAAAATGGCTACATTTGCTACAAATGTAGCACTTCTTGCTCTCAGGTACTGACTTCAATATTTTGATGAATTTGTGAGCTCATTAATGTGGGTAAACTCTTTGGCAATACAGACCACAACTGACCCACATCTGCCCTTCCTTGTGGGATTTTAGTCTATGTGCTTTCCTAAATAGGAGGTCCACCCACCTTGATGGAGGCTTGTTTCTAGATCTCTTCACACTAACATGGCTGTGGAAATTATAGGAAACATTTGTTAGCTGGTCACCTAGCCTTTATTAAGTACTTACTATGTGCCAGGCATTGCGCTGAGCACTGGATATACAAAGAAAGGCAAAAAAATGGTCCCTGTTCACAAGGAACTCACAGGCGTATGCAGGGGAGGGTGGGAACACAACATGCAAAAAAGTATATACAAACAAAATACATCCAAGATAAATTGGACGTTAGCAACAGAGAGGGAAGGTGCTAGTAATAAAGGGTATGGGGAAAGACTGCTTACAGAAGGTGTAAATTAAGCTGAGACGTGAAGGAAGGCAAGAAAGTTAGGAGTAATACATGAGAGGTGAGAGTGTGGCAGTCTTGGAGAAGAGCCAGTTAAAAATGCTCAGAGTTCAGAGATGGGGTATCTTATCTGAGGGACAGCAAGGCGGTGACTCCTAGGTCACCAAGTATATGAGGAGGGCAGGGAGTATTAATGTGTAACAAGATTAGAAATGTAGGAAGGGGATAGGTTATAAAGGGCTTTAAAAACCAAACAGAGGATTTTATATTTGACCCTGGATGTAATAGGGAACCACTAGAGTTTATTGCATTGGGGATGTGCGTGCTATGATCAGACTTGTGTCTTAGGAAGGTCAGTTTGGCAGCTTAGGAAAGGGAGAGAAACTTGGGTAGGGAGCTGAATCAACAGTACATCCTTGAGGAGGACAGAAGTCGCTTGGTGGGGTTGTGTCCTGAGTGAATGATCGGGCTGTTGACTAGGAGAAAATAAGAAATGAGATAGGTAAGAGGAAACAGGATGGGAGTGATTGAAGAGAAAAGAAATTGTAGGTCTTTAAAGATTTTTAAAGACCAAAAAAGCAACACTGAATGAAGAGAATTGAAGAGAAGAGAGAAAAAGGAGAGAGAATAGCTAGAGGTTATAATATGAAAAACAACCCACAATTAGATGGTACAACCCATTATTGTTAAGAGAATCTATATTAGTCATTGAATAAGAATTTATTAAACACTCACAAGGTGCATAGCATTCTACAAGGCTTTTAGAGGCACATGTTAAAGAATAGACAGTTAGTCCTGGACCTTATAGAGCTTAGAATCCGTCAGAGCAATGAGGGTAATTCCTAAGTGAGGTAGAAAAAGACCCCATTTATCAAGCAATTATATTGCTGGTAATCTCACCTACAATGGAACATCACCCCAAACCTGAAAGTAAATTTAAAAGATTTCTGAGAGGGAAGAATCATAAGTATTAGAGGTAGGAGGGAACATAGAAGATTTTCCAGTCCCATCTATTTTGTAGATGAGGAAACATAGGCATGCAGAGTTGAAGTCACTTGCTAAAGGTCATGCAATCATAGCTGAGAAAAAGCTATCACAAAATTCTTGCACTTTATGTGTAGAACCAAGAGCTTCCTTCCACCCTCTCTCATTTAATTATATGTATAATAGAGCAGCAAACTGATAGCAGCCTTTTATAGCTAGATTCTGATTAGCGTGAATAAGGAATCAGTAAAGTAATTGAATTATTTGAATTTGCATTGCATATTTCTAGTAGGCCAGAACCAGTAGCCATATTTTATGCAATTATATCTTCAAAGTGTACAAATTCAAATACACGTGACCATTTCATGGGATTCATTATTCACACTAATTGGGACTTTATTATGTGGGCAAATGGCTGTAGGGGCCTCAATAGCTTTTGAGGTCATTATGGTATTATATTATACTACAAGTTCTAGAAATAGACTTGAAGACCCTTTGACTTTTAAGGTCTTGACTAAGCTCTTTTTTTTTTGTTAGGTTTTTTTTTTGGTGAGGCAATCGGGGTTAAGGGACTTGCCCACGGTCACACAGCTAGTAAGTGTCAAGTGTCTGAGGTCATATTTGAACTCAGGTCCTCCTGACTCCAAGGCTGAAGCTCTATCCACTGCGCCACCTAGCTGCCCCAACTAAGGTCCTTTGAAAGGGACCTTAGCAAACTTTCATTTTATGAATGAGGAAACAGATGTCTGAAGCAGTTAAGTGACTTCCTCACACCAGTAGTAAGTGGTAGAATGAGAGTTTGATTTGGTCTCTCTTACTCTGAATCCAGTGTCGTTTCTAGTTAAACCAAGATCTGTTAATGTTTAGAATTATGAACCCCAAGTCATCAAGAAAAGATTACTTTAGATTCAGCACAGTGTTAAACAAGGAAAGGAAGTATGTAATATATTTTAGAAAGATTTCCTTCAGAAATAATTATAATGAAGTTTTGACACTTAAAGGGGTAAACTTTTGACTAGCTGGAAAATTCAGGTATAAAGCAAAGTGTTTTACATTAAGTGGTCCAGTAGAACTGCATGTCCTCTTATTAAAATAGAACACACGCTCATCTTTTGATGAGATGCGGGTGCACAGCTCCATAATTGGCGGGCTACAGAGAAATAGTCCCTGCTTTCTAGGTCTTTAATGTGATAATCCCATTTATTCTTCCAGGGGCCCATTATCAGAATTAACTGCTTAAATTTCCTAAAGTAACTTCAGTTTTAAGCCTGACCCTGAGTCAGTCTGTTCTTGCTGGCTGATTTCTTCAGCATGCTGAATAATTAATGTCAAAGAAAATAAAGTCGCTTTATTCATAGAATAAGTATTGCACTTTGGATTTGGCCTTGACCACTATGAGCAGTGGGTGACCTTTGGTATTCTAGTAGTATATTGAAAGAAAAATGCCTTTTGCATTTACAAAAGATGTAAAGATAAAAACAGTGAAAAATGAATTGATTCATACTTTATTCTTTCTAACTTGTTATAATAAATAGTTCAGTCTGTAACAATATGGGTGAGGGTGATCAGGGGAGTCATTGATCTTTCAACTTGATGGCTTCCTCAGTGTAACAGAGGAGACACTGTCTATGTCAACTGTAAGGTAGGAGACACCACAGGAGGAGGCAGTGGAGCTTCTGGGCTCCAGCTCCTAGCAGGTTCATTCTTGATCTGGGCAGCCAGAAGGACAGGAATGGAGACACAATGAGGGATTAAATAATATTTTATTCTTCTGAATGGGGCTGCTGATAGTGGGAGCACCAATTCCTACAGCATCCCTAATTATTCTTCTCAAAGGGGCTAGTGAGAATATACTAAATAGGAGCACAACTCCTATCTCATCCCCCTAAGTCTTGATGGGGGCCAGTCAAGGCAACACAGCATTCCAGCTTGTGCATTCCCCTTAAACGTTAATTGGGGGCCGGTCAAGGCACACACAGCATTCCAGCTGGCATACATATTCCCCAAATCCCCACTCACTGACCAGTGCTACTTGAATTATAGAGGAGGACACAGGGAAGGCATCTTGCTAGCAACAGCCTCACAAGTTTACATTAACTTTAGCAATATCATGATGACTTAGCATAGCACACACACAGTGGGCTGTTTACAATTAAACTCAAATGTTTATATTATCTCATCCTTATACCTCACTGTGTAGTTGCACTGGAAATTGTTTACAATGTGAAATCCTGGGAACTAGTAGATTGTTATGGCCATGGATCCTGGGAACTAGAATCTAGGATCCTGGGAATTATTATCTAAAAAAGAACAAAATCCACCTTACATACATTCAGTCAGCACAATGAGGCTACAAGGTGTGGCCCTTTGGAGACATCGAAAAGGAACTTCTCCGTGGAATGTGAACATGATTGTTGGTACTTTGATGAAAGGATGTTGGAATCTCAAGATGATTGATTGACTCAAGATGATGAGACTCTTAGTGGAAGAGCTATTCCTTCCTGTGTTGTATAAGAGTGAAACCAATTCTGTCATTTTTTTCTCTTTCATTCTAGGACTTTGAAAAGACAGACCAGTTGTGAAGTGGACCTATGCAGTTTCCTTCTCCGACTCCAGAGAAGCTGATGGTGACCTACAGTAGAAACACACGACAGAGGTGTAGATGAGCTTGCATGTGATCTGAGAAGGGATTGTTATAAATAGGCCCACCAAGCCCTCTCCCCACAAAGTAATCAGGCTTAGTTCCTGGCCAGTAACGAAACTATTGTCCAGAGTGAAAGAAGAATCATTTAATTATGTTTAATGAGAGAAGCATCAGGATAAAGGAGTGAGAGCAAGCTTTATACTGTTATTCTATTCAGTCCCTCCCTCGGAGCTCAAATTGGTCCAAACTCTCCCAGGTTGCAACCTTCCTGCCCTGCCCATTTCATGTCCCTCCTTGATACGTTATCTCCACACTAGTCATGCCTACTATGTTACGTAAATGAATAAAAATCTCTCCCTGGGGTGTGTTGGATAATGTTCATGAGACTTACGAAGCCTGCTACCAACAAAAAAGTCTGTGACTATACCTTGGACCTTAACCAGTCTGAGCCAGTTTCAGCCTAAGCCCCCTTTATCAGAAAGTGCAGTTAGCCAGCTTCTCCTTCTAAAAGCTGGTTGTGCTTGCTATCTTAGCCACCTTGAAACTTCAACATCCCGTGGAAACCTAACTTTTTAGTGCTATTTCTCACAGGATTTATGAACAGTAGTTGTGAATCTCAGCTCCTGATAGGCGAGGGTGAATTTTGAAATCTCTAGATAGTACGATGCCCCCATCTAGCTTTATGGGCAGAGAAGGGAGATTTCCTGGACAGCAAAAGCTTACATGGATCCTGTCCACTGTCCTACTTGGAGAGCAAAGCAGACAGTGCAGGTCCAGAGGGAAGGAGATTGCTCGGTCAGCAGCTCCCGGGGGGGGGGAGGGATTAGGAATATTGGGGTATGTAAACGTCTGGGAAAGAGAGACTCATTAGAATGTTAAAGGATGGCCCTGACACCAATCTCAAGTCTAGTTCACTATTTGTGGGGGGAAAATGGGCTATTTGAATACCCTATGTGTTTCTTGTTTTCTCTATAGACTTCCTTAAGTAATTTTCATCTTTCAAATTTTCCTGTTGGGAGAAATAAAGAATGTCTTACATCTGATATAAATTTAGCGTGTTAAGGTACTAAAAGTACTTGAGAACTAAATGCAGCACCCTTTTTACCCACATTTGAGAAAACCTAGACACAAGCTATACCATGGTACCACAGGTTACAGTGGAAAGAGTGAGAGATTTAGCATCAGGGGACCTGAGTTCTATTGTATGACTTCGTAAATCATTTAACCTCATTGGGCCTCAACTTCCTGATCTATCAAATGCTCTAGAGGACTGCACCAATATAGCTATGATCCCAAGTCAAAGTTTAGAATTAGTGAAAAATGAGGGAGTAAAAAAGTCAAGACTCAAAAGGCAAAGGCAATTAGGGGTAAGACCACATGGGCACATAGAACACAGTTGGGTTTCTTCGAAAATAGGTCTTGTGCCACAGTGTGACGAAGAGATGATTTAGCAACAGCCACCTCCAAACCAACGAACTTTCTGCTGTGATTTGTTTATTTTGCAATTAATAAAGGGCAAGAGAACCTTTTGTGATATTTGTTTTTGTGAATCCACGTGTTTGTTTCTTAGTACTCTTTGTCCTCAAAAGATGACAAAGATAAATCCGCCAATGTTATTTTACCTCTGAAGTCAGAACCTTGTTAGTGAGTTGATGCCAGGCTCATTACTGGAAATTAATATTTCCTAGGATCCCTTCTCTTGATTTACACCCTTCTCTTTGAATGACATATAATTTATGTAATTTCATAACAAGGTGCTACTTACTACTCAAATTTAATTAGGTTCTTCATGTAATCAAAAGTATCTCAGAGGCGAAACAAATGAACTGAGAGCACTTAATTGAAAATAATGAAGCATGTATAAAACAAAGTGTATTCCATTAAGTTTTCCAGCTGTATAGGATGACTTCTCATTAACCCAGGGAAGGCTTTCATCAAAATGGTATGCATTACTTTCTTTCAGCCTCTTTCAGTCAACTATTAAGTGGTCACTTTTATAACAACTATATTTTTTCAAAGATAGTTTTTTTTTAAATCCTGAAAGTTTAAACTGATGAAAAACATTGGTTGGATTAGTAAATTAGTAAAATTTTGATTCTTAGAATTATTGAACCTCAATACTGGGAAGAAATTGTCCACTAGGATGATTATTATATGGCAACCACAAACATGGTAAGGAAATCTCCTGGTTTCTCCTATAAGTGCTCAAGGGGAGGACTGGTAATTTGGGATTCTATTTGGTGCAGACGTACAGGAAGATCTCAGTATATTAAATGCCTTTGGTCATTCCAGTAGTGGAAGATATAGGAAAATTTGGAGAGAATAATGAGTAATGAGAGAATAGAGGTCAAAAGAAAAAAGAGAGAAGAAAGAGAAGACAGTAAGGAGGAGCCAGAGGCATGGCACCATGATTATTATTCTATAAGAAAACAATTCTCTAATTTCAAGAAGTTTTCAGTGATTCAGTTATTTCTGTTGTATACCACGCTGGGGTAGAGTCAGTACCTGTTTATGATTAAGTAAATGTTGAGTTGGGGTAGGGCAATCCCTATTCCAGGTGGACAGAGGCAGATTGGATTGTAAAAAGCACCAAAATCCCAAGGGACTATTGAGACTAGTAAACAGGAAAGCCAGTTGCTATCGAATATAATCTCCAAAGCATTTATTAAGTGCTTGCATAGTAAAATACCCAGCACAAGGTGCTAGGGATACAAAGATGATATGAAAAAAATCATACATTAACACCAATAAAAAATAGAAAAATAGAGCAGTGGACTTCGAGCGCTTTCATTTTCTATAACTCTAGAGTTTTCTCGCAGCTAGGTGGCACAAGTAGATAGAGTGCTGGGCCTGAAGTCAGGAAGACTCATATTCCTGAGTTCAAATCTGGCTTCAGACACTTACTAGCTATGTGACCTTGGGCGAGTCACTTTATCGTGTTTGCTTGTTTCCTCAATCTGTAAAATGAGCTGTGGAGGGAAATAGTAAACCACTGCAGTATCTTTACCAAGAAAACCCCCAAATGGGGTCACGAAGAGCTGAACATGACTGAAATCACCAAATGACAACAACAAAGCAGAAATTTCTCAAAGCATCTTCAATTGTAAAAACTGGATTGTTTATTCAAAGGAAAAAAAGTGCCTTTTGTCCCTCCCCACTCATGTTCCCCCTAGCCCCAGTTGGCAACATTAAATGCTTTTTGTCATTTGAAAGGATATTTATTTTCTTAAAATATGCTATGTACACATATAATAAAGGATATTGATGGATTGTTAATAGTCATTATATCAAGGAAATAGAGACAGAATTATGTATTTAAAATAGAAAGTTAATCTCGTTAGCTTGAAAATTGTTCCTATATAAAATAAAATGATTGAACATCACGTTTTCCTTTGTTTTCCATGTATTGCTTCTCTTTGGACTTCAGAGACCACATACAGCATTGAGAATATTAGAATCAAAGTTAAGTGATGTAAATTGCTAGCCTATGTCCACTTGGGCCATTTTTAACTTATGTCTTCTAACTCATACCTCTTTGCTCCCTTCACATTTACACAGAGGATACCTTTGAAATCTATTTGACTCAGTGAAATTTAAAACCCAGTTTCTTTAAAAAAAAGTACAAATTTGTCCTCTTTCCAATAAAAAAAATACCAATATCATTGTCCTGGTTTATTGTAGATTTCTCTCTCTGTCTCTCTGTCTCTCTGTCTCTCTCTCTCTCTCTCTCTCCCTCCCTCCCTCCATTTCTCTCTCTCCTCTTTTAAATAGACTTTTATTCATAGCTTTTGTTTTTATAACACCTATATTTCCTTCTGCATCCTTCCCTTCTCCCAGAGAATCATCCCTTATTACAAAGAAACTTTTTTAAAGAAAAAGAGGAAGAAGAGAAAAAAAATCAGCAAAAATGATCAATACATTGAGAAAAATTGACATTATATATAATATTCCACACCTCTGCAAAGGAGTGGATCGGGTGTTTTATTTTTTCTTTTGGACTAAACTTGTCCTTTGTAATTTTGCGACATTAGCTTCTGATTGTTTTGTTGTGGTTATTCTTTTCACTTACATCTCTGTAGTCATTGTAGATACTGTTTTCTTGGCTATACTTCTTTCATTTTGCATCAGTTCATGTAAGTTCATATTTGTCTGTGGCAATCATCTTTGTCTTCTCTTGCAACGCAGTAATGTTACATAACATTCATATGTTGTAATTTAGTTTCCATTCCTCAATAGATGAATATCTATTCTATTTCCTGTTCTTTGTTACCAGTAAAAGTGCTGCTATAAATGTTATAGTGTATATGGAGACTTTCATTTTGTCAATGATCTCCTAGTGGTTTAAACCTAATGGGGGAATTTCTGGGTCAAAGAGTTTGAGCATTTTAGCCACTTTATTTATATAATTACAAGTTACTCTGAAGAATGGTTATACTAATTCCCAACTCCACCAAAAATGAATGAGCATACCTGTATTTTGTGGAATGTTTTAAAACATGAAATTTTGATCACTTTTGGGCCCCATCAAGAAGCCAGTAACAAAGTGTTCCCTCATTTAAACAAACACGCCATTTGCTTTTGAACACATCCCAATGCAAATTCCAGCACAGACAATTTTGAATCAGAGCTCCAGGACAGAGGCTTATGAAGTTAAACACCCCTTTGACACAAGGGTGAATTTATCACATGACCCTGGCCTGTTTGCTGGATGGGAATTATGGAGGTGAGAATAACTGTGACAAATTCAGGGCTCAGACTTTGGTTATCAGACATTGATGTGTGTAATTCAGTGGGAAAATGTTCATTTGACTGGTGGATCTCACTAGATATCTCAAACTGTGATGTCATTTTGAATGGAAAGGCAAGTAAGGGACTTGGAAATAAAGCCCATAGAGTAGGCATATAGGGTGGCTTGTGATACAAAAGAATGCCATACACCAAATCTGTCCCCCTCCCTTTTTTCCTTCTCATTGTTCATTTGTCCTGAAAAAAAAATTTGTTTTCATTTTGTGCATCAGGAGAAGAAGTAATTGGGTAAGTATACTGAGAGATCATATGGTGAAAGCTAGGAGACAGATAGATACACTTCATTTAAGAGACTGCTATGAGATTCATGATAGTTTCCTAGTACCTCCTATGATTATGATAAATTTGTCCCAATAAAATCAACCTTGGGTGAAGGTCCATTTTGGATTTTAAAATGATATTTGATATTTATATAGTGCTTCAGTGTTCGCAAAATACTTCCCATATCTGAATCTCACAGTAACCGTGGAGGTGCTATTATTATTCCCTTTTTACATGTTGAGGATACTGAGGCTCGATGAGGTTAAATGACTTCTCCAGGGCTATACAACTAGTCAGGGTCCACAGTGGGATTTAAAATTCAGGTCCTCTGAATTCCATGATCAACACTCCTTACACTATGCTAATGTGACTTGCTAGAAATTTTCAAAGAAGTTTGCAATCTTTCTGTAGGCAGGGTCTGAACTTTAGGTTGTAAAAGTAGTAGGCACTTAATGTTTTACTGATTGAAAATAAAAGGCCACCCTATGGAAGAATGCTTAGGGCTTCTCCAAGGAGCTGTTTTATTTTTTCTGGACTTGTAAGGAGCACAGGAATTCATGCTGCATGTCTCCATCACACCCTGGGTTATGGCATCTGGACTAGTGTTACTACTTGGAGAGTAAGTATAATGGAAACCTTTGTAAGAGGAAATAGGGCCTTCAAAGAATGTATGGGGCCCCAGTGAATGCCCTGCCATGTGAATCAGGGTAGCTGAGGCTCTTGCTTTGGTGTAGAGATACTAAGATCCTGACCACTAATGATCAAGAAAACTTTCTAGAGCCCTTTGGAGTACATGGAAAGAATTATGACCACCGTAGATCACTCCTGAGATAGGTGATGATGTTTTGCTCTCCAGATGTTCCTTACTGACAAAAGTGTTTTAATCAGAGGGCAAGATGCCATATATTGGAAAACTATTTGTTGAATGAATGAATAAACTGTCAAGAAACTCTAGAATTGGAGTTCCTTCAGGCAGAAAATACCTCTAATGCATTGTTCAGGACTAGGTCATTATCTTGTCATCCTGGAATGTAGCCTCTCTTAAGCCATGAGGCAAATAACTTTATTCAGCTTCTTTTACCCTTGATTTGTTTGGTTCCCACATTGGAGTTTTATCAAGGCTCCCTAAAGACTGGCAGCAGCCTCATTATTTTTCGCCAGATCCCTGTGAAAAGAACTTACTGTATTTTGGATGGGAAGTATTTGTTTTTTCTTTCCTTTTAAACATCAGAGAAACTCAATGGCATCTCTGACCTATGTTTCTTCAGACTTGCCTTCTGTCAAAACGATTCTACTTTTCCCTTATTTGGTGTAATGGTCCATGAGGGGCTTGGTCATTCACTTACCACTGTTAGATGGGAAGTGAGCTTAGCAAGAACCCCAAGGGACAAATAAAATAAAAGAGAGCAGAAGCCTTTTAAATTGGCTGGCTTATGTAGTTAATTTGAGTATCAGCCTAGGGAATATTTTAAGATGTCACTGCCTGAGCCTCACTTAGAGTATATACAGTGACATTTCCATGTCACCTAACTGTCTTTTTACTGACTAATCTGGCAACGAAAAGAAGGATGGAATCTTTAGGTTGGCTCATAGCTTATGACTTTCTGAGAAAAAAGAGCACATGATACTCCAGAGGGGAGGCAGGTCACGGGATCATAAATTTAGAACTGTAAGGGAACATAGAGGTTATCTAGTCCAACAGTCTCATCTTACATATGAGAAAACTAAGGCCTAGAAAGCACATGAATTTACTCACTCTGGTGTAATCTTGTGGAGGAAATATTGCTGTAATAAAACAAGCTACTCCTTGACTACCTAATCCTAGAGTGAATAAACATTGTGCCAACACATTCAATTGTCCTAGTGTGCAATTGTCCCAATGCATTCAAAAGCCACTGTTCTTAGGTTGACCAAAAGAATACAGAATTCTTTAATTTTTCCCCCTGGGCAATTAATCTCCTTTGATCCCTTGTTGTGGGATGTAGGTAACCGTGGGCCCTTAAAGGCTGTGTTAGCAAAGTACAGACTGGAAATGCTCTGAGTATATGCCCATTAACAGACTGCATATTTTCAATGATGGAGAGAATATCTACATTGATTAAATTATAGATCTTGAAGTAAGTAATCTTCACTAGAGGGAAACTCTAGCTGGTTAAATCCACCTTTGATGATAAGAACTGGTTGGCTAGTAAAACTGAAAATAATCAGAGGACCTGAATTTAAATCCTGTCTCAGTCTCTTTCTGCCGTGTGAATTTGGGCCAGTTCTTTAACCTCTCTGGGCCTCAGTTTCCTCATTTGTAAAATGAAGGTGTTGGACTAGATGTCTCTAAGGGTCCTTTAACTCTAAGTCTATCTATCTATCTATCTATCTATCTATCTATCTATCTATCTATCTATCTATCATCTATATTTTTTTTAACAAAGCTTCAGTAAACTAATAGTTCCTGCTCTGAGAGAATTCTTTTCCTATCAAATGAATCATTTAGAGACTGAGAGACTCAGGGCATATGGCAGTTTGACAAGGCATTGACCCTTAGACATGGTGCTCAGCCACTCTTTCTCTGATAACACCACCTCATGCCTCATATAAGCAATTTCCTAGGCAGTTACTTCTCCAACCTCTGCTCAGCACAGCACTGACCTCCCATGCAAGAACGGTTGAGAAAACTGTGGCTAAAAATAAAACTAAATGGCTTCAGCTTGAGCATTAACTCTGCCTTGAGTCACCATCAAATTCAAAGCCATACAGTACAGGCTTGCCAGAGTAGAACCTGATTAAAAGGAAAAAAAGGTCTAGTTCTGACATAACTGTCTCTTTGAGAGAACAAAAAAGAAGAGACTAGAATTATCCATTCAAGTTTCATTGTGATTTGTTGCAGTGAGATTTTAAAACTAGAATGCTAGAGCACACTTATGTCCTAGTTATTCACAAGTGAGCAAGAATCTCCTTGGCAGATTTCTCAAAGAAATTTCCCCCAAATAAGACTGGACAAATAGCTAAAGATGGAAATGCTACTAGACACAGCTCATGCTTTCATTTCATTTCTGGATCTTGTTAGCATTTACCAGGTACATCTAATTATTAACCTTCCTGGAAATTTTGCACTTTGAAATACATTTTTCATAAGGTTTGCCCAGTCAGCCAATTTAAAAAGAAAAAATGGTCATGCAAATAGATTTTCCACAATGCATTCAAAAGCCACCATCCTCAGGTTGACCAAACTTTGATACCCATGCCTAGTGAAGCTTTTAAATTACTTATTCATCTATCTATTCATTCATTCAACCAATTTTGTGAGCCAGCGTATTTGAGCTATATACTAAATTGCCATTAGTTTGGGAGTCAGGGGATCTAGTTCTGCCACTAATTATCTCTGTGAACTTGGCAAAGTCACCTAACCTCATTAGGCCTCAGTTTCCTCATTTGTAGAATGAGGTAGTTGGATTAGAGATGGTCTTTATGTGTACATATGCAATAAAGCACAATGAACCCAGTTCTGCCATTAATTAGGGAACAAGTGATTGATTTTGAGGTGGAGGGATTAGTTTATATAAGCATTTTCAATTCAACTTGATTGAATTGAAAATTGATTTGAGGTGAGGGGATTAGGTCATATAGACCTTTTCATTCCTTCTTTGGATTTAACAAGAGGCAGTGTGGTTTAAAAGAATTAGAATGAGCAGATCTTGGTTTAAATCCTGGCCCTTCTACTTACAACCCCTATGAGTTTGAGCCTTCCCTCTTCTTGGCCTCATTTGCCTCCTCTATAAAATGAAGAGTTTGGTCTTATGAACTAGGTGACCCTGAGGGACCTTCCAGTTCCAAATCCTATGACTGATTATTTGTTCCAGAACACTAAATTTCATTTCCAGGGTTCGAAAGAGTAAATGAAGAAACATTTACACAACAAGGAAATTAATCCTGATTGCCCAGCAGGTGGGTGCAAACCCAGAGAGAAGTATGGCAGGGCTATGTATAAATCCTTTCTTCAGTGTAGCTACCGCATGTCACTCCCTTTTGGAATCACACTAGCAAATGTTAACTAGACTCCATTTAGCAAGAAACTAGTGTGCAATATCATAGTAAAACTGGCTGATAATATCTCATTTGTAACCCTGCTAAATGATTATTATTGCATGAACGAGATGAAATTGGTGGTCTCTATGGAGTCATATTTTATAGTTGCAAAAACTGAAAGCATTTTGTTTCCTCTCACTATCCGTGTGCCACTTACAGATTTCCTATTTTTGTTTAATAAATGTTTGAGAATATATTAGAGAAGTGGTCAGGTAAGAAGGGATAGTAAACAAAAATGAAAGAAAGGAGGGATGAAAGAGGAAAAGGATGACATGGAAGGGATATAGCAATATCAGGCATGTCCTACGTATCCAGGGGATAGTGCTCAAGATAGGGCAACTTCCTAGGGAAATTCCAAAGGAATGAATGATCCTGTCCCCTGAAGTTTGTTTCTGTGCTTCTCATATGATTTTATTCCAAGCCTGCCTCTCTCTTCCTGTAGCTGTCTCATAGACAGATCTTCTTTCAATATCATTTGGGCCTGGCAGTGTTCAGAAGTATAAATACTGTCATTCTATGCCTGGGAACAGAACTTTTAAGAGAAAGTAAGAGATAAAATAAATAAAGTAAAGACACTCCCTAGGCATTTCCAAGGTATCTGTAAAATGAATTAATAAGTTCTTGTTGTTTCTAATCACGAGCATAGCAGTAACTTGCTCTTTTGTGAAAAAAAAAAGACTGGTTCTAGGGAGGAGTCTTAGAGAAAAGATTAAGACTTAATTTGGTTTCTCAGTATTACTGGCCAATTTTTATTCTCCTAGGTATAAGCTTTCTATCTGAGTGAAAAACAATTCCTGAATATGGTACCGAGACACCTAAAAAGTTATCCATGATGATGAGTACAGAGAGAAGGAAGGACCAACATGTCACCCTAAGTAACCCATACCAAGGAAAGCTACTGACATAGAATAGGATGCACTGTGCAACAACCAAGAGAAGCTATTGAAAATTAAGCAATTAGTAGAAAGTAATAAAATCCTTCCAGTCAAACATGGTTGATCTTCAGAGACTTTCTGAGGCTTGCTGTTCAGCAGTTCTGGGAAAGGACTCCCACATGGGAAGAGCAGACAGATAACCCTGTGGCATAATTTCAGATGGCTGAAAATGTCTTGCTGATCCAAGAAGTCACTCTTCTAGTGGATGTTTGAAATTCTGCCATGGGAGCTTTTTCACCCTGTAGCTTCAGTATGTATTTGCCTAACAGAAATATAAGGAGTAATTTTAATGTTCAGGGCAGGCAGCATAAAACGGTGCCCTCAAATTATATATATGTATATGAAATATTAAAGACAAACCAATTTGAGAAGGGGAACTAGTCACTATAAGGGTTCCCAGATGGGTATTATTTATCTAGTAACTCTTTATTTTAAATAACTATTCTAGAGCACTAGCTGCTACATTCAGTTGTTTCTTAAGGAGTGTATTTGTTAAATTTTTTGCACCATCTAAATTTAGGGCAAAGTCATGATTGCTCTGTCCTAGTCATGGCTCTGCAGCCTATTACAGTACAATAGCCCAGGAAGACTATACGACATCTGACAGGGTTTTATGTAGGTACTTAAGAAATGCTTGTTGAATTTAATTGCATTAAATCAGACCTTTCCACTTCAGAGTGAAGACTTTCAAATTCTTTCTTGGGAGCAGGTTTTGACAAGTGGAAAGGAGGTGTCGCTGTGGCAGAAAGGGAGAACGAAGTCAAGAAGCGTGATTCTGCCCACTTCTAGATATTTCTTGGAACTATCCCATTCTTTCAATTTGGGTGAGAAATGGAGATCTCTCTGATCCATGAATCACTTCAGGCAAGGCTCTAAGCTTCTCTGAGCCTCATTTTCCTCTTCTGTAAAAAATGAAGATGATCTCTGGGAATTCTCCTAGCTCTAAAATTCCATCATCAAATAGGCTGTGATGCTTAAACACTCCAATCATCAGGCTACCCATAGACCCCATTACACCAGGACTTCCGGTAAAAATAAGGATGATTTTTTTTTCTGGTTAAATTCTGTAAAAATTCCCATTGCTTTCTCTCTTGGTCAGCCTTGGTAAGCATGGCTCTGTCTAGATTTTTTGATAGAGTCTCAAAGTCTTCTTTGGCTTCTTATATTCAGAAGTGAGATTGGAGGTAAATATTGGTTCTGAAGTCTTTGGTGTGAACATCAAAAATATAAAATGTTAGTGAAACAGACTCCGTGTAGGCTGATTTAGTGGGATAAATCAGGACAGAATAAGCTTCCTGAAAAATTGTGAATCTGTGTAAGACACATATGGATAGGATAGTAGTTCAAGGCAAAAATTTGACTGATAAATTTGTATTGGATTTGTGTATATTGTTAAAGGCATCTGTTAAAGTTGCCAAACTGTAACTGAATTGTCTGATACAGAGTCTGGAGAAATTTCCCTACACCTTCACATTCACTGGAGGTGAAGACATAAAGATGCATGATGCCTTTTATTTTGTTTTCAACATCATCAACAGCTGTCCTGACTGTAATATTGGCTCAGTGCATTTTTCCTTTAGAGTATGGGACTTGAGGAAGAAAAGACTATTCGGCTGGCTAATGTGAAATCTCACAGACTGGAGGAAGACCTTGCTTTGAAGTAAATTCTTGCTCAGGTCATGCACTCCCTCTAGGGGCACATGGGAGCCCCAAGATGAAGTGGCATCCTCACTCCTGTGGGCTGTTGGAACGGTATCTCAAATAATCTCATGCGATGGTGCAGCAGCCTGGGCAACACCTAGAACACTGCTGCTTCTTCTTTTTGGGGTGAAAAATGGCGAGTATTGCTTCATCAAAGACTGTTTTAAGGCCTTTCTGTGTTAGGGCTGAGCATTCCAAGTAGCACTGTGCTCCAATCTGAAATAGAAAGGAGAAAAAAAAAGACATGAAATCCCACCAAAGGTCAGCTTATGGATAGAGTTGGGTTTTGTAACCACTGCCTTTGGATAACATTCTTTTGCTCTCTGTCCAAGCTATTGGTTCACATGGAAGGGTCTGGGGATAAATTGGTTTGGTTTTTGGTTTTTGTTCTTTGGAGTTTTGAAGGCTTTTTTTTTTTGGCCAAAAATGACCCCTTTTGTTTGTTACTTTCTTAGCCGGAAGCATTATAGGAATTGGACATGTCTCCTACATATTATTTTAAGTATATAAAAAATTAAGATGCCAAATGAGCAACAATGATATAACCAGGGTCACATAAATGATAATAATAAAAATAATAATTATAATAGATAATATATAGCCTACATATACATATACATAAGAAATATTATAGAACACAGAGCATTGCACTGATTGCTGTTCAATTATGTCTGGCTTTTTACCCCATGGACTATAGTGTCCATGGGGTTTTCTTGGCAAAGATACTGGAATGGTTTGCCATTTCCTTCTCCAGTAGATTAAGGCAAACAGAGGTTAAGTGACTTGCCCAGGGTCGCAAAGCCAAGTGTCTGAGGCCTGATTTGAACTCAGGTCTTTCTGACTCTAGCCAGGCCTAGCACTCTATTCACTGAGTCATCTAGCTACCTCTAATATAGCATTAAAGAGGTCTAAAAAAGTGTGATGTGAGGTGTGAGTGGCAAAGTCATTACCAATGAGGGGATTTATGGAAGACTTCATGAAGGGGAGTGGCATTTTTGCTGGGTTTTAAAGGGTGGGTAATATTCAACACATGAAGAGGAGGGAGGCCATTGGCGATCTGGGGAATAAGGTGAAGGCTTATAGGAAGGAGAGTACAATGCTTCCCTGAGTGGCAGAGAGGAACTTGGTTTAACTGGAGCATAGAGTGTCTGGAGAAAAGTATTAATAAGGTATTAGGAGGTAGGATGGTACCAGATTGTGGAAGGCCTTGAATACCAGGAAAAGAAATTTTTATTTTACTCAGTAAGTATAAAGGAGCCACAAATAATTCCTGACCATATTAATGGCATGACTAGATCTATGTAAAAGAAGATTAATTTGGCAATGATGTAAAGTTTGGATTATAAAAGGGGAGTAAGGGTGGGAAGACCCACCGGAAAACTATTTCAATACTACAAGCAGTGGGAATGAGGGCCTGTGCTAGGGTAATAGCAACAGGAATAGAGAGAGAGGTAGGGGCATAGATTGGAGGCAGCCAGGTGGCTCAGTGGATGCAGCACTGGGCCTAGAATCAGGAAGATGAGTCTTCTTGAGTTCAAATTGGGCATCAGACATTTACTAGCTATGTGACCCTGGGCGAGTCACTTAATTCTGTCTTAAATCCACTGGAGAAGGAAATGTCAAACTAGTCCAGTATCTTTTCTGAGAAAACCCTGTGGATAGTATGGTCCATGGGGTCATGAAGGTTGGACACAAATGAATCGAATGAACAGCAAACAATAACAACACAGATAAGAGAGATGTGAAATAGAATCAATAGGATTTGGTAACTGGTTGGATAGAGCAAGTGATGGAGAGGAAAGTGTCAATAAAAGTACCAAAACTTTGAGTAGAGGAGATTGGTGAATGGTGGCACTACTGACAGAAATAGTAAGTCACGAAGAAAGGAAGGTATAAGGGGAAAGACAAAAGGTTCATTTTTGTACATGTTGAGTTTAAAGGCCTGGTAGGAGGGCTGCCCTGTAGGTGGAGATGCTACCCTGGGTATCAGAAGAGAGTCAAGAGCTGATGTCTAGATTGGGTAGTCATCTGCAAAGAAGTGGTTGCTGAAGCTATGGGAATAATGAGATGGTTAATACAGAGCATTTGGATATTAAATACATGAATGAAGAAGCATTTAAGTGTCTCCTATATGCCATATACCATACTAGGCACTGGGGATAAAAATATAAAATATAAAAGTACTTGCCTTGGCGAGCTTACATTTTAAGGGGGGATACAGAATGCCAAAATTAGAGCTTTGGGGAATAATCTCATTAAGTGACAGGGAAGACTGTATTGATAAAATTTTCTGTAACTTTTATAGAAGGTACCCTGAATTTAGTAGCTGTGAAAAAATGTTGCTTCATGGTAGAAAAATACCAAAGAAAAGGATATTAGATGTTAAAGTTTAGGGCTATTTTTAAAACAACTTTCATTTTTTCACTGTTTGTCTTTGCAATGGCACAGCTACTTTGTAATTAAAGAACACAGTTGGATACCAGAGAGAGATAAAAGGCAGAGACATAAATTCCCTAATTATGTCATAAAATATGTCATCTCATTTGTTTTTGGATTTTACCCAAGTTTATTTTGTTTGATTTTTATCAAATCTTTAAAGCATGATAATCTAATTAACATTTCAGTCTAATGACTATTTGCCATTTAGCCACTCCCAACAGTCATCTAGGAAAATATCAAAAGAAATTTCTAATTATTTTATAGTTAGTGTGTCTAACTGGTCATAATAAATTCTATCAGCCATTAAAAACTTTCAAGTTGCTATGATTTCAGAAATTATATGGGGTGAGTAAAGTCATTTGAAGACTCTGAGGATTTAGAAATTCATCATTTAGGGAGTTCAGTGCTGTTAAGTCAAGTCAACAAGCATATGAAGCATCTACTATCTACCAAACCCTGTGGATACAAAGAAAGGCAAATAGTTCCTGCTCACAGTCTAATTAGGGAAACAACATACAAACAGTTACGTACAAACAAGATATAGACAGGATAAATTGGAAATGCTCTCAGAGGGATTGTAGAGGACAAAGAAAGTCTTCTTTCAAAAGGTGAGACTTTAATCGAAGCTTTAAGGAAGCCAGGGAAGCTAGGAGGATGAAGATAGGTATGGTGGACAGCCCGTGAAAATACCCAGGATCAAGAGATGGAGAGTCTTGTGAAACATGTAGGAAGGAGGCTAGTCATTGCATCATGGAGTATGTGGAGAAGAGTAATGTATAAGAAGACTGGAAAGCTAGGAAGGAAGGGTTTTAAAATCGAGACAGGGACTCTTATATTGGATTCTAGAAATGACAGAGAGATACCAGAGTTTACTGAATGGCAGTAAGGGATTGAAAACGTGCTTTAGGAAGATCAATTTGACACTTTAGTGGAGGATGGATTGGAGTGAGGAGAGACTTTGGGCAGGGAGATCAACCAGAAGGCTATTGCAGTAATCCAGACTTGAGGGCATTCCCTCTGTCTCTACTCTGAATGGTGACTAGCTGTACCTGGCCTTGGTACAGTCTGGGAAAAGTCCAGGATTTCTGGGCTTACAGTTCAGTTGGAAATGCAAGTGTGTCTAGGTATATGTAGTGTATCATATAGAAAAATGAGGGTGAAATCCCCTGGAATAGAAGCACCTTTTAGTTGAAGAGTTCTTAACCTTTTTGAGCCACGGACACCTTTGGCAGTCTGGTGAAGCCTTTGGATTCTTTCTCAAAGTAACGAATAATATAAAATGCATAGGATAACCAAGGAAACCAATTATGTTAAAAATAAACAAAACATCAAACATACAAAAGTACAATAAACGCAAAAAATATTTTTTAAAAATGCAAAGTTCAAAGACCCTGGGTTAAAAAACTGATGCTAGATGGAAATATTAATGGATTCTTTGTACCATTCATCGAATAGGCTGGACATTAGAAGTACTAGATTTTTGGTCTCGTTTTGCTATTATTGATATGACCTGGGGCAACACTTAGACTCCTTCTTAGTCAAGCTATCATGAAAAAGAAAATAAGAATAGTAATCCTGTTTAAACCCAAAGGTTAAAAGAAAACTAGTCATGGAGTCATAGGATCATAGAGCTGGAAGAGAGCTCAGAGGTCAGTAAGTCCAGCCTCTTCATTGTACACCTGAGGAAACTGAGACCCAGAGAGGATGTAACTTGTCCAAGGTCACATACATAATCAAAAGTAGAAACAGAATTTGAGCCTAGGTTCCCTGCCTCCAAAACCAGCACACATTCTGTTAAACCTCAATACCTTTCATGAGAAGACCCAGGTTCTACACTTAGTTCTTTTTTTTTTTTGTTATTTTAGGCAATGGGGTTAAGTGACTTGCCCAGGGTCACACAGCTAGTAAGTGTTATGTGTCTGAGACTGGATTTGAACTCAGGTCCTCCTGAATCCAGGGCCGGTGCTCTATCTACTGCGCCAGCTAGCTGCCCCCTCTACACTTAGTTCTTCCACTGGCCTTTTGTGTGACCTTGGGTGAGTCACTTTATCTTTCTATTTCTTCTTTTTCTTAGCTATAATGTGGTGGTTGTATTAAAAATTTCTAGACTAGATTATCTCTAGGCCCACTAATCTATAAATGAGCTTCTCTTGAGAATAAATGGTACATACTAGAAAGATCCCAACAGAGAATGAGGGTGAGAGGGAGAGTGAGCTGATGCAGGGGATATGATAGCAATAAAAGTTGGCAAAAGGTAGAGGAAGACTGTTGTTTTTGTCCTTCATTCTCAAAGAGGACCAGTGACATCACAAGGATGATGTCTTGACTTGCAAATGAATTGGATTTAAGTGAGGCAGAGCTGTGCAAAATGATCAGTCCCACTCTCTGCTCCATAGTTACTGGGATGCAGTGCCAAGACATAGATCAGGATGATTGGTGATGGTCCAGGATGCAGTGGGACACTTTGGCCTTTTTAAGCCAAGGTCTTTCCCAGGTCCCAGTTTGCCATAAACATAATACTTGTCTTCATCCCAACTTAAGGATTCCCCAACCACTTAATCTTTTGCAGAGAACCTATATTTGTCCCTTGTGCAGTGAATGCTCACCACAGACCTTTTCCTTCAAAATGGAAAGAGCTAGTATAGAGGGAGACATTGAAGAACAAAGAGAGAAGGCAGAGTGATGTGTTTGACAGTGCAAAGATTTGGAGAAAGGTAGAGGAAACCAATGGCAAAGACATTTTCTTCCTTCCTTCCTTCCTTCCTTCCTTCTTTCCTTCCTTCTTTCCTTCCTTCCTTCCTTCCTTCCTTCCTTCCTTCCTTCCTTCCTTCCCTCCTCCTCTCTCCTTATTTCCTTCCCTCCCTCCTTCTCTCCTTATTTCCTTCCCTCCCTCCCTCCCTCCCTCCCTCCCTTCCTTCCTTCCTTCCTTCCTTCCTTCCTTCCTCCCTTCCTCCCTCCTTCCTTCCTTCCTTCATTTCCTCCCTCCCTCCTGCCCTCCTTTCCTCCCTCCCTCCTTCCCTCCCTCCTTCCTCCCTCCCTCCTTCCTTCCTTCCTTCCTTCCTTCCTTCCTTCCTTCCTTCCTTCCTTCCTTCCTTCCTTCCCTCCCTCCTTCTCTCCTTATTTCCTTCCCTCCCTCCTTCTCTCCTTCTTTCCTTCCCTCCCTCCCTCCCTCCCTTCCTTCCTTCCTTCCTCCCTCCCTTCCTCCCTTCCCTCCTTCTTTCCCTCCTTCCTTCCTTCCTTCCTTCCTTCCTTCCTTCCCTTCCTTCCTTCCTTCCTTCCTTCCTTCCTTCATTTCCTCCCTCCCTCCTGCCCTCCTTCCTTCCCTCCTTCCTTCCCTCCTTCCTTCCTTCCTTCCTTCCTTCCTTCCTTCCTTCCTTCCTTTCTTCCTTCCTTCCTTCCATCAGAAAGAAAAGAGGAAAGGATGGGTGAAGACAGAAGGGTTTGGAGTTATGGAGGAAGGAAGCTGAGAGAATTCACTTGAGTTGGTTTTGATCCCAGTGAGTAAGAAGCAAGGCTATCTGCTTGGAAGGTGGGGGCATCAGGGCAGAGGGCCGTGTGTGAAGTTTAAAGAAAGTGGAAAAGGTTCAGATTGATACTTGTGTTGAAAGCAGCAATCAATGACGAATAAAAAAATCAGTGAGCAGCAATATAAGTTTAATACAGATCCGACCACTTATGTTTCATGAATTTCTGCAGTCTTGGAGCAGAGCTATCATAGAGCTGACAGTTTTGTGAAATGTCAATGGGGAAGTATGATTTGATTTACAGAAAACTTTTCAGGAGCACATTCACTGTATAAAATGAAGTTTGTCCTCAATATACGAATTTTGGTATCCATTTTAGACTGATATTTGCAGCAACAGGGAGACACAGCAGGCATGAGCAGAATTTAGAACTTAGCAAATATTTCCCCCAAAGTTTTCATAATGAAATAACTGTGGCTGCCAAGAAAGGACATTTAAAAAATAAATGCAGCTGTGAATATGTTGTAAGTCCCAGGGAAAAAGTTCATATTCCTTCTGTGGTTATTTTTTGTCTGAGTTACTCTTTTAAAAATTCTTGACAGCACAGATTTTCCAAGGGGATCAGGAACCTTAGACACCTTCTAGTACAACTACTTCATTATACAGATGAGGAAACTGAGGCCTGGGGAATAGTGGAATCATGGATTTAGAGACAGAAAGGACTTTCAAGGTCACCTAGTCCAACTTTATTCTTTTACAGATGAGGAAGCTGAGGCCTAGAGCGGTTTTAAGTGACTTGCCCAAGGTCACACAGGTGACAGAACTGGGATTTGAACTGAGGCCCTCTGATTCCAAATCCAGCATTATTTCTAATGCCCTACGTCTCCTCCCACATTAAGTGACTTGCTCTTTGTCATATAAATAGTGATAGAACTGGAATTTGAATCTAGATCCTACTACTTCAGATCCACGACTTCATTCCACTGTATCAATTATTGTCAAGTTTTTAAAGTATTAAGCACACATTAACTTGCTAGATGCGAGTCTAACGCTTCTCCTGAGACAACCACAAAATGCCTCTAGAGGCTAATTTAAATGTTTCACCTATAACGTGGAGTGAGATTTACAAATAAACAGACTGGATGACTGATTTTATTATCGTAAAATGCAGCAAACAGCAATCATGGAGGCTGTTAAATCAAACAGTAAGAACCTCAGATGTTTTAATTAACCAAATTTCCTTCTTATTAGGGTACAGACAATACTGCTTGACAATGCATTAATCAAATGAACCATTCCCACAAGGCTACAGAAGAGAAGTTAAATCCTCTCACATCTGTTTCCTTTCCACTCACCTAGCTCAAGCCCTCATCACCCCTTGCTAGACTACTACAGCAGCCTTCTAAATGGCCTCTCTGCATCCAGCTTCTTCTCATCCTCTGCATAGTCATCAAATCAATATTTCAATCACATATGTTGGATCATGTCACTCCAGAAATTTCGGTGGCTCTCTATCACCCCTAGGATAAATAATGAACTCCTTTGGCTTTTAAAACCTTTCATTATCTAGCTCCAATCTGTCTTTTTTTTTTAAGGCAATTGGGGTTAAGTGACTTGTCCAGGGTCACATAGCTAGTGTCAAGTGTTTGGCCTGAGGCCGGATTTGAACTCAAGTCCTCCTGACTTCAGGGCCAGTGCTCTATCTTCCGCACCACCCAAGTGCCCCGCTCAATCTGTCCTTTAAAACTGATTTTACTTCACTGCCTTTCATATTCTCCCGATCCTAGCCAAACTGGTCTACTTGTTATTCTGTTCAGAAAATTCCACTGTGTCCTTTGAGCTGTTACTCAGAATGTTGCCCCTCTTTCCCTCTGCACTCTTCTCCCCTTGCAAATGGAGAAATTTTGAATGCTGCGGATAAGTTCACTTACCTTGGTAGTGTACTTTCTGGGGAATGCACATATTGATAATGAGATTGATGCACACATTGCTAGAGCTAGCTCAGTGTTTGGCAGACTCCGAAGGAAAGTATGGGAGAGAAGAGGTATATTAGACTGACTGCCTAACTGAAGGTTTACAGAGCTGTTGTGCTGACCTGGACAGTATCCCAGTACCATGCCAGGAAACTGACTCGCTTCCATTTGAATTGTCTTAGGAAGATTCTGAAGATCACCTGGCAGGATAAGATCCCAGACACTGAGGTCCTTTCTCCAACTAAACTGCCAAGCATGCAGACTCTACTTCAGAGAGCACAACTCCAATGGGCTGGCACCGTTATTCAAATGTAAAATATACACTTGCCAAAACGTACATTGTGTGGAGAACTCACACAGGGCAAGCCTTCACATGGTGGTCAGAAGTGACACAAGGACACTCCAGATCTCTCTTAAGAAGTTTGGAATTGATTGTGGGACTTGGGAGATACTGGCACAGGACTGCCCAGCATGGCGCGCTCCCATCAGAGAAAGTGCTGTGCTCCATGAGCAAAGCAGAATCGTGAAGTAGCTCAAAAGAAACTCGAGAGGCACAAATTTAGAGAATCCACCCCAAATGTCCCCATGGACTATTTGTGCCTGACCTGTGGTAGAACATTCTGAGCTCATGTTGGTCTGATCAGCCACAGTCAGACACAGTGTAACTTGACTGTAGCACAGTGACGTCATTTTTGTCCTCTTCAAGAATGAGGGACGACAAACCAATCAACCTTGGAATACTTTCCCTTATCACTTCCAGCTCTTTGAATTCTCACCTATTCAAGGATCAGCTCAAATGATATTTCCCACAATTTTTTTTCCTGATCCCTTCTCCTTTCCCCAATTGTTAGTGCTTTCCCACCTCTAAATTACTTTGTATAGTTAGCCTTTCCATAGGGAATACATTAGGGGCACAGTACCTCCATAATCTGGAAAATCCACCTAAAAGTTTTTGGCTCTCCCTTTGTACCAGAGAAGAAGTCTAAACTTCTTCTTTTTCTTTTATGGGGTGTTTACAGTACTTTATTGTAAAATGTGGGGTTGATATTATGCAATATTTGATTATCTGAGTTTCTAAATTTTTTCTGTCGTCTTTTAGCCTTTGTGTGTTATCTGCGGCTTTTGCAAAACTCCCTCAAAATTCCCATTTGATTTCTTATGCCGACCTGTGATATATCTAAACCATGATGTGGAAGGGATAACTATTTCCTTACTTACATATTTACTTATTTGCCCTAGTAGAATGTAAGCTTTATGAGGGCAAGGGCTATTTCAGTTTTGTCTTTGTATCCTCAGTGCCCAGCACTAAATAAATGCTTGTTGAATTGATTTGAAATGAATGCTACCAAAAGCATGGCAGTTTCTCCCCTCTTGCCAGTTCCAAAGCACTCGTATATAACATTCCAAATTGTTGTCTTAGAATAAATTTGAAGATTTCACTCAAGTTTTACCATACCGCCTTGGCAAGCTTCACTCCGTGCTCATAAGTGAGGGGTTTCTCTTTCATGTAGAACAACCGAGCCAACGTTTTGGGGTCATCACGAAGATCAATCTAGCAAAAAGAGCACACATGGCAAACTCAGTTTCCCCCAATTATAGTAGAAGTTTTCCATTGTGAAGCAGTAAACCTACAAACATACTGCAAGAATTTTTTATCTCAGAAATGAACAACCACATTCACGGGTTAGGACCATAAAGTAAGAAGGCTGATTTTTAAACAACATACACAAAGAACGTAACACAAATGAATGCTGTCCTTCCAAAATGTCACCTGAGGAGTCAATGTGTTAATGCCTATCATCCTGTCATTTGACCAAATATTCTTGGAATTGCCTCCAGAGCTACTTTATGAGCCGTACAAGAGTTTCATCATCTTATAATTACATATTATTTTTCACCAAATATTATCTAAATTCATATTAATACAGCTTCACTATACTTACTTCCCAATCTCTTTTGGCTATTTCTAAAAATCAAATATACCCTTAGAGGATGAATATTTGCCACCACTGAGCACGCTCAAAAGAAGACAATTCTAAAAGTGTTCTCAATGAACAGTGGAATAAGTGTATGGTGTCCTTAGGTGACTACTTTAATGTGGATAACATTCTTTTGGATGGATAAATTTAGACATTCATGTTAAATAATGCCATATCACATTATAACTATATATCACATACGTTTGTATGTGTGGGAGTGACAGGGAATATTCTGAGTTTTTGTGGGCTTTTTACCTGAAGCAAAAAGCAATAATCATTAATTCCAAATCTGATTATACTTGCATTATTCATCTCTAACCAAGTGTGTATTTCCTGCCTTGATGAGCAGCATCAGTGCCTCTCAGTAAGCAGTACTGACATTAAATTACGTAGAGTATTCGAATTTCATGTCTATTATTTTTGTAGTGAGCACCCAGTATCAAGCAATACTGCCATGTTTGTATACTTTTCATAAAAACAGAATTATAACCCCAATTTATAAATGGGATATTTCTTCTTTCTTGCTTGTTTTATACAAATATATACAATTTACAATATTCAAATATATGCATCTTATTTTTTTAGAAAACATCTCTCTACCCCTTTGTAGATTTCTTTCCCTCCCCAGTTTCCTTTGTAAAGCCAAAAAGGAAAATAAAATAATATTGAAGAGAACCTATGCCTATAATCCTAACAGTATCAGTATCATTCAGTGTTCATGCAATTTTCTATCTGCAGACATAGTCACTTGAATAAAAAGGGGCAAAATCCAGGGAAATATGTAAAGACAAATGCCATCTTTAAATTCTTCTTGTGTGGGCATGAGGGCAACTATCTGAAAATCATTCATTCAAAAAATATTTATTGAGGACCCTATAATGAGCAAAGTACTATGTTAGTCATTGTGGAGACTAGAAAGCTAAAGAAGACATGATCCCTTAAAAAACACAACAACAACAAACAACTGTATATAAACGGAGTACATAGTTTCATATAAAATCCTCATTTCTTTTTTAAATACCGAGATGTTCATATTTGTTGATAATTATTAAAATTATCTTAAGAAATAAAAAAAATTTATAGGATCATAGATTTGGAGCTGTAAAGGACCTTACAGGTCATTTAGTCTAACCTCTTCATTTTATAGATGAGAAACAAGAGAGGATTTGAACCTATGTTCTCTCACTGCAAATGCAGCACTTTTCCTAATGCCTTTTCTTTAAGGATCCAATGATCAAATTATAGGGATCGTGGAAGTATTCAGAACAAGATAACATTTGAGTGGGGTCTTATAGGAGCTTCCTGAGATGTGTATAGATAGGTAGCATTGGGGGAGTAGGGCACCCTAGGGGGAAGGAAATATCCACGAAGACACAGAGGCAGGAAAACATGGAGTGGATTTAAGGAACAGCAAGAAATCCACTTTGGTGGAAGAGGAGGGGAAGAAAATAGAAGAAATAGAAGATGAGGGTGGAAAGGGAGGTTAAACTTAGACCATGAAGAATTTCAGATTCTATGTTAAGGAGCCTAGACTTAAATCAGTAGGCAGCGGGGAACCATTTAAGATTTTTAAGTAGTGAGGGACATGGTTAACACTATTGCTTATTTATAAAATATTTCTTATATTTGAAAAACTTGGTTAGTTTATAAAGAACTTAAAAGAATTCTGTAACTACCATTTTGTTCATGCAATACCAATAAAATAGTCCAGTTTTATCTTCTTTTCCAAGATGACAGTGAGGAGAGGTATTCTTAAATGGAAATAGAGAACATCTGTACCTAGATTCATGTATGTGAAGACCATTATTAAGTTAGCTCTTCACCTCTCTTTTGTGTGGACCAAATGATTGTGGCTAAGTTATATGAAAGATCCTGAAGCATTTGCAAAAGAAATGTTTCTATAATATACTTATTAGATTCATAAGATTAGCTTTCAAAGATTTCAAAAAAATCCTCTGTCTTAACACCCACCTACCCACCCATACCCACATCCACCCACATCTGCATCTTAGGTTTTAACCTGTGTTCCTATGAGGACGAAAGGGACATGCAGCATACAGCCTTTCAGTTCAGGTACCCATTCTTCTTTTCTTAACACCCACCTACCCAGCCATACCCATATCCACCCACATCTGCATCTTAGGCTTTAACCTGTGTTCCTATGAGGACGAAAGGGACATGTGGCATACAGCCTTTCAGTTCAGGTACCCATTCTTCCTGGACGTTGTGATAAGAGGCTGGGTTTACAACAGAAAAACAGATCAGAAACACATCGGTATTGGGGTAGGAGAGTGGTCTCAGTTGGTTATAGTCCTCCTGTGGGAAAAACAAAAGGAAGGGTTGAGTGCTTTGCTGGAAAGTACTCACTTAAGAGCAGATAGAATGTAAATACAGGTAATTGCATTATTGTATTAGAACTTTTAGTCAAATATTGTTCTAAATAATGAAGCCATTTTGAGTCAGACTTGATGGCATCTGAGAAACCTACTAGTTGCAAAGTCCTAGGATTCTGCTATGAGCTAGACGACATTTTTTTGTTTGTTTTACAGAGGTTTTTGCTGTATAAGTCAAATCCCATTATTATGAACTTCAAGGAATTGTCCAAATTCTCATGAGGCCATGTGGTACAGCAGAAAGAACACTAGATTTAAAGTCAAAGACTTGGATTTGTATTTTAGCCCTGTTACTTGTTTGGTCTTAGGGGAGTTATAAAATTAGGATGTTTGATTAGATGACCTCTAAAGTCCCTTTCAGCTCAAAATCTATGATTCTGACATACAGGACATTTGAGTATTGGACAATGCTTGAATTAGTGGCCATCCACTGTGGGGTGGGGATAGGGGAAACTGGTTTTTTTTATACAGAGATATTTGTCGTAATGGGATTTGATTTTTGGATATGAGCTTATTAGAATAAAAAATGAAGGATCCATGATGAATTCTTCTCTAAAATGTTCACATTTACACAATAGCGTTTGTGAGAAATTGGTACTATAACTTGCAGTTAGTTTCTAATGTCTATAATCAGGTTACAGGTCACACTGCAGATGGAACGGGCTAAGTATCAGATGATTTATACTTTACAAGACGACTTTTCAGAACAAAATCTGTTCAGGTTCAGAAGGTCTCTGATGAACTAGAGTTTAAGAGACAGTAGTGAGTGAACTGTAACACTGGATCACCTCAGAGTTAGCTCTGTAAAACTAGGGTCAGGAAACTTCCATTAGGCATGGTCAAAAGGTTTTATGTAAAGTGGTTTAGTATACTTGGGGGCAAAAGATGCTGCTTATTTTTAAGTGTTTCCATGGCGGTTAACACCATGAAATTCAGAAAAGCCTTTATGACTAGATTAGAGAACTATAGCTGGAAGGGATGCTTAGGCCAACTCCCTCAATTTGTGGAGAAGGTTGCTGAGGTCTAGAGAGGTGCCATGTTGGGACAACTCTGATAGAATGTGAAAAGCACTAAATCTGGTGTCAAGAGCTTGAGTTTTGAGTTAGACTCGATTGGTGACTTTGGTCAAGTCACTTAACTTCATGGTCAAAATGGGTCTGATAAACTGCCAAGGCTAGAGTTAGGAAGCCTCATCTTCCTGACTTCAAAGCTGGCCTCAGACACATACTAGCTGTGTAACCTTGGTCACTTTGTTTGCCTCAGTTCCTCCTGTAAAATGAGCTGGAGAATGAAATGGCAAACCACTTCAGTGTCTTTGTCAAAAAACAAAAAGCAGAACAAAAAAACCCCCAAAACGGGGTCGTGGAGACTTGGACACAACTGAACAATAACAACAATTTGTGTCCATCAGGCTTTTCTTTTGTGGTGGAGAAAACAAATAGCTGTCCCATATCTGATGCATACTGCTTTGTACATGAATACAAAGGAATCCTACTGATTTTTATGAGAGATGATCTAGACATAAGTCTTGCTTAAGGAATTTTCCCTGGAACTCTGACATAAGGACAATGAACCAGAGAATTTGAGAAAAGTCACCAAGATGAAGAAAGTCTGCTTGAACTGTGACCCAGAGCTGTTTTTTTCTTAGATGGGGTGATAGTGGTGGTGGTGGTAACTTTGAGTTTCAGGTGAAACAAGATTCTACTTCAGCAATTCTTAGCTCCAAGATCACTTTAATTACTTTAACTTCTGTCCCGAAATTTTCTAATCAAAATAAATCAATTTACCCAAAAATAAATCCAAAATCCATTTTGATTTAAACAATAAAGATTATATTCTAGGTAATACTTTTACTTGAGGACCAGGAGCTGGGAGTTAGGGTGTAACAAAGCCAGTGAAACAATCATAGTTTGTTGATCAGGGAAAAGTTGGGAATCCTTGCTCGAGGGTTAGATCAATGGGTTTTCTGGGATGGAGGTGGGAGTTGCATTGAACATTCAATAGATTGTAGGTACACAATAGAACAAACATCAAATCTTTAGGCTGTGTATGAAATAATAATAGTGAACAGTCCCATTGCTCAATATGGAAAATCCCAATATTCGGTGGTCCTTTCTGTTTGTGCTCATGACATGGTACAGGCTGGGAATGTTTTTTTTTTTTTAGTGCTGTTTAGAATGACTGAAGCATAGTCATAATAGAGCTAACGAGATGACTTTTGGTTATTTGCATGTGAATTATTCCCAAACACAGAGAGACTTCCCCCTACCTCTCTGTAATGTTCATCGGCTGACATGTGCCAGGAGAATGAAAACTATTTTCAATATTAGCTCGGGGCAAAACAAGCGAACCAGAAGAAAATGAAGAAGACAAGTTATATAGCTGCTTTAAAGTTTGCAAAGTGCTTTACATATGTTTTTTCATTTAAGCTTCACAACAACTTGGTGAGATAGGCACTTCTTTTTGGTTCTGGACCTTTGATTTCTTGGTGCAGGAATGCTTGGTAAGGAAGCTATCTACCAATGCTGACTGACAACTACCCTGCAATCTTGTAATTACTTAGACAGTTATGTAGTGACAACGAGAGATTCAGAGATTCTCCCAGGGTTACACAGACAGTATATGTCAAAGGGGGGACTAGAAACCAAGGTGGGACAGATAGTATCATGCCTATTTTACAGAAGAGGACATTGAGGCTCAGAAAAGCGGTGTTAAATGACTTTCCCACATTTCTACAGTATCCCAGGAAGGTTTTGAATCCCTAGCTTCCTGCTCCCAAGACAAGTATTCCAGCCCTTGTGCCAGATAGAAAGCACATTGCCGAGTAGAATCCAGTGGTACATTCTTGAGTCAAATAAATACGTTTTTGGGATTATCTGTTGTTTCAGATGATCTACCGAGCTTTCATGAGAACGGAAAGTTTTGGCCACATTTGGCAGCACAGCTGGATCTGAATTCATTTTGCTAGATAAGGATGGTTGCCCTGCATTCCTTCCTCTACGTGGCACCTCTGTCCATACACCAGCTGAACCTTCTGTAGCCTTGAACTTTTTTTTGGAGTCCTACCCTCTCAGCCTCCCTCTAAGACAAGCTTTCCCAATCTGGGGTTCAAGGACTTTCAACAGGTCTGTGGATAGATGTCAGGGAGCACTTGATCTTGGATGGGGAAAAATTGCATCATTATTATTACTAACCTCCAACTGAAATAGGACATTTCCTTGAATTATTTAAAAAATGTGATTCTGAAAAGACATCCATATATTTTACCAGGCTGCCAGAGGGGGTCCATGACACACAAAAAGGTTAAGAACCCCTACTCTAAGGGAATAGCTGCAAAGATAAGGTGAGTCAAATACCAAGTCTATACTATAAGCAAGTTAATGAAATAAGTCTCTAAATGATTTGAGACCTAATATTTTGGGGTGGGGAGACGGGGAATGGTACTATGATGATTTCCTTTATAATTACAGAATTATACTCTTTCAGCTCATGATGAAAATTCAATAAGGTTGTTGATTGGACTGCCTAGCTGGAAGAGATAGTGTCAATTGTGATCTAACTGGTTTCCCAGGGCCACAGACTGTCAGGCTGCAATTAGAGTTAGCATGGTATTAATGTTAAATTTCTCTTGAAAATACAAGTAATCCACAGTCTTAATATAGCATGATAATTTCACTTGAAACTAAACAGGAGAAAACTTATTAGACAGACCCATTTGAGTGGTATTTTTTGGCATGGAGTTGGTAAGGATGATCACAAGATGGCAGTAGATACTGTATAATGTTAATTTCAAAACTGAAAAGGAACTGTGGGAATTATGTGCTGTAGACTCAAAGAAGTGGAAGCTTTCAGTGGAGATCCAATCATGGTGAAACAGGATAGCAGAGCTTTTGAGAAGTTTATGCTTATTTGGTTTTTCATCTAACAGTTTGTAAAAAGATTCCTGATCTAAGCCGTGCTTCATGTTGTTAATGACATACAAAATACATGGGTTCTTAGCACACTTTAGGCAGTAGGGAACATGGTGAAGGAGGAAAAGTTTCTTCTCCTTTCCAACTTCTTGTCAAGACACTCAATGACCTCAGGGTATCTTCCTCCACCCCACCCCCCAAATACCAGTATTGATGCTCTGATGTGAATCTTTCTCCCTTTGACATTCACCTGCCCTGGTCAATACAACAGGTTTTAGGAGAGCCTTTTTCTGAAGACTATTCTGGACACAGTAGGGATGGCGGGTGGTAAAGGGGTGGAGGAGGTGATACATGGAAAGAATGATATGGTTCAAGAAGTTAGAGGATGAGTGATAATGAGTTAAGGGTAGGATGCTTACTCAAGTGAGGCTGTATATGTTTTGAGCTTTGCTAGGTAATCTGACTGCTAATGTTTTAGCTATCAAATGGGAGAGAACTGCTAAACTTCAGAGCTAAAAGGTGATTTAGAAATTATCTAGTCCAGAGGCTCAAACAGAACTGACAACACTCCTGAGTATGGCCAGAACCAAATTAAAATGTAATTGGGAGATATTTAAAGATTTAAATAAAGATACATAAATAAATAAAAAGATAAATAAAGATACAATAGGACCTAGATAATGTTAATATGTGGTTTTCTAAATCAATATGTTGCCATCAGGGATCCTTATGTATGGTTTAGTGGCCCCTATTTCTCTTTGAGTTCAACACCACTGATCTAGTCTAAATTTTTTATTTTATAGATAAGGAAACTGAGGCACAGAGACATAAAGAATGACATATCCATAGTCACCGATCACGGAGGAGTCAAGACCAGAACCTCATCAACTAGCATTTAGTAAGCACTTATTATGTGTATGGCACTATTATTAGGCATTGGGGTTACAAGTATGAGACAGTACCTGTCCTTGAAGAGCTACATTGTTGGGGGGGGGGTTGGTTTCCACGTATTTACAAATAAATGCATGCTGGATACATACAAAACAAATCAACTATTGGGGAGCTTGGAGTATGGTTATGACTATGAGAACTGGGAAAGGCCCCCTGAAGGAGGTAGCACCTGAGTCTGAAGGGAACTAGGGATTCTAAGAGTGGATGGTTAAGAGCAGAACATTCTAGGTATGGGAAACAGCTTATGAAAAGAGAGGCATAGAGGCCAGAGATGGATGATAGGGTATGGGGAACAGCCAATAGGTTAGGTTAGGTAGAGCATAGGGTGTATGGGGGGGGGGTGTGATGGGTCGTCAGCCTGTAACCTTGGGTTGGAGCCAGGTCCTGATGACTCCCAGCCTTTCCACCACACCAACCAGTACAAATTACATTACTGCTTGGATAGGGCTTACAGTTTTCCAGGTTACTAACCCTCTATTCAGCCTGTGACTCAGTCTCTGGGCCTACCCTTTCTCCCTACTAGTCATGTTTTTATCACTGCTGGTTGTTGTTATGAATTATTTGAAGGGTGAGGAGATGAGGAAAAGGGTGGAGATGTTACAGAGACTGCAGGGAGGACTTGGTCTTGTGTCAGCAACTTAAAAAATTGTTATTAATGGTGCCCATTAAATACAATCCCTTACAATCGAGACTAGGTAGTATAAATGCATTTTAACTGCGGTTTTTCTGGCAATCCAATGCCTGAAACCAAAACAGTGAGAGATCCGAACGATGGGAACTTGAGGTGACTTGGAAGGAAAGTGAGGGACCCACAGAGGGAAGGATTTATGTGCCCCTTAAATCATAGCATGCAAAGAGTCTGCCTATAGGTGGGGCTAGCTTTTTTGGGTGGCCTTGATGAGTGTGAACCCAAAGTTCAGAGAGAGGAAATTTAGGGCCATCAAATTCACAGGGCCCAGAACCACTTTTGGAATAGACTCATATTGTGAATGTGGACAGCAGAGGGTGGAACTGCTGGATCGGGCAGGGGACAAACAAAGCCCATTTGACTTTGCTCTTAAATATAAGCACCATTTGGAGATCTGAATATAGTGCTTTGTGTTTTTTTTTTTCCAAGCTACTCTGAGGCTTGCCTCTCCTGTTAATAAAAAAATAAAAAGGCTTCAGCTTGGAAATAACAGCACTTTACTTTGGAGTTCCTCCAGATCCCAATTCAGGGCTTCAGGGGTCAGATAAAATGTTTTCTCTCTCCATCCTTCTTCTTCTCCATGCCAGCCATGGATGCAATTTCCATCTCTGTTCCTCTATGCCCATTAAATAGCAGGGCCAGATTTGAAAGCAGGTCCTGCCATAGCTGAATAGAACAGAAGAGTCATCTGAACCTGGAGCCAGAGATGTGATTACAGGAGGGTTTACAAACTTAGTGCCCAAACACCAAATCAGTAATCTCACACATTTTTATTTTCTCACAGTTGAGGAAGTAAGATCATGCCTTTTAAGGTTACTGAGGCTGTTTAACACACATAAAAGCCCTAACTTTCTTGATTTCACAGTTTGCAAGTCACAGTTATGACTTGAGACAGTGAGGAAGCCTACATTGCCAGCTGAGGAAAAACTTGTGTTCTAGGCTTTTAAGGAGTTTCTATATGGAGCTTGAAGTCCGATTTCTCGCTCCAGATGGCTTGTTTGGTTGATCCAATATGAAGAGGGAAGGGCTTGCTGCCTTCCAACTTGACTCTGGGTTGCTATTAATAAGCCCCAGCTGTACTTGCCTTTCAGCTTGGCCTTGTGCCTCTGCATCCCTTGGAAGTTAGAAGGGACTTGGAAATCAAGGAAGGCATTAAACCTTGAGGTGCCATTGAACTGGGCAGAGGGCCTGGCCCAATTGAAATCTTCCCTACCTCTAAGCTCCCACAGTTTTTAGCAACAGCTGAACGACTGCAGGCTGTTGGGATGGCAGTGTCCTAGTGGAAGATTCAGCTCAGTACCTTACATGTGTAGGGAGATAGGTTTCTGGCTGAAAAACAGCACCGCAACAGAACTTTCCTGCTGAAACATAATGCACAAGAAAAGCAGGAATCCGGATGAGATTGGTAGAACACAATGACCTTGCCTGTTAGCTTACCTTTGCTTCTGGCAGATATTCATTTGCATGTTAAGCATAGCAAGCCTTCTGGGACCACTCTCCCAAGCTGCTTTTCTATTTGTTTGTTGGGTTCCCTAGAGTTTTGCTTAACTATTTTTCTGCTCCGAGTTCTAGAGGTAGCACTGAGGGGCTGGGGGTTTCTAGTATTTGTGAGCCCCAGTATGTATTTCCTCTTAATAATAGACCAGACAGTTAACTTTTAGCAAAGGACATTCACTAAGGTGGTATCAAAAGAACAATAATTACAAACTGTCCAGAGTGGGGGAGGGGGGTGCTGTCTGGTTACACGAGATTCCTAGGGAGAGTGGGCTCCAACTTAAAAGCATAGAGGTAGTGATGTACATATGTAGAGTGCACATATAACAAAACGTTCACAACTCCTGGTGACTAGAAGCCTTTTTCTCCCTTTATAGATTCTCACAAAGTCCCCCTTAGGTGTAACCCTCTGCTTGGCCTTTCTAGAGGCTGTAGCCAGCATTCTCTTGATTACATGGGGTCTTGCTCCCTGAAGCTTTTCTTGCCCTCAGGTGGCTATCTTTTTGTATCTCTTTGGGTCCATATTCTGTACTCAGTGATCTATCACTGCTCCCAGATGGATGTCTTGTCTCATTTCCTCCAATAATATAGTCAATGAGGAAGGGAAGTAAAACACTCCCTCTGGACTCATTCCCTTCCCCTCTCCCTTGTGGCCCTCTGATACGGATGCAAGGGGGCCTATTTAAATCCCTCTAAGACCTGGAGTTCTCCAAAGCCTGGCTACTTCACTGCTGGATGGTTTTCTGACAAAAATCCTCCAGTTATTTTAAAGCCCCCAGAGGCATGCTTAGCTTGCTTTATTATTTGCTTCCCTTCTTAATCAAAGAGCTTAACAATTGTAAAGAGATCACAGTGTGTAAACCACTGTGTTTGCACATTTAAAACTTCATGGGTCCCTTACACTGATTATACTACATTGAGAGAGGGGTGTAGGGCAATCCCTTTACATAACAAAAGGAGAATCTTAAGTAGTTATTTACAACAGCAATCTTCCACTGTGCCCAAACGTGGGGGGAGGGGGGTTGAAAAGAAGGGATTTAGCCTGGGGGGAGCATTCTGCCTAATTTTTGTGGTGTCAGCCGGTCCTTATCAGGGAGAAGTTCTCCTCAGTACACTCTAGCAGACCTTAATCTGCTAGATGAAGAGAAGAGATGGAAGTGGCCCAAAAGAGATAAACCCAGAAACTGGTAGCAGAAGACAAAAGGCCCTAAAGAGACTGCCCATCTCTCAGGAACCACAAGAGAGTATAAACCCACACCTAGTAGGCAAGAGAGGCCTGATGGAATGATGCCTAAAGGGGAGCAGGCCCACCAAGAGCGGAGTAATGACATCACCAGATCCTGAAGTATTGGACACACATGTGTCCATGTGCTTCCTGAGAATACCTCTCTGATGCGATTCCTATGCTTGTCCTTTCTCTCTGCTGGTGGGGTGTGTATTTGTAGATGAGAATGCTCTAGGTTTATAGAGAGAACGTTCTATTGCAACTTTTCTTACTGCGCTATTTTGTTAAACGCTTTTGCTTTGAACTGTGTTCTCTAGCTGACTAGAGAAAAAGTCCTCATGATAGTGTGACATGAGCTATGGTTTTGAGCAGAGGGGGCCTAAGAGAGCGTTTTGAATTCCATAGTTCAGGATGCTGCAAATATTCTGGGGGCTCTACATGTATTTGTGGAGTGGGGGGGTTCTAGGTGCCATGCAGCTGCCTAAAAGCAACCAATTCTTCACCCAGGTGGTGTTGGGCAAACCTAATCCCCTTCCCTCCCCAGAGATTGAAGTGGTATAGAGGGAGATTATGCCTCCTTAGCTGTAGAGGCAGGGATGGATGCTGGTATGTTTGTTTTTGCTATACCTTTGGAATAAATATTTCTTCATAGAAGCTACATCCCCTCCCAATGAATGTACATATGTATTTGTAATGCCATAATGCCACGGTGCATAATTATCAACTTTGTTATAATTCAAAGTTTAAATGTTAATAGTGAAGGTTCAAAACCTCTGGTGGATAGCAATTCACAGGATGCCATTTTCAGACCTTGACTAGGTCCTGCTCTTCTGGGGTGCTCTATGCAGACTACCAAGAAATCAAGCAAAGTCTTAGTAAAACTCAGTCAAGGCAGGGTAACCTCTAGGAAGCAGATTGGGCCCAAACCCTTAATGCCAACTGTCCTAAAGAGATCATGACTTCTGATTTAAAAAGGTAGTTGTACCAAAACATGTTATTAATCACTTGATGTACATGGGTGATATCAAGTCATATGACTTCACTGAAAAACACATTAAACTCTTGTGGAGTCTTTCTCCAATGATAACAAAATGGTAATTGGACTCAATAAGTCTAAATTATTAATGTACGCTGAGGAAAGATAGAGACTACAGGCTTCAAACTTAAATCCCAACTTAGTCAGTGGATAAAGGCAATGGTTATATAAACCTTGATCGCTTCCAGATGAGATACACCAAACACTATGGCTGAATATGTTAAGAGATGTACTGGCATCCTGAAATAAAAGTCCAATGGGAAAAACAGATTTAAAGCATTTAACATATATGTCATGTCAGTCTTAATGTGTACCTTTGGAACTATAAAACAGAACATAACAGGTTTGAAAGGTATCTTAACAAGAAACCTAGACAATATTAACAAAATGTAGGGCCCATCTCCCAAATGTTGTTATAGAAAGAACCAGTACTCCCTCACTAAAAAGGAGGAAGAAGACTGACAGATACTCTCGAAAACTAAAGGGATCAGAATGAGATAAACATTATATTATAATTTTTTTTTACAAGAATGCCTTTGAAACACACAGATATCACTTCACCCAAGCAATAATATGGGCCAATAGATTTGTGCCAATGCATTTTTCTAATGTAACAAGTTATAGTTTACCTCTAGATGCAGCCTATGAAATAGCTAAGATCCAGGAATGGAAACAAAAGACCCTCCATGGGTGACATCCACATGAATTCAGCCAATAATATGTTGTCCAAGAATCGCTGAGCCAATGACTGTCATTCAGATTTACACACGGAAATGAAGGGATTCATGTAGGCAATTCAGGTCCATGTGAAGATACAGCAGAGTTAGAAGCCCAGACTAATTGATCAGGGAATGTTATACAAAAAAAAAAAATAGTAATGACTGTGTGACGCATCATTGTAGGTTATGAAAGTTGATCACGTTTTGAACACCTAGCAAGATATGATCTAGTGGCTATAACAACACATCAGAATTTTGATATGTCTTTTATTGACTGACAGACAACAAATCCTTATGCCACAAATACGGACCTCAAAATATCCTTGAGAACAACCAGTAAACTGAACTGGACCAGTATAATAGAACATTGATCCGCACAGATGTGCCAATATTAAATACTTGTAATGTCCAAGTTGCATGCAATTTAAAGCTTCTAAAATACAAAGACAGCAGAAGAAAACAATTGTTTTATAACAGGAAAAGAGATATATCTTCCCTCTCATCCCTTCTGCTCCTGGGATTGCACCGAGGATATTTTCAAAAGCAGGAGCGTATAGAAGATGAACAAAGATATTCAACTTCTTGTTCAAATACAAAAAGCAGTTATTTTATCCACTTGTGTGATAGCCCACAGAACATTCAGTTAGGGACTGGACCTATCATTTCATGCGTATTGTGAACTCCTGGGTGAGGAAACTCTTATTACCAGTTCAAGGTCTTAGAGAATTGCCTTGAACACTGAGAAGTTAGGTGACTTGCCTAGAGGCACACAGACAAGTAGATGTTAGAGGCAAGAGTTGAACTTAGGTCTTCACAACTACAAGGCCAACTCTCTCTCCACTCAGGCAGCTAGGTGACACAGTGGATGTGCTGGGCTTGGAGTGAGGAAGACCTGAGTTCAAATCTGGCCTCAGGCACTTACTAGTTATGTGACCCTGGGCTTGTTGCTTAACTGCATTTGGCCTCAGTTTCCCTACCTATAAAATGAGGAAAATAATAGCACCTAGAGTTGTTGTGAGGATCAGAATGAGATAAACATTATAAAGTACTTAACACAGTGCCTGGCACATGGTAAGTGCCATATGAATGTTAGCTATTATTATTAATTATGTTATTATTATTCATTATTATAATTATTATTACTGTTATGTCTCTCAGAACATCATATACAAAGGAATTATAGCAGGATAGTGACTTGTCCCCAGACTACTTATATCTGAAGTCCATGAAATGAGAATTAATTTTCTATAACAACAATGATAGCAAATGACAATATTCTTATCAAGAGGCAGGCTCAGAGTCAGAAAGATCTGGGCTCAAGTCTCACCACTGACATATTAACCCTTAACCCATCAGTACTCTCTAAGCTGCTGCAGAGTAGATGCTGATTGGACTTTGCAAAGGTAGTTTCCTCACTGAGAGATGAAGACGAAATCAAAGGTCTATTTCATAGGTGAAGGAAGGAGACTCAGAAAAATTAGGTAATTTGCTCAGTTTCCCAGCCAAGAAGGGGCAGAGCTAGCATGTAAGCTTTTTTCTTTTGATGCTTTCTCATCATGCCATGTTGTCTGAGGTATGACATTGGGAGGGTCTGGCTTGCACTACTGGCCCCAGGAAAGAAAGGGTAGCAGGGAGCATTGGAACTGGATTCAGTGAGCCCAGGTTGTTTTTTTGTTCTTTGGTCCATCACATTTCTTCAGTTCTATGAGGATGGTAGTGATTTGTCTCTGTGCAGGAACCAGCCCTCCCTTGTTTAGAATTCTTTGGTTTTTAGCCACTAAAGGGCCAACCATCTCTGCTGTTCCTTATTTGTTCCACCCTCACCAATCTGCTCCTCTCTGGTCTCTAGCTCGCCATTGTATGTCCCATGATATACTCTAAACAAATCTGCCTATAAGTACGTCATGGAAAAGTCAACTTAGGAAACTCTTTCTGTAACTAAGCCAAAGATTGTTGCCCTGGGAAATTCTGCCATACCACTGTCAGGGACTTAGATAGTCCCACAGGACTGATCAGTGGCTGGAAGTCTGGACTCAGAGTCAGAAAGATCTACGTCCAGATCACATACTACTTGGGTAATCCTGGGGAAGTCATAATCTACCTGAGCCTCATTTTCTTCATTTCTAAAATGATGATAATAATAGTACCTATCATATAAAGCTGCTGGTAGGCTAAGATGAGATAATGCATGTAAAACACTTTTGATTAAGCAACTAGATTCTCATGTGATTTGTTGGGGATAATCATTCCTGGAAAGGAAAATGTCTCTGGAACATTCACGCTAAGCCAGAATTTTCAATATTAGAGACTAAAGCTGATGATTCTAAATAACTCGCCAGGGAAAACAGAGGGATGTGACTGAGAATGATAGCCCTGTTTCTCTTTGAAATACAAATGCACCATCTCAGAATCCTTATGTAAAATCAGGCCCCCCAATCTTAGGAGGCTCTTACAATGGGGTGTTGGTAAAATTTTAACAATCAGCTCTCCAAAAAGGTAGGACACACCTTTTAATCTGCATTATCAATATTTCCACTATCACTTTCTTAAACCTAGAGACAACCAACAGAACAATAAAACAAGACCTGCTTTATTGTATTTGCTCATTTCTGAGGTATAAATGCTCAAGCTGAAAATGTAACAATTGGCTCTGGAGAGCCAGTAAGAGCTCTATTTATAATGGTCACTGGGAGGTCTGTATGTGTGATCCCAAGATGAGATTTTTTTTCTTGCTAAGTGTAGGGTGAAGGCACTGACAATTTCACCCCAACTAGTAACCCTGAACTAGACTGACTCTGTGAAGACAAATGAAAGAATATATTACTAAATAGAGGAAACTAAGAAAACAGCAATCTGCTTGCGTATGTACTTAAGACTAAGGCCATAGTTTCTTTCTCTCTCTCTCTCTCTCTCTCTCTCTCTCTCTCTCTCTCTCTCCTTCTTTGTAATTTTGTAATCCCTCTCCTCTCCTCCAGTGTCACCCTTTCCCTGCCATTTTTTTTTCCTGTGTGGTCCAAATCTGAGATATGATTAGTATAAAGAATTCCCCAGTGGGGTAATGCCCCTCCACCAATGCAAATCAGCAACCACTTTGCATTTGGAATCTTAGAGAGTTATCTGGAGTATTGAGAGGTTAAGTGACTTGTCCAGAGTCACACACACCCAGTATGTGTCAGGGGAGAAGCTGAACCCAAGTCTTCCTGACTCTGAGTCTGGCTCTCAATTAATTCTACCATGTTACCTCTCTCCCCGTAGCCTATTTATCTCAGTCTGTTTCTTTGGCATTACTAGCAGTAAACAGCCATGATAGTACAACAAACAAGCATCCTGTAAAGACTTCAGTAGCCTCTCAACCCTGCTAAATGAAGAAGCCACCGAGGAGGTTCAAATCCCTTGAGTCACTCTTCCAAAGTAAGGCCTTCATGATGGCTGAAAGCCCCTTTTCCTATTGGAGGGGAGTTTGAATATCCACTAGTTGCCAATTCCACAGCCTCTTGCCCCTAGGATGAATCAATACTAGACTCTGTGTACCAGATCCACGCTCCCCATTCTTTCCCCTCAATGCCTGGTCCTGTTTGTCCCAGATAAGAATCCTACCAAAAACTCACCTAGCTTTATCAGTTTTTAGTGCCTTCCTTCCACTGGAGATCCCAGCAGGACATGATCTGTGTCCATCCTCCCTGACTGCTGCTCCCCCGTCCCGTCCCCCCTTCCCCCAAGAAAGCTGGCTTATTTTACTCTCTCTCAGCTGACTCTCATTTCATGCTGTCTTCTTGTCTTGTAGCGCTCTACCCTTCCTTGTACTGCATCTCAGAATCCTGTAATTGCACTCAAACCATATGAAGACACTAAAGGCAAATTTCTGTGCTTATTTCAGAAACAGTAGGATAGGGAAAAAGACATAAACCTGTGAAAATACCTGTAGGAAATATGGTTAAGAGGATCTAGAGACTGAAGGAGAAATCATGGCAAAGGCATTAAAAAGAGAATGCAAGCTTCTCTGGGATAGTGATTGGGAAAAAACGAGGCTGTTTGTGGCAAGGGGCTGAGGTGAAAGTCAGCGGTACCTTAGGAACACAGAAGTAAATTGGAATCTTGTATGCTTGTCTGTCTTTGAGAATAATTTAACATTTCTTTAATTCTTGAAGGATATGTGATTTTGCTGGCATGGATATTCTCAACAATGAAAGGCCTCAAGATCATGTTACCTTGTCATATAAGAATGGGCCCAAGTATATTTAGCTGGAGAAGGGAAAACTCAGGGAAGAAATATTACCTTATCAGTCAGTCAGTAAGCATTTATTAAGCACCTACCGGGCACTGTGCTAAGCACTGGGGACAAAAAGAAAGGTAACACACAGCTCCTGCTCTCTAGGAGCATATAGTCTAATGAGGGAAACAACATGTAAACAGTTATATAAACAAGGTATGGAGGGGATAAGGAGGAGATAATAGGCAAAGGACACTAGAATTAAAGGGGATTACAGAAGGTCGAATTTTAGCTGTGATGAAAAGGAAGCCAGGGAAGCTGAGGCAGGATGAGGAAGGAGAGGGTTCAAGGCATGGGGGGGACAGTTAGTACAAATGCCCAGAGTCAAGATAAAATAATAACAAAAATAGACAACATAGCACTTATGTATCATCTACTATGTTCTAGGTACTGTATCAAGTACTTTATAAATATCATCTCGTTTGATCTTCACAGCGGCCTTGGGTGGGATGTTGAGATGTTTCAGTTGTGTCTGACGCTTCATGATCCCATTTGGGGTTTTCTTGGCAAAAGAGATGAGAGTGATACACTATTTTCTCACCTAGCTCATTTTGAAGATGAGGATACTGAGGCAAACAGGGTTAAGTGACTTGCCCAGGGTCACACAGCTAGCAAGTGTCTGAGGCTGGGTTTAAACTCTATCCATTGCTCTACCTAGCTACCCCTACAACCTGGGGAGGTTGGTGCTATTATTATGCTCATCTTACAGTTGAGGAAACTGAGGCAAACGGTAAGTGTTTGAGGATGGATTTGAATTCAGTTCTTCCTGATTCCACACCTTGTGCTCTATCCACTTCATCTCACAGTAATGAGAAGTATTGTCTAGTGTGTGGTGTCACTAGGTTATAGAGTATGTAGGAGAGGTGGGTATAAATCATAAGAGGACCAGAAAAGTAGGAAGGGACCAGGTTATGGAAAACTTTAAAGCCAAACAAAAGATTTTATGTTTGATTCTGGAGATAATACTCGTGCTGCTGGAAAAGCGATGTAACAGTTGGATGGATGATGGACTGGCATGGGGGAAGACTTGAAGTAGGGAGATGAGCCAGGTGTCAAGTATTGGAAGGATTGTCCTGTAAAAGAGACATTAGACTTATTCTGCTTGGCCCCAGAGGACAGAGCTACAAGGAAGTGGAAGGGATCAAAGAGGAGCAGATTGTGGGCAGACGCAAGTAAGAATAATTCCTCAGAGTTTTGCTGCTCTTGGTTATTCTTTTTTCAGTCATGTCTGACTCTTCATGACCCCATTGGGGTTTTCTCGGCAAAGATACTGGGTTGGTTTGCCATTTCCTTTTCCAGATCATTTAACAGATGAGGAACTGAGGCAAACAGAGTTAAGTGACTTGCCCAGGGTCACACAGCTAGTATGTATCTGAGGCTGAATTTGAAATTAAGGAGTCTTCCTGACTCTGGGCCTGGTGTTCTATCCACTGTACCATGTAGCTGCCCTCATAGTCAGCTCTACCTAAAACTAGATGTGGGCTTCTCCTCACTGGAGGTGTTTTTTTGGGGAGTATTTTATTTTTTTTTCACCAGTTACACATCAAGAAAATTTTTAGCATTCATTTTTTCAAGATTTTGAGTTTCAAAATTCCCCCCCCCCCATCCTGTTCTGGAAATGGTAGGCAGTTTGATATAGTTTATACACGTACTATTACATAAAAATATTTCCACATTATTCATGGTTATGAAAGAAGAAACAGATTAAAAAAAACACGAGAAACAATAAAGTAAGTGAAAAGAAAACACGCTTTGCTCTGTATTTGGATCCTATCAGTTCTTGATCTGGATGGGGATAGCATTTCCCTTTGTGAGTCCTTTTTCACTGGCAATGTTGAAACAAAATCTGGAGGGCATTTGTTTGAGTATCTTGGACAGAGCCTTCTTGTTCAGGCAAGGTATTGGAAGAGACCTTAGAATCCATATAGTCCAATGTCCCCATTGTACAGATGAGGACGCTGAGACCTAGGTAGGTAAAGTTACTTTCCAGAAGTCACATGGGTAATAAGAATCAGAGGTCAAATTTCAACCCAACCACGAGCTCGACTATGTCATCCCCTTATTTAATCAACTGCGATGACTTCCTGTTGTCTCCAAAATCATTTTGAGATTGCTCCACCTCTGAGATGTTGTGATTCTGTGACTTATTCTTTGGAGTTACCTTGTTCAATATGGTAAAGCCTTTTAAAGAACAAATACCCCTGGGAAGGGTTTCCTCAAGTTGTTATCAATAACCTTTAGCCAGATTCTGAAAAGCCACAAAGTGTGTGGTAGCAGGGCAGATGGAAATACACAGTCATCACTGACTTGAGGTTTAAAAATATTTACATAATGTCTGGTCATGTAGACAGAATGCCAAATGTACCTTTCCCTAAAAGATTATTTTACAGAGAACTCACACAAGGCAAGTGTTCACAGAGAGGTCAGAACAAGTGGTACAAAGACATTCTCAAGGTCTCTTGAAGAACTTTAGTATTGATTATGAGACATGCAAGACACTGGCAAAAGACTGCCCAGCTCGGCATGCTTGCCTAAAAAAGGGCACTATTCTCTATGAGCAAAGTAGAATTGCAGTAGCTCAAAAGAAATGTGAGATGAGCAAATCTAGAGACATCTCCACCCCAAATATTCAAATGGACTATTTGTGCCCGGTCTGTGGTAGAGCTTTCTGAGTTTGCAGAGAATTGATCTGCCATAGTCAAATACCGTATACCTTGACCCCAACATCATGATGTCATGGGTCCTCTTCTAGTACAAAGAACTGTCAATTACTGTACCAGTAATGGGCTCCTTCTCCGTTAATAGGATGTAATGGGAAGATGAAGGCTGTGGAATTAGATAGCCTGGGTTAAAATTCTAATTATCATAGCTATTACCTGTGTGACTTCTGGCAAGTCACTTTACCTACTTGGGCTTCAGTTCCTTCATTTGTAAAATGAGGGGATCGCACTAGATGGATTCTAAGGTCATTTCCAGCTCTGAGTTTATGATTCTATTTTGTCTAGACCCAGTTGTGTCTGTATCTAGGTTTTAGGATGTGTTACTGTAGTTTAACTTTGAAATCTAAATAACCCAAGATTAATAGGAAGAAATCCTGTGATGAGTTGATTTAGCTCTAAAGCTTGTGGTTTATTCATTTTTTTTTTTGGAGGCAACTGGGGTTAAGTGACTTGCCCAGGGTCACATAGCTAGTAAGAGTCAAGTATCTCGTCTGAGACAGGATTTGAACTCAGGTTCTCCTGATTCCAGGGCCGGTGCTCTATCTCCTGCACCACCTATCTGCCCCAGTTTATTCATTCCACTAATCCCAACCTGACAAAGCCCTATAACCAGATTTAGGGACTACTGATTTCACTCTTGCTGATACTGGTTATTTGGTTTTTAGGTTATCTCAGTTTCTTCTTAGAAACTATGTTCAGAGCTTTTACTCAAGAAGGAGATAGAAACTACTGGCCTAAATGAGATTTTTGGATTTCTTGTCACCAATCCACATTCCCCTGTCCCTGTGATCAGACAGAATTAGGATCTGACTAATGATTCATTTTTCATTTGGAATAAAACCTCAGTGGAAAAGGTCTACAACCCTTCCTCAGTTTGGTGGTCACATTGTCTGAATCCTGAAAGGGGACATCTGGCTGGTCAACACAGTTTTATTGCTTTAGTTGAAAGGTATTTTTAAATTAGTGTACAATAGCCATCCCCACCAACTGCCATCTACAGGGCAGGCAAGTCTGACTGCAGGGGTCCCTGAAGGAAAGACAGAAAGCTGCATGTGTCAGTCAAGTAACATTACTATCCTTATCTTGACCAGCACCTCCCCTCAGATCTTGATGGAGAAAGCCCAGAACTCTGAACCTAAAAGGGAGGGAGAGGGGAAGAGAGGAAGAAAGGGAGGAAGGAAGGAAAGAAGGAAGGAAGGAATTTTAAGAGCATTTATTAAGCACTTACCACATGCAAAGCACTGTGCTAAGACCTAGAGATACAAACAGAAATTCTTTTGCAAGAATTTTATTTTCCAGTTCTTCAGTAGCTATGGCTATCGGGGAGGCAGGAGTTCTACACCTGCAGAAGCAGCTGCCAGATTGCATTTCCACAGAAGGTACTTTCTGGAATGATTGGCTTCAGGGGCTGAGCTGGAAGCAAGGCTAATGGTCTGGGGAGGGTGCTGCCAGCTCTTCAGGCTCTTGTACTTACCTGACTAATGGTAGTAACCGGTATGGGTGGTGGCAAGGAAAGTAGGCCCCTTTTGGGTTCAGAGGTCAGGGTCCTGGGCTTTCTCCAGGAAGGTCTGAGGGGAGGTGGTGGTCAAGATAGTGTAGAAATTCCCTTCACCAGTGCAGATCACCAACTGTCTATAATTTATAATTTTGGAGTATTGCCTAGGGGCATTGAGAGGTTAAATTACTTGGCTAGGATCATGGCACACATGTCAGAGTTAGGACTTTAGCACACATCTGCCCGATTCCAAGGTCAATATGCCAAACAGGTTATTAGGGTGATTTCTGTATCTTTGAATCATAGGTAGCATGGTACAATCATAAGAGCTGTGGATCAGGGGTCAGGATAGATCCAGATTCAAAGTCCAGCTTTGTGGAACTCAAGGCATGTCACCTAAATTCCCTATCCTCGGTTTCCTCATCTATAAATTGGGCATGACTATTCATACTACCTTCCTCACAGATTATTATTATATGGAATTAGTTTGTAAATATTAATATGCTATATAACATGAACATGAATATCATAATTAATAAATAATAAATATAAACATTAGTATTGTAAGACTTGATTCGCTCAGTCATTATTTGCTAAAACATTGTAATTTCTGGAATATAAGATAGTGTTTGATGATAGTAGGCCAGACTATTCAAAAGCAGGACTATTTCAGAAAATTTTGGGTCATAAACATTGATAATAAAGCATTGGAGGTGATCAGAGGCCAAGAAAAATCTCTCTTCCACATCCCTTGCTTTAAGGCAAGATCACATTTAACCACCCTGCAGTCAGTTCCATTGTGAGGCTTCCAGAGAATGATCCCATACCCTCCTTCATCAATCCACTGAACATTTTAATAGCCCCTTGCTGCTAGCCTCAGGACCACCTGCTATAATTGTGCTCATTTCTCTTATCCTGTCTTCATCTAATTCATCACCCTCCATGAGTCACTCCTTTAGACCATGTCGGAGTTCTCTGTTTTTCTCTGCAGTTGTGGAGCTCGGAGATGGATTCTGAAAGTTTGAAAGTTGGTGATGCTAAACAATAAGGTAAAATTTCCCCAGACTCTGTTATTCTTTTTTTTTTAAACCAATGTTCAGCTACTTGCTTATGGTGCCAGAAGCTTAGACAAGGCAGCTGATAGATAGGCTTGATCATACTTAAAGGACCCCACTTCTTTGATTTAGGATTTAAAGCTATTTTTACAACAATAGCTTATGTGAAGGCAGTCCTTTACACTTTTCAGGGGCTTTATGTCTGGTGTACTGTCTAGGGCCATTGTTGCTCCATTTCTACATCCCTTTGTTCTGGGATTGATTATTTATCCTCAAGTCAGGCTTAATATCCTTAATTCTTCTACCACAGAAAACTGTATTCTGTAATTGATGTCGTCTTACTGATAAAGTATAATTGTTTTGCTTTGTGCTACATACTTGTTATCACATGAACACCACAGAGATAAGGAGTTTTTGAAGATTGATGTGACTTATAACTTGTTCATGTACCTGTGATACACCCATTGGACTTGACCTTTTAAAAGGAGTAAGAAAACTGGGAGAGACAGAAAGAGAGAAGAAATGAGCTGTGCACAGAAATATGAACTCAGTTCTCTGGAGGGTAGTTGGACAATAAGGAAAGCTGCAGAATTGACAGTTTCGAATTGAAATGGTGCTGGAAAAGACTTTTGAGAGTCCCTTGGCCAGCAAAGAGTTCCAATTAGTCAATACTTAAAGAAATGAATTCAGACTATTCACTGCAAGGACAAATACTGAAGCTGAAACTTATATACCTTGGCCACATAATGAGAAGACAGTACTCATTGGAAAAGACTTTGATGTTGGGAAAGATTGAAGGCAAAAGGAAAAGAGGATGGCAGAGGATGAGGTGGATAGATGGTATCATGGAAACTGTTACATGAACTTGGACAGACTTCAAGAAATAGTAGAGGATAGAAGGCCTTGGCATGCCATGGTCCACGGGGTCATGCAGAGTTGGACATGACTGAATGACTGAAAAACAACCTGGAGCTAGGCCTTCTTATCTATGAAGTCCCTCCAGAGAATTATGAGACTTTCTAGGAGATGAGAAGCTTTGTAGCTGCAGGAACAGAAGAAATAGAATGGCAAGTGTTCTTGGGCCAAATTGGGAAATGTCACAACACATGCTGGCAGAAGTAGAGCAGTGGTGGAGGGGAATGGAGGAGGGATAGAGAGAAGGATGGAGTGGAGGGGGGAGAGAGAGAAAGAGAGAGCAGAGAAAGATAGAGACAGAGAGACAGAGGGAGATAGAGACAAAGAGACAGAGAAAGACAGACAGAAAGCACTCAGTTATAGTGGGAAGATATGATGAAACTGTTCAAGAATTTTCAAACTAATTAGAAAGTTTTAAATTAAGTAAATCTCTGGGGAAGCATACAGAAAACAACTGTGCTGAGAAAAATGATAAAAAGTGATAGAAGACTTAAAGGAAAGAGGAAGATGGGAGCCTGGCACATGGACAATTTTAAGGACAAAGCAATTTAGAAGGCTTGGGGACACAAGATAACGAATAAGGCATTACAAATTGATTGTGGCTATAATTACACCTTGCAGCATTATGACTTTTAAACTAGTCTTTAATAGGACATTCTTAAGACTAAGAAATACATTCTTTGGGTCTGATTTTAATCTGTGTGCAGCTTGTTCATACATAATTGTTTTCAGGTTATCTCCTTCATTAGATTTGAGAACAAGGAATATCTTTGTCTTTCTTTGTGTTCCCAGCACTTAACAGTGCTTGGTATATAGTTGACACTTAATAAATGCTTATTGATTGGCTAAGTCTTTTTTTTTTTCAGACTAGATTTGTGATAATGAGGAAACTCCTTCTATCAATACAAATTAGCTCTGCCAGTTGCCTTACAGAATTGCCTAGGAGCACTGAGAGTTTAAGTGACGTGGCCACTGTCACCCAGCCAATAAATGTCAGAGGCAGGACTTGAACCCAGGTCTTCCTGACTCCAAGCCTTCTCTCTATTTATTTCACCATGCTGCCTCAGCAATCTTTAAAAGAGCTGCAATAGATTTTGTAACTCATCTGATCCTTTCTTTTTACAGATAACTGTTCTAAGGACAGGAGAGATTAAGTGACTTGCCCAAAGTAACATAACATTAAAAGACTAGGGATTTGAACCCAGGTCCTTTGCTGCTGAATCTCCTGTTCTTCCTACTATCTCTTATGGGTGCTAAAGGGATCTACTCAGGGATGTGCTGGAGCCGGCTCATATCCACCCAGGAAAGGCATTTATTGAACTGTCAGTGTGAGCATTTTTGTTGTTGAGTCCTTTCAGTTGTGTCTGACTCTTTGTGACCCCATTTGGGGTCTTCTTGGCAGAGATAGTGGAGTGATTTGCCATTTCCTTCACCAGCTCGCTTTACTGATGAGGAAACTGAGGCAAACAGGGTTAAGTGATTTGTCCAGGTTTACAAGCTAGTGTCCGAGACTGGATTTGAGCTCAGGTCTTTTCCAGGTCCCGAATTCTATCCATTGCCATTTACACCTTGGAAATCAGCAAAGGCTATAAATCAGGGCTCCAGTCATTGTTTTGTTAACTGTCCAGATTTGAGAAAGTGATGAAGAAAAGATGAATAATATAGATTAAACTTAAAATTGTGTCTTGCAGAGTCGGTTGTTAAACATTTACCAACACAACCGTTAATAAACTCCTCCCTTTGGGCACCACAAAGGGAATTGTTGTTCAGTTTTACTTTCTTTTTTTAAATTTTATTTTTAGGCAATTGGGGTTAAGTGACTTGCCCAGAGTCACACAGCTGGTAGGTGTCAAGTGTTTGGTGTGAGGTCGGATTTGAACTCAGGGTCCTCCTGACTTCAGGGCCGATGCTCTATCTACTGCACCACCTAGCTGCCCTCAGTTTTACTTTCTTAATAGCTGCTCTTCTGAGCCGGAGTTGGTGTTCTTCCATTCAAAGAATCAAAGAGCTCCCGTTTTAAAGAAGTAACTAAATACTATGCTATTTTCTGTTAAGTGTATAAGCCTTGAGACTGAGGGGGATGCCCCATGTTGTCCCCATTGTTCTTCAGGGCATATACACATTAAGTTCTTGAGTTATTGCTGTCGACCTGAGGGAATTCCCTCGTCCTTTATTTTCCCCACTCCCTCCCCTTTGCTGTCCCCCTACATGGGAGTCACTCACTGCTGTGGAGGTTGGTGCCTTGGAAAGACAATTGGACTTACATTCAGAAGAACCAGGTTGGGTGTCTTACTAGCTGTACAGTTTTAGGCACTTCTGTCATTTCTGTCTTTGGGCCCCAGTTCTTCATCTATAAAATGAGGCACTTAGACCAGATGAGCTCCACAGTCCTTGCTCACTCCCAAGGTGCATCTGTGACCATTGTGTTCCTTGGATTTGTGCACTTCATTCAGTTTCCCACCCCTTTAACCATTCATGATGCCCCTTGATACTGTGGCTCTCTTCACAGAATGGATACACAGGCTTTAATTGATGTCTCTTTCTTCTTTTCCTAAGGGTCTTGTAAGTGTAAGCGGAAAAAGGCACAATTCCAGCTAATTGTGAAAAAAAGGCTGAGAGGAGTATACGAGACTGCAAATAACAATTACTAGGAAACTCCCAGTGGGTGAGAAGCTTGGCTAAGCATTTACTCCAAAGGACTTGAGATGTATGAATTTGGACAGATTAAATAGCCTGCTGATTCTGACCTAAATAAGTGACCCAGGACATATGGTTAAGAAAAAAAAAATCTAAGCTAGAAATTGGGCCAGAGCCATAAACTGCTCTGAGTGAATTAAATTCCTTCTCTAAATGCTTTCTCTCCTTTACTTCTTCCCCGGCACCTCCCTCCCGGTCCTTCTTCAATACATAGCCCTTTAACCAAACTGTTAAGAAAAGAAGCATTTCTTTAAAGGGAGTCTGAGGTAGAGTTTCACAAGTAGTCAATACAATATGAAAAATGAGACACTTTTGAACGTGTCAAGTTAGGTGCTAACATTAAACATACATAAGGGTACATATATGTATGTATATGTGTGTGCGTGTGTGTATAAATTTTTTTTTGGAGGAGGAGACAGTTGGGCTTAAGTGACTTGCCCAGGGTCACACAACTCGTCTGAAGCCAGACTTGAACTGAAGTCCTCCAGACTCCAGGACTGGCGTTCTATCCATTGCACCACCTAGCTGCTCTGCTAACATTAAGTATTATTATTTCTAGTTCACTGTATTCCTTAGGATCAAGAACTAGAAGGAACCTTAGAGATCATCTAGTCCAGCATGGGGAACCAGCCGCCTCAAGACCACATGTGGCCCTCTAGGTCCTCGAGTGTGGCCCTTTGACCGAATCCAAATTTTACTGAACAAATCGCCTTAATAAAAGGATTTTTTTTTTCTGTAAAACCTGGACATTGATGGTTTATGGTTTCTCCAAATGTAGCAGGAAGGTAAGAATGTTCTTTAAAAAATCAGACTAAACCTAGGATTATTCAAGGGCTGATTTTTTGGTTGACATGTTATCCAGGATCTTGGCTTCACTGTGAGTTCTCCTTTTCCCGATTCTTTTTGGGTCATGGCCCAGTTCCTTAGCGCACCCTCCTCCCCCAGACTGATTGTTTCATTCAGTTGTATTCACATCCTTAGTGATTAGTACAGCGCCTGGAACATAGGAGATGATTAGTAAATGCTTGTTGGCTGATGGTGGGAAGAGAAAGTCAGGTCAGTGTTAAGTGCTTACTATGTGCAAATACCCAGGATACAAAGGGATGCAAGGGGGTACATAGGTAGTCCCTGCTCTCTCAAGTAGCTCACAGTCCAATGGGGGAGACAACATGAACATATCTATAAACAAACAAGATACAGATATGTAAATACACACGCACCACATATAAAAACATGCATACATACATGCACACATCATATACACACATACCATATACATACCATGTACACACATACCATACATACACATATATACATATATATACATACATACACATATATATTATATATGTGTATGTATATATATATATATATATATATATATATATATATATATATATATATATATATATATATAAATTTGAGAGACTCAAACACCAGCATTGTAGGGGATTTAGAAAGGGTTTCTTGTAGAAAATGAGATTTTAGATGAGACTTAAAGGAAGGCAGAGAAGCTAAGAGGAAGAGATGAGGAGAGATAAAATTCCAGACTTGGGGGACAGCCAGTGAAAATACCTGGAGCTGTGGGATGGGGTGTCATGGGAAAAAGCAAGGAGTCCAATGTCACTGCATTGGAGTATATAGAAGGGTGTGGGGTATAAGAAGGAGTAAAGAGAGAGGGAGAGCAGGTCATAAAGGGCTTTGGAAAGCCAGAAAATTTTCTGTTTGATCCTGGCAGTGATAGAGAGCCACCTGAGTTCACTGAATGGAGAGAGAGTGTCAGACCTCCACTTTAAGATCTATTTGGTAGCTGAGTGGAGGATGGACCAGAATGGGGAGAAAGTTGAGGCAGGAAGACCAATCAGCATGTTATTGCAATAGTTCAGGCATGTCCTGATGAGGTCTTGCACAAGGGTGATGGCAGTGTCAGAGGAGAGAAGGAGGCACACATGAGAGAAATGTTATGAAAAGAAAACCTATAGCACTTGGCAACAGATTGGATATGAGTGAAGAGTGAAGAGTCAAGAGTCAAGAATGCCATGTAGGTTTCCAGCTTGGGTGACTGGGATGATTCTGATACTCTCTTATCATACTAATAGGAAAGTTAGGGAGAAGGCAGCTGGTGGGTGGGTCGGTGGGGGGCAGATGAGTTCAATTTTTAAGATGTCTGCAAACCATCCAGTTCAAGATATTGAAAAAGCAGTTGGAGATGCGAGGCTGGATGTTAGAAGAGAGGTGAAGCCCAGATAAGTAGAGTGGAGAATCATCGGCAGAAAGCTGATAATTGAATCCATGGGAAGTGATGAAATTACCAAGTGAAATAGTATAGAGGCAGATGAGAAGAGAGCCTCAGTCACAATTCTGAGGGGTACTCAGTGTTAGTGAACATGACGTGGATAAAGATCCAGCAAAGGACTCGGAGGAGTAGTCTGACAAATAGGAGCAGAGCCAGGAGAAAGAAGTGTTATGAAAACCTCAAGAGAAGAGAGAACATCGAGAACATGGCGCTCAGTAATGTCAAGGACTGCAGAGAAGTCATGAAGGATAAAGACTGAGAGAAAAGTCATTAGATTTTGTGATGAAGAAATCATCGTTAACTTTGGAAAGAGCACTTTCAGTTGAAGGATGAATTCAGAAGTCATCGTTCAGTTAAGAAAAGAATAAGAGTTGAGTTAAGAAGAGAATGAAAGGAAAGGAAGTGGAAGGGCTAATTGTAGACAATCTTCTCAGGGAGTTTAGCCGTATAAGGAGAAGAGGTACAGGACTATAACTAGCAGGGATGGATGGATCAAGGGAGGGTTTTTTGAGGACAGAGGAGACACGGCATGTTTATAGGAAGTAGGAAAGCAGCTAGTAGACAGGGAAAGATTGAAGATTAGTGAGAGAGTGTAGGGAATGATAGGGCAATATGCTGGAGAAGAGTGGATGGAATGTGATTATTTGTGCATGTAGAGGATTTGCCTTGGTAAGGGAAGGGGCTGCCTCTTCATAGGAGACAGGTTAAGGAGGAGATGGTGGCAGAAAACACCTGAGTGATGCAAAATGAGGAGTAGGGACAAAGGAAGATAAACCCAGACCAATCAAGTCCACTCTCTGTTGTTAGTTGTAGGAAAAGGTTTTGGTAGCAGAAGATTATTACCAAATAACTTTCTAGTGTTATCTTTGGATTTCAGATAGTCATACCCACCAGCCAAAGAGTAATATTCATTTACCAATTAACACATGGGATGATCCTGGTTACTTATCAGATTATGAAATAGTATTTGTTACCTATTTCTTTTTGACAAGAGGATATTCTCTCATGAGGCGAATGTTCTCCTTGGAGGCTATGATGGTATAGTGAAATTAACAATGGATTTGATTTTGCCTTTAAAGAACCTGGATTTGAGTCCCACATTTGTTGCCTAGTTCTTGATCTTGAGTAAGTCATTTCTGTTCTTTGAGCCTCAGTTTCCTCATCTATAAAATGGGGATAATAATATTTGCAACACTTACCTCGTGGGGTTGTTTTTTATGTATGCCAGGGGGACTGATTCCCCAGTGAATGTACCAAACCCTAGAGGGTGGCATAGAGACCTAGAAGGGGGTGTCACCATCACTCCAGGGGAAGGGAGTGATGGTCCATGGGGATCATTTCCTCATCACTCTCTGATAGCACTTTCGTCATCTCCCGCCACCTCCAGGAAATAAGGAAAGGGGTGCTGCCAGCCAAAATATTCCCCCCTTTCCAATCTTATCCCTCCTTTTTCTCCTCCAATGTTCTTCTTTGATGGGGAAGGGGGGGAATGAGGCTGATTATTGCACTCATCCATCCATCGTCCTTACCTTGCTTTCATTTGTATATGGCATAAGCAACAAATAGCCTCTTCATCCAATTCCTTGCTCCCAATCTCAAAGTAATGGCTTTGACTAGCAAAAATATGCTTTAAACTTCAAAAGTCCTTTGTGAATGTAAGCTACCAATGTCCAATCCAATAAACATTTTAAAATTATGTACTGGAGATAAAGGCAAAATGAAAATTGGTCCCTGACTCCAAGGAGTTTATACTCTACTGATAAAATACAACATGTAAACAGATAAGTATATACAAGATAAAATAAGGAGATGGGAAAGGGCGCTAACAAGGGAATCAGGAAATAAAAAAAATAATAATCATAACAAAAACAATAATAATGATAATGATAGCTGGTAGTTTTATAGTGCTCCAAAGTTTGCAAAGCTCTTTACAAACAAATATTTCATTTTATCCTCACAATAAATGCTATTATTGTCTCTACTTTAGAGATGAGCAAAATGAAGCAAAGAGGGGTTTAGTGACTCATCCAGGATCACATAGTTAATATGTGATTGTGGCTGGATTGGAACTTAGGTCTTCCTGACAAGGGGCCCAGTGCTTTAATCCATTGTGCTACCTAGCTGCCATATGAGGAATTCTTCCCATAGGAGATGATGACACATGAAATGAGCCTTGGAGGGAGTTAGGGATTCCAAGATATGGTGAGAGAGGTGGGAGTGAATTCCAGGCATGGTGGACAGCCATTGCAAAGGCACTGAGATAAAAGTTGGAGTGCCTAGTTAGAGAACAGCAAAGAAGTCAGTATGTAAGCAGCAAACTGGCAAAAAAGGTAGTGTTCACTCTCTTTTTATCCCCCTTGGAAAGGGCTCTCTGTTCCTATGTGACTAGTGATGGCAGAATCCAACCCTTCCCCCCCACCACAAAAAAACCAATAAAGAATCAAGATATTAAAAACATACCTGTCCTGCTGTGTCATAAAGTCCAAGCAAGTGCTGCTTGCCTCCCACCGTCACAGTAACTAAGGAAAAAGAGAAGAAAGAATTTGTAAAATTAAGGCACCAACCAGCAGACTAAGTTTCTCCATGCCAACATCTTCCCAGGCAAGCAAGATAGGTATATACTTTGCCCATGTATATTTTAAACTAAGCTGACAGTAGTAATCTCAAATGGAAGACATTCTTTAGCTACAAGTGAGAGCAGATGGTCCTAGGAAAGCCCAAACTTCTCAACCAAGGGAGGTGAATCTTACTGGTGTTGCCAACCATCTAGGGATGCTCAGGAGGCCACTGACTGACTGATCCTCACTAGTCACTAGAAATACCAGCCCTCCTGGAGGGAAAACCTGAAATCTTCATATTGATGACTTTTTTCCTTTTGTTTTGGTTTGTTTCATTAGCCTAGTTCAAGAAAACAAGAAACAGCTCAAATAACTCCTGTATGGGTTTTGGATCAGAGTACCTCTCAGCATGCTATCAGAGAAATAACCTTGATCATCCCTCCATGTCTTCTCTTATCTTTTTTGGGAAGACTATCTCTTTGAGAATATGGAGTTGTATAAGCAACATTCCTTGCTGTTACAAGTCTTTTTTGCTTTTTGTGAGGCTTTGAAATGATAATATACCCTTGAAAAAAAGAGCCCATCTGTGTATCTTCCAGCTTATAAGGAAAAGAAAATAATTAATGGAAAGGGGCTATTCCCCTCATATTAAGTGAAATACACTTATTAAATTATTCTATATTCAAGCATAGCCAATCTACTCCTGCTACCTTTAGCTCAAGGGTTTGGGGGGAGAAGAGGGTTGTCAGGACCGCTAGCTATGCTTTGTGCAGTATCAGCTTTCTCATGTTTAAAGGAGAGTGTAGTGTATCTAGTGACAGGTAGATGGGTTGATTTACCCAGCAGGGGGACCATCTTGCAAAGCAATTTTGTGCTTGGAAGTGCCTGGAGAGGGACTACAGAAAAAGCAGGCAAAATACACGTGCCTAGAAATAGAAAAAAAATCCCCTGGTTGAAATTTAATCCAGACTGAACAGATCAAAAGCAAATAAAATGCTTTCTTTCTCTTTCTCTGTTTCTTTCTTTCTTTCTTCCTTTCTTTCTTTCTTTCTTTCTTTCTTTCTTTCTTTCTTTCTTTCTTTCTTTCTTTCTTTCTTTCTTTCTTTCTTTCTTTCTTTCTTTCTTTCTTTCTTTCTTTCTTTCTTTCTTTCTTTCTTTTCCTTTACTTCACTTTTCTGGGCCTAGCCCAATTTCCTTATCTGTAAGATAAAGGGGTTTAGATCATAAGATCTAGAATCACAAAGGACCTCTGAAATCCAGTTTGCTCGTTTTACAGATCAGGAAACCAAGGAATGAGGGGTTAAGTGGTTTGCATCAGGTCACTAGAATTTAGGTCTTTTGGGAAACTTTCCACTATACCTCCTTTGCCTACCCAGACCAGATGAACTCGAAGATTTTGAAATGCTATAACCACATATTCTGCTAATTTAGTAAGCAATGAATGCAGACTTGATACACACACCAGACTGGTTTCCTGACAGCTAAAGCAGGTGACTTCAGAATGATAAATAGAATAACTCTCCTAGGGGCTGAACTTCTGACATCTGTTGGCTACATTTTCAAGTCTGGTGATTGTGATCATGGGGATTTAATGCAGACTTTGATGTTCTTTATTTTTTTGGTTCAGGGTGAGATGCAGAAACATACTTTTAATGGCCTTGTTTAAAAACAAAATAAGGGTTTGTTTAAAAGGGATGTCACTCTGCATTGGGAACTATGATTTTAATCCAATGGGATCCACACAGCCTCTGTCAGTTTTAATGTGTTTGAAGGAGTGACTAACCCAGCTCAGCCTGAAGTGCAAAGCTAACAAAGAGAAGGGGTCTCCATCCACCCCTCTGCCAGGGCCTATTAGGAATGGAAGTGAACGCGAGAGCACGAGGCTTTCTTCCTCTCATTTCAACCCCTCCCCTCCAGTTGTTCGTTAACTAATAATAACTAACATTTATGTAGCACTTACTATGTACCACATACTATCCTAAGCACTTGACAGTTATTATCTCCTTCAATTCTCCTGACAACCTTGGGGAGTCAGTGCTAATATTATCATCTCTGTTTTACAGATGAGGAAATGGAGGTAAGCAGAAATTAAGTGACTTGCCCAGGGTCACACAGCTAATAAGTGTCTGGGGCTGAATTTGAACTCAGGTCTTCCCGACTAGGCTCAGCGCTATCCATAGTGCCACCTACATCTATGTGTGCTGAAATAGCTCTTCTTTAATGTCCTATTTAGTGCCAATCTGAGGAATAAGAATAAAGGGAACGAAGCCAGAAGTAAGTGTGGGTTGAATTAAATCAAACCCAGAGAACATGATATGAAAACCTCTAATTTAAATTAGCCCTAGGTAGACCAGGAAGGGGGCAATTGCTCTTAAGTCTATTTAAATTTTCTTGAAAGTGTACCCTGGAGACCACCTGTGAACTGTCTCCAGCTCCACGTGTTACCTTGCTAGCTTACTGCTGGGCATTGGAAGTTCTATTAGAAAATCTGTTACCATCATAGCAACCATTTGGGTAACACTATCCAGCTCACAATTCAATTCAACAAACATTTGTTAAGTGCCTCCTTCAGTGCAAGGCACTGTTAAAATGTTGGGGATAAAGCAACTGAAGTGGAGTAAATAGTCCTTTATCCTCATCGAGGGACTTTCTCATTCTGGGTTCCTTGGGGAGCTGATGGAGAATCTCATCTGCCAGTAGTTCCTCAAGACTGGAGGTCAAATGAAATGAGCAGCTAAACTGATAGGAAAATCAATTTATTAGTGTGCTAAGGAAGATTGCTTGATAGTAGCAGTTTCAGTTTCTGAGGGTACAGATTTGGATTATTTGGGGATAAGGGAAAGGGAAGAGTAAAGGATGATGCTGGGGTTAAGAACCAGTGTGATTGAAAGGATGGCAGTACTGGTAGGTTAGGAGATTAGGAAGGGGCCTTTTTCAAGGAAATTGAACTGTTTAGAATGTATCCATGACAAAAGTGGAGGGGGGGTGTTGGAGAAAGGATGAATTTAGGGGGAAAGGTGATAAATTATCTAAGTGGAGATGGCTGAAGGTAATGTAAGAGTCTAATTCTGAAAGACCATGATTGAATATCTAGATATGAGAGTCATCTGTACAGAGTAGATAAATGAATTCGTGGGAATATATGAGACAACCAGAGAGAACAGAATACAAAGAAGACCCAGAATGGGGCCTTGATTAAGGGGCAGGAGATAGAAGGTGATCCAACAAAGGAAATTCAGGAGTGGATACGTGTACACAGACATGTACATCTAGACATATACATACAGGTGTGTGTGTGTGTGTGTGTGTGTGTGTGTGTGTGTGTGTGTGTACACTGTAGGGAAGGGGAGTGAAGGATGAAGAAGACTAAAAAAAAGGTCATTATAAAGGTGTTTGAGTAGTTTGAGGGAAAGAAGAGAAAAATCAAATTATAGGGAAATGAGAAGTGAGTTGATCATAGCGAGTGGGGATAGCCAAACTCTAAAAGTTTGGCTTTGGAGGGAAAGACTAATATATAACGATAGTTTAAGGAAATGCAAGGCTCAAATGAAAGATGCTTTGAGGATAGTGGAGAACTGGGTATGGTTATAGACAACTGGGAAGGGGTCATTAGATAGGAAGAGATGGAAAAAGAGAGAAAAAGAGAGGGAAGGCTTCATAAAACTAACTCCCAGGACAGAAGAGAATAGGATCAAGGGCACGTGTAGAGGAGTTAACCTTGTCAGGGAGATCTTGTAACCCCTTGTTCTGTAGTTACTTTTCAAATCCTCTACCATTTCTTCTTCCTTTATTGCTGGACTTTTGAACATAATTCCATTGGTATTTTAATAGTAATATTTTTCTCTCCTTTGGTGCTGTTGGCATGACTTCAATCTGCCACATTTTCAGATCAAGATGCTTCATAAAAAGCAGTGGCTTTAGTTCTAGATAAAAGCCATGCTCCATAGAGCCATTCATAATGTCTAAATAGAATGCTTTTTAGGGGTCCGTGGATAGATTTCAGGGGGTCTGTGAACTTGGATGGTAAAAAGATTACATCATTATTTTTACTAACCTCTAACTGAAATTAACTATTTCCTCCAATTATTTGAAAATGTTATTCTGGGAAGGGGTCCATAGACTTTAGCAGATTGTGAAAAGGGTCCATGACACAAAAAAGTTAAAGAACCATTGTAAGGCCATGGAAAAAATTGAGTATTAATACTGTTCTGTCACTTATTTGCCATGGGACCTTGGAATAATCACTTCATCTCTCTGAACCTCAGTTAGTTAAATGAGGCAATCCTGCCAGATGCACTCTCAGGTTCCTTCTAGTTTTGATGTTCTATGATTCCATGATTCTCCATAACAATCCCTTATATTTTCATAGAACTTCATTGGTTAGAGTGTTTTTACATACGTGATCTCTCATAATACCCCATGTGATGATGCACTATGATTAAATCCTTTTTAGAGAGAGGGAACGGAAACCCACCCTAGACATGAACATATTGTAGATTATGTGCTCTCCAAGCCTCCTCCAGCCTTAAATCATTCTTATCTCTAGTACGCAACTTGGCCTTACTACCAGAGGGCTAAGGCTATGACACTTACTTCTAGGCTTTGGAAGGGTCAGAATATTATAGAGGATGATGTGATGGATTCAGCATCATGAGATCCAAATTTGAATCCTACTTCACACCTTTATTAGCTGTGTTACCATGGGCAAGTCACTTAGTCTCCTGTGGCTCAGTTTCATTATCTGTAAAATGGGGATACTCATACTTGTACTATGTACCACACAGGGTAGTTGTGAGGAAAGTGCTTTACAAATCTTAGAAGGCTTTAAAATTGTGAATTTTTTTCACATTACAAGAAAGCTCAATGTTTTCATCTTTAGAGTCTACTTATGGTCCAAGGGCACAACAGCACCCCAAGCCTACTCAGGCAGAAGAAACAACATCAGATTAGAGTGAAGTGAAATTTGAGCAATCTGGCACATTGACTTCAGAGAAATCAGAGGAGCAGACAGATCTGGCAGGCAGTAAACAGATTGCAATCCCAGATCAGCCTCAGGCTCTTAGAGCTATTAGAGTTATTTTCTTGCTCAAGGAGGTTTTGAACTGAGGCGCTCTAATGGCCCGCTAATGGCAGTAATGGTTCTTGCAACATAGTGTGAAGCATTGTCTGGGACCTGTTAAGTATGTAAAATGAAAGTTGTCCTTTCAATCCATTAAACCCTATCTTTCCTTCTGTTTCTCTTTTGGTGCTGTGTGTTTTCTAGCACTTCACCCAGAGAGTAGATGGAGTGCTTAGTTAAGTTGCTTGGTCCATGTTGCCAATGACAATATTGCCTTACAATCACAAAGTTGAATCTATAAAATGATTGTGTTGGATTTCATGATCTACATGGTTCTCTCCAGCTTTGACATTTTTAAAAGAATGTTTTTATTTTATTGTTTTCTTAATTACACGTAGAAATATTTTTAAACATTTGTTTTTCAAAATTTTCCAAATTCCCTCCCTCCCCCCTCCTACAATCCAAATATTTTCATATAGACAGTACATATGCACTGATGTAGAACATGTTTACATATTATCCATATCTCAAAAGGGAACATAGACCAAAAAGAAAAAAACACAAGAAAAATTAAATTAAAAAGTATGCCTCAATCTACATACAGACTCCATTAGTTCTTTCTTTGAAGGTGGATCTCATTTTTCATTATGAGTCCTTTGGAATTGTCTTGGATCACTGTATTGCTGAGATTAGCTAAGCTATTTATAGTTGATCATAGCACAATACTGATATTACTTTGTATACGGTTCTCCTGGTTCTGCTCACTTCAGTTCTCATCAGTTCGTGTAAGTCTTCCCTTTCTGAGAACATCCTGTTTATCATTTCTTATAGCACAATAGCATTTCATCGTAATCATATACCACAACTTATTCAGCCATTCCCGAATTGATGGACATCCCTTAAATTTCCAATTTTTGCCAGCATAAAAAGAATTGCTAGATTTTTGTACACATAAGTCCTTTTCCTTTTCCTCACTCTCTTTGGCATACAGACATACTAGTGTTATTCCAGCTTTCACATTTAATTCACCTTAATACTGACCTTTATAAAGTGTTTTACATACATTATTGCATTAGAACCCCATACCCATGGTATTTTATCCCTATTTTACTAATGAGACAAAGTGAGAGTCAGAGAGTTTAAGCAGCTGACCTATGGCCTAGCTAGCTAGTAGGTAACAGAATTATAAGATCACAGATTTGGATTTGGAAGGGACCTTAGATGCCATTGATTCCAACCCACTTATTTTATAGATCAGGATACTGAGGCACAGAGGAAGCTAGTGTGGTGGAATGGAAAGACCACTACCTTTAGAGTTAGAAGACTTGAGTTCAAATCCCACTTTGATTATTTACAGCCTGCATGACCTTGGGCAAGTCATTGAAGCTCTCCGGGTCTTAGTTTCCTCATCGTTCCAAATCCCGTGATTCTTACAAATAGGTTAAATGACTTGTTCAGGGCCACACATCTAGTAAAATGTCTGAAGTGAGTTTTGAACTCAGCTATTCCTACCTCCAAATCCAGTGTTCTATCCACTACCATTCTTTTCAGCTGGATACAAAACAATACAATAATTATCCTTTTTTTTGGCAAGGAAAGAGAGGCAGCTTTGTGTAGTGGATAGAGGTTTGGATTCTTCTTATTGTGGAGCTGTTTTTCAGTTATATCTGATCTTTGTGGGGTTTTCTTGGTCAAGATGCTAGAGTAGTTTGCCATTTTGTCTCCAGCTTATTTTACAGTTGAGGAGACGGAGGCAAACAGGGTTAAGAGACTTGCCTAGGGTCACACAGCTGGTAAGTGTCTGAGGCTGGCTTTGAACTCAGGTCTTTCTGACTCTAGGCCACACTCTATCCCACTGTGCCACCTAGCTGCCTCTTGGCCTCTGCCCACATCAAAAAGACCTGGGTTTATAATTCCAGAGGACTGAGGATGTTTCTTGCCTAACTCTTTCAGAGAAGTGATGAACCCAGGTTGCAGAATGAGACTCATATTTCTGGGACATGATCAATATGGGAATTTGTTTTGCTTGACTATGAATATTTGTTATAATGATTGCCTCCACCCCCAACAACAAAAAAAAATGGGCAAGGAAGATGCTGTGCTAGCTGCTGAAAATTCAAAGATAAAAAAGCACAATCCTTGTCCTCAAGGTGTTTACATTCTTTTGGGAGTGGAGAGAGGTGAGACATGTACAAATAGATATAATACAGATTAGAAAATGACTAGATAGATAGTAGTGAGGAGGTTAAAGGAAATAGGCCTCGTGTCTAACTGAAGGGATCAGGGAAGGCATCATGGAGGAGGTGTCACTTGAGCAGGGCCTTGAAGGTGGGGAAGGATTTCAATAAGTGAAGATGGAGGGAAAGAAATATTCTAGCCATGAAGGATGGTGTGCACAAAGGTGGGAGAGAGCAGAATAAGATGAGAGAACAAAGAGTATCCTAATTTTCCTGGAGTGGAGTACACAAAAGGAAAGGCTTCAATTAAACATTTATTAAGGTCTGCTGTGTGTACAAAGTGTCATGATAGTGCTAGGAATACAGAGGCAAAAAAAATGACCCTGTTCCTACCTTCAAATACCTTCCATTTTCTAAAAGATTTTCTCCTCTGTTGGCTTCCATGAGACTGCACTCTCCTTATTATCCTACCTTTCTGATCATTTCTTCATCTCCTTCACTGGCTTCTTTCCCCCTTTCCATGTCCCCCCAATATAGGTGCTCTTCAAGGCACAGTCCTCAATTATCTGCTCACTCTACAGCCTCTTGGTGAGCTCCTTCATTCTTATTTCTGGAAGTATAATCTCAATTCTGGGATACAGGGATATAAATCCCTCTTTTCAGTCTTATTCCCTCCTCAATTTTATTTCTAGTTACCCGATGAACATCTCCATTTGGCCATCTTGCCAATATCTTTAGCATCCAACTCAACATCAACGTCTAACATCAGCAGGTTGTAAGCCAAATTCATCATCCTGATTTCCTTTTCCTGACTTCCTTATTTTTGTTAAGCCTTGGTCTCCTCAGCTACAAACCCCTCTTTAATCACAAAATTAATTTAGTTGTCAAATCTTAACAATCTTGAGATTGCCTCTGCAATGTCCTTTGTGCCTGTCCCATCATCTCTATCTCCATTGCTACCATTTTAGTTCAGGCCATCATTGTCCCCTAGTCATCTGACCTATGAGGAGAGGTTTCCTTTTTAGACTCTCTTCTTGCTTTGAATTATCCTACACCAAAAATGTCAAGCCACCAGCACTTCCAAATGCTCCCCCAAAAGGTCAAAATGTAATTGAGAAATACTTAACAAAATAAATAAAAATACAATATAACACAGATAATATTAATATGTGGCTTTCTAAGTCAATATGCATCTGTAGGAAACCTTATTATGGTTTAGTGGCTTCTATTTCCATTTGACATCATTGATCTACACATTGCCTGCATACTCATTTGTTCTGATTATATCACTTAATGCCACCTGTCAGCCTTCATGGCTTCCCAGTCTCTACTGAATAAAGTAAAATCTCCTTTACCTGGCACTGAAGATCCTTTATGATGTGGCCCTAATTTAGCCTTTCAAACTTTGTCTCATTCAAACAAGAAACATCCATTATGAACCAAGCACTGTGCTAGGCACTGAGGATACAAGAATGAAACAATTTTTGGTCTTCAGGAATTTACATTCTGATCAGGGAGAGAACACACAGAGACATATACATGTATATAACACACACACATATATGTCACATACACACATATATAATTAATATATATTATATATGTTATATATTATATAATACATATAATTACATACAGAATTAATATAGAGAATAAATATAAATAAATGCAAAATAGTTTAGTATAAGCTAGATTGGGAGGGAAGGCATTAGCATTTGGGAAGGGATCAGGCAAGAATTCATGCAGAATTTGGTGCTCGAGCTTTGCCTTGAAGAAAAGAGGAATTCTATGAAGTAGAGGCAAGGTGGGTGTACATTCCAGGCATGAAGGACAGTGCAGGGATGGTATGTATATATCAGGAAAGGAGGGAAGGTGAGTTTGTCTGAGCAGTACAGGACAGGACAGGGTAATGCATAATGAGGCTGGAAAGATCAGCTGGAACAAATTTGTGAAGGGAATTAAAAGTTAAACAGAAGACTTTACATTTGGTCTTAGGGACAATGGGGAGCGAGCTACTGGAGTTGATTGAATATTGGAGTGACATTATCAGATCTGCATTTAAGGAATGTGACTTAGGGAACAGTATGTATGATGGACAGGAATGGGAAGAAACTTGAGGCCAGGAGAATAATTAGGAGGCTTGGTGAAAAATGATGAAGGCGTAAGTGGCTGCTGTGTGGCAGGCAGCGAGGTGGCTCAGTGGATAGAGCACTGGGCTTGGAATCAGGAAATCTCATCTTTGTGAGTTCAAGTCCAGCCTCAGACTCTTACTCGGCTGTGTGACTCTGGGCAAGTCACTTAACCCTGTTTTCCTCAGCTCCTCATCTGTAAAAGGAGTTGGAGAAGGAAATGGTAAAACCACTTCAGATGTTACAAATATTGTTGAAGTAGAAATAGTTAGATTTGACAACTTAGGCTGGATATATATAGAGAGTGAGGGACTGTGAGAAATTGAGGGTTGTGTGAGATCACAAATCTGGAAGGATTGTGGTGATGGTCAACAGAGATAGTGAAGTTTGGAAGAAAAAAGGGATTGGAGGGAAATATAATGAGTTGTGTTCTTCATCTCCCAATATTTCCCTTTATACATCCCATACCTCAGCCAAACTGGACTACAAAGGATGACGTGAATATGTTTTCTGAACTTTTGCTTAAGCTACTCCTTCATCTGAATACTGTATTCCCTTATTCTGCTAGTCAAAATACAACCTGTCCTTCCAGGTACAACTCAAATGCCAATTACTTTGCTTATCCTTATGTTTATCCCCAGTAAATGCAGTCTCTCCTTAATTTGACCCCTCTTGAGTTCAGATTAAGGGATTTCCTTAGTTCCCATTATTAGATTGTAAACTCCTTGAGGAGAGAAACTGTGTCTGATTCATCTTTTTAAGCTCCTTGCCCCAACCCTGTGTCTTGTGCAGGACAGGCCCTTGATAAGCATTTGCTAAATTGAATGGGACCCAGAAGCCTTGGGGATGGAAACATCAGTCCTCTTTTCCCCAAGCCTAACTTAAAAGAATGATTTGGTTTCTGTCTTGGTGTGAAAAGAAAGGTGGTGATTAACTTCTCTAGGAGGAATGGTATGTGTGCTCCCCATGGTGGGAGGTAATCCTTTCACAAATTCTCTTTTTCCATATGCTTCCCCAAATGCATTCTCTCTGACCTATGCTGACCTTGAATATAAGGCTGAGATGGCTCTTTTTTTTCTTCCTTGCAAGAATTTCTGAGTAGCAGATGTTTGCTATTTTTTTTTTTTTTGTAAAAGCTTCCCTTTGATGTGACAATATAAGCTTTCATTTCTCCAACACAACATTTGAAAATAAAACCTGACAGTTTCCTTGTGGATGCATTTCTTATCCATAGCTGAGCTCAGTTCCCATCGGCCTGAGGTCTGCAGATTCTCCTGAAGCAGCAGAATGTCTCATTTAAGTAGTTAAATTTGTGTCAACTAGGCACTCTCCACACCAACCACCCTTCTTTCCTCCTTTATATTGCATAATAGCTGATGTTTTGTGATGGATCTGTGTGGGTTATCCATGGCGTGTCATTTAGCAACTAAATACCCCACACAGAATTTACCATTGAAAAGTGGTTGTTAACATTCCATAAAGTGACCCAGACACATGGTATTACAGTTTGCAGACTCTGACGACATCTATTTTACATTAGAGTTGTAAATCTAGAAGTTAAATGTCCCTCCATCTGAAATACCCATTGGGTGACAGAGAGGAGGCAGAACTATTCACCATTTTTTTCTATTTTCTCTACCAAGGAGAGCAAAATTCATCCCTTGAAAGCAGGAATATTGAACAAAATGGTTAATAGTATAACTGGGAGTTGAAACATAAGATAAATGAGATGACAATCCAATGTTATCTAATCCAACCCATCCATTTGTTAACTTACTCTGGTCAAGACACTTTGCTAGGGTAATTCAGGGGAAAAAAAATAACATGCCCCAACCAAAGCAGTTTACATTTCGATAGGAGAGTTTATTTTATTTTTATTTTTTGCTTTTTTAGGCAATTAGGGTTAAGTGACTTGCCCAGGGTCACACAGCTAAGAAATGTCAAGTGTTTGGTCTGAGGTCAGATTTGAACTCAGGTCCTCCTGACTTCAGGGCTAGTGCTCTATCCACTGCACCACCTAGCTGTCCCTTGATAGGAGAGTTTAGCAGATAACTATAAACATATAAATATGTTAAGTAGGTTGCATATAAATATCTCTGCAAGCGGGCCCTAAAACAGAACACTCCAAGTTCAAGCTACTCCTTATGCTCTCATCCACTCAAAAACCACATAGATCACATCCACCAATGTAGTTATTTTTTGTAGTCAGTCAGTTGATACAATTAATTCCAAGAAAAGGCATTTAATGAAATTATATACTAAGGAAATTAGTAGTAGGATATTTTTCCTGTAAACCTCAGGTATACTCTTCCACAAACAAACACACTGTCAGTGCCAAGAATAGACACACTAGGGACCATATGAAGGGAGAGATGCAGGAAAGATATGAGTGTGTGGTGGGGCAATTCTTCTCCAGTATAGTGGGGTTACTGATGCCTTCTGGTGACATCAACACACTGCTACCTCTGGGCCTGCTCCCTTCCCACTGGTCTCAGGTGGCATGTAGTTTTGGCCACTAGTCTCTGCTGGGTATGTAGACTTGTTTTGTAATCTTTGCTATTTAATGCTCCCTGCAGGTTTTGAGTACCAGTGTTAATGGTATTCTGCTGCTCTCCTGGCAGCAGGTTACTTCCAGGCATGGTCCACTAGGTATGCCATTGTGGAACTACTCTTTCTCATAAAAAGTAAAGTGAGCCTTCTCATTTCTTTTCTGAGGCTTGAACTTCAGCTGCTTCAGAAACTCAAGGTTTGATAGCTGTCTCCTCTGGAAAGCAGAGTACTGTCCTGAGGAACCCAGTTCCTTTGAGATGAAGAGTAGCCATCTATCTAAATGGCAGCTATAGATTTTTTTAAACTTTAACTTTCTGCCTATTTTTATTTGTGACTTTCTATTTTAAATTTAAACTTTCTGCTTTGGGGCAGGGTCTATGTGTTACGAGTAGAAAGTCTTTGTAATTCCTGCTTGCGATGGCCAAACTGAAGTCCTTAAGAAATGTTTCAGAGGTTTCCCTTTCAATAAACTGCCAGGGACTTTCTGCATCTGAAGCCTTTTAGTTTTCTCAATCTGAAATACTTTTTGGGTTTTTCATGACACTAAAGGAAGAAGGAAAGACAAAAGAACAAAACCCTCATAGGTAGAGCTGCTTTGAGGCATCTGCCTCTATTTTCAATTCTTTGTTTCAAATTCTTGGCTTTTATTATCTATACATTACTGGATATGTTTCATTGGGTTTTGCTGCAATGTATAAGATGCTACAAGTACACACACACACACACACACACACACACACACACACACATCCATGCTAACAAATGAGAAGATCAATTAAGGTGATCAAGAAAAATTTCCTGTATAAGGTGGCTGGGGAGTCTTTATTGTATCCTGGTGGTGATAGGGAGTCATTGAAGGTCCTGGAACACAGGAGTAACATTGTTTGATGTGCTTTGAAAAGATTATTTTGGTGGCTGTGTGGAGAGATGAAAGACTGGGAGGTAGAAATTCAATTAGGAGTAACACTGTTAGTAGTACACTAGTTGTCCTTAATGAGTTCAGGTCACTAGATCCAAAAGAACAGTGATGTTGAGAAACTAGATGAACTCATAGAAGTGATTGCTGCCAGTGATTTTTTTTTTTGGAAAAAAAGGTGAATTTAAGAGGTGCTTCAGGACTGGAGACAGCAAATTTCTTTTCTTTTTTTTTTAAGAGAAAAGGTGGAATCTTTAAATTATAGACTGATGAGCTTGACTTCAGTTCCTGGAAAAATTTTATGATGTATTATTATTGGTGCTGTTACTGTTGTTCAGTTATTTTAGTCATGTCTGACTCTTCATGACCCCATTTGGGGTTTTATTGGCAAGATTCTGTAGTGGTTTGCTATTTCCTTCTCTAGTTCATTTTACAGATGAAGAAACTGAGGCAAACAGGGTCACAGCTAGTAAGTATCTGAGGCAGGATTTGAACTCAGGTCCTTCTGACTCCACAGCTTGCCCTTTATCCACTGCACCACCTAGCTGCCCTGATGTATTGCTGATGGGATGCTTTGCGAACATTGTTAAAGGGAAGATAGGATCCTACAGAAATACATCAGAAACAGACTATAATTTCCCTTTTTTGATAGGTTTTCTAGAATGAAAGATCTAGGGAATATAGAGACAGAGTACACTTCAATTTCAGCAAAATATTTGACTATCTCTCATGGTCCTTGTGGATAAAATATAGTGATATGGGCCAGATTATAGCCAAGTGATGGTGTTTTCAGAGAAGGTTGAATGGCTAGATCTAAAGAGTAGTGATTAATTGGTTATTTTTTGGCTGAACGATAGCCTTTAATGCAGTGCCCCAGGCATCTGTCCTTAATTCTGAGCTGTTCAGCATTTAAATTATGATGTGAATAAAGGCATAACTTTCATGCCCATCAATTCTGAAGATGATATAGAGCTGGGAGGAATAGTTTACATGTTAGATGAGTCAAGATCCAAAAAAGATAATGACTGCTTAGAATCATGGGTTCAATCAAATAAGATGGTGTTTAACAGAGATAAATGTAAAATCTTACATTTGAGTTAAAAAAATCAACTTCACTAATACTAGATTGGAAGGGGGGTTAGATAACATTTCATCTGAAAGAGGTTTGCAGGTTTTGGTGTAATATAAATTCAATATGAGTACATGGCTTTTGTGGCAGCCTTAAAAACGAATGAAATATTGGTTGGAATCAATAAGTGTGTAACGACTGGCTTCTTGGGTGAAAAATAGCACACTTTTCAGATTAATCTGCATTTCTAACATTTTCTTCATCACTTTCTAGATAATAAATAAAACAATAAATTGAGTCCTAATTTGTAGTGTTTGCTGATTTCTGTCTGCTCATATTGAAAACTTCATTCTCTCAAGCTGGTTTGAACTGCTTCCAGTATACTGTTGGTTGGGTTACAGCATAGTATATCGTCAAAGGTGGAAAAGGCCTTTTGGATCATCTAGTACAATTTTCTAATTTTATAGATGAGGAAATTGAAGTTTAGAGACTCAAATGCTAAGGTAAAGAGCCAATATTCAAGCCCAGGCCTTCTGGCTTCAAAGAATTTCTTTCTACTGAACTATTTTGCCTTGTTTAGAACAAGGAACTGAGAGCTTTCTTGTACTTTGTCCTCAGACTTCATCTGGAGAACCTGGTTCAATTCTGGGTGTGACATTTTAGGAAGGACATTAAGACAATGGCACATATCTAGTAGCGAATGACCAAGATAGCAGAAAGACTGTATGTAAGCCATGCCATAAGAACATTGGGTGAAGGAACTTGGTTGGAAGAGAACAGAAGAATTTGAGGGAGGGACATGATTACCATCTCTCTCTCTCTCTTTTTTTTTTTTTGGTTAGGCAATGAGGTTAAGTGACTTGCCTAGGGTCACACAGTGTTATGTGTCTGAGGCCACATTTGAACTCAGGTCCTCCTGAATCCAGGGCCGGTGCTTTATCCACTGTGCCACCTACCTGCCCCTCTCTATTTTTAAAAATTGAACAGAAATCCATTTTCTTTCAGTACCCTACCCCATCTTGCTTCAAAAAGAAAGAAAAGAACTTCCTCCTCTCCTCACTCCCATTTCTTGTAGTAAATATGCATATTCGAGCAAAACAAATTCTTCCCGTGGCTATACGGGACAGCTAGGTGGCTCAGTGGATAGAATGCCAAAACTGGAGTCAGGAGGACCTGAGTTCAAATCCAGCCCCAGACACTTAGCAGTTGTATGACTCTGGACAAGTCACTTAACTCTGTTTGCCTCAGTTTCCTCATCTGTAAAATGAACTGGAGAAGGAAATGGCAAGCCACTCCAGAATCTTTGCCAAGAAAACCCCAAATGGGGTCATGGAGAGTTGAGCATGACTGAAACAACTTAATAATAAGTATGTGTGTGTGTGTGTGTGTGTGTGTGTGTGTGTGTGTGTGTGTATACACATACACAGAGATTTATGTGCATATGAATTTCTCTCTTTATCTATCCCCGTATAAATCTATCATCTCTCTATCTCTACATAAATCTATTACCTATGTGTAATGGGTAGCATGTTTCATCCTTGGTCCCCTGGAATCATCATTGTCATTGTACTGATCACAGTTCTTACAGTTTTCAAAATTGTTTGCTTTTACAATATTGTTGTTATATAAATTGTTCTCCTGGTTTTGCTCATTTCATTCTTAAGCCCTCAAAATTGTTCATTTTTATAATATTGATTTCATAGTATAAATTGCTCGTCTGTTTCTGCTCACTTCACTCTGCATCATTTCTGATGTCTTCCATGTCTTGAAATCATCTACCTGCTCATTTCTTACACTAAATAGTATTCCTTCACAGCCATATACCACCACTTATTCAGTCATTCCTCAGTTGTTGAATATCCTTTTAGTTTCCAGCTTTTTGGCATCACAAAAATAGCTACTATAAATTTTCTGAAAATAAAACACTTTTCCCTCATTCTTTGATATCTTTTGGATCTTTGATATACTGCCTGGACCTATCAGAGCTGCAGCAGGGTACAAAGCCAATTGAAGTCAATTATTGACTAAATTCAAGGAAGAGACAAAGATGGGTCCAAGACCAATACCTGCTTTGAGCCACCTGGAGACAGATGGAGAAGCAAAGGTTGGGACTTAGTGGTAGCTCTTGGTGAGCTCCCAGTTTCAGTCTAGGACTGTAGTAGAAATAAGGCAAGAAGGGAGACCAAGAACTAGCCATCCTATCTAGAATTGTGGAAAGGCAGTACCAGTGGCATCTAGATTGCAGTGGGACTAATCGGGATTTAACTATCCAATTCAGGAATGTGAGGGAGATAGAGTTTGGGCCTGGAAAAATGCCTACTTCAGGAACGGAGGCTGGAGACATGAGTAAGCTAAAGAAAAATGAAGACATGCTATCAGTTAAGACAAACCCAAGAGATAGGAGAAAAGAGAGAATCTCCAAAATCTATAGAAATTGAACGTCAGAAAAAAAAGAATGGTCTGGCCACAAGGACTCCAAGGGTGATAGAAGAAATGAAACAAGAGATTAAAAAAAAAATAAAATTACAGCTACTGAGGTAGATTTACTGGAGTAAAAATTGGAAGGAGTAACCTATTCAGAAAAAAAGGTGGAAAAGACGCTTTAGGCAGTGGACTTCCTGCAAAATAGAATGGAACTGACAGAACTAAATGATTCAACAAGAAATATGAGAAGAAAGTAACAAAGTGGAAAAATTAGAATATCTGAGGTTGATATCTATTATCAAAAACAAATTACCTGGAAAATAGGATGAAGAGAGAAAATTTTAAAATGATTAGACTCCTTAAAAAAGAAGACTAAATTAAACACACACACACATTTCAAGAAATCATAAAAGAAATCTACCCATAACTCTTAGGATCAGAAGGCAAAATGAAAATAGAAAGAACCCATGGATTTCCTCTGGAAAGAAACTCCAAATTGAAAACATCTGGAAATGTCAAAACCAAAATCTCATGCTTCCGGGATGGAGAATAAGTACAGCAAATAGCCAGAAACAGTTCAAATATAAAGGAACCACAGTCTGAATCACATAAGATTCTGCAATGAGTATGATAAAAGAGAGGAAATCTTTGAATATGTTAGGCCAAAAGGCAAAATAAAGAGGTTTACAACCAAGAATAACATCTTGAAACACTTAAAATATTCTTCCAGGGGGAAAAGGAACTTCAATAGAAGAGGTTTATTTTTTTGATAATAAAAAGCACAGGAATAAATTGAACTTTAATATAGCAAACTGTATCTATCTAAAACTAAGAGCCAGCAATATTTGTAATGAAGAGAAGCTAGAGGCCTTTCCAATACGATCAATTGCAAAGCAAAGTTGTCCATCGTCACCACCATTACTTGCGGAACATCTATATGATTCAATGAACAACTCTGATAATTCTAGTAATGCTAGCTATTGTAAGATAAAGGATTTAAGGGAAGAACCATAAGCAAAAGAGAAGAAAAATTATAACTTTTTGCTGGTGACATGGCTTGCTTAGAGAACTCTAGATATTTAACTGCAAAATTAATTGAAACCATCAATGATTTCAACAAAGTAGCAGGATATAAAATAAATTCACAAAATAATCATTCTGTGTATTACTAGAAAAACTCAGCAGGAAGAGGTAGCATGACATCTTTCGAAAGTTATTTATCAGGGCATCTATGTGGTGCAGTGGATAGAGCTCTGGCCTTGGAGTCAGGAGGACCTGAGTTCAAAACCAGCCTGACACTTGACACTTAACTAGCTGTGTGACCCTAGGCTTAACCCTGATTGCCTTGCTCTACCCCCCAAAAACCTAATTATCAAAAATAACTATAAATGCATAAAATATTTGGAATTCCACCTACCAAAACACACTCAAGACTTATATGAATATAGCTATAAAACACTCTTTACAGAAAGAAGGGAAGATTAAATAATTGGAGAGATACTACTTATGGTTGTACCTGTCTAATACAATAAATATAAAACTAATACCTAATCTAATTTAAAAAATTAGAGCCAAACCCATAAACTTACCAAAAGATGCTTTATAGAACTAGACAAAATAATAACACAATGCACTTGGGAGAATTTACCTTGGTCAAAAAGAAGTGATCCAGCCCTGCCTTTTTTTTTTCCTTTTTTCAGGAGCTATGAGTGTAGGTAGTTCAAGAATTTCTTCTGTCCTTCCAAAGATCTTGGAAGGAAAGCAGAAGAAAGATTAGGAGATGGCTGAAGGTGATGGCTTCACACAGAGGCACTTACTTTCTTTTGTTTTTTGCTTAGTTCAATAAACTATGTGATCACAGTATCCATGTCTTCTGGTTATATCACGCAGTACTGATGCATGAACGATATTTTCCCTTAATTATTTGCTAAGACCCAGACAGTGCCACCTATGTTAATATTTCATTGGTGCTTTTTTCTTTCTATTCTTTTTTTTTTTCATATCACAGATTGTAACTGTGGAAGAGAGTAGAAAATTAGGGTAATGGAAGTCAGTTGTCCCTTCCAACCAGGGCTGTGCTGGAGCCAGCTCTCACCAGCTTCTGACAGCCTATTGCTAAACTTTCAGTGTGAGCATTTACACTTCAGAAATCAGCAGGCATTGCAGATCAAGGCTTGATTTACTGTTTTGTTGAATGCTAGGCTTAAGAAAGTGTTATTAATGCAGATTAAACTTAGAAGTGTGTGTATGCATTTTTCTTTTATGAGTCTACTTGTTAAACATTTACCAGCACATCCCCCATATTGCTCCATGAACTTTGCTTGAACCCAGCTGGAGTGTAATAGAAGGCTCAGAGAATAAAGTCATTGCCAGACTGTAGGCCTGGTGATAGAGGCTGACAACAACTATCAAGAACTAGTATTATTATAGTACTTGAAGGTTTCACAAAGTGCTTTATATCTATTATCTCATTTCAGCTTCTACCTCACCAGCCCAATGAGAAATCACAATAGCTAGCCATTTCAGAACTCAGAATAAGAATTCTGTAACCTGAGAAAGCACCACTAGTTTCTTCTCGGTCATGCATTATCCCACTGAAGCCCATCTCATTCATGTACATTCTGACAGCCATCTCTTTAAGGTGCAAATGGGAGGGAACTATTTATACACTAAAACCAATAGACATCTCCTAAATTACCAATAATCTTAAAGACTAAGTTTTAGTTAATTGTTTTAAACTTCTCTCTACCATACCTTTCTATTATCCTAGAGAAAAACCATTCTTTGTTTAGTGGTTGGATTGGATCACTTCTGAGGTCCTTTTCTGACTTTCTAATTCAGTATCTCATAGGTGGGCAGTATCGGGCATACCTCATCTCACCTGGTTAACTGGTCCTATGCAAATAAATATTAGGAGAAATAGAAAGGAGCAGTTATTTCTACAGGACAAAGTTACAACTCAAATAACATTAAAATGAGGGCACATGATTTTATGCTGGGGCTTATTTGATTATAATGAATAAATGACAATATTATGAAATAGCCTTGACTTGGGCAACCTTATCGCATATATCATTGTGTTTCATTATATACTATATCTCAGTAATTGTGTGGATGGAGTCTGACCTACAGATGAATAAGGGCAGTTGGCTGACTTTCCTAAAACAGAAATGGTTAGAGGAAAACAGGGCATGATGGGTAGGGTGGGGTGGGAGTGGGGGAGATGATGCTGTACTTTGTCAGTAAAGATATTATTTAAACAATGTCAAAAAACTCCTATCAGTGATTTAAAAATTTACATACTTCAGTAATATTCAAGCAAGAGGGTTGTTTAATTTTTTTTTGGCAGATGAAGAATTAGTATTTGGTGCATAAAGATAAATGAAAGCCAGATGGTCATCATCAGTAACAAAGAAATATTTTTTGAACAGCCTATGACAAAATGACTCTTCTCTTACTGTGGGTGGATATGATACGCGTTATAATGGTCTTAGGCAAGTCACAACCTTTCTGGGCACCAGTTTTCACATCTGGGAAGTAAAAGGTTGGACTAATTGATTTCTAATGTACCTTCTAGCTCTAATCCTACTTTCTGTTTTTCACTGTATGCTTAAATTATTTGTGATATTGTAAAGATGTACAATGGAGTTGTGGAAAAAGACCACTCCCCTAGGAGTTTCCAAGGGTGAGTCAGAAAAGATAACATGAGCAACTGGGTGGGGCTGCTAACCTGATTCAGGAAGGACATTGAACATTTAAGTGGACACAGGACATAGTATCCATTGTATCTATCAACTGGGCTCGGCTAGTAAGGTGATGACTAGAGTAATTACCCCCCACCCCTTTACCAGCAAGTGGAAATTGCAGCTTAGTGGGAATTCCAACATAGGGTACTAAAACAGGAAAAGAGAAACAATGGCTCCTGAATGCTGGGGTTGAGGGGTGGGGTAACGTGCCAGGGAGGCTCAGGGACTGATGGTCATCAAGAGACAAAGCCTAGGTAGCTAGCTAGAACAATTGGTAAAGAGTTTAAGCTTAATTTAAATGTGGATGGGTTGGGTAAATGAGTTTCAGGACAATTTTGACAGAGAGAAATAAGGCAAGACTACAGCCAAAGAAATGCAATGGAGGTTTCTCTTGTTACATTAATGGCATCAGGCAGCTGTGCTGTGGGGAATAGGCAGAGGTGTGTTGTTAAATGTTTAACAACCAGGTACTCTAGGGAAAAAATGTACACACAACTGCTTAAGTTTACCTTGCCTTATCAAAACTTTAAGTCTAGAAAATCAACAAAATGACAAATAAGCTCTGATTTGCAGTGATTATTGACTTAGGTATAAATGCTCAAATTTAACAAGTAGCTCTCTTCAGCTGATTAAAACTGATACCAGCAGGTCTTAGTACTGGATCAACTTTTCATCTTGTTTTCCCACAAGATCTCACCTGGCCCTCTTGCTTATCTTCCTTTCAACACAATCAGTGACACAGACACTGAGCAAAGTGTAGGGAACATCTGGCCAGAGGTATGGTCTCTCCTTGCATAAATCTGCTTCCAATAGGTAGGCTCATAATAGGACAGGGGTTGGTGTCCACACCAGGGCTATTGGCAACAGGTGCAACCTTTTACTTTTGTAGCTTAACTGTTCTTCCTCTTTGACTATGGTAACATGTCCTTTCTTCTTAGTCTATGCATTACTTAATTCTTTTATTTCTTCCCTTAATTGCCTAGTAAATTGGAAAACATCATCCATGTACTAACTGACTTAAAGGAAGAGGGACTTGCCTTGGCCTAGGCCAGAAGAATTACGGGCTCATGTTTCCCCAAAGTTGAGGAATGGATGGAGTATCAGGGCCATGTGTAAAAGAAGATATGTCAGACAGAGTTTGCTGCTGATCAGCTAATTCTAGGTGAAAGCCTCAGGGTATGAGTGAATTCACTTCCTACGCAGTGCATTTTGTCATCTAGACACTGCGTGTGATTCAGCGCTAGTTTCCAGAATGTCAGGATGAATTTATAATTGCTCTACCAACAGTGCGTTAATGCGCTTGTCCTTCCACATCACATCCAATTGTTAATTGTCTTTTTCTATTTTTGTTATATTTGCCATTTTCATGGTTGTAATATTGAACATCAAAATTGTCTTAATTTGTATTTTTCTTATTATTGATGATTTGGACATTTTTCCTTTTCTTGTGGTTGTTGATAGCTTGGCTTTCCTCCATTGGACACTACCTGTTCATATTCTTTAACTATTTTTCTTTGGGAGAATGGTTGTCATTCTTATGCATTTGAATCAGTTCTTTATATATCTTGGACATCAGACTTTGGCAGAAAAATCTGCTGCAATTTCCCTCCACAGTTAACTCTTTCTCTTCTAATTCTAAGCACATTTTTTTTTGTCTGTGCAATAACTTTTTTTTTTTAGGCAATTAGGGTGAAGTGACTTGCCCAGGGTCACACAGCTAGTAAGTGTGAAGTGTTCAGTCTGAGGCTGGATTTGAACTCAGGTCCTCCTGACTTCAGGGCCAATGTTCTGTCTACTGCGTCACCTGGCTGCCCCATGTGCAATAACCTTTCAATTTTATTTGGAATTGAAATTGTCCATTTTAACTCCTGAGATTTTTTTTTATCCTTGGGTTTAGAATGCTTCTCCTAGTCATAGTTGTAAAAATTATCTTCTTCCATTTACCTTTATTTTGTTTATGATATTTTCTTTTGTATCAATGTTATATGTCAACTTCATGCTTATTGTGGTCAATGGTATGAAATGTTGCCCTATTTCTAATTTCTACCATCTTGCTTTTCAATTTCCCAGTAGTTTTTGTCAAATAGTGGGTCTTTACCCCAACATTTTGAATCTTTGAGTTTATATAACACTATATAACACAGTTTTTGGGGTGGTGGAGCCAAGATGGTGAAGAAAAGTCAGGAACTTATCTGAGCTCTTCCAGGTTCTCCTCCAAACAGCTCTAAAATAATGTCTCAAAATGAATTCTGCAGTGGCAGAATTCACAAAAAGATGGGGTGAAACAATTTTCCAGCATAAGACAACTTAGAAGGTTGGCAGGAAAGGTCTATTCCACCTGGGTGAGAGTGGAACACAGTCCAGTGCAGATACTGCACTGGCAAGCCAGTAGCAGGCCTTGGGGGTGACTGAATTGGTAGCAGTGGCTTCCAGAGCTCTCAGCCCACAGAGGGCAAAGGGGTCAGACAATTGGTCAGAGGGAGATTATAGGGTCCCTTTGTTGGCACTGGGTACAAGACTCTGTTGCATTGCCCATACACAGATCTGGGTTGCAGTCCTGGGTGGAAGGCCCAGGGTGAGGAAGAGTACTATCACAGCAGAGTTTGTGGCTGTAGAGGAGTGGGGACCCTGGTCACAGTTCCAAGATGGAAAAGAGTGCTTGTGGTCATTCACAGATCAGAGCAAAGGCCAGCAGAGTGGTAAACACATCTCTCCTTATATAACGCCAGCTTGAAAGAACTGAAAAATTACATACACCCAGAACTAGCTCTGAAAACAGCTGCACAAAAACCCCCAAAGCTTGGAACAGCACCCTCTCCACCATGAAAGCAGAGCCTAACTTTAACATAAAGTTAAAATTCAAGAAATAGGCTAGATAAACAAGCAAGCAAATAAACAACAACAAAAAGAATCTGACCATAGAAAGTTACTATTGTGACAGGGAAGATCAAAATACAAACTCAGAAAAAGAAAAGGTCAAAACAGCAACATCCAAAGCCTCAACAAAAGAAATGTGAATTGGTTTCAGGACCAAAACAAATTCCCAGAAAAGCTCGAAAAGGATTTTAAAAATCAAATAAGAGAGGTATAGGAAAAATTGTGAAGAGTGATGTGGGAAAATAATGAAAAAAAGTCAACAGCTTGGTAAAGGAGGCACAAAAAAATACTGAGAAAATAACACCTTAAAAACATAATAGAGAACAGACTTCCAGGAGCTAGGACGGGGGAATAAGCAGTAAGCTGCTCTCACTCTCCCTTATTGACCTTGAAAAACCCAGAAAATACTGCCCCAGGAACAATCCTGGAACAGTGGAGGCAGCAGAAAGATGGGGTACAGCATTTTTTTTTATCTTGTGAGGTTAGGGGGATTAATGGAAAAGGCACCTCTTGCTGTGACTGAAGGGGACCAATACAGGATGTCAGATGTCCTGGCAAGCCAGTGGCAAGCCCCACCTCAGCAAACCAGCAGGAGATCCTGAATCCCAGGGAGGTGGAGTGGGCCAGCACCAATGCCACGATCCCCCATGTGCCTTAGTACAGCCAGGGGAACCAACAGATGACAGCACAGAGAACCACCAACTGTGTGGCGAGCAAGCACCCACCAGTGGCTGAGCCTACCCACGCTCTAGCACAGACCTGGGTGAGGAGGTGACCTCCAGTGGCCAGACCACCCCTATCCCCAAACCCCGCCCTGCAAGCTTCAGGGTAACCCTGGGGACACACAGAAAAACCCCATCTGGCCTCAGCACACACCAGCCACTACCACCAGCTCCAGCTCAGCACCAGGTAAGCTATAACCTCTACAGCCGCCAGCTGCCAGAACCTGAGGCTCCAGCACACAAAGTCAGTAACCAGGCCCCTAGACCCCAGCATAAGAAGCAGAGAACAACTTTAAAAGCCAGAAAAAAGGCAAACAAAAGGCAAAAAGCAACTAAGAAAAACAAAGACCATAGATGCTTACTATGGGGACAGGGAAGATCAAAACACAAATTCAGAAGAGGATAGCATTGTCAATATACCCACATCTGAAATCTTAAAGGGGAATATGAACTCATGGTCTCAAGCCCAAAATGCCTTCTTGTAAGAGCTCAAGAAGGATTTTAAAAGTCAAATAAGGGAGGTAGAAGAAAAATTGGGAAAGGAAATGAGAAGTGTGCAAGAGAGAGTCAATAGCTTGGAAAAGGAAGGACAAAAATTGACTGTAGAAAATAAGTTCTTAAAAAATACAGTTGGCCAGATTGGAAAAAAAAAAGTATGCTGAAGAAAACAAATCCTTAAAAAGCAGAATTGGCCAAATGGAAAAGGAGGTACAAAAGCTAACTGAAGAAAAACATAATAGGCCAAATGGTAAAAGAGGCACAAAAATTCACTGAATAACTTCTTTAAAAAGCAGAATTGGCCATATGGAAAAAGATGCACAAAAACTGACTGAAGAAAAGGACTCCTTAAAAGTAGAATTGGCCAAATGGAAAAAAGAGGTACAAGAAGGTACACTGAAGAAAGTAACTTCTTAAAAATTAGAACTAGGCAAGTGGAAGCTAATGACTCCATGAGACATCAAAAAACTATAAAAAAAATGAAAAAATGAAAAAAAATAGAAGAAAATGTAAACTATTTGCCCTGGAAAATAGATTGAGGACAAATAATTTAAGAATTATTGGACAACCTGAAATCCATGATTAAAAAAAGATCCTAGATAACATCTTTCAAGAAATCATCAAGGAAAACTTCACTAATATTCTAGAAATAATGAGTAGCAACAGAAATTGAAGGAATCCACCAACACCTCCTGAAAGAGATTCCAAAATGACACCTCCCAGGAACATTATAGACAAATTCTAGAGCTCCCAGGTCAAGCAGCCAGAAAGAAAGAATTCAAATATCTTGGAGCCACAGCAGGCTAACACAGCATTTAGAAGCTTATACATTAAAGTATTGGAGGGCTTGGAATATGATATTCTGGAGGGTAAAAGAGCTAGGATTGCAATCAAGAATCACTTACCCAACAAAACTGAGTATAATCCTGCAGAGGAAAAAAATGGATATTTAATAAAATAAAGGACTTTCAATCATTCCTGATGAAAAAACTAGAACTGAATAGAAAATTTGATCTTCAAATTTAAGACAGAAGAGAAGCATAAAAAGGTAAGTAGTAAAAAGAAATTATAAAGGATTCAATAAGGTTGAACTGTTTGCATTCTTACATGGGAAGATGATACTTGTAGTTCCTAAGAACTTTCTCATTTTTACAGCAGTTAGAAAGAGTATGTGTAGACAGAGGGCATGGGTGTGAGTTGAATATGATGGGATGATATTTGAAAAAATTAAATTAAAGGGTGAGAAAGAGAAATGCCCTGGGAGAAGGGAGAGGTGAGAGGTAAAATGGGACAAATTACTGACATAAAAGAAGCATGAAAGAGATTTTACAGTGGAAGGGAAGATGAGGGAGGTGTGTAAGAGCATTTGAACCTTATTCTCATCAGAACTGGCTCAAAGAGGGGATAACATACACACTCAGTGAGACATAGACATCTGTCTTGCCCTTCAGCAAAAAAAGGAGGTGAAGAGGAAAAGAAAAAGGGGCATGCTAATAGAAGGAAGAACAGATTGGGGGAAGTGGTAGTCACAAGCAAAACACTGTTAAGGATGGACAGGGTGAAAGCAGAGAGATAGTAGGGTAAAGTGGGGGAGAATAGGATGGAGGAAAATACACAGTAATCATAATTGTGAATTTTTTTACAGTATTTTCACAGATGAAGACCTCATTTCTCAAATACATGGAGAACTGAGTCAAATTTATAAGAATACAAGTCATTCCCCAATTGACAAATGGACAAGGAATATGAACAGGCAGATGAAGTAATCAAAGCTGTCTATGGTCATATGAAAATTGCTCTAAATCACTATTGATTAGAGAAATGTATATTAGAACAACTCTAAGGTACCACTTGACACCTATCAGGTTGGCTAATACGACAGAAAAGGAAAATGACAAATGTTGGAGAGGATGTTAGAAAATTTAGTCACTAATGCACTATTGGTGGAGTTTTAAAGTGATCCAACCATTCTCAAGAACAATTTTGAACTTTGCCCAAGGGGCTATAAAACTATATATGCCCTTTCACTTAAAACTATACATGCACTACCACATCTAGATTGGAAAGAAATAAAAAACAAAAAGGAAAAGCACCTGTGTGTACAAAAATATTTATAGCAGCTGTTTTAGTGGTGACAAAGAATTGGAAATTGAGGGGATACCTATCAATCAAAGAATGGCTAAACAAGTTGTGGAATATGATTGTGATGGAATACTATTGTGCTATAAGAAATGATGAGCAGTATGCTCTCAGTAAAACCTGCAAAGACTTACATGAACTGATGCCAAGTGAAATGAACAGAACCAGGAAAACAATGTACACAGTAACACCAATAGTACATGATGATCAATTGTGAATGACTTAGCTATTCTCAGTAGCACAATAATCTAATACAATATGGAAGGACTCATCACGGAAAATGTTATCCACTTTCAGAGAAAGAACTGATGGAATCTGATTTCAAATCAAAGCATACTTTTTAAAATTTTATTTTCCTTATTTGTTTTTTGGTCTGTGTTTTCTTTTACAACATGACTAATATGGAAATATGTTTTGCATGACTCCACACGTATTATCTATATTAAATTGCTTGCCTTCTCAATGAGGGGGAGAGGAGAAAGAGGGAGAGAGAGAATTTGGAACTCAAAAAAATTTTTTTTTTCTTGGAACTCAAAATTTTAAAAAACAAATGTTAAAAATGTTTTTTACATGAAATTGGAAAAAATTAAAAAAATATATAAAACACACTTTACATAACACTATTTAATTACTTCTTTATCTTGTATACCCCATCTACTTTTATCAACTTTTCTATCTTCTTAGCCACTATCAAATTTTTTCCCCACCATGATTGCTACTTTATAGTTTGAAATCTAGTCCTGCTAGGCCTCCTTCAGTCCTCCACCCATTTTTTAAAAAAAGATTCTTGATTTTTTGTTCCTTCAGATAAATTTTGTTATTATTTTCTCTAGTTTGATAGTTTTATTGCTATGGCATTGAATAGATAAATTAAGTTAAGCAGTATCATAATTTTTATTTTATTAGCATGACCTAACCATTAGCAAATAGTTTCTCTTGGATTAGTTGTCTATTTTTAATTCTCTAAAGAATTTTTGTAGTTGTATTCATATGATTCCTGTGTGGATCTTGGTAAGCGGACTCCCAGATATTTTATATATCCTGTAGTAATTTTGAATTGAATTTCATTTTGAAAAGTCTACTTCTGGGTTTTGTTGGAAATATAAAGAAAGACTATTGATTTTTGTGATGATTTTTGTATCACATCCTGCTACTTTACTGAAATTATTGCTTCTGTTACTTTTTCAGTTGAATCTCTAGGGTTCTCTAAGCAAACTATTATGTCATTTGCAAAAATTGGTAATTTTATTTCTTCTTTGCTTATTGTTCTTCCTTTAATTTCTCTTTCTCTGATTACTTCTATAACTAATAGTTATAGAACTATATCAAATAATAGTAGTGACAGTGCACATCCTTGCCATTGTAAAATGTTATATTATTGTTATTGTTATTTCATTTGTGAATCCATCTTTTTAAAATTTAAAAAAAATTTCCTTTGAGAGTTCATTTATGGCTTGTTCAATTTCTTTTTCTGATGTTGTGTTATTTAAATTCAATTTTTGATATTCCAGTATCCTGAGAATTTTATATATTTGTAAATATTTATCCATTTCATTTGATTTATCATTTTTGCTAGCATATAAATTGGAAAAATATTTTGTAGTAGTTTTTCTTATTTCATCTTTTTTTTGAGTTGTCCTTTTTCATTTTTTAGGTAAGTAATTAAGTTTGCCTTTGGAAAAAATCAAATTAACTAATGGTTTGTCTATTTCATTAGTTTTTTTTAAACTACCTTAGTTTTATTTATTAATTTAACAGTTTTTGGTTTTTAATTTTGATGAACTACTTTTTGATTTTCAGATATTCCTTTTTTATTTAGTTGATTTTTTATTTCTTGCTTTTCTGATTTTTTTTTTGGTTGCCCACCCAATTCATTTATATATTTTTTCTCTCTTTTGTTGTTGAAAATGTTTAGAGTTGTGAAATTTCCCCTTAGGACTACGTTGGCTGCATCTCAAAATGTTTAGTGTATTGTTTCACTGTTATTTTCTTTAATGAAATTTTCTATCATTTCTTTCAAATTACAACAAAGGCTACAGATGGTGGGAACTGAATTATATGATGAATATACCTTACAATATCAGGTTTAAATGAGAGAAGAATGGTTTCATTTTCACGAAAACACAAATGAATAGGAAGGTCAAGCAAATGTTAATATGATGAAAGTGTGCGATTGCTATTAACATTTACATTCTAATGCATGGCTCAAGTTGGTCTTACACTATTAATTTCATAAATAAGAATGAATTCTGAGGAGCTGGATGACTTGAGGAATTAAGGTTTTCATTTCCAAGTCACTATTTTCATCCTGACCAAAAGGTAAAAAACATTAATGGATATTAGTGGCCTTTATGTGAAATGAGTCGTCATTCTTATGCCATGAGATTTCCTTGTATCCACAACATGTTAGCACAGAGACTCAGACAAAGCTACCAATACATTAAGTTGAGTATTGTTGATACTTTAATTATTTTATGAATCTAACACTAATAGTGCTTTTCAATTATTCCCCAACCGATTATGACCACAATGCTATAAACTGAATGTTATAGATATTATCGTCCCCATTTTACAGCCAAAGAAACTAAGGCTTAGAGTAGTTAATGATTTGCTTGGGGCCACACAGCTATTTAAACGTCTGAGGAAGGATTAAAATCCAGGTCTCTGACTCCAACTCTTGTTCTCTATCCATTGTGGTGTTAAGAGAGCAGTGTTAAAAATTGGCACTGAAATTAAGTCGTTTTGGAAGTAAGGGCTATGGTCCAACACTGCCATTTCTCCTGAAATATATGTGAAATCATAAAAGAGAGCATATGCTTTTGTAACCTTGATACGACAAAAGCAAAGGGCAGAGGGACAGCAGTTAGAATGGAAAGAGCGAGGGATTACTCTGGCCTTAAAATGGATGGGATGTAGCAAATTCATATTTTCCATAACACTGAAGTATCAGGGGAAGCTGACTCAGACTAAAGGAATGTAAGACAGTGAGTTCCCAAACTGCGGGGCTTTATTTTTTCTTTAGCTTTCCAAACATTCTACTGCTTCGAATCATTTTTACCTTGTCATAAATTAAACCAAATTTGTGTTTGTGGAATCACTCCATCATCAAAAAACAAATATCTACATATGTTTTCATACCTCCAGTAGATGCCAAACAGCTACTCAAGGGATTTTCTGCTATGTTTTAACAATATTACAATATATCAGGGACACTAATAATACTTTAGTTAAACACGCAGGGATGGGAGTTCATAGCTTTAGAACTGGAAGGGACTTTAGAGGTAATTTAGTGCAAACCACTTCCTTTGAAACTTAGGCTCCAAATATTAAGTAACAGAAGGAAGATTTGAGCTGATGTCTTGTGTCTCCAAATCTAATATCTTTCCATTGCACCATACTTCCTCCCAAAGAAGACATGTTACTAATGACCTCCACTCCATGTCCCAAAGGACTGATTCAAACATATGAAATATTTCACTTTATTTTAATTCAGCTCAAATCAACAAACATTCGTTGAGGAGATATGAAGACAAAAGTGAACAACAGTCCCTTGTCCTCAAGGACCTTACACTCACAGAAGGATCTTTCTTTTCCCTCATTCAGTACATCCAATTAGTTGCCGGTCTTGTTTATTCTACTTCCATAAAATCTGTCACATCTGTTTTCTTTCCTTCACTCATACCTCATACCTGAACTATTGTTAAGAACCTACTAACTAGACTCCCAGTTTATTGTGTTTTCCCTTTACAACCCATCCTCTGAACAGCTGGCAAAATCATCTCCTTAAAGCATAAAACTGATCATATCACTCTTCTTCTTAAGAAACTTTAGCAGTATTTACAACAAACTACAGATTTCTTAGTTTAGCATTTAAAGCCCTTCCCAGTTTTTCTGGTGCAGTAGACAGAGTGCTAGATTTGGCGTTAGGAAGATCTGCATTAAAATCTGACCTCAGACTCTGGTCAAGTCACTTAACTTTTGTTTGCCTCAATTTATTTATCTGTAACACCTCTTCTTAGCTCACTCCTCTCACCAACATTGGCATTGGCAAGTAGGGTCCTCAGGAGAGTATATTATAATAGCATTTACTTCATACATAGGGTTGTTATAAAGATCAAATGAGGTGAGATATATATATATCATACATATATATATAATATATATATACATACACACACACACACACACATATATATATAGTAGGTGTGTGTGTGTGTGTGTGTGTGTGTGTGTGTGTGTGCATCTGTGTGTGTTCAGGGAACTATTGTGAGTAGATGATTGCTTTGGAGATATTGATCTAGAAATCTAAAGCATCTCTAGGGTTCTGAGGTCTGACACCTGTAAGGACAGTTTTGCCCATTGTCATAGTTTAAGGACATTAAGAAAATCAATGTGATATAGAGTGTAGGAGAAGGCAGCTGGGTGGTACAGTGGATAGATAGGGTGCTGGGCCTGGAGTCAGGAAGACTCATCTTCCTGAGTTCAAATCTGGCCTCAGATATATACTAGCTGTGTGGCCCTTGGCAAGTCACTTAACCTTGTTTGCCTCAGTTTCCTCATTTGCAAAATGCACTGGAGAAGGAATGACAAACCACTCCAGTATCTTTGCCAAGAAAACCCCACATGGGGTCATGAAGAGTCAGGCATGACTGAAAAATTACCAAGTGACAACAAAATTGGGGTTACCTGATGATCATACTAGGGGTGTCAGATACAGAGCTTTGTTTTGACCTCTTTTGGGTGGTTTCTATGCTCTGCAACACATCTGGAGGGGAAATGGAGAAGGAAGCTGGAGACAGCTTGGGGGATTCCCAGGCTCCAGCCCATGGAAGTATCACAGCTGGATTTCCCTGTCAGGCTATCACGCTCTCTAGCTGGCGATTGCCATAAGCTGTGAAGAGAGGAGGGGTGTATGGTGAGGCAAGCAAAGCAAGACACTTTGACCTTTTTGTTGTGAAGTGAGATTGAGGATGCACTTATTTATGGAGAAAGGGCTTTGGATGCATCTGTTAGAAGCCAGGGCACAGAGGTTTGTTCTAACTGCTTAGTATATTAACATGTTTTACTTTCAGTTGCTTGTTAGTAAATTCCATTTAGCTGATAGAGTCTAAGTGAACTAATTCATTTGGACCATGCTGGAAAGGAAAGCAATGTTAAAAGACAGGTGACCCAGTGAATAGAGTGCTAGATCTAGAGTCAGGAAGACCTGAGTTTAAATATGGCCTCAGACACTTACTAGCTTTGTGGTTCTGGGCAAGTCAATTAACTTCTATTTGCCTGTTTCCTCATCTGTAAAATGGGGGCAAATAATAGCACCTGCCACCCAGGGTTATTGTGAGGATTTAAAAAAGAAAATATTTGTAAAGTAATGAGATAACATTTGTAAACAAGTGGGTGGGGGCAAAAGAACAGTACAGTTATTTTTGGAAATTAATCTATTTCTTGTTCAGTTCTTAGTTGTTTTCAGTCGTGTCTGACTCTTCATAGTTCCATTTGGGGTTTTCTTGGCAAAGATACTGGAAAGGTTTGCCATTTCCTTCTCCAGCTTATTTTACAAATGAAGAAACTGAGGCAGACAGGGTTAAGTGACTTGACCAAGGTCACCTAGCCAGTATGTGTCTGAGGACAGATTTGAACTCAGAAAGATGAATCCTCCTGACTCCAGGCCCAGCATTCTATCCACTGAGCCACCTAGCTGCATATGCTATCTATACCTGTGCATATATAAATGGAGAAATTAGAAGCTTGTCCAGCTAGGGTTTTTTTTTTATTTTGAATTTGGCACATTTCTCACTTTGCACATTCTGGCATAGCTCAAGTTTCCAGTGCCTCTTGATGGTCTATGTAGATAGAGCATCACACAGCAGTCAAACCAAACCCCCACCAAATGAGACCCACATGGGCCCCCAGTGCAATGTGGCATGTTGAGGGCAAGTGAAACCCAAGAGCAAAGTCTTACCTACTTAACCCCACCTTCTATAATGACTCATACTCTGTAATTCCTGGGAATTTGTATTATTCTGTTCTTTGGCTGCTCTTCAAGCACCACCCCCCATCCAAATTCAATGGCTCATCTAGAGATTAGTTGTCATGCACTAAATCCTTAGGTGCAGTTGAATTAGTGAGTCTATTTCAACTGTGATTTCTGAAGTTCCAGCCTGCACACCAATCTAAGTAGGTGGTCCTCAAGAAGTTGGATTGTATTCCAAAGGTTGGTTTGGAAGTTGCTTTTTGGAACTTTGAATTTATTTTCCTTTAGGCTAGTCCACAATAGTTTATTTAACTCATCAAATGATTGAAATACTCTGCTGCTATGGAGACGAGAGCCAAGTATAGGATCACTGAGAGTTCATCAGTAAATTTTTTTTTTTGAGAATTGTAGGACAGAAAAGCCAGAAGAGTTTCCTCCTCCTCTTGTGCCAAGTAGATGTGAAGAATTGAGTGGCACATTTGACCTGATCTCCCTTCCCCCCCTTCAATTTCTGAGACTTCAGAGGGATGTTGTTGCTGGATGGAATGTTTAGAGTTGTGAGGTGCCTGAGATATTGCCAAGAGCTGAGCGTGATGGTTGGTGAGACAATTCAATCACCACTGTGAGGCCTCTTCTCCTATCTGTTTCCATTCTGGGTAAGGGAGTAGCTTCTCATTAATAGCCAAATTTGTGAGGCTTCTGTCTTTCCTTCCTTCCTATGAGGAGAAGATAAAGTGAGGAGAAGCTGATTCTCTTTCTGTAGCTGGTGGCATGAGTTGCCAGATTGTTTCTATTTATCCAACTTCTTCCCTTCCTCTCTATGTCCTTTCCTTATTATCATCTTATTTCTCTTTATGGAAAAGAAAAATCAGTGGCCATTAGATCCTAGTGTGATGAGATTAATGATGGTGAGGTGGGTAAGGATTAGGGGAGAAGTTTTGATTGGATCTACCTTGAGATCTTAACATTTTATTGTATCATAAGCAGTCCCTCAGGCAGTCTAGTGAAGTCCTTTTCAGAATAATGTGTTTAAACGCATAAAATAAATTACGCAGTATTACAAAGGAAACCAGTTATATCAAAATGTTCATATGGAATTTAATAGCATACTAAAGCTAAAGGCTTTATGGGCCGATGAATATTATACAGAGTATTTGGCAGAAAAAAAGTAAAAATGTGCCCAATATTTTCTTATTTCTTTTTTTATAGGGTTATTAACCTAATAGATTAAGTGATACAGTTTGTCTAAATTTTAACAAAATATCAGATTCTTTTCTCCATGATCTCTGTGTATGCCACTAGGTGAATGGTCTTGGTTTTGGGTAAAATGCTTGATAACTACTATTCTTACTATGCTATTTTGGTAAACGCTTTTGCCAAAGAATTGAGATTGTTAAGAGGAAGCACACAGGTGTCTAGAACACTAAGAGTAGCATGCAATACCTTTCAGGGGACCCTACCTGCCAATGCCAAAGCAAAGAAGTCCTTTAGACCTGGTTGGAAATATGTTGCATTTAGCATTTCTGCAGATAATAGTTGAAAAGGACTCAACTGTGTTATTTGCAGCCTTGCAGTGAGTTGACTCTTTTCTAGTATACCACATAGTATACCACATTGCAGTATACCATCCAGGACTGGGTTACTCGTAATTTTAAATTTCCTTTGAAATACCTAAGTAGCAATGATTCACAAATGCTATGACATGCTTGTTTTCCAGGTAAGTCCTGGGTAAGATTCTCCACTGAAGAGAATTCAAGTGTTGATCTCTAAGTACAACTAAATGAATGCTCTGTGGTTTTCTATTTCTTTGAGATGAAGATGAACTTTCTCCATTTTCTACAACTCTATGGAGCAGCCAGAGAACTAATACACTTTGTTTTAGTGAAGATTCAGAACATAATACATTAAGCTGATAGCGATATACTTTTATTATGGCAAATCGGAAGTATTTTTGAATTTGAATAATTGAAAACAAGACAGAGTTTGATTTTTCTTTTTGATATGAAAAATAGCGTATCTCTATGTCTGTGAAAATAATTAGTAAAATGTTTTTTCTAATCCAAAAGATTAATTAAATGATCAGAATAACCACTGACAGGAAGAGAAAGGCTATTTTTCTTTTTCTTTATTACTTATAGTTTTAGTTCTGCAGTTGGTATATTTTTCTCTTTCCTTTTTAAGTGGGATTTGGTAGATTAGCCTCAGTTTTTTGTTTTGGGAAATCCGTTCAATAACATCAATTATACTTCTCTATGTCTCCACATTCTCTTCTTTTACTGTCTTCTAAAACCTCTGCAATCTGGTTTCTGACCTCATCATTCAGTTGAAATGGCTTTTTCTTAATCCTTATCCTTCTTAACTTCTCTGCAGCAAATGACTGACACTGTCGCTCACCGTCTTCTCTTGGATACTATCTCTCGCATACTTTTTTCTCTGAGCTTTCATGACTCTACTCTTTCCTAAATCTGTCCAATCACTTCTCAGTCTCCTTTACTGGAATCCATTTCATACCAATTAAATGTGACTGTCCCCCAAGGCTCTGTTGTGATCCTCTTCTTTTTTTTGTTCTATACTATCTCACCTGGTGATTTCTTCAGCTCCCAGAGGTTAAATTATCATGTCCATGCAGATGATTCCCAGATCTATATGTGTCACCCTAGTCTCTCTCTTGGGCTAAAAAATCCCACATTACCAATTGCTTTTTGGGCATTTTTTTTAAGCAATTGGGATTAAGTGACTTGCCCAGGGTCACACAGCTAGTAAGTGTCAAGTGTTTGGTCTGAGGCTGCATTTGAACTCAGGTACTCCTGACTTCAGGGCCTGTGCTCTATCAACTGCGCCACCTAGCTGCCCCTACTTTTTGGGCATCTTGACTTTGATATATTCTAATCATTTCAACCCCAACATGTCTAAAATTGAACTCATCATCTTTCCCTGCCAAATCCTCCTCTTCCAAACATTCCTATGACTGTTGAGAGTACCATAATCTTCCAACCTTGGTATCGTTCTAGACTCCTCATTGTTGCTCACATGACATAGCCAAATGTCATTTCTACCTTCATAACATCCCTATAGTATACAACCTTTTCACTCACATAGACACCACTCTCATTGTCTCTTGCCTTGACAACTAGGATAGTCCTCAAGTTTAGTTTTCCTGCCTCAAGTTTCTTCCCACTCAAATCCATCTTCTATTCAGCTGCTTAAAGTGATTTTTCAAAACATATGTAACCTGTGTAATCTCTGAGGCATCCTTAGCCAAATTCCAACTCATAGATGAATCTCAAGTCTGAAGCAATGATCTCTATCTCTCTCTCTCTCTCTCTCTGTATATATATATATATATATATATATATATATATATATATATATATATATATATATATATATATATATATTATATATATATATATATATATATATATATATATATATATATATATATATATATATATATATATCTCAGGATTCTAGGAGTATTCCTAAAAGAGCTGAGGAAATAACTCTCTATTATCATTAGTTAGAACCTCCCACTGGTATCCTTCCCTCCTCCCAGACTATTGATTGAGAATCATTTTAGTCAGCCAGCCTAAGCAGCTTTTAGAAAGGGACATTTACTTAGAAGGTATGGTAAAGAATAGCGGGTACAAAACATCACCTCCCCTCCAAGTCTGTGACATACTTCCACCAGTGCCTATTGACTTGGGAGAGAGTGGGCTCAGGCTTAGAAAGCATATGTGGCAAAGCGGTCCCTCGCGACTCCTGGGTGCTGAAAGTCTTTCTCAAATTTGTAGGGTCTTCAGCAAGTTCCCCTTAAGCATGACGAATCTGCCACCAGTCTTGTCTTTGGCTCTCAATGCAAACATGTCAGCGGCTGATTTGCTTAGCAGATAGGAAGTCCAACATCCTCCAGATGAGAGCTTTTTAACCTGAGGTCTATGAACTTTTTCTTTAATTGAGAATTGTATTTTAATATAATCTGTTTCCTTTGTAATGCTATGTATTTTATTTTATGCATTTAAAAAAATTATTCTGAGAAGGGGCCCATAGCCTACCAAAGGGGTCCATGACAAAAAAAAATCTTTCACAGCTCATAAAGTGGCGGATAGGGGGAGGAGACCCAAGGTTAAACCGAGGCTTCTCTACCCCCAACAGGGGTTCTTTGTTCAGGCTATTTAGCAAGAATGCCATGTTTTCTTCAATTTCTGGAATGATCCTGGTTCTAACATTTTTGTTTTTTTGGATAATTAATGGATGATGTCTATCTGTGGCCTAATAGCCTTGGCCTTTCTGAACATCGTACTTGTGCAATGTCCCTTCTGTTCCAAGGGCTTTTCACACCTAGTCTAAAGCCTATGATGAATTACTAATTAATTACCTTTCCATTCTTCTTATACTTTACTCCCCTCCATGCACTCTGTTTTCCAATGGCACTGGCTTCTGTGTTGTTCCTCATACATGACACTCCCATCTCTTTGCCTTCGCATTGGTGTGCCCCATGCCTAGAATGCCTATCCTCCTCACTTCTGCTTCTTAGTTTCCCTTGCTTCCTTCAAATCTCTACTCAAATCCCACCTTCTGCAGGAGGCCTTTCCTGTTCCTTCCAGATGCTAGAGTCTTCTCTTCTGAGATTAATTTTCATCTACCCTGTATAGATCTTGTATATACCTAACCATTTACATATTTTCTCTTGAGAATGTGAATCCTGTGAGGGCAGAAACTATTTTTTGCCTTTCTTTGTATCCCCTGCACTTAGCACAGTGGTTAACACATAAGAAGTGATTAATAAATGCTTTGTGATTGATTGGCTGGCTTTTTATAATTTGTATAAAATCATGTATCTCTAGCCACATCTACTCCACAATGATAGCCATCTTATATATGTATATATACATTTATATAATTATATATTCACATCAGCAGTATAGCTATTTCTACTAATAACTATTTCTATGTTCATATTTCTAGAGTCTCCAAGATCCTCAAATTTATATTCACACCACTTCTCCCAACCATATACTACTCTCTAATCCTTGGTAATATCCTCCTTTTCATCCCTCTTACCTCACTACTAGACCTTTATAATAATGCATAATTAATTAACTCATCTCTTTGTCTTTAGTCTTTTTCCTCCCTAAGCTATGCTTCATACAGTTGCCAAGACAATCTTAATAATAAAAATTACGCATGTGTGATCATCTCTCTCCTCTGCTCAAATGACATTAAGAGTTCGGATTGAATATAAAGTACAGATTCCTTAGCCTCACATTAACTACCATCCACAATGTGGTTATAGTCTCATTCATTCTTCTCCCTGTCGTACACTCTGTGTTCTAGCCAAATTGGACTACAAACTCTTCTTTGACCTCATGTTGCCTTCAAACCTCCTTACATTCATACAAATTATTCCTTGTGTCTAGAACACACGCTCCCTCTATTTCTGATGGTTGAAATCCTCCCCTCTCCCTCCTCACTTAAACACCTAGCTTGGGTATCACCTCAGCTCACCTCATCTCCAGTATTCTCAGGTGAAACTGAACTCTTCAGCTTCCTACTTCTTATAACACTTTGTCTAACACTCTTTGCATTTATAGCAAATATCAACCCTATCAAATTTGGTGTAAATGTTTTATCCATTAGATGGTAAGCTCCTTGAAGGCAGGAATAGTGTTGTTTTCATCTTTGTATTCCAGTTCCTAGCATAGTGCCTATCATATGATAATATGTTAAATGGATTTTTTTCTGAACTGAAATGTTCAAAATTTAGTCATCAGCAAATGCATATGTAATGAGAGGCAGCTGTGAGATAGTGGACAGAGAACTGACTTCAGAGACAGGAAGATCTGGGTTCAAGTCCTATATTTAACACATAGTGGCTGTGTTGGTCAACATTTATTAAATTTATTTTGCTATGTTCCAGGTACTATGCTAAGTTCTGAGGATGCAAACAAAGTGAAAGACAGTCCCTGTTCTCAAGAAGCTCAGAGACTAATGAGATAGACAACATACAAATAAGCTAAAGACAGGATAAATGGGAAATAATCAACAGAAGGAAGGCACTACAATTAAGAGGGATGAGGAAAGGTGAGTCACTTAACCTATCAGTACTCTAGATAATTCTCTAAGACCATAGAGAAAGTGCCAGTGTGTGATCTACATTTGTAGAGGGAATCTCTTCATTTGGCATTTCCCTCTATCAGTGAAATTACAGGTCCAACCTGTCTGTATTCCCATGTATATATAACCTATGAGTCAACATTCTTAGCTTTTCGTTTACATGGACCGGGTCCAATCTTGGGGGACTGACACCCTCCCCCACCTCAATCATCTCTCTTTTTGGCTCATTATATCCCCAGCTCTGGGAAATCTCTAAATATAGTTCATGTTTAGGTCTCCATAGACGTGAGTAACAGGGTTCTTAACTCCCTTATAAGTACTCAAGGTAATATTTATGGGGGATGGGAAAGTTTACTCCATCCCACAGGAAATATAGCAAAGGCAAATAATTTGTAGAAACCCATAAATAATCAATACAATTCTTCATCTCCTGTGATGTCCACTTCCCTTCAGGGTTCTAAAGTCTTCCAGATGTATTGCATTACGTTGTGGTTTAGGCTTTTTTTCAGAGGGAAACTGGAGAGACAATCTGCTATAATCTCATCATTCCTTTACCATTAGACATACACTGGCTGAATTAAGGGACCAAATATTATCTAAACTTCATATTCCCCTTAGCAATGAGCATAGTACTAGGAATCAAATAATGTTTTCCAATAAATAAGTGTCTAGATTGGGAATAGAATGGTCCACAATCCCCATAGGTACTGATTTTTATAGAACAAAGAGCTGGAAAGAACTTGAGAAATCATTAAATTCAGTCCACTCATTTTACATTTGAGGGAAATGAATTTTTCAATTTCACACAGATAATAAGTAGTGCAAATAGGATTTGAAGCCAGGTTATCTAACTCTGTATCTAGTGCTCATCCTGAATCTTAGCTGGCATGGGGGAAGGGAGGAAATGAGCATTTTTTAAGCCCCTGCTCTGTACCTACCAAGCACTTTACAAATACTATCACATTTGATTCTTACAGCAACCCTGGGAGGTAGGTACTATTATCATCCCTATCTTATATTTTAGAAAACTGAGGCATACAGAAGTTAAATAACTTGCCCAGGGTCACACAACTGAGGCTGGATTTAAACTCATCTTCCTGATACTATCTCTAGCACTCTATCTACCATACTACTTAGATGCTATGGCTAATCACCACACTTAGCCTGTTGTAGGAAATCAGGTATGACAGATACCATGTGTAAGATATTTTAGGTTGTATTTAAATTGACACTTGAGGTAGCGCACTGCAGCATAAGACTTTCTTTGGGTCTATTTTTGCTCTTGTTGGGAGTTTTTGGATTTGCTAACAAAATGGCTGCCTGTGGGATGTGCTAAATGAAAGTCATTATTTCAAGATTCACGGACTCATAAGAGACTCATTTGCACATTGTTTAAAGTGGAGTCCTTGATGTTTTTTGTATCATGGACCCCTTTTGGAGTTTGGTGAAATTTATGGATCTCTTCTCAAAATAATGTTTGTAAATAAGTAAAATAAAATAATAAGATTACGAAGGAAACTGAAGATTGGTGAAAATAGACAATGTTTTTTTTCTTCTTCAAATTCATAGACCCCCAAAATCTATTTACAAACCCTTTGGGGGGGGTCTGTGGACCCCAGGTAAAGAAGCCCTAGTTTAACGGAATAAACAAAGGTCAAAACTTTCCAAACATCTGGGGCAGTTAATATATCCTCCCTGAAAGACTTTGTTCTTAAGTAGTTCCGAAGTGCTCTGCTAATAGGAAATTACTGCCATCATTTAACTTTCTAAATTGGTCCTCTCTCTCAGGCAGAAGGGGATATTGTTCCTCAGAGTCACAGTAAACCCCCCAAGTTCTATGTCAATGCTTCCTTCCACAGGACAAGATGGACAGGATCAACCTCCCCAGGTTCCTGTGAGCTTATTCCAATTCAAATGAGTTTTAAAAATAGCTGCCAAATTTTCAGATGAAGAAATTAAAATTATCTACAGTCATATGAAAAAATGCCCTAAATCACTATTGATTAAAAAAATGCAAATCAAAACAACTCTGAGGCACCACATCACACCTATCAGAGTGGCTAACATGACAAAACAGGAAATGATAAATGTTGGAGAAGATGTGGGAAAATTGGAATACTAATACATTGTTGGTGAAGTTGTGAAATGATCCAACCATTCTGGAGAACGATTTAGAACTATATTACATTATAGCCCAAAGGGCTATAAAAATGTGCATGCCCTTTCACCCAGCAATACCACTTCTAGGGCTATATCCCAAAGAAGTTATACAAATGGGAAAAGGACCCACATGTACAAAAGTATTGATAGCAGCTCTTTTTGTGGTGGCAAAGAATTAGAAATTGAGAGGATGCCCATCAATTAGGGAATGGCTTAGCAAGTTGTGGTAAATGAATGTAATGGAATACTATTGTGCTATAAGAAATGATGAGCAAATGGACTTCAGAAAAACCTGGAAAGACTTATATGAACTATGGTGAGTGAAGTGAGCAGAACCTGGAGAATGTCGTACACAGTAACAGCCATGCTGTGCGATGACTAACTTTGATAGACTAAACTCTTCTCGGCAATGCAAGGATCTAAGGTATCTCCAAAAGTCTCATGATGGAAAATGCTATCGACATCCAGAGAAAGAACTATGAAGTTTGAATGCAGATTGAAGCATACTATTTGCTTTATTTTTTTTTCTTCTGTTTTGTTTTGTTTCTTTTTTCTTGTGGTATCTCCTATTGGTTCTAATTCTTCTTTGCAACATGACTAATGGGAAAATATGTTTAATAGGAATGTATATTAGAGTCTATATCAGATTGCATGGAGGCTTGGGAAAGGAGGTGGGGAGGGAGGGGGAGAAAATTTAAAACTCAAAAGCTTATGGAGGTGAATGTTGAAAACTAAAACTAAATTAATTAATAAGAAAAATAGCTGCCAGCTGCGAAACCCCAACAACATGAGAAAGACTGGATGTTCTTTCTTCAGCTCTTAGATAGGAGTGCTGGTTGCTGTTCATGGTGTCTGGAAGGCATATTTAAAAATCATTTTCTTTGAGAGAAATCCTCCAGTATTCAATTTCTCTAATCAAAAGTCATTAATGTAACAGTTCCAGATTTTGTTTCATCTGCCATTTTAAAGATTTCTGTGCTTAAACTGTGTTTGTTTGTAACTGCTCTGAATAGTCACTGCAGGCTTTCAGTGCTCCAGGCCACACTTACAGAGAGTCTTCATACATAATAATGACTGAGTTTCTGCCTTCAAGTGTTTTTAGTCATCAAATTTACATATAGAATAAATGTTTGGCTTTTAATTGACTTTTTAAAGAGAATGATAAAGTATTTACTACTCTAGGATGACATTTTATTGGAAACTGATTTCTTTTTAAAAATGTTTCCCCCCATGGCTGAACAAGTTGTGTTAGAAGATTGTAATGGAATACCATTGTTCTGTAAGAAATGAAGGGCTGGTGGATTTCAGAAAAACCTGGAAAGACTTATATGAGCTGGGGCTGAGTGAGGTGAACAGAACCAGGAGAACATTGTGCACAGTAATAGCACATTGTGTGATGATCAACTGACAGGCTTAGCTCTTCTCAGCAATACAATGATCCAAGACAATACCGAAAGACTCATGATGCAAAATGCTATCCATGTCCAGAGAAAGAAATATGGAGTCTGAATGCAGATTGAAGCACACTATTTTCACTTTTACTTTTTTGTGTTTGTGTGTGTGTGTTTTTCTCTTTTGTTCTGTTCTTTCACAGCATGAGTAATGTGGAAATGTGTTCAACACAATCGCACATGTATAACCTACATCAGATTGTTTGTCATCTTGGGGAGGGAAAAGGGGAGGGAGGGAAGGAGAAAAATGTGGAACTCAAAATCTTATAAAAATGAATACTGAAAACTACCTTCATATGTAATTGGAAACAATAAAATACTATTTATAAAAAAGTCACCTCCCCTCCCAAGATTTTTGCTACCAAAAAGTGTTGTTATTCTTCCATGTATGTGATTTTCCGTTCTGTTATTGACATTCTTGGAATATAGGCCTAGTTGTGGAATCACTAGGTCAAACCTTATGAATAGTTTAGTAACTTTATTGATATAATTACAAATTATTTTCAAGAATGGTTGGGCCTTTTCTCCTAAAAGTGTATTAGTATAGAAGAGGCTTCCTTTAAAGGGAACATACGGAAACTTACAGGAAAAACTAATGTTTCCATTGTTATTACAAAATCCTTGGTCCTCTGACAATTTGTGATCAAATGGACCCCTAGTATGACCTTCCTAACTCTTAATTCACAGGTCTGCCTAAATTTGAAAATAAGAATTAGCTTGGCATTTCGCTTCATATGCCAGTGAATCTGCAGCTGAGCAACCCTGGCTTACGGCACTGAGTTTTTCAGCTGGTCCTTGGTATCTGGCTGTCCTCCTTTTTACATAGTTCTTAGGAACATGACTGACTACTCTGTAAAACTCACTGAACGTTGATGTCCCTGTCATTTGTGAAGCAGCTGAAAACTCGTAAAGTGAGTTAATGTGCCTGAATTAGCCTGTCCTCTTCTCCTTTGCATCAATAGATCCCAGCCTGTACCTTGCAGCTGCCATAGCCACCAGCAGTCATTCTTCCATACATATGAACAAAGACAGGGAGAAAAGGGCTTTTTTTTTATTTTTAGGATTTGGACAAATAAAATTGGCAAAGTGTAATAATAGGTTTAGAAATCTCAGTTCTCCAGTCACTTCTCTGCCCAATACCTCACTTAGGCACCTTAGGTCAACCTGAAAGACTTAACTGGGAATGACTTTCACTTCAGGCTTCCCCAGAATGGGGATGATCATTAGTCTTTTGTTGACAATGAATTCCTTGACTCAGCACTTAACAGCTTTTATTTTGCTTGTCACCCCAGTGAACATGTAATGGTCTTCTCTTTCTTTTCTTGACCTTTTTCTGCATATCATTTTTGTGATTCAATAATAATGATAATAATTAATAATAATAATAATAGCTGGTATTTCTATATTGCTTTAAGGTTTGCAAAGCGCTTTACAGGTTAACTTATCTGATCCTTACAACAACTTTGTGTTATAGGTGCTGTTATTATCCCCACTTTACAGATGAGGAAAATGAGGCAAACAGAGGCTAAGTGACTTGCTTAAGGTCACACAGCTAGTAAGTGTCTGAGGCTTGAAATGGACTTGGGTTTCTGACTTTACTTCCTCTAAAACTTGTTTGAACAACCTTTCACCAGCAATGTCATTTATAGCTGGTGGTGCTTGCTATATTTTGGCACCATTTTGAAAAAAATTGAAAACTGTAACAGAACCCTGTTATAACATGACCTGTTTATGTGGAATTGTATATACCATAGGGGCAATCCGTCCTTATCATCTTCTTTGATCTCTCTGACAATCAGACAGGAAGAAAACCAGGAAGGAGGGGAAAAAACATCCAGAAAGAGGGGGATCGTCAACAATGTCAAAAGCAGAGATATCAAGGAAGATGATAAGGACTGAGGAAGGCCATTGGATTTCAGCCTCAATTTCTTTATCTGTAAAATGACGGAATTGAAGTATATGGCTTCAGAGGTTCTTTGTAGATCTATTCCTGTGAATTATAGTACAGTAACATTGGAGTGAGCATTGGAGTGAATGATGGATTCAGGAGTCTGATCATAAGCAGTTGAGATATGAAGAAGAGACAAATTTGACAAGCGGTTAAGCAGTTGGTTGGCTGGTGACACCAGTACTGTATCTAGAGTCACTGTATAAGGGTTTATGGCATTAAATGTTATCAATATAAACAAATAAAAGAGGGAAACCAGGCAACCAGAAGGTTAATGCCCTCAAATCCATGAAATATGTGGTTTTGTTGAAGGAACTAAGCATAAATTAGAGAAGAATTGACTTGAGAGTGGGATCAGGGGAGGAGAAACATATTTGTCTTCAAGTGTTCGAAAAGCTAGAATATGAAGAAGGGATTAGGCTTGTTTTCCTTGGTCTATGGGTAGAAATTGCAAAGAAGAAATATCAGGAAAAACATCCTAACAAGTAGAGTTGTCCAAAAATGGGCTGGGCTATCTAGAGGTGGTGGGTTTCCTGTCACTGAAAGTCTTCACGTACAAGGTAGATGACCAGTTGTCAAGTGTGTGATAGCAGAGATGCATTTCATGCATGTGATAGACAAGATGGATGGCCCCTAAGGTCTCTTCCAATACTAAAATTTTGTGATTCTGTCAAGGGTCAATTTAACTTTTTATTAGTATAATAATTTATAGGGCAGCCAGGTGTGGTGGATAGAGCCTCAGACTTGTAGTCAGGAAGATCTGAGTTAAAATCTGGCATCAGACACTTATTAGCTGTGTGACCCTGGGCAAGTCACTTAACCCTGTTTGCCTCAGTTCCTCATCTGTTAAACGAGCTGGAGAAGGAAATGGCAAACCACTCCAGTATCTTTGCCAAGAAAACCCCAAACGGGGTCATGAAGAGTCAGACATGACTGAAATGACTCAATAACACCAATAACAATAATAATTTTATATCATAGAGAACGTTCAGACCTTCAGGCCATAAAATCATATAAATAAATAAACTTTCAAGCAGACTATTCAAGACAAACAACTCTCTACTGTAATAAAGATCCAAAGGGAAGGTAATTTTTGGCCTCTGCTCTATTTTTGTAAATTCACTTTTTCTCTCACGTTTACAAAAATTCTTTTTTGCTTCAGCTTAAATCCATATTCCTTTACAGGGTAGAGAAGAATAACTGATTTCATAACACATCTTCACACACTTTCACATAATGGTAAATTTCCTCCAAACTGCATTTGAAATCAGTTTTCTGCAACTCAAAATATATGAGCAGTGCAATTCCCTTCTTATTTTCTATTAATGAGTTACCAGGAGAAACTTTTGTCCTTCCATGAAGGATTTTCTCTGTAACCGTGTGATAAATTGCTGGCAGAAGCCAAGACAACAGCAGATGATCTCTATTGGAGTAAATGCCTAAACCATGCATGAAGTTGATCTGAAATACAGCTTGCCAATGGCTGACATCTGTGTTGACAGCAGGGCAAAGTAAGGCAGTAGAACAGCCAGGCTTAAGTGGCAAGAAAAATTTCTTTCCTCATATAAGTATCATTTGTCAAGGACTCATGTGGAAAATCTCTGCATGCAGGGAATACTTTATTCAAATTCCTATTGGGGGTAATAGGGCTAGGAGTAATAGAGTTGCTGCCACCCCCACCTTATCTTCTGATGCTCTAAGGCACACTAGACAGGGGACTGATGGAGTTTGTTCATTCTGAGCACAATACAGGTACATTCAAAGAGAGTTAGCAACCTTTTCATTAAGATTGGCAGAGGTATAGCGACTTACTCAGGGTCACATAACTAAGTGTCTGAGGTCACGTGATTAAAAAAAAAAAGAGGAAAAAAAGCTGATAGAGATAATGCTCATAGCAGAAATGTGGACCTGCTCTTCTATCATAAGGTTCCATGAAAGCCATTAGCCATGGACATGGACAACTAGAACAACCCAAAGTCAAATTTGTAGTAATTAACTATGGTCAATAGCTTTAACTAAAACACAAAAACTTCTCCTCCAAGTCAGGCGTCAATACTGCTCAATACCGTACTAATACAGTTTACTGAATGAAAGCCAATAGCTAGAAGTGGTTTCTCGTAGGATCCTAGAATAATGAAAGAGACCCCAGAGGTCATATAGTCAACCCCCTCCCTCTACCATTTTGTAGATGAAGAAAGTGCAGCTCAGAGAGTTTAAATGACTTTACCAATGTCACACATTTAACTTTGGCAGAGCTAGAATTTGAACTCAGGTCCTTAAATTCTTCCTCCTTCTATCTCTTTACCTTCTCCTTGTTTCTTTAGTTGTCCTTATTTCTGGATAATATCTATCTGTCAACTCTTTATTTTCTATTTTATTTTTCCTTCTTTTTTTCCTGTACCCTTATACCTCTTGCCCTTAGCTGGCAATAATATGGAACTGATATATCTAAAGAATATTAAAGTATCTGTCAGTTATCCACAAGATAACATCCAAACTCCTTGGTTTTGTATTTAAGATTCTCCATAATCTGGCACCAACTTAGATTTCTACCTTTATCTCTCTCTACTTCCTTCCAAATTCTCCTTGAATGATAAATATAACTTATGCATTTTTGCCTCTACACCTTTACTCTTGCCTGAAATACCCTCACGAATATAATCAAATATTATTGTGCAGTAAGAAACTACAAATATGAGAAATATTCAGAGTTTTATATGAACTGATGAAGAGTGAAACAATCAGAACCAAGAGAACACTCTACATAATGAAGAGTGTAAATGAAAAGATCATTAAAAGAGAGTTGAACTCTGAGTGATGGAAAAAAAATCAATGAAGGTCCTGGAGGAGAGATAATAGTATCTACTTCTTTCGTAAAAGAGAGGATAGAATAGAATACTGACTTCTGCCACATTGTCTCAGTATTATGTGAATTTGACTAATAGTTTTTATTTGTCACAAAGAATGGTTGAATCTGGATAAGAAATAAGTGATATAAATACAAACAGAATCTATAATACATGTTATATTTATACTTAAATATGAAATATAAATATATACATATATCATGTAAAATTTAAACATATATATCCATCAGTCAATATCTAAAGAAATTAATTCAGGCTGTTCACTGGAAGGTCAAATACTGAAGCTGAAACTTAAATACTTTGGCCACATAATGAGAAGATGGGAATCATTGGAAAAGACCCTGATGCTGGGAAAGATTGAAGGTAGAAGAAGCAGGGCTTGGCAGAGGATGAGATGGATACATAGTGTCATGGAAACAATGAACATGAATTTGGATGGACTTTGAGAGATAGCGGAGGATAGAAGGAGCCAGCATGCTATGGTCCATGGGGTCATGATAAGTTGGACACTACTGAATGACTGAACAACAACAACAAAGAGGAGCCTTCCTGACTCCAGGCCTGGCACTCTATCCACAGAATCACTTAGCTGCCCAAATATGAAGATATACAAGTAAAATGGATGAGGAATGAGACCATTTCATATTGACCCCAGTGGATAGTGAGGTAGTAGGTTCTCCCTTTTTGAAGGTCTTCAAGAAAACACTGGATAATCATTGTTGGGTCTATCATAGGGGGAATTTTCATTCAGTTTTGGATCTGATGGCCTCTGAAATCTCAGCTCTGAGATTCTGTGATGCTGATTGCTAGATAGTAGTCATTTCAGAATCAATTGTTGGGTATAATTAGATAATTGACTCATTGGAGGAAGGATAAAAGCAAATCCAAATTAAAAGAAAGCATAAAGATCCTGCATGTGAGACTAGAGCAACTCCCACCTAGCCTATTTAAACAAGTCACTGGCTCTTAAAAGTGGATAATGGACAAAAATATAGACAGTGATTTTGCCTAACATCATTTCTTAGAAGTTTAACCAAATGTAAAAGTTGCTGTACTAAGGTTACTGAAAGAGCCCAGAAATTGTTGTAGCTGACAAAGACTTAAACATGTACTATATTGTGTATCATAATGAACATTTAAGTGGGCAGCAAATCCATATTTTCTTTCCATAGCTTTGGAACTATAACAGATAACTTTATAGTTTTTTTTTTTAGGTAACGGCATCATCCTTGGGTTTAAAACCATAAGAGAGCACTTTATTGAACAGGACACATTGAGCAAATTAAAGGACCTCTTTGAGGAACTAGTTAGATGTTACAACTGTTAGTGGACAGTTAAGTGAGAATTAAAAACATATTGCCTATTAACAATGATCCTATTAAGTTGACTTTGTATTTCTGGAAATAAAAGATAACTTATGAAAACATCAGTATTTTAAAATGGTTTTAAAGTGAAAATTATTTTTTCCTTCAATAAGTATTTATTAACCATTAGAGACATGGAAGACACTGGCACGGGACCTCCCAGCATGGTGTGCCTGCATCAATAAGGCCCTGTACTCTATGAGCAAAGCAGAATTACAGTAGCTCAAATGAAACATGAGGTAAGTAAATTTAGAGACATCTCTACTCTCAAATGTTTTTATGTACTATTTGTGACCGATCTGTGGTAGAGCCTTCTGAGTTCATATTGGTCTGATCAGCCAAAGTCAGGCACACCATACCTCGATCCCAACATAATGATGTTATTTTGGCCCTCTTCAAGCACAAAGGACTACAACCCATTAAGCATTAAGGTACAATGCATTGGGTTGGGAATTTGGAGATAAAGGAAAAAGTGTTTGCTCTTAAGCAACTTGCATTCTGAATTGCAGTTCTGGAATTGGTGAATATAAACTCCTTATAAGTAGGGATTGTTTCATTCTTTGTACCTGTATTCCTGGTGTCTAGAACAGTGCCATTAGACACTTTAGAAATACTTGTTGATTGATTGAAAACTTACAAAGTTTTTTTTCTTAAAATGTGCTGTTTCATTAACAAGTTTCAAAGAAAACTTTCAAAAGTTTTAGCTTTAAATAAACCTTTCTTTTCCAGTTTGCTTGATTACAGAGATGTCACAGGAAAAGTGCATATCCGACACATGGAGATTAATTGATTTTCTCAGATTCTCATTCCCACTGTCCAGCTGTTTAGTAACTGAAGAAAAAATCCATTTCACAATGTCACCTAGGTCTGGCCCTGGAGAAAAGCTTGATATTCATCAGGAGTATCTCACCTTAGAATACATGAGAAAGAAGCTTTAGAAGACACTTGAAGCTGCAATTCTCTATTTTAACTTCCTTGTTTGGACAGACCAGCTTTTTGGTCTTGCAAGCAGAGTCCCTCCCTCCCTCTTTCCTCTCCTTCTTTCCTTCCTTCCTCCCTCCCTTCTGTTCTTCATCCTTTCCTCCCTCTCTTTCTCCCTCCCTTCTCCCTTTCTTTCTCCCTCCCTCCTTCCCTTTCTTTCTCCCTCCGTCCTTTCCTTCCTTCCTTCCTTCCTTCCTTCCTTCCTTCCTTCCTTCCTTCCTTCCTTCCTTCCTTCCTTCGTCACAATCTTTGCTCTTCCAAGACCTTGCCTATCCCTGGAGCCAAAGTTCTTTGTTAAAATGGGAATTAGACAAGATTTCCTCTGGGTTCTCCCTTATCTTTGAGCTCATGGATTGCATGCCATGAAACCTTTAAAGTTATTTCATCTAAAAAATGTTCTTCGTTTACTCTTGAATTAAAGTCCAAGACAATTCACTTAAAAATAAATTGTTTTCACCAGCCAGTTTTCATGGGGAGTGAATTCTGGCTCCACTCCAGGGAAATAAGCTGTTTTCTTATTGGTTATTAGAAAACATTCCATACCACTTAGGGATTTTGGAAAGAATATCCTTAAAAAGTCATTCATTGGGCTAAACTACCCCAGCTGGTTCACACTAGTAGGTTTCCTGGAAAAAGACTTTCGTCCAAGTTAATTATATCATTTCAAATGGTTCCTGGAAGTGCCAGCCTCTCAATAAGTTAGATTTTGCCAGGCCAGTTAGGAGAATAGCGAGAAAGGTATAGTGGAAGGAGGGTAGAGAATGAAAGATTTTGTACATGAAAAATGTGAGATTTCATGAGTGTGGGGAACTCCTGGCATGGCAACTTCTTCTATGAACTCAGATCACAGTCTCTCCATCACTTAGTAGATGAGTCCTAGGGCAGGAATTCTTAGCTGTGTTTGTGTGTGTGTTGTGTGTGTGTGTGTGTGTGTGTGTGTGTGTGTGTGTGAGAGAGAGAGAGAGAGAGAGAAAGAGAGAGAGAGAGAGAGAGAGAGAGAGAGAGAGAGAGAGAGAGAGAGATAGAAAGACAGACCCCTTTGTCAGTCTGGTGAAGTCTGAATAATATTTTTAAATATATAAAACATATAGAATTACAAAGGAAACCAATCACATTGAAATACAGTTATCAAAGCATAAAAAAAAATACAAGTTTACAGACCCCCTCCCGGTTTGAGAAACCTTGTTCTATAGAGTTACCTAAGGCAAATTGAGATTAAATGACCTGACCAGGGTCACACAGCTAAGTGTCAAAGGCAGGTTTTGAATCCAGGTCTTCCTAACTTTAAGCCTAGAAGCCTATCATTTACATTCTGCACTATTGTACCTAAATAGAAAAAACATCTTTATGTATTGATTATGTTACTGGATGAAATGTTTCCATTTAAGACATTTTTAAAAAAGAATTACCCAAATTAAGTATCATCTAATAAATGAAGATATGTTTTAGTGCGTATACATGTATGCATGTATATAGCCATATAGGAGAGGCAGTATAACAGAGTGGCTATAAGAGTTGGCTTTATAGCCAAGAAGATTTGGGTTCAAATACTGCCTCTGACTTATACAGGGTATGACCCTGAGCAAGTCAATTACCTTCTTAGTGCCCTAGGTAACTTTCTAAGTCTATGGCTAAAGAGAAGGTATATGGTATCTGCATAGCTCATGAATTTTAGGCTATATGTATAAGTTTCTTCAGGGCATATTCTCTGTAGCTGGTTGGTATAGTGGATAGAATATTGGGCCTAGAGTCAGGAAGACCTGAGTCCAAATTCAGCTTTTGCTACTTTCTGTATGACCGTGGGCAAGTCATCAACCTCTATCTGCTTCAGTTTCCTTAAATGTAAAATAGAGATCATAATAGCACTTATCTCCCGGGGTTGTTGTGAGAATCAAATGAGATATTTATAAAATGCTTAGCATTGTACCTGGCACAATAATAGTAGCCACAATACAAATGGTCATCATCATCATCATCATCTAGAGTGGTTAAGGTGGCACAGTGGACAGAGCACCAGGCCTACAGGCAGGAAGACTCATCTTCTTGAGTTCAAATCTGGCTTCAGACACTTGCTAGCTGTGTGACTTTGGGCAAGTCACTTAACCCTGTTTGTCTCAATTTCCTCATCTGTAAAATGAGCTGGAGAAGGAAATGGCAAACCACTCCAGCACCTTTGCCAAGAAAACCCTAAATGGGGTCACAAAGAGTCAGATATGACTGAAAACGACTGAGCAATAACAAAAGGGTGATTGAATAAATCACTTTGGTTCAACCTGCATTGGAAGAAGTTTCCTTACTTGGGAGTTTCCTATGTCAAGGAAATCATAGACCAAGTCCCCATCTCTGTTAATTGCCTCTATTTGTTTCTTTATTGATTCCCCTTTCTTAAAGACTGTATTTGTTTCTTCTGACACCACTTAGAATGGGGCTGCTTCATTATGTTTTATCATATGTAGGATAAATCTGATAGGTGCCTTCCAGCCTTTGAAACATTAACAGGATCACTATAGCAAATATCTTCTTAAAGTATGGAGTATGTACTAAAATCCTACTTCTGCTAAACCAAAGCCAAAGGAGAGGGCTACATCTAAATACATCCTGAAAAGCAGGTTAGAATGCGTCAATTAATTCATCACAAAAATATTTGGGTACTTACTTTGTAAGACTTCTTATTATATTGCAAACCTGAAAGTGAGATATCTGTAAAAAGATATAAGCACAGTTCCTGGCACGTAGTAGGTATCAAATAAATGCTTATTCCTTTCCCCTTCCCTACTTGCCGTAGAAATGATTTTTTAAGAAACAAAAATGACATAACACCTGGGAATTTGGTACCCCCCTGATGATATCATGCTATTTAAATGTTGCTTTTGGTCTTGAGAAATAGGTCATTCTTGCCTGGAATTTGTTTACAAGATGTTCCAAAAACCAAACTGATTTACTTAATCACTCTAGTTGCTGAGACCATGTCCTTAAGAAACACATGCATTTGGCTAAAAATGTCTCAGCTGTATAGTTACCCATATATCCTGGCAAACTTCCTCAAATAGTAGGCACTTGAATCAAAGATAAATAATTTACACATTTTCCTTGCTGCTCACTTACCAAGCTCACTAAAATGCCCTTTCCCCTGCTCTGGTCTCACTGTGGTCATTTTGAATTGGCAAATGAGTTCTGGGAAAATAATGTTTTTTTTTTCCTTATTCAGGTTTCTCAGATGTGAATAGAAAGGCCTCTAAGTATCAGGAAGAAAAAATATGTGGAGGGAAGAATGTATGATGTAATTGAAAGAGCTCTGGTTTTGGAGTCAGAGCACTGAAGTCTCCTCCTGGCTCTAAACTCAGAAGATCCTTTGAAGCTATGACATGGGTTTGAATTTTGGCTCTGACATTATCTTAAGGTCATGAATAAGGCACTTAACTTTTCTGAACCTCAGTTTCTTCATTTGTACATGTGGATCATATTTGTACCACCTACCTCAAGAGGCTGTGAGGAAAATTATTCTGGCCCTCTGGATTAAGGACATGACAATTTCCTTGGGATGGCAGAAGCCCAAGGGTCTATCACTAGTAGAAAACTACTTGGGCATGCCCACAATATGGATAGTTATTCCCAGGAAAAAAGAATAATTGAGCTGGAAGGAACCTCAAAAGGTCATCTCATTTATCCTCTTGTTTTGGTGTAATAATAATAACAATAAGAATAATAGCTAGCATTTATATGGCACTTTAAAGTTTGCAAAGCATTTTACAAATATGGCATATCCCCAAATATCTTAGTGAAGTTTTAAGCTTTAATTACTTCAGGAATATAAATTTACAGTATCATTTGAAAGTTTGATTATTTAAATTCCCTTTGTACATACTTAGTTTTGTGAATTTTGTATAACACATTTAAAATTTAGTAAGATGGGACACCTTGTTATGCTGTGCATTGTCTGTGCAACAGTTTCTGGATGACACTTTCTCCAATTGGTGGATTGGCAGAGGAGAACCTCTTGTGTGGCTACCTTTGTTGCCTCATCTAGCTCTATTCGACTTTATCTTGTGAGGTTGCATGAAAAATGTCATGTATACATCAAAATACAAATGCAATCCTTTCCGTCATTGACCAACAGATAACGAAAACTTTTACAAAATTAAAAAAAATGTGATGACAGCAGAATATGATGGTTATATTGAATTTTAATAAGAACATATCAATATTCTAAAATTTTAATTAAACTTTTAAATCTTTTTTGTGTGAATTTCTAGCATTCATATTTTTGAAGGCATTAACACTTAAAACTGCAATAAGACTTTTGGGATACATTCTGTTATCTCATCTTATCTCATCTTATCATCACATTCCATCTTTCAGCTGTGGCTGTCACCATGCCTGAAATGTTCTCCTTCCTCATCTCTGTCTACTGATTTTCCTGGATTCCTTTAAATCTCAAGTAAAACCTCATGTCTTATAGGAAGCCCCTCCCAATCCTCTTAATTCTAGTACCTTCCCTCTGTTAATCATTCCCTATTTATCACATATATAGCTTGTTTTATATATTTGCTTGTATGATGTCTCCCCCCCCCACAGTCTCCCACCATGGATTGTAAGCTCCTTGAGGGCAGAGATTCTCTCTCTCTCTCTCTCTCCTCTCTCTCTCTCTCTCTCTCTCTCCATTCAGAGCATTTAGCACAGTGCTTGGCACAAAGTAGGTATTTATTGTTACCTGATTGATTGATTAACTGGGAGGTTGTAGGTGCTTATTATTATGCCACTTTTCCATTTGAGGACACTGATGGAGTTTAAATGACTTGTCCCAAGTCATATAGCTACTAAGTGTCTGAAGTCAGATTTGAACTCAGATCTTCCTGACTTTAGGGTCAGTTCCCTGGCAACCCTGCCACCTAGCTGCCTAGTATTAAACTATCCAGGAAGATGGTTGTTCATTTTCTTTCTGAAGATCTCCAATGTGTTTCCAATGGTTGCTCATTCTAATATTCCCTTACCCTAATGATGATGACGTTTTCCCTTTTGTCAGACCCAGATTTCTCTTACCTCAATCGGGTCCATTTCTTTTTGTTTTGTCCTTTAAGGACTTAGAAAATAACAAACAAGTATTTACCTTATTAAAAAAATTAAATACCTTAAGACAGTAATTCAGCTATCTTTTTCTCTAGAAATGTGACTACGGAATAGGAGGGCAAATTATATGTTAGACTAAAAGTATTCCTGTGATTTGAGTAAATGAAGGAATGAAATAGTATTCATTAAGCAATTCATGGTGCTAGTTTCATGGGATACAAATACAAAAATAAGACCATCCTTGTTGGAGAGGCAGTAGATGTAGGGGAGTGAATATAGCGGCCATAAAATTGACTTTCAATTTGGGAAGTCACAGGGATAATTATTTTGAATTTTTTTGAAAGACAGGGATAAATCGACTTGTTCTATTAGATGTTGAATATAAGAAATGCTAGAAAAAATAATGGGTAAAATAGACAAGGGAGTGTGAAAGTTTATGGAAGATTTTAACAACTCCAAATTTGGCAACATTATTTGATGGGACCATTGAATAAGCCTCAGACCAATTAAACTAAGACAATGACGACACCTTAAGGAGAAATGAGCAGAGAACAGAAATAAGAATATTAAGCTGGAAATGAAAAAAGAATGTAAGCAAAAGGGACAGCTTGGTGTGAAAGATGTCATCCATGAATGTGGAATTAGTTATCCAAGCTACAGCTGGTTATTCCTGTTACTCATACTAGTTTATTCTCTTCCTCCCTCCAATGCTGGAACTAGAGTGAGACAAATATGGATCATCTTTAGGCACTGAAATTTAGAGGGGCACAGATGCCACCCCCAGCAGGTGATTACAAATGATTTAGTGGCTGATTTGGTAAAATAGCCAGACCACCATGGACATTACCTTGTTTCTTAAACCAAGTGTCCGATTTAGGTGGGGCCTCTGCCCACTTGGCAATAACTCTGAATATGCTTAGGATGATTGTCTTCACTCTGTTCTAGGATAACATTAAAAAGAAAAAAAAACACCTTTCCCCCTTATATATAAATCCCCTAGGCAAAACCTCAACAAATGTAAGCTTAGAATCACACCTATAATGTGGGCAACTTTCCTTAATATTCTGCCCATAGTTAAAAGCCCTACTCACCTCATCAGCTAGACTTTTGTAAGTGAACTGGACTGAGAATTAAGGTATGAAAACCATTTTCACTATAAAGCTTAATAGTTTTAGAGGCAGCATTGCATAGCAGATGGAGCACTGGACCTCAAAGTCAAGAAGACCCAAGTTCAAATTCAGCCTCAGATACTTACTATGTGACCCTAAGGAAGTCACTTAACATTGGTCTACTTCAGTTTCCTCAACTGTAGAATGGAGGCAATAACACCTACCTTCTTAGGCTTGTTGGTGAGGATCAAATGAAATGATATTTCTAAAGAGCTTAAGCACAGTACCTGGCACTAGTAAATGCTTTATAAATGCTTGTTTCCTTCCTTTCTGCCTCTGACATACTGGTTGCATGACCCTGGGCAAGTAATTTTTTCTCTCAAGGCTCTGGGCTACTCTCTAAGACAATAAGTTCCAAAAAAATAATGCTGACTTGCATTTGTGGAGACAGTTTCCTCATGCAGGAATTCCCTGGTGAGTAATGAGATCACAGATTTAGTCTCTACTCCTTCCTTCAATTCTTGGCAAATCCTAGGAAAGGCACAGGCTTCTGTGACAAAAGGATTCCTTCTATCCACTCAATTTCCAAACATATGAGGCAGGGTGAGGGGAAGATCGCCAGAATTGCTTTGAAAGCTACAATACCAGCAATCTGTTCAAGACACTTTGGGGGAAAAAGGGTTACCATAACAGCTCAAAATAGGGGAATTTGGAGTTTAGGGGAGAGATGCTAAAGGGACTGAGGAGTCAGAGCATAAGCTAACAGACATCCTTTCAGGTGCTGATGGTTCTACCATCGTCTCCCCTATACCACAAGTTCCCTGTCCTTAAAAACTACTGTGGCTCCCTTATTTGGTTTTCCCATATGCCCAGTAGATAATTTTACACCTATCAGATCGACCAAAATGATTGAGAAGGGGAAAGTAACAAATGTTGAAGGTGATGTGGAAAAATTGGGACACATCCCCTATTGGTGGTACTGTGAACTGATCCAACCATTTTGGAGAATAATCTGAAATTATGCCTAAAGACTCATTAAACTGCCTATATTCTTTGGCCCAACAATACCACTAGTAGGTCTATTTCTAAAGATGATTAGAGAAAAAGGAAAAGAATCGGTATGTTCTAAAATATTTATAGCAGCTCTCTTTGTACTGGCAATGAGCTGGAAATTTCATGGATGCCCATCAGTGGGGGGAATGGCTGAACAAGCGTCGTTATATGACAGTGATGGAATATTACTGTGCTATAATAGATAGGGCACTTTATTTGTCACATACCAGGAACAAAGGAGATAAATGTCATTTGCTCCATCCTGTCAATGGAGAGTTGGGGAATTGACGCAAGTCAGTTGTTGGGGGAAGGGCGTGCCAGACTTCTTATTATGATCTGGTCCTTGCCCAGGGAAATTATACCAAAACGTGGGTGTAGATGAGGAAAGCCACTGGTGGCATGATGATAGTGAAGACCATTATGCCAAAGAGGTGGCACCTCAGTGCTTTCCTATACCTTGCCTCAGTCTTACCATTACCTTCCCAGAGACAGCATAATGATTTCTCTCCACATTTCACATACCATTCCCACCTCCTTTGCCTCACACATGAAAATTCCTATTTATGGCTCAGTTCCTCCCTTCCCTCTTCCTTTCATTGACATAGTTTCCTGTTGGTGTGTTCTTCTGTTTGTTAGCACATTTCCTTATCTGTTCCTCTCCCCATTTTTTTTTAAGAGTTGTTGAGGTATTCCTTAGAAATACCAGGGAGAATTCCTAGAACTCTGAATCTCAGGAACTGAGAAAGTAAAATAAGAAAGGAATGGGGAGGGAAACTGTTATAGTAGTAATGCAGCTGTAATGAAGCTGTATGTCTACAGTCAAAGTGAAATGCAGATAGAAGCAAATAAAAATGATCGCTGTTAATAGCCAATCCAGATATATCAAATCAGTTCTAATCTTTACCCCAATTGCATATTTTTCCATAATTATCTCCCACCCAGCACTGAAATAATCCCCAAACTGGAATCTCTCCTTTTCCTCTCTCCCGTTTTGAATGCATTCTTTACATATGTAACACAGTAATCACACGTAGCTATGATCATGCCACCACTTCTTTGCTCCAAAGCCCTGACTCCTACTTAAGTAGAAGAGAAAATATACTTTAGCTGGATATTCATAGACTTCCATGACATGGTTGCAGCCTAACTTTCAAATTTTATTTCACACTACTCCAGTGGGCATACTGTACATTCTAGTCACCTTGGACTACTGAGTATTGTCTGGTCTTGTCTTGTTCTCTGCCATCTTTGGTGAATTCATCCAGGCTGTCTCTGATACTTTGAATGCATTTCTTTTACATCTTTGACTATCAAAATGATTTTCCTTTAGGACTCAGCTTAGACGTCACCTAGTCTCTATGAAGATCCACCACCTTCTACTTCTCCATTATCAAATTTCTCACAATACTTTGTCTTGACATCTCCTTTGCATTTAGAATAGAAACCCACCTGAAGGCAGGGATTGTATCATGTTTCTTCTTCATATCCCAACAGCCATGTATGTAAGGGCTTAATAAATATTTGCTAAAATGCACTTGTGGTTTAAGTTTTAGAAATAGCCTGAGAAGGCATAATTTTACATTTTACTTCTGAAAGAAAGGGGTAGTGGATAGAGTGCCAGGCCTGGAGTCAGGAAGACCTGAATTCTGGACTCAGACACTTACCAGCTGTGTGACCCTGAGCAAGTTATTGTTGGCCTCAGTTTCTTTATTTGTAAAGTGAGCTGGAGAAGGGAATGGCAAACCACTCCAGTATCTTTGTGAAGAAAACACCAAAGGGGTCGTGGAGAGTCAGATATGACTGAAACGACCAGACAACAGCAAAGCTGAAAGAAAATGGCTCATTTCCTCTTGCCATACAAAGGATATTGTTACTATGGAGCTTTTATTTTATAAAGTTAACAATAACAAAACAAAGAGGACAGTGGAGCATTAAAGATGGAGAGCTGGCTTCAGAGTGAAAGCAAGAGTTGGGTTTTATGTCACCTCTGACTCAAAGTGGCTATATAAGCACCAGCATGTCACTAAACCTTTCACTGCCTCAAGGAGCTCTCTAGACTCTAAGATGCAAATCAAATGTCTGATTCAGTGGAACAAGAGCTCCTCACACCCAGTGAAATCACAGGTCTGCACAAAAACAGAAGGCAAAAAAAAATCCAAATAAATTAGCTGAAATAAAAGCAATAAATTATTCAACTTAGGTGGAAGAGGGGTAGGGACTAAAATTAGGTAAGGGAATAATTTGTAATCTCTGGGGTAGGTCTTTAGTTCTTTCCTTAAAAAAGATGGGGCGATTATAGGATTCAGACCTGAGAAAGACCTTGGAGATCACCTAATAAAACCTTATTTTACAGATGAGGAAAATGACCTTGACAGAGGTTAGATGAATTGTCTAAGGTCACAAAAGTAGTATGTAGCAGAGTAAGGAGTTGAGGTTGATCTCTAAGAAAGAGCTTATTCCCCTAAAGTCTTCTGTCACTCAACTAAATCTGCAAGGTTTCATGTGTGATATTGATGGCTCCACGATCCACCAAAGAAGGTACTCTCTTGAACAGTGAGAATGGCGAGCCACTCATGCTGTGTGACTCTTGATTATGTCCTCTCATAAATCCCCAGGGAGATCCACACAATGTGCTGAGGTCTTCCAGTAGGTCTTCTAATGTTCTATAGATCCTTATAGGGCTGCTTATTGAATATTCCTCTCTTTCTATATCAATGGCACCTCTCTTTCTCCTGTCATAAATACCATTGATAATATCCTGAATGCTGAATCTTGTAGGTAATACTTTGTCAGATAGACTCTCACCATTGATGTTTGGGTAACCTAAAACTTTAATTCTTCAGACATCAGAGACAGGTAGGTGACACAATGGATAGAGTGCTGGGTCTGGAGTCAGAAACACCTTTGTTCAAATTCAGCCTCAGGTTTCACTAATCATATGACCTTGGGAAAGTCACTTCACCTCTGTTTGCCTCAGTTTCCTCAACTGCAAAATTTGGGTAATAACAACACTCACCTCTCAAGGTTTGTTTTGGGGATCAAATAATATGACATTTGTAAAGTGCTTGGGTTCTATACAAATGCTTATTCTCTTTCCTCTTCGTAATCCCTTACCCTGCCAACCCCCATCTTATGATTTGGAGCCATTTGTGTCACGATATGGTTTATAGTTGTTTTGTCATTAGTCTTAGCTTTCGCGTTTTTCCAAATATAGGTATGACCTGTTTTCTTTGGCCTGTTCAATTCTAGGTTCATCTTCCATAACTATTCAATACATACATACATACATACATACATACACGTATACATACATACATACATATATACATATATACATGTATACATATATGCATATATATATACTGATAGACCAAATTTATAGCTCCATTCAACTGTATATCATGTGTATATCATGGTCTGGACAGTAGGAATTACTCATCTCCTTGGACTTTCCTCTATGGATCATGAGATTGAACTCTTTTGAGTGATTGTGGATCTTGTTTAGAAGACAAACACAGTGATGAGGTAAATACAACTTAGGGCAATTCCTACAGAAAGAGGATTGGGATTATGACTTGTTAATGAAGTTGACCTGGCCATATCTAAAGAGAAATGGTGGTGGGGGCCTGCGAAAAATAATGAGATGATCGAGAAATAGTATTGCTGGAAGCATCTAGTAAAAAGCAAAAACTGAAACCAGAATAAAGGCCACAGAGCTCTCCTAGCTCAACATAGCTATATACTAACTATTTTTCTAAAGGGATCTAGAAGAGGCCTAGATTTTCCACCAGATATTGTTAGTCTAACTGTATTATCATACTTTCATTGTGTAAAAACAATTATGTCATTAGAATGGAGTGCTCTAATAACCACGCTTCAAAAATTATGAGTTTTTTTAAGGTCATAAAATAAATTTCTATGCATATTAGAAGCAATTCTTCTGGCCTGAGCCAGGGAAATGAGTGCTGCCGAAACTGCTCTCTCCCCTCCCCCTCTCCTCCCCGAAGCAGCTGCTGCTCTGTCAGGGTCAGCAGGGACAGAATTCTGAGGCATTTGTGTTTATTGAAGAGTGAGCTCTGTGTAAGCATTACAGAGTCCACAAAGCATAGACTAACCCTGAGGTCTATTTTTGGCACCCATGCACTCGTGGTGCTTATGAACCTGTGACGAGAAGAGTACCAATTAAATGTGCTCTTGGAGAGATGCTATGTTGGGAAAAAGGATCTTTGGTTTCGTACCAATTCTGTGCCCTGCAACTAATTAAATCATGCCCTGTGCCTGCCTTATGGCATGTTTAATGCACACTCTGATTTGTTTTGGGTGTTAGAGTTTTGTGGTTTAATGCCTTACAAGGACTTGCTGCATCATATGGGAGAAAGGGCAACATGGTCTGAGACATCTAGTTTCAAATTTCAGAATCTGAGGTTACTAAAATAGTGGTAGCAACCTTAGTCAACTATATGCTTTGAGAAGATTTTGGAGTGAGGTGAAATTGAACTATGAAATTAAAATAGAGACATCCTCCTAGGCCCAATCTGTGGGAGAATTCTCATTTAGTCTTTGTTGGGGGTATATCTATAACTGTCTCCTTAAAAGTAGCACTGATTTGGATTGAACTTGACTTATGTGAAGACCTTAACTCCTTGGGGTTGTTATGAAGCCCAAATGAGATCGTACAGATAAAGTACTTTGCCATCTTAAAACACCATATACATTATTAGGAGTCACTATTGCTATTTGTTTTTTAGTGCAATTTAGATAGAAATAGCTAAGTGGTGCAAGTGGGTAGAGGACTGGGCCTGGAGTCAGGAAGACTAATTTCCCTGAATTCAAATCTGGCCTTAGATGCTTTCTAGCTGTGTGACCCTAGGCAAGTCACTTAACCCTGTTTGCCTCAGTTTCCTCATCTGTAAAATGAGCTGGAGAAAGAAACAGCAAAACACTCCAGTATCTTTGCCAATAAGTCTGAAATGGGGTCACAGAGAGTTAGACATGACTGAAATGATTGAATAACAAAAAGATAGAAAGAATCCTATGACAACTCACTATGTTGCCTTTGTTCATTTATATTTGATATTCTGTGGTTAAAGTGGTTGTGCTTTTGTTTATTTTTGGTAATTAAATAAAAGTATTAGAATGTAAGCTCTTTTCTGTAGGCTCATTGAAAGTACTTTACGGGCAATTCTAATGGCAGGTAGGATGGTGGGAATAAAATATACCTGATCCTGTTCTTATACAACTTTTATTTCTTCTGCTAGGTCTCTATATTTTAAAAGTTTTCCCTTATATTTTAAATGTTTTTCTTTCTACTTAAATTGGAGTTTATAACTATCTGTAAAGATGAAATCAATTAAAGCATTTCTTGAATTTTTACAGATCAATGTTGTGTTGGGGCAATTGTGAGCCACATTTCTGTTTGAGATAATGGTCCAGTTTCAGGACAGGTAATTTGTTGAATTCTCATGGATTTTTAAGGTTTAGATTTGTGTATGTGGATTTAATGTCTTCTTAGTTTTTGAGAGGTAATACACTTCTGTTTAACTCTAGTCACCAGCTCAGGTCTCTCTAGGTATTTGGTAGAGTTTTAGGTAGGTAGATTTTTAGGTAGTATTAGGTAGATGTTAGAGTCTTCAGTGATAGTGCACAATTTCCAGCTTTTATCATTCCCTTATATAATCTTTTTCAGTCATTTTTTCAGTTGTGTCTGACTCTTTGTGACCCCATTTTTTTTTTCACAATGATACTGGAGTGGTCTGCTATTTCCTTCTCCAGATCATTTTACAAATGAAGAAGCTGAGGCAAACAGGGTTAAGTGACTTGCTCAGGCTCACATAGATTGTCAGTGTATAAGGTCAGATTTGAACTCAGATCTTCCTGACTCCAAGCCTGGTACTCTATCCATCGCATCATCTAGCTGCCCCTTTGTATAATCTACATTGATCAATAGATCCTGAGTCCTTAAGTATAACCCATCTGTTATCTCCAGTGGCAATGACTGGATCCTGAATTGACTTCATAGACCCCTCTACTTCCATAAGCAATCCTCACAATTCTGTCACTTGTTGATGTATTATTGGTTAAATTAATTAATTAATAAACTTAATGTGGAATTTAAGACTTATGGAGGACCTTTTAACGCAATTTTTATTATTAGTATGGACCTATGACTTCATTAGTTCAGGGAATTCCATGTGAGGAAATTCCTTCTACTAATGCATGCCAATAACAGTTCTGCACTTTATAATCTTTTATAAATTGCCTGGGGAGCATAACTATTTTTAATATCTGCTTGGGGCACTGAGAAATTAAATGACTTATTCAGGATCACACAGCCAGCATATGCCAAAGGCAAGACTTAGGGTCTTCCTTTCAGGTTAGCACCATATACCCTGAGCCACACTGCCTCTTATGTCTTTAATATCATAGTGCTGCAATAAAAGGGTCTTTAATGTTATATAAGATTCACAAGGGAGTTTCCAAGTTGGAGAATTGATTAGAAAATGAGATTGTACATGATGAACATATGAAAGAAGTTTTATTTAGTCTGAAGCAGAGAAATATGAAAAATACCAAATGTTAAGTGCACGAAAAGGTCAGAAGATGGTGATTATTTCTTTCTGGTCTTTGCTGAGGGTAGAATAAGAGGAAATAGAATTAAATATTTAGGTAAAAGAAAGAATTTTATGGTATTGAGAGGTGATAACAGAACTACCATCTTTGGGGGCTTTTAGAAGTTTTGAAAAACAGTTCTTGTCAGTATAAGATGGCAAATATTTAGATACTAGATATTGATGTAGGAATTATCCCTGAGTCAATTGTCTGTGTATGTCTGACCATCAACTCATCAGAGGTAAGATCAGAGTTTGTTTTTAAAAAAAAGAAAAAAAAAAGGATAACAAATGCTGAACAATTTAAACAATCAAAAATGGGAAATAGACAATAGAAGTGATATTGATGCCAACTATAATAATTTTATTTAGAAGGTTAGCCAGGATGAATTAAGCACCATAACAAGGTGACCAAAAAAGCCCCAAATGCTTTCAGTTATCAAATATATAATTTACTTGCCAAATAGAGCCAGATAACTTTCAAAGGTGCACTAGGTTAAAATACTAACTAGTGTATATAACTTTGTGAAGACAATTATGAGCAATGTTGTTTCATAAACCAGAAAGCAGAAGGGAGTGTAAAATCAATTTAAAGAAACAGTAGCAAAATATTCAACTAGCCAAAGGCATCCTAAGGGTATTCAAGGATGTTAACAGGAGGACTATAATAGAAGAAAAATAAAAAAGATTTTCAAAAGTTATTTTAATGGACAATTTTATCCAAAAAGGAAATTGGAGCTACCACTCTTGAACCATATCATCATTGTCTCCAAGGTGACTTTAAAGGAGGTCAAAATTCTACTAGATAGCAAAGATGGGGAGAATATCTAAATTGGACAAATATATAGAGGTCTATGCTAGAGGTGGTACAATTGTGAAGTCAATGAGGGACAGATATATATACATACATATATACACATGTATGTATGTATATATGTATGTATGTATATAATCTGGATGAGGGGGTGATACCAAAAGAATGGAAAATAATTTTGGCCCTAATAGTAAAAAAAGTGACATCAGTAACTATTTGCCTATATATTTTATACTCCCATCTATACAACACCTTTATGAAGGTCAACTACACAAGGACAGAAGGCATCCTCAATTAGGGTATTAGTAGGGAACAATCAGGTTTTCACAAGCTATATTCAACAATGGACCACATCTCTACCAGCTAGCTCAACATGAACTGAAAGATGTAGAGAATATACAATCTTATTGCACTCATTGTTGGTTATGGGAAAAATATTTTATTTAGTAGAACAAAGCTCTGCCTTACAAGCTTTTTATAGAAAGATGTTTCCCATTTTACATAAAAACCATTAAATGTTCCTTGGAGGATGTAACAACAGAAGTAACACTGCTCAATGATTCTCTGATAAGAAATATCAAATGAAACTTAAGACCAAATTGTGCTTGCCAGAAGTATTCACTGCTGTGATGGAGGAGATCCAGCACAGAGTTCCGGTTGAAGAGGATTCGCTGTGGAAAGTGAAGTCCTTCAGATGCTCCTATTTGTGGATGACATTATTCTGTTTGCATCAAGCCCCAGAACATTACAGAGCCTTCTGGAAGGGATCTGTATAATTACTTTAAGGAGTTTAGTCTGGCTGTCCACATGGGAATGACCAAATGGATGAAAGCCTGATTTCAACATTTGGGTGGATAATCTATAAAGTTTGACCAGCACTATGCATATCCAGGAGAGATAGTACAGATGGACAATGAATTGGACTCAGACTTGAAAAGGAAAAGAGTTGGTTGAACTGCCTTTGGGAAATTACAGAGCTCTTTTACCAACCCCAAGCTTCCCATGAGAGCAAAAGCCTATTTTTTCAATACGACCATTTTTACTACATTGCTATATAGCAGTAAGACATATATCAGCACTGCCTCCTAAGAACCAAAAATGATTATCACAAAAAAGCCAATAGAGACTGCAGACTGCAACACATGAGCAGCAAGGAACTCCAAAGGAGAAGGGGAAAGGATATTATCAGAGAACTGTGTGACAGGAAGAGAAGATGCACTGGTCATGTGTCAAGAGCAAGGGAAGAAAGGTGGAGAGCTAGAGTGTTTTATTGTTACCTTCACTATGTCAGGAAAAAGCAAGGAAGACCTCCAACATGCGGATGGACTCCCATGGCAAACTTTTGGAGGACACGGACAAGAGTTGCAGACAATGGGCAGGTTTGGATGGATTACAGTTCTCATCATTAAAGGAAATTCTCAAATTATTGATATAACATAAATCCATTTGAGTATTTGAGTAAATGTGGAGAATGGATTAGATATGTTTTGCATGTTTCTTCTGGACCTATAAATTTACCCATGCTTTTCAAATATATCTTTGGATTCTCTTAGGAAGTTTGGTTAAGGAGTTATATGAGAATTCCACATTTTGTGATATTAATTTAGCAAATTAAAATCTTGCCAGTAACATTAAATAGCATTCCAGGGTGGTGGCAGTGATAATTATGCTAATCTAGTAATATAAGATCAAAAGAAGATTTGAAGTGGAAGTATACATTTTACTAACACAATTCTTGCTTTGACAAATGCAAATTGCCCATTATTAATATACACAGACATGCTCATTGCATGTCCTGTGAGCATACCAGCTGAAAATTGGGCCTTTTTTTTTTGATAAATGGATTGTTGTACTTTACAACCAATATCACTCACATTTCTTAGTGGGATAGCTCTGGGTTTTGAAATGCATTAAGGAAATTGCTTGCTTCCCTTTTTTTCTCTTCACTGATCTCATTGTTGTTAATGTTAATGAAATGCATTATGCAAGATATTATTTTAAGGAACATAATCTCTCTATGATGACTTTCTACCTCTATTATTATTTTCTGATGTTGTGGAGGTGACTATGTTCTTGAAGGCTGTGTGAGTCGAATGAAGTAGGTATAGGTAAGATCTTCCAGCACAAACCTGGCAACAGACTTCATCTGCTATCTGAATATCAGCTTAGCAAAACGTGAAGAGGTTCATCACCTGAAAGTCTGACCACCAGTTGATGAATTTTTGGCCATGCGATGCATGAAATGATCCAAAACACAAAATAGCCCCCAGTTTGCTATGGATCCCTGTGCTATGATAGTAGTAGAGTGGCAAAAGGATGGTGGTAGAGGGTTTTATGCATTTCTCAGAATGCATATGCACTCTCAGAATGCTTATAAAGAGTGATTTAGCTGTTTCTTTCAACATGTGATATTTTCCTGAAGATCAACAAATTTGAACACCATGACCACATGGCCAAAATCAGACTGATACACTCACTGTATATGGACTCAAACATAACAAAATCAAAAGCAGGACAGTTTTCAAGTTTTCTAAAAGATGATTCATATCAATGAGAGGAAACAAGGGCCATCATGTCATGTGAATGTTGACTATCTGCCCTTGCAGTGCATATGAAGAGCATAAGAAACCATTGAGGATGATGGTATCTGCTATGTTAACATCCATGATAGAGGATGAAGTAGTTAAGCCTTGTCAGGAGCTTGATGCTATCTTTCAATCTGAGAAAATCAATATGTACTTTTAAAAAATTTATTTACTTATTTTTAGTTTTCAACATTCACTTCCATAAGATTTTGAGTTTCAAATTTTCTCCTCATCTCTCCCTTTCCCCCATCCTTTAACAGTATGCATTCTGATTACCCTTTCCTTCAAACTGCCCTGCCTTCTATTACCCCCCACCCCTTTCTCTTATTCCCTTCCCCTTCTATTTTCCTGTAGGGTAAGATAGATTTCTATACCCCATTGCCTGTGTATCATATTTCCCAGTTGCATGTAAAAACAATGTTTAACATTTGTTTTTAAAACTTTGAGTTTCAAATTCTCTCCCTCCCCACCCACCCTCACTGAGAAGGCAAGCAATTCGATATAGGTTATACATGTGTAGTCATGCAAAACACTTCTGTAATAGTTATGTTGTGAAAGACTATATTTCCCTCCATCCTACCCCACCCTCCCCTTTATTCTATTCTCTCCTTTGACCCTGTCCCTCCTCAGGAGTGTTTACTTCTGATTACCCTTTCCCTCAATCTGCCCTCTCTTTTATTACCCTTCCCCCTTTCTTATCCCCTTCCCCCCCTATTTCCCTGTAGGGTAAGATAGATTTCCATACTCAATTGAGGGTATATGTTATTTCCCTCCTTAAGCTAAATCTGATGAGAGTAAGGTTTACTCATTCCCTTGCATCTCCCCCCTCTTCACCTCCTCTGTAAAAACATTTTTACTTCTTTATGTGAGATAATTTACCCCATTCTACCTCTCCCTTTCTTCTCTCCTTACATTCCTCTCTCATCCCTTCATTTTATTTTTTAGTTATCATCCCTTCACATTCAACTCACTCCGAGCCCTCTGTCTTTATATATTCCCTCCAACTATCCTAATAATGAGAAAGGTCTCATGAGCTACAAATACCATCTTTCTATGTAGGAATGCAAATGGTTCAACTTTAATCAATCACTTATGATGGTGCAGCCCACACTGGACTGTGCTGCTCTCCTGTTTGGCACAACAGACCTTTCCCATATAGTCATTTTTTTTTTTGGTGAGGCAATTGGGGTTAAGTGACTTGCCCAGGGTCACACAGCTAGTGTTAAGTGTCTGAAGCTGGATTTGAAATCAGGTCCTCCTGACTCCAGGGCCAGTGCTCTATCCACTGTGCCACCTAGCTGCCCCCAAACTTTTTTTTGCCTTTTATTTTTGAGTGAGGCATTTGGGGTTAAGTGACTTGCCCAGGGTCACACAGCTAGGAAGTGTCAAGTGTCTGAGTCCAGATTTGAACTCAGGTGCTCCTGATTCCAAGCCCAGAGCTCTATCCACTGAGCCACCTCACTTTCCCTCATAACAGACCTTTCCCATCGACCGTCCAGGTGGTCTTGAGCTGGAAATTTGTTTCACTCTGTCTTTTTGTGGGTTCTGCTGCTCTAGAATTTGCTTAGAGTAATTTTTTTTACTGGTATTTGGAAGGATTTGGGAGAGAGCTTAAGCGAGTTCTTACTTTTATTCCACCATCTTGGCTCCACCCCAATATGTATTTTGATGGTAGCTGATTTCAATTAGAAAGTAAACATTAGGGAGGATGGCAATAATTATATTCAGAAATATGGTGTGGGAATCAAGAAATGAAAAAAAGACAAAGCATGGACTATGAAGTAGCTTTACGCTTATATGGTGAATTTTTTTTTTTACAGAAATGAAGACAGCAGTAGATTTGATGAACACTGAATGATAGAATAAAAAAATGAAGTTTATTGTATCTTCAGACAGGAATTGAGTAATAATAGATGTAGCAGTTCACTTATAAGGAAATTAGATCACTAGTTGCATAAAATAAAAGTTGAAGTAAAAATCAAATTACATGAAATTATAAAGGTAAGAAGATATCATAAGTGGTTATAGAAACTCCAATCCAACCTATTTAAACAAACTGATACTAAAAAAATGGAAATGGACAAAAGCAAAGATATTGACTTTATGAAACTAATGGTACGACCACTTCCTAGATAAACAAAACAGGTATTGAGGAAAAAAAACCAGCTGTGAAACTGCTAGAAAAGAGAGACCTCATCCAACAGCCCCTTAGTCTCCTTTCCAAGTGAGGAGATGTATCTGAGGGCAGCACCAGTTAAATCTCATTTGCAAATTTGCAGACGACAAGAGGCTAAGAAGCCCATCACCTTACCAAACAATTAAAAGTATTTGAATAGTTTTTTACTGATTTTAAGAAAGTACTTGATTTGGTAAAATAAAATGTGGTCATGTTAACAATGATGAATTGGCTGCAAAAAGTGTCATAGAACATATTACTATAATCTAAATTCCTCCAAATTACTCAAAAAAGCCCCAAGAACTCACTCGGTGAACTGGGTATATCCTCCACAGGGGATTTATGGAGAAACATGGGCAAGATCCATACACTGTATAAAGTTGTGTTAGTCAACAGTCAGTCAATAAACATTCATTAAGTACCTACTAAGTGTCATGCACCGTATTAAATACAAAAAAGAAGGACAGGCCCTTCCCTCAAGGAAATTACAATCTAAAGGAGGAAGGCAACACAGAAAAGGAAACTGAAGGGGGAAGGCTTGGGAGAGGGGATGAAGATGTGGAGGAGGCAGTAGAAGGGGCGTGATGAAGAAATTTAGAGGCCTGCAGCTGGGTGGGAAATGGAATGATTATATCCTGTATCGATAGAAAGAATACTTACAGTGATGAAACCTTTAAGTTGCCCAAGGTATCAAAGTACAATGCCTCTATTACATCTTACACAAATCAAAATGTGTAATGCATAATTAGGGAAAATTCCTTAAATTATTTTTTTAAACAAATTTAGGAGCACCTCCAAATTCATTCATGTGAAATTTGGAAAGAAAACACAACTCTTGGGAGTGTTATTTGTTTTTTCCCTTAAAATGCCACTTTTAAATTCAGCCAAACCCAATAATAGCAGCTGAATTACTACTTTTCTGGGATGTTGTAGAAAGATTTTGTTTTTCTGATAGGAATTAAATTTGGTGGTCTTTGAGGTCCCTTTCAATTCTGAGATGCTATGATTCTATACAATATTTTTAAGGGAAACAATAATTTTAATGGTGGTTCTGAATATCAAAATATATTCATGTTTTTCAAAAAAGATGCTTTAATGTTTATATGATTAAACTTGAAATAAAATGGGCTTTAGGAATAGAACACTTTTTTTCTCCATGGAAGACATATTCGGCATATTAAAGCACTGGACCTGGAGTGAGGAAAAACTGAGTTCAGATCTGGCCTCAGACCTTTATAGTTAGGTGTGCATAACCCATACATATAAAAGAGGGATAATGTACCTATCTTCCAGGGTTATGGGAATAAAATGAGATAATACTTGTAAAGCACTTTACAAACCTTAATATAATGTTATATAAATGTTAGCTATTATTATTATTGAAGGCCAAATAGATAGTATTGCAGATCCTCTATTTTATTTCATTAAACTACCTTAGTCTATTGAGGCTCATCCTACATGGGACCCATACAGTTTTGGTGGCTTAGACTTCACCACGTTCTGATTTCTGTTTTTACCATTTCAGTATTGAGACAGTGGAGAAAATTCAACTGGAAAATTAATACTTGTTTCCATTAAGAGGAATGTACATTTGTTGGCAAACTAATCTCTTAGACATTGGCTTGTTGAATTTCAACAACCACATTTCCGTTAAGAGAAACTTAATGGCTAGCCAAGTCATTTTTTGACTTGGAGGAAATGTGCAGTAGATAGGTTTTGGTTTTATATGTTTCCAAATGCATGTATCAGGGGAAAAGCCCTAACATAAAGGCTTGCAAATGTTAAGGATAACTATTTATTATAGAATCTTAAGGTCAAATGGATCTTTAAGAAGAAAAAAAACTATAATACTTTATCTTTCTATTTTGGGCTTATTTCCATATGAAAAGGACAACTCATATTTTCTAATAATCATACCCCAGAGTCATAGTTATCACAATATACTAGATGGTAGGTTCCGTGAAGACATGACATAGCCCATGCCTCATGTAAACTTTCACTTTCATCCAGTGCAATCCTAGACAAGTAGATCAGGATTTGTTCTTTTTATTTGTTCCTCTGAGATCCTTTGGTTTCTACTTAAAGTAGGTGGCTATAAACCTCCTTTAGTAATCCACTGCTGTGACTAAAGACCCTGATGACTACTTTTCCCAGAGTACAGTGTTAGACTCACAATGAATTATATTCACAGTGCTCTGCCAATCTCACCCATGCAAAGGCAGCAGCTTCCAAGTTCACATATCAATGCCCTTCCTCAAAAAAGAAGTCATACCCTCAATACATTTCATAACACAGTTATAAAAATAGGTTTATCTCATGTTGATTTAAATAATGAAATTGTTACACTTTTTATAACAACACAAATCTTAAACATAGAATAAAGGCAACATTAATATACATAGACATTTGTTTGTTGATAAAATTATTTATAGTTTTCATGTTTATAATATAAAGTGACCTTAATAAATTATTATTATTATTATTAATATGAGAGGTGGGCTTGTTTTTTCCAGTACACTTTCTTATTATGTGGCATTTCTGATTATATTGCCACTCATAATTCTTTTTCAACCATTAATTGGGTGGGATATGTTTTCTTTATAACGATTATGGCAAAACCCTCTTTTTGATAATTAATAATTGATAAATAATTGCTTAATGATAACTAATTAATGCAGAACTGATTGATTAATAATCATTATTTTATTTCATTTGTTGGACAGGGAATTTTTTAAATTGGGAAGCATAGAAAACATTTATCTTTAGCTCAAACTTTTTTATAAATATGGTCACTTTATCTTTCTGGATCAGAGAATGAATTTGAGGATTTAGAGTTTTTAAAAAGTTTCAGCAAGAAAAATTGTTGATATAAAATACATTTAATGTCCTTCTGTTATTATCACTAAAAGAAATGGCAATTCTTCTTTGAACTTAAACATCTTTGAAGTATTTTGGCAAAAGGAAACCAGAATGTTCCTAATAATATGGAAGTGTTTTTTGCACTGTTCCATATCATTACACAACTTTGCAAAGAAATTTTTTTCGTGCACTATTTTTTTTAAATAAAGTTGATTACTTTTGAAACAACTTGAAAAACTACGTGCAGCTTCTCACTAATGTTTCCATACAAACTATATGGTACGCAAGTGATTTGTCTTAATTGTGTAATGTGTACAAATTGTGTGAGAGGCCATATTTTAAAGTAGAATATGTTTGCTGTATTTCATGCTGATACGGATTAAACTCTGTTAGTGCAGAGTCTAATACAATTCTCCCACATTCTTTCATTTTCATTAGAAATCTGTCAATTACATTGAAAATTTATCTTCTGAGGCATTGCCATCAATAGCTTGCAAAGTACCAAATCTTCACTGTTAGTTTCACCAACATATTGTGCGTATGTAAACAATTGGGTATATTTTATAAAGTTTCTCATACAATTGTTTACAAAGATCTTCAGACATATGGACAATTCTCCTCACCACAAAATCTGCAAGTGGAATTATTTGATGCTGCTTTACACAGGATTCTCTGAGCATTATTTGAACCAGACCAACTGTCGAATCAATATTTCTCCTATAAAATGAAACTTTCATGCTTAGTCATTTTGCAGTTAATGTGCAAGCAATCCTTTTGAGCTTTCAGTGTGTTTTTCTTGAGTTTGTTTTTGCTTATGATTAGATTCGCTTGTATCTAATTTCATCTTGAAAAACTTCTCTTGCTTGTCAATGTATTCTACAAGTTTTCAGTCTGTCCAACTCTTTGTGACTCCATTTGGGGTTTTCCTAGCAAAGATACTAGAGGGATTTGCCGTTTCCTTCTCCAGCTCATTTAACAGATGAGAAAACTGAGGAAAAGAAGATTAAGTGATTTGCCCCAGGTCACACCACTAATAAGTGTCTAAGGTCAGATTTGAACTCAGGAAGATGAGTCTTCCTGCCTCCAGGCCAAGCACTTTATCCACTGCATCATCTAGCTGCCCCTTCTACAAGGTAGACTTTTAAAATATTTCAATTATTATGTCATTTACAATGTTATTTGTAGCTAACGTTTTTCTATAAAGCAAACATAGTGGTCTTTTGTCTTCATTAAAACAGTAATTGTGAATCCCAGTGATATATAGAGTGGAATATATCTTCCGGATTTAGATTTTCCTTTTACTTTGCACTTCTGCATTTCCACTGCTAAAACTTTCTCTATTGTCTTGTATTAGTTTCAGCTGCTCCAGTGGATTTTTCTCTTCAAACTGGTTATGTATTTATCTGTTGCAGAGATTATGCCTCAAAAACCATGACAATGAGCTTTTAAGGTCCATTCCATGGAGCTGTGCCAGAGCTCCCTTGGAAACTTCTGGGGACTTCATGAATACGTAGACTTCAGTGCTAAAATAGTTTCACGGTTTGAGATGATGAGAGAAGTCACTGACTCAGTGCACTTTTAAAAAGGGCAAATGTGATCTCCTCTTCCCATCTGTAAGTCATATCAGTCCTATTCAAGATTTCCTTAGAGAGACAATGGGGTAGGTTGGTACACTTCCCCTACTTTGGCTTTATAGTATCTGTGAGAACATGGCAACTAAAGTACATGTCCTACCTGAATTATCCTGAGATAATTATATCTATATTATACCTGCATGATAATAAAAAAAAACTTGAATAATCCTGAGATAAGGATGAGATCTCAGAGCCCTTGACCCTTCTTCTGAATTATATTTCTTTCCTGGGTATATGTGACCAAAAAACAATTCTAAGATCATCACATTCAATTTTGGAGATTACTTTTTGATTTTAGAGGCTTGGGGATCTTAGATCCTCAGTCCAACCCCACCTGGCTTGCCAAGAAGATAAGGGAAGGAATTTTGCAGACTATGAAGTGTCAATGTGAAATGAAAATGCCTGTTCAGCAATCCTGTTCTGATGTTTCACTTTCAACCTTCTGAAAGATTATAATGGTAGTTATAGGTTACAGTTTTCTTTCTTTTTTTAGATTTATTTTTAGGCAATTGGGGTTAAGTGATGTGCCCAGGGTCACACAGCTAGTAAGTGCCAAGTGTTTGGTCTGAGGTCAGATTTGAACTCAGGCCTTCCTGACCTCAGGGCTGTTGCTTTATCCACTGCGCCACCTAGCTGCCCTCTTATAGTTTTATTTCAAGGCTTTGTAAATACATGTTGTGAGACTTTGTGTGTTTTATAGCCATTTCTTTTGTATGGAGGAAGTAAATAGCTGTCCTATACCTGATTTATATTATATATTTAATTTCTTTCTTCTCCCACCTGTAAGTTTCCTGAGATCCTAAACATGAGCCCAAATCAAAGCTTTAAGTAATTTTCCCTGGGGTCTTAGGGAGGGATTAGAAAAAGTAAATAAGACAATATAGTCTGACCCTTCTTTTAGGTGGTCAGACTCCTCAAGACTGAATCTAGTCATCAATTTGTGGGTCTAGATCTGAGAGGGATCCTTAGTGAAGAGGGAGAAGGCCCTAGCTCCCTTGAACTTAGCAGTATGCTCTAAATGTTAAATGCCCATCACAAGTATCAAAAGAGTATTTCAATTTTTAAAAATTAGAGACAATAGGAATGACAATTAGATAAATTTAATTTTTGAAAAATATAAAAATTTTCTGTAATGAAAAGTAAGCCATCGCATCGTTTATGCCCTCAATATTTTTCTCTTGTCTTATTGAGAAACCCAGCATTTCAAGTACTATGTCAAATAGAAGTAGTGACAATAGACATCCTGGTTTCACCTCTGATTTTGTCATAAAGGATTCTAGTTTATCTGTTACAGATAAAATAGTCCTTGGTTTCAGATACATGCTATTTATCATTTTAAGGAAAGGTCTCTTTATTTTCATTTGTGAAGTGCTTAGCGTACTGCTTGACATATAGTAGATGCTTAATAAAAGCTTGTTCCCTCCCCTCCCCCCTTTAACAGAAATGTGCATTATATTTTGTTTCAGTCCTGATTTTATTGTTAAAGTGCTTTTCTTCCATATCCAGCTAAGGCCCATCCCTTCCCTCCACCACTGCCTTTTCTCTCTATCAATGAAATCTCGCAGGAAGAGATAGAAAAATATTTCATTTAAAATAACTACAGGATGCATAAGATATTTGGGAGTCCACCAACCAAGATCTATGTAAGAATATCCCAAATCAGTACCGTTTAGAGAAATGTGAATTAAAATGATTCTGAAATTCCACTTCATACTTATCAGATTGACAAAGATGGAAAATGACAAATGCTGGAGGGTCTGTGGAAAACAGGCACAATGATATACTATTGCTAGACCTATGATTGGGTGCACCCATTCTGGAAAGCAATTAGAATTATACACAGAAAGTTACTAAACATGCATACCCTTTGACCCAGCTATACCACTGGTAGACTTTAACCAAAGAGATAAAAGAAATAAGAAAAAATCCTTTATGTAGAATAATATTTACATCAGTCTTTTTGATGGCCCAAACTGGAAACTAAAGAAATGTCCATCAGTTGAAAGATGGTTGAGGAAGTTGTGGTATATCTCATACAATAATAACAACACTGTCAAGACAAACAATTTTGAAAGCTGTAAAAATTATGACCAATACAATGACCATCCATCATTCCAGAGGACCAATGAGGAAACATATTATCCACCTTCTGACAGAGAGAAGGTAGATTGAGAAACATATTTCTGTATATACACAATGACATAAAATGATTTGCTTGATTATGCATATTTATTGTAAGGAATTTGTTTTTCTTTCTGTTTTTTTTCCAGTGAGGTTGGAGGTGGAAGGGAGAGAAAATAGATTTTTGGTAATAAAATAATTAAAAACAGAGAGTTGGGGGTAATGCTACAGATATGGAATGTTGTTCTAGATGAGATCACTATTGTTAATTTTGCTAATTGTTTTACTTTTTTACATGATAATCCTCTTGGAGTTGAAGTAATCTGCAAATGTTTCTAATAAAAAAAACCACATCAATAAAACTAATAAATAAAAGAATTGTAGATATTTTGGGAAACTGGCCAGAATGCGGTACTTGCCAAAATGAATGATATTGGGAAATATTAAAGACATTACGGCACTTTGCTAAATGTGCATTGTTCAACTTTGGGTTTGTTCATTTCACGTTTGAGTACTTCAGGTCAAGTGATAACAGAATTCATCTGTGTTATGAACCTATTCCCACTGATGCAGGCCTCCACTGGGATTCCCAGCTTTATCAAATGCTGGTTTATTGAGTTTATTTCTTATTCTTGATTCTCTAATTTGTTCCATTGATCTACTTTTCTTTTTTTTTAAGACCAGGATTAAATAATTTTGATAAACACTGCTTTATAATATGATTTAGCTACTCCCCATTCACTCTTACCTTTTGTTTTCATTATTTCCCTTGAGACTCTAGCAGGTTGAGAACCTGCAGCCATGAGGCTGGATAGGCCCTTTAGGTCCTCAAGTGTATCCCAGACATGAAGTTTGGCTTCAAATGGCCACACTTGAGGACCAAGAGGGCCACATGTGGCTTCCAGGCCACAGGTTCCCCCCACCCCCCATAACTACACCTTTTTTTCTTTCCAATGAATTTTGTCATTATTTCATATAACTCCTACAAAGTATATCCAATTGACAGTTTTTTAAAGTATAGACCCAAATCTGCATAGTAATTGACAGTTTGTTTAAGTATAGACCCAAATCTGCATAGTAATTGAGTGTTTAAGTATACACCCAAATCTGAATAGTAATTTAGGTAGTATCATACTTTTTATCCTATTTGTGTGGCCTAATCATGATCAATGATTATTCGAGTCATTCTTTAATTCTGCAAAGAGTATTTTATAATTTATTTATCTGTTTTAAGTATGTTTTGATAGATTGACTCATAGGTATTTTATTTATTTTGAAGTTATTTCAAATGATATTTCCTTTTCTATTATTTCCTCCTGGCCTGTCTTATTACCATATAGAAGTACTGATGATTTTTGTATAGTTATTTTGTATCCCTGCTACTTTACAGAACCTGTTAGTTGTCATGAGAAGCAGCATAACATAATTGAAAGAGAGTTAGTGTCAAGCTAGAAAGATTGCTTCTCACATTTTGGCTGTGTGACCCTGAACAAATCCTTTGGCTTCTCATGGCTCTACGCAGCTCTACAATATGGCTTAGAGAAGGGAGCTGACCTGCACCATTAGATGGAATATCCTCCCCTGGGAGTTCCTTACACTAATAAAATCACATGGCTAGTACCAATTTCTATTATCTCAGTTATTTTCCTTATTATTCTCCAGGATTTTCAATGTAAACCATCATGTCATTTGAAAATAGGAATAATTTTCTGTCCTTTGCCAATATTTTTACCTTTAATTTATCTCTCTTGCCTTATGGCCATTGCTAGGATTTTTAGAACTGTGCCAAATAACAGTGGGGAAAGAGGCATCCTTGCTTTATTTCTGTATTTATTTGGAAAGCTTCTAGTGCTTTCTCATCGTATATAATGTTAGTTTTGGGTTTTAGGGTCATGTTTTTTTCATCACATTACATTGGTCCCTCTATGTCTATGCTTTGTAGTTTTTCAAGCATAAATGCATGATATGCTTGTTAAAATTTGTTTTATTTTCTTTTTAGAATTTAGTCACATAATTATGTGGTTTGAGGTATTTTTGTTTTTAATGCAATTAAATATGTTAATTATATTACCAATGTTGTACTTACTATCCTTGTATCTCTGATATAAATATAACCTAGTTATAGTGAATGGGGCAGCTAGATGGCTGGATAGAATGCTAGGCCTGAAGTCAGGAAAACTCATCTTCCTGAGTTCAAATTGGGCCTCAGACACTTACTAACTGTGTGACCTTGGGCAAGTCACCTAACTCTGGTTGCCTGAGTTTTCTCATCTGTAAAATGAGCTGGAGAAGGAAATGGTGAACCACTTCAGCATCTTTGCCAAGAAAACCCCAACTAGGGTCATGAAAAGTCAGACAAGACTGAACAACAAAATACAATGATAATTTTGGGGATATTTTTATAAAGGCTTTTTGCTAGTGTAATTAGACTGTAGAACAGGGGTGGGGAACCTGCAGCCTCGAGGCCACATGTGGCCTCCTAGGTCTTTGGGTACAGTCTTTTGACTGAGTCCAAATTTTGCAGAACAAATCCTTTTATTAAGGGGATTATTCTGGGAAGTTTGGATGCAAAGAGCTGCACTTGAGGACCTGGAGGGTCACACGTGGCCTTGAGGCCGAAGGTTACCCACCCCTGCTAGAAAGCAGCTGCATGGATTTATGGTAAATGTAGTCCAAAAGAACAGTCTATTTTGTCCCTTTGGACTACAATTCCCATAAGTCTAATGCAGTCATGCTTTGAAATCTGGCTATACTAGGATTTATTTTCAAATTTTGAATCAGTATTTGTTAGTCATATTGGCTTACGGTTCTCTTTATTTTTTTTTATCTACCTAGTTCAGGCATTTGGACTATATTTGTCTCATAAAAGGAATTTGGGAGATTATTTTCTTTCTGAACTTTTGAGAATTGATGTAGCTTACACATTAATCGTTATTTAGGCCTATGAAAGAGTTGAGATGGATGAGGAGTTTTTTCCTTTGGTAGTTGCTTTCTGACTTATTTAATTTCATTTTATGATCTCTATTTCATGTTCTGTTAATTTGAGTTTGCAAAAGTTAAAGTTTGTAAAGGCTCTGTTTATTATTTCACTCTACTTAAAAGTAATTACCTTTAATAAGTAAGAATACTTTATGATTGAATAATTCAATCAGAATTGAGTGTGAACTGGATCTGTACTCCTCACTGAATCAATTAAAACCATTATGTGAGCGATTTGGTCACACCCTAAGAAACTTGTATAAAAAGAAGGAGCTATCTCAGCAATTACTAGAGTCCAGAAACAGGGAGAAAGGAAAGGCATCATATAGAGCTGGAATGAATGGGCAGCCCAGGGACAGCAAGAGGAGAAAGAAATGGGGGGACTGAGTTGTGGCAGGGAAGGGAGATGCATGGAGTGTCATTGGTTTACAGGCAGACAAGAAGAGAAGTCACAGATTGCAGCTAGCAGTTTAACATATCTACTTAATGACTGAGAAGAGGTTTGCTTCTTTATCCAACTTCTCTTGGTTCCTATAGACACCGTAATATAATCCACTGCTTCATTACCTAAACATTTCTGGAAAGCTGAATCTTGCTGTGACAACAAAGAAGCCAGATAGGTATAAATATAATTAAGGAAGAGAGTCAAATCTCTGCCTAAATGTTACGAATTTTCCTAACTGGGGGGCAGGGGTCAGAAATATTATGGTTGTATTCATATACTCTTGTCCAAAATAAATTTTGTAAAGGCTCACAGAAGGGAACCACATGATACCATTATATTGCTCTAGGCTTAAAATGAACTAATTATTGCAAAAGGGTGTTGCACATTTTTGTAAATAATACCCTGTTTCTTTTAAATCCTCCATTTTGCTAGCATTTAATTGTATAGAGTATGTTCTGATGATTTTTTTTCTTTGTGATTTTGTCTTTTTTATTTCAGCAATTTTATTTTCCTGTATTTGGTTAATATTGTTCATAATTTCTGTATTTTTTCTTTTGCGTTTTATTTATTTCTACCCTAATTCTTTCTTTTTTCTCTTTTGTGCTTACATCAGGTTATTTTGTAGATTTTCTAATTTTTAAAAATTAATTTTCTCTTTTTATTTTTGTTACTATGTTACCGGAGATATATTTTCCCCCTGAAAATTGTCTTAGTTGCATCTGAGAAATTTTGGCATATTTTCTCATTATTATTCTCTTTGAAGCAGTTAATAATTGCTTTTATGTTTTTATTCTTTGATCCACTAATTATTTGGTATGTCATTATTAAATCCGCATCTGGGTCTGTAAGGTCCATATCTCTTGCCTGTGTTTTCTATATTAACTACTATTTTTCATTGCATTATGGTCAGTAAAGGATGTGCTTAGCAGTTTTGCTCTTCATATTTATTTATAATTTCTCTATGACCTAGCACATGGTCAAGTTTTGTGAAAGTACCATGTGGTGCTCAGAAACTTAGAGACTTCTTTTATTCAAATAAAAGATATTTGTGAGTGTGATCTATTATTCTATTTCCTCCTTTTATCTGTTATCTATTGTTATCTACACCTTATACTGTATATAGTTATTTCTAGTTGGTTAAATAATTGATTAATTTAATACTTGTGATCATTTCTAGAAACAGCTTGACATCAGGCCTTTAGTTCAGAATGCAACTCTCTTTACAATTTCATTATGATGGGAAAATAAGATGTAGCTCATATCATTTCACCTTAGGAATGTGATCTCTCTTAAGGCAGAGGAAGGCTTGTGTTGGCTTTGAACTATTTTCTTTTTGCTTGACCAGAGCTCATATTCGAATAGGGGCACTTCAGATTCATAAGGCTTCACAGTCTCCTACACAATATGTTCCATGAGGGCAGAGATGTATCTTCTCTGCCTCAAGGTCTGTTTAGTACAGTGTTCTGCCCAGTGGCTTAATAAATACTCAGTGAATTGAATGTTAATAGCACCACACTGTGTGATATGAGCAAAGGGCAATTCAAACTGGAAGAATGAAGTTCTTACAGGTTCTTTATAGCTGTTGTAGTTTAAAGTTTATTTTATCAATCTAAACAAAAACAGTAGGAGTTCCATAGCAATAAAGGGTATACATGAATAAACCCAGATTTGTGAATCAGGTCCATTTCTCATGTTCAAATTGGGCATGTTCATGAAGCATTTTTAAGAATGATGTTTTGCAGTGGAATGTGTTAGAGTAGACTATTATCAAATCCTAAACTTAGTATCTCCTGCCAGTTTTTTTTTTTTAAATCAAGGAAACCTGATAAAACTCAGTTGTATTAATTCAAGAGACTTCAAGTATTTTCTGCCTGGGAAGACTGAATTCAAGCTGACTCACCTAATCTTTTTTTTTCTGACACACAAAGTGTGACCTGTATTTTGTCTTGATCAATACACTTTTCCTGGGTATTTCTTACCTACTTTTTTTTTTTCTACCTACTTTGTTCCACTGAATTACAGAGGGAGGAAGAGAAAGACGGAGACATGAAGAGAGGGGGAAAGGGGTAAAGAGAAAGGAAAAAACCAGAACTAGAGACAGAGCAAGAGAGAGAAAAGGGGGAGGGAGAGATAGAGAGACAGAAATAGAGAGTGAGTGAGAGGGAGATGGAGATAAGGAAAGAGAAAGGAAGAAGGAAAAGGGGAGAAGAAGAGAGGGAGAGGGAGAGAGGAGTAAAATTTTGATTGCAATAATATTAGTAATTAAATGTTATTTGTCTAAAGCCCCATTATATACCGTTGTTTTTGTAGTAAGATTTAAGGGAGATTTCTTAGGCAGAGGAGCAATGCCAGTAGGGCTGTGTAGAGCTAAAGTGCTTGCTTGCAGAGGACCTGTCCTTTCAAGATTGAATTGGTCATAGCAGTTGGCTTGCTGCCAAGCTAAAAGCTGGAACACTGGACAGTTCATGAACTCCAAACACATTTTCTAACCTTGGGAACTTGGCTTTTTTTTTTTTAACATTCTCTGTAAAGTGCCACTCCAGTAGCAAATACTTTATTTTTATGCCTTCCTATCTGCTCTTTCTTGCCATATTCCCACATGAAAGGAATTACTTTTCAGCATAACCGCAAATACAATGTGGTTTGGCCTCGTCTGTCCATTTCCCTCTGAAGTTGTCCTCACAAGAGGCCGGGTATCCAGTGTGGCAGAATCTGTCAATATGATTCCTACTGCTTCCCACTGCTATACACCACTACATGAGCCCAATGAAACCAGCAACCACAGAAAGGAAGCCTCAGAGGCACTGCGTATTTCCCCTTCTGAAAATTATTGGTTTTTCCAGAATCACTATATTTTCAAGCAATCCATAACCTTTCATCAAAGGGAGGCCTTCCCCTCTACCAAAAAAAAAATCACATTTTTTAGATGAAAGTGAAAAGCAGATGGTTCAAACCATCATCACACAAATGTTAGACTACTAGGTGACAAAAGACTGTAATACGCAGCTTCAGATAAATTGGAAGTGAAACTAATAGAAATGTTCATTAAATGGTAATCACAGCTTGCATTTTTGTAGTGTTTTGATGTTTGCAAAGAATTTTACAAATGTTGTCTGCTCTGATTCTCACAGCAATGTCGGGGGGTAGGTGCTATTAATATTCCCATTTTATAGTTGGAGAAACTGAGGCAGACAGCAGTGATGTGATTGCCCAGTCACACAGCTAGCAAGTATCTAAACCAAGATTTGAGCTCACTTCTTTCTGACTCTATATGTAGTGATCTATCCATTCTGCCACCTAAAACACTGGTTGTTTTCACCTAGCCAATGGATGTTTTTCCCCTCTTGTGGGTCTTGATTGCCATCTGTTCATGCTGTTTTGATTGAAGCTACTACTGAGTCTACCATGTGCCCAGGTGCCCAGGCCACCATTCAGTTGGAGGTAAAAGAGTTAGACAAACAAGGTTTTAGCACTGGGAAGCATTAACTGAGAGGAATGACTGAGTACATAGGGCTGACACTTTATAGGAGGACATTGACAAGAATGGCACAGGATAAGAAGATTTGGATGGGATCTAACTTGCATTAGTGGAGAAAGTAACCATACAGATGAGATGAAAGGTCAGATGAGGAACTGTAGTCCCTTCCCTATTCTCTCTCCATGTCTGGTAATGTGACTGAATTTTATACTTTCTTTTGTTTTGTTTTTGAGACTCTCTCTCTCTCTCTCTCTCTCTCTCTCTCTCTCTCTCTCTCTCTCTCTCTCTCTCTCTCTCTTTCTCTCTCTCTCGTGGTACAGTGGATAAAGTGCCAGGTGTGGAGTCAGGAAGATTCTGAATTCAAAACTGTCCTCAGACACTTACTAGCTTTGTGACCCTGGGCAAGTCATTTAACCTTGTTTGCCTCAGTTTCCTCATCTGTAAAATGAGCTGGAGAAGGAAATGGCAAACCATTCCAGTGTCTTTGCCAAGAAAACCCTAAATGACCCTCATGCAGTGTTGGGCATAACTGAAAAACAATTAAACAATAATACATTCCCTCTCTTGCCCAGGCTGGAAGTGCATCAGCTACTCATGAGCTATAACTTGCACTATTTCCAACTTGAATCAGTTTGCCCCTCTTTAGGCAAGTCTCACAGCCCTCTGCTCCCTGGGGCTCATCATTTTAAGGCTGGACTTAGTGCAGGCTTGGCTTCATCCCTACTGTTACTCAGAGTTACTACACTCAAGTAATCTCCTAGCCTCAGTCTCCCAGCAGCAGGGACCACAGACGTCTGTCACCACCTGGCAAATTTTAGGCTTAAATATCCGAAATATAGCAGTTGTATTATATTACAGAGATAGGAAGCTTGAGTTGGTCAGGTATGTACCTATAACACATTTCAAATTAGATGACTTATGCCAGAGAATCTCAAGCACATGATGTTTAAAGAGAAAAGCCAATGGGGAAGGCAGCCTTTGAGGTAAAGCCAATTCTAAAATGCAGATCAATGAATACTGCTATTGAAGCAAGTAGCACGTGAACTTTGGTCAGTAAGAATTTAGGTTACTTGACAGAATCTAGCAAAAACTAAACTCAAAAGCAGAAGTGAAACCAGATGAGCTTTGTATCATGCCTGACATTAATTGATGAGGATTGTTCAATAATGAAATATCTACTGAGAAATTCAAAGTTAGGATAGTATGTGAAAAGAAATATGGCCTCAATAAAACTACAAAATGCTTTGAAGTTCATTATGGACATCTTACACTCCCCTTGGAAGAGCATAGAGAGTTGCAGTCAGAGATGTATAATGAGATCACACTTGGAGAGCATATGTAAAACACTTTCCACATCAGGCCATTTGTATTCAGAGTTTGATTCTCAGCTCTGCTCTGGTTTGAAACCCAATGGGATCAGAAAATTATTCTGAATTGTGGTACTCAAAGGAAAACTACAAGTTTTTTTTCTTTTAAATTTGTCTAAAGGTCCAGATCATCTGGTGCTTTGTCAAATAGGTTTTGACTTCGAAATTAGTGTGCTCTTGGTAGAAATCTGTTGGACTCTTAGGGCTGCCTTCCACTTGCTTTCATCCACAGTAGAGTTAAATTATTTGGATTATTATCTACCATTTTTTGGTAGATTTTTCCACTGCAGTAATAGGTTTAGAGGAGTCAATGGGGGGCAGATGTGTCACCAGTAATTGGTACAAAGAGATAATATTGTCTTTTTTCCCTTTTAAAGTAAAATCTAAAATAGCTTAATTGTTGAAATTACTTTTGTACAATCTTTCTAACTTCATCATTACTTTATTACATTAGAATCATAAATTTATACAGCATATGAACTGGTTGATGGGTGATACTTTATAAAGATAGGTAGTGAGAAAGGACACTAAGCAGGACCCATTAGATTTCTCTAGCCTTTTTTTAGCCTACCTAAGTGTTGATATCTATATGGTATTTCTAGTTATCTATACAGAAATCTCATTTATTATCCAATTAAAATTCTGACTCACTATGAAGACAGAACAGATTTGTTGGCAATCAAATTATTTCATAGTATACATGAACTTGTTTATATCTCCTTTGGGAAATATTAAAGGAATTATATTTTCTCAACTTAGATTCTGGATGATACAACATTCAATCCTTTTTCAATTCAACAAATGTTTATGAAATACTAGAGATATTCATAAGACTAGGGGCCCTATGCCTAGCATCCAGCCCACACTGTCAACATCTCAATTTAGCTGAGGGCTAATAGGATTTAGAAGGGTGGCTCCTATCTAGTGATTTCTTTATCATTTAACTATAAGTTTTTGACGAGCCAAAATATATTGAACATTTGAACTGAAAGTTATTTCTTCAAAGTGAATCAAGAGGTTGATCACAACCAGAGAGGGAATATTGTTTCCAAGTAATTGAAAGGGCATTATCCTGTGATGAGGTATAAAATTTGGTGTGTTTTTGGATAAAGATTCATACTCAGTTAGATCATGGGTGGGTGAGAATGGGGACTGAGAGGAAAGAAGAATCTTTCTGGGTAATGGTGACTATCACTCTGTGAGGTATCTGGAAGTTTCCATTAAGTCTAACTAGAGAAGGTTGGGGAGAATGTATGGATTAGAAATTGACTTTGGAAATTTATTTCACCTTGTATTGTGGATGTGCTTGTGTAAATGTAGTATGTGGGAAATTAATAAATTCTACTCGTATTGTTTCGGGTTTATAGAATTGATTATGTATCTTGGCCTGCCATTTTCTTCTAACCACCTCCACCTTATAATCAAAGACGTAATTTATGTTTGGCTCAATTACAAAAACAGAAACCCTATACTTGGAGAGTCCTCTTAGGAAATAAGAACGCCTAGAGAAAGGGGTAGTTTTGGCCTCAGAATGAGAAGTGGCATTGGGAGGCTATTCCACTGCCAACAGATAGTTCCATAACTAAACATGCTTCAAAATCTATTTTTTAAAGGACATCTGAGTTGGAGATTCCATACACTTCCCTATTTCCCTATTCACCCATTTCCAGGTCTAATAACCATCACTATCCCCAAAATCTTTCTAATGACGAATTGACAGCCTGTGTATTCCACCTTATGCCCATTTCCTTCAGTGTCTTTCATTTTATAATCACATGTGCTCTTTCAGTTCACATTCTAAATGAAGACATATGGGAGTATGGCAGTGGGAGAAATGCCTTCATTTTACCATATAGGAGATGATCACATTTTAATGACAATACTCATGGAATTTTTGCAATATCTCTTTCCATACTCCCAAGTGTTGTCTGGAATTTTGTTTTACAATTTAAAGGGAAGTTAATATTGTGTGAGAGGAGCGGAGTTTCAAAGATGAAATCAGTCCTTGCTGCTATGGAGTCAACAGTCTAGAACTAGCAATCACTGTTCAATGGGCTTTCTGTAGTACGAGGCTCTCTTTACGACTGCACACTGCATTTCCTCTCCAATCACCATCATCATCATAGATCAAAGATGTAGAGTTGGAAGGAACTGTAGGGTTATCTAGTCCAAGCTTTCACTTTACAGATGAAGTCACTAACATCTAAGGAAGTTAAATAGCTTGCCCAAGGTGGCACAGATAGTGAGAGGTGGGGTTTCAAGTCCCTTTTATTCTTTGGAGTTGTTAACTATTTTTACTTGAGTTAGCACCTTTTGTTTACCGGTACACTTCAAAGGTTAATGCATTTTAAAGGAGACATATGTTAATTGAGTATTTATTACTGTAAGGGAGAAGCTAGGTGGCACAGTGGATGAAGTGCTGGGCCTGGCATCAGGAAGGTCCAAGTTCAAGTCCAGCCTCAAACACTTAATAGTTGTGTGACCTTGGGGAAGTCATTTAATCTTGTTTGCCTCAGTTTCCTCATCTGTAAAATGACCAGGAGAAGGCAAACCACTCTAGTATCTTTCCCCAGAAAACCCCAAAAGGGGTCACAAAGATTTGGACATGACTGAAAACAACTAAACAACAACAAAAACTATGTGTAAGATGCTGTGTTAGGGGCTATATTTCATTTTAGAGGCTTTGTAGATAGGCAAACAGTAAACAAACCCCTTCAGAAAACCTAATCTGACCATGCCGTATAATGATATTATTATTATTAATTAATATAGCACTTTATAGTTTGCAAATCACTTTTCAAATATTATCTCATTTTGTCTTTATAGCTATCATCCCCATTTTACATATGTGGAAACTGTGGCAGATAGAGGTGAAGTGATTTGCTCAGGGTCACACAACTCTAAGCGTCTGAAGCTGAACTTGATCTCTGGCCCTCCTGATTCTAGGCCCAGCAGTCTCTCCACTGTGCCACCTAGCTGCCCCCTTTTACATGTAGTAAATGCTCAATAAAGATATATGTCTCCTATAAAATACATAAGTGTATAACTAGAAAGTTATACTTATAACAGTAAGACAAGTAGTAAGTGTCTGAGGCTGGATTTGAACTCAGATCTCTGACTCTAGATCTAGAGCTTAGAATCATTACAGATTCTGTAGATAAGTCTTAGAATCATTACATTCTAATAATATGTAATCTCATGTTTCTTTGGCCATTTCTACTTCTTAAAAATGTTTCTTTCTCTTTTTTTTGCCTCACAATCCCAGTTTGTTTTGGAATATGGTTGAGATAGCAGATTGACATTTAAATATGACTTTTACAAATAAATGATTGGAGCTGATTTCCTCAGTGTCTGGATTCTTCCTTTACTTTGTAGCTTTCTGAAAGAAAATTCTTATCATTTGATAAGAATGGTCTTTGCAGCAAAAAGGAAGTTTGCCTCAATTTAGTAGAGTCTGGACTGTAAGTAACTTTCTGTAGACACATGGCAAGGCTTAGGCACTCAATTTGTTAAAATCATTTACATTGTCAAGGTGATGACATACCCATTCTTTTCTGTATGCTATTCTTGTTAAAATATTTTTTGGGATTCATGCAAGTAATTATGCTTTCAGAAAGGGCTTAGAGGAATCACGAACAAAGTTTTGTTTTTAGGTTTTTGCAAATATAGCAAGAGTTCTATTGAGAAGTGACCAGTTATTTTCACTGTGGGTTTGGGGAGATGGGATTGGAGAGGAATGTGTTGTTTTTATCTTCTGCATAATGCAGACCATAAATCACTTGAATGAAGGTGGAGGAGGTGACTTAGGTGATTGTTTATTTCTAGAAAAGAGGCTACTTCCTATGGAAAGAGGGCTTCAGTTGGTCATGGAGCAAGCCAAACAATTACTCTCAGGTTTCCTGTTGGCTATTTCCCTTTTGCTAAACCTGACCTAAAGCCAAGGTGCACATAGATAAATTTTTCCTATTGCAAAATCCCAAATCTCTGAAAAGATGTTATCATGAGAATATTGTTTAGAAGTAGTATCCTAAGGGATATAGTTTGAAGGATTTTTACTGATGTGCTTTTGAAGAGTCTAATGAGATCTGAAGTTTCTTGAAGCTCTCATATCCTAGATCCTATAATCTGCTATGGAATGCTAAATCATAAGGAAAAGTAGGCATCTGAATGTAAAAGTTTAAGTAACATTGTAGTTGTTTCTAATTAAACGGACTGTTCATATCCTTACTTCAGAACATCCTGGAAAGCATAAATCAGTTAAAATAATGATATTTTTGACTCAAGCACTTCCAGAACATAGATTCAGAAGTGGAAGGAGCTTTAGAAGGGGCCTAATTCAGTCTCTTTATGGTTTAGATTAGGGATTGGAGGCACAGAGAGACTGAACACCTTGCCAAGGGTGCGCAGGAAGTAAGTGGCAAAGTCAAAATCTGAACCCAGGACTTTCGGTTCTAAATCCACTACTCTTTACATTATACAACCTTACAAATGACAATGCTTTGTAATTCTTTTCTGCCCTACACAGTATTTCGTGCTTAACAGATGTTCCATTAATTTTGAATTGGTCTGCTCTGCTTTTCCCATTGGACATTCTAAGCTTTTGTCACGGGACCATAGGTTTAGATTTAGAAGGGACTTTGGGGATATTCAGTACAACTGCTTAGAAGGAGAAATTAAGTTCAAGAGGTAAGTGACCAAGCAATTTTGGGACTACAGGGCAGAGGCAAGATTTGAACCCAAGTCCTCTGACTTGAAAAGCAGTGCTCTTTCTACTATGACATGTGACTATTAATAAAAAATAAAATATTATTTCCTTTGCTTCAAGATATATGGTAGGTAGACAATACCTATATCAACCCTTTTATTCTTATATATCAATTCACATGACAAAGTAAAAATTTTGGGTTGCTGATGGCTGTGTTAGAAATATGAATTCATTCAGTGATGGTGTTCATAAATTTTTGCTTAACATACATGGACAAACATTTGAATGATCCAATATATTATGAATAATAATATAATTTATATTGTGGTTTAAAGTTTGTGAAGTGTTTTACACAATATCACTTGAAAAAAAGTTACAGAGTGAAGATTTTTATGCAAAACATATGGATAAAAGTTTTTTTTTTGGGGGGGTATGTGTGAAATGCTGCCGAAATAATGTTGGGTTTTCAAAGGATCCCGTTTTAAAACAAACGATCCTTCAAACTTATGGCTATAGCCTACGAACCCAAATGGAAACTTAGGTTAATTTTTCCAACACTTATAGTTGCTTAAAATAAAAAAAAGAAAGTGACATAAATCGATTTACTAGTTCTCCTTGGTTTATCAAGGCTTAAGGATCTCGCTTACTTCCGTTCCTGAATCTCATAAAAATCCGAGAAGACTGGTCTCTTCGAACTCTGATAATTTGTCTGTCTCTCCTTCCTCCTCTTCATTAATCCTTATGTCATCACTTATTAGACAATTACAGAACAGTGGCTGAAATACATTTGTTAGAATAAGGAACATTTTTTCCCCCTTTCGATTATTTAAGCACAGTGATGGTCATTGTATGTTTTCCGCACGTCACAAAAAGTTGTCCTTACCTGCATAGTGGTCAAACACCGTAGGCACGTATTCCTCTGGGAAGGCGTCATTGGCGTAACTCATCAGTAAGCAGGTTTTCCCCACTGCACCATCTCCGACCACCACACACTTTAGTGGTTTCTTCACTTCCTCCTCGCTGGGGCAGCCACTTTGCTCTCGTTCCTCTTTGCAATTCATTCTTACTGGGGCTATTCCTGATTCTCCAAGTTCTTCTAGGAGCGCATGAAGAAAAACCCGAGTGAGCGCCCAGGTTGTGTTTACCCTCACTTAGCTGGGTACTCTTGGCTCAGACTTAACATTTTCCAGGTTGCTGCTGTTTGCCCTCTCATTTCACCATGCTGGTAAAGAAAGGGAATGTCCACTTTGAAAGAAAAATAAAATAGCTTGTCTTTCCCCTGTCCGTTTGAATCAAGACACCCTCATTTTCCTAGAGATCTGGGTGTTTACTGTGATCTTGAAAGATAGCAGCCTGAAGCTTTCGCTCTTTCTTCCCTTTCTCCAACTTGGCTGGAGACACCAGGGATTTCTTCTAAATCCTTCCCATTTTCCATTTCACATCTAACATGGAGGAAAGCCGGGATTTTTTTTTTCAAATGGAGTTTTTCCTCTCTTTCTCCAGCTTACTAAGTGTCAGGAAATCATGGGTTTCCTGCTGCATTCCATATTAGGATGAGTGGGCTGGTGAAGGGCTCCAAACAACGAACAGTCTGTGTGTTTGTACTTCAGAGGACTGTGCCAGGACAGAGAGTCAACACTAGAGGTCCCACTGCGGCTAGAAGTTGAGACACTTCCTCTTTCTTCCACTGCTGGAAGGGGGCTGCTCTTTCTGCTGGCTGAAAAAAAGCCGATGAGAACAGGCAGGCTGGGGAGTGCCGTCTAGGCAGAAAACAAGGGAATCAGCTTAATTAAGCGTGAGAGACCACACCACTAAGTATGAGATAACAGATGACATCACCCCAGTACTGACTTACCCTAAAAAACTTGGCAAATTAAAAAGGGGGCAGTTCTTTAGGCACTTAACTCAGAAGTCTTAAACTTTTCCTCTCCCTTGCCATAAAGGAGAAAACTCTCCAAGGTTATACTTGTTTTGAAGGAAAACTTCATTTTCCTCTCAAGCATCATAGCTGTAGTGTGTGTGTGTGTGTGTGTGTGTGTGTGTGTGTGTGTGTGTGTGTGTGTGTGTGTGTGTGTGAAGCTTTATAAATTGCCACACGCAGTAGAAATTAAAACTTCTTCCAGATATAGTTTTATAATCATCACACATAAGAAATAGATCATTCAGTTGAACTCATCTGAAAAGTAGCTGGCATTTACTTCTCCCTATTAGTGAATAATGAACATGTGTGTCACACACATTTAACCCATTTGGAGAGCAGGTTTTGGATTGTTTCAAATTTCAAATGTGATTTTGCTTTGGCATATTGATTCTGGATTCAGTTAGATACAATAAGCATTTATTTAGTGCCAGGAGCTGTGCTAAGTGCTAGGGAATACAGAGATGAAAAGGAAACATTTCCTGCCCTTTAGGAGATTATATTCCTATGGGAAAACAGCACACATATTGATACTCAAATGCAAAACGTTTGCAAAATAAATACAAAGTTGTTTTGGGGGGCAGTGGGATACAATGCTAACAGCTAGGGGTGAAGGGAAGGATCAGGAAAGGCTTCAAAGGAGCTAGCATTTGCCTGGCACGTCACAGGCACTTAATAAATGTTAATTGATTAATTGATTGAAAGGACCAAGGGTTGGAGGTGAGGAGGAAGAGCACTTTGGCCATGGAAAACAGCCAATGTAATAGACAGATAGCAGATGGAATGTCTCATTTAGAGAATCATGAGTTAGCCAATTTAGCTGGAACAGAGTTCATGAGGGGAAATAGTGTGAAATCATTTTGGAAAGATAGTAGATTGTGAAGGGCTTTTAAATGTTGAACATAAGAGTTTGTATTTGCGTGTAGAAGAAATCAGGAAGCCACTGGACCTTCTTGAGCAGGGAGTGATGTATGCGTTAGGACTGTCAATTCGGCAGCCATGTGGAGGATAGGTTGAAGAAAGAAGAGTCTGAAGGCAAGGGGACCAGTTAGGAGGATATTGTGAGAGGTGATGAGGGTCTGAACTGGGGTAGTGACCAATCAAATGGAGAAAAGAGAATTAACGTGGGGAATGCTGTGGAGTTGTATCAGCATGATTGGTGGGAGGTGGGCATGGGTGAAGAAAATAGGATGACTCCACAGTACTGTTAACCTCAATGCCTGGAAGGAAAGTGGTATCCTTAACAGGAACAGGGAATTTAGGAGGTCAGTGAATTTGGGGTAAAAAATAATGAGTTATGTTTCAGACATGTCAGTGGGATGTCAGTGGGACACCCAGGTGAAGACTGGAGGACTCACATCACCAGCTCCAACAGAGAGTTGGTGATACAAGCCTGAAGCTCAGGAGAAAAACTAGGGCAGGATATGTCAACTTTGGAGATGCATAGAGATGATAATTGAACCCATGGAAGCAATGAGATAGGTAGATAGCAAGAGAGACAGAGAAAGAGAGAGACAGAGGGAGAAACAGAAATAGAGAAAGAAAAACAGAGAGGAGAGAGAAAGACAGAGAGAGGGAGACAGAGAATGGAGAGAGACTCATAGAGAGATAGACATGGAGAGACAGAGACAGAGACACAGACAAAATGAGACAGATAGACAGAGACAGAGGAAATAGATAGAGATGAGGATCCAGCAAAGAGAACTGAGCAGCGGTGTCAGAGGAGAACCAGTACTGAGCAATGTTATTAAAGTCCAGGAAGGAAGATCCTTTGGTGTCATGTTGCAGAGAGGTCAAGAAGGATGAGGACTAACAAAAAGCAATTGTGTTTAGCAATTAAAAGATCACTGGTACCCTTAGAGCAGACCTGCACAACTTGGCAGTAGGTAGGGACCACAATTAAAATAGGCTAAACTTTGAGCTGCAGAGAGGTCCTTAGTGGCTCACTTTGCACGTAAAGACACAACTAATAATTAAACTATTTTACAAATGAACCATATTGAAAAAAGAGAAATTTCAGTTAATATCAATTAATCACACTTATACTTAAGATTTTTATCATGAAATCACCCCTTGCAGACTAGAGACAGACTGATGATGGTTGGTTGCCGTGGGTCACATGATAAACAGGAAAGGTGTGCAGTGGCAATCCACCCGACACGTTATGTGATGGGCACAACAGTGACTAGTGGAAGGTAGATTAAGAGAGGCATGGGCAAAGCCCCTCTTTACTTACATCTTTACTCTCTTTTACATCCTCTACATTTTATCGTGGGCGCCTGAAATCCTCTGGTAGGCCATAAGTAGCCCGTGGGTTATATGTTATATAGGGCTGCCTTAGAGAAAGCTGTTTAGTCAAGTGGTGAGGCTGGAAGTCAAATTACAAGGATTTAATCCTCATCTTTTCAGGTCAAGCTGGGTCTCTACTAGTCCTAGCCAAGTCGATGGCAGATGTGCAGATCTGCTGGAGTATACTCAATGATGCCTCCTGTCTCTCAACATGTAACTAATGTATTTGTTCTCATGTGAGAAAATAAATAGAACTCAGGGGATGACTTCAGCAAAGAGTTCTGATATCGTTTTATTCTTCTGTATTTTTCTTTGAAATTTAATTTTAAATTTAGATTTTCTTTTAGCTTCAAAGATACATTATACATACATATGTATGCAAAAATGTATGTACATTGATACATGTGTGTGTTCTTATTAGTACCTATAAATATTCTCGTTTTTTTTTCTGGTTTTGGCATCATGCTGTGGCAGAAACTATTAAAAACAGCAAAGCATTATACGCTTGTTAATATTTTGGCCTGAGGAGGTCAGCATGCTGATTCATGAGGTTGTCTTTAAAGTGAATTATATGTATCATTTTCAACATTAATCTTTCGGAGTTAATCTCAGTCACCATAATAGCAATTTTCTTTAAGTTAATGATAGGCAATATGATTGTTCCTAAGCTAGCTAACTTTAAAAACCAGAAGAATAACCCTGATTAGTTCGACTTGCTTTACCCAAGGATAGCTACGTGGCAAAACAGATAGAGTGCCAGGACTGAAGCCAGGAAGACTCATCATGATGAGTTCAAATCTGGCCTTAAACACTTACTGACTGTGTAATCCGGGACAAGACACTTATCCCTGTTTGCCTCAGTTTCCTCATCTGTCAAATGAGTTGGAGAAGGAAATGGCAAACCATTCCAGTATCTTTGCCAAGAAAACCCCAGATGGGGTCATAAAGAATCAGAAATGATTGAAATAACGAAGCAACAATAACAACACACCTGAAGGTTTGCTTCATCAGAGCTAGAAACAGTACCCAGAGCCACTTATTAACGTATCATGGACCAGGTGACTTTGCTTTTTTTGCTCTTGGGGCAATGAGGACAGTTGTTAGGATTTATGTACCATACACATACTGGTCCTCCCACATTATTTGTTTTTTCATGTCATACACAATGATGGGGCTACTCTACCCTTTTCACTTTGTACATAAATACCCAGGCTGTGAGAGAAGTCTTAGATGCAATTTTCTGGGGTTCCAGAGGAATCTGTTTCCTTAGCGATTTATCTTTCTGAGTTTCGGCTTTATTTGAGCCTCCCCAGACACCAATCATATATTTTTACCTGGAATGCTGATTCCGTTAGTTGCTTCAAGTTTTGATAGTATACCACTAGAAGTGACATTCTACCCTTCTGTCTTCTGCTTCTGCACCTGCATTCAAAAGTCTGACACATAAGTAAGACAATGGGAGTAGAGATTCACACTCTTCTTCAATTTCTCTCTTCAAGGGGCTGCTTTGGGTTCAGACCCAGTGATATCAGCCCACTTCCAGATATTAAACAGGTGGGGATCACAGAGAGGTAGATTTGTGCCAGGGCAATTCTGGTGATAATGAGGAACTTCAAGATCTCCCATGTAAACTCATGTGATACTTAGAATACTTCACAGACCCATCGGTGCACCCCAACGTAGGCCTGAAGCTCAAATTTAGTTGTAAATCTGCTTTTGTTTAGACATAAAATGGGAAGTCCAAGCTGGAACTAAGTTACCTTCCTGGGAGCAAATTTCACTTAAATATATTTTTCTGTGACATCAGATTATCTGTATTCAATCTCCGATTTTTACAAGCCCTTCCTTATTTTCTTGACTGAGACTACTTTATGATTAACTGAGTAGTCACCACTTTCTCCTTCCTCCTTGGAGGACTGACTGCTCTCTTGCTTCTCTTATCAGCCTTGATAGAAAAAGAAGCAAAGAAAAGATTAGGCATGGTGCTGAATTTGAGAAAGGAAGATGTGGGAATTTGCAGAGAGGGTGAACAAAGTGTCTCTATTAACTTCGGCTGTTAGTAGTGCATACTGTTTGAGAAACCCTTATCAAATGAAATGATATTCGTAAAGTTCTTAGCACAGTGCCTGGCACATAGTAAGCTACATATAAATATTATTATTATTAGAAGCATAGGTATTTACTTGTGGCTTCTACTTAAACCTGCCCAATAGAACCTCCTGATTTAGAAGAAATGCCTAGACTCTCTAGGTTGCATACCAAAGAATGGCTGAAAAAAACGGACTGCCTAAACTGGTTTCTAAAAGCCTCCAACCAGCAATGAGTTGTTGTTGTTGTTGTTGGGGTGTGTGTGTGTGTGTGTATGTTGGGAGGGGAGTCCTCCACTATATTACTTCATCAACGCTATGGGGGAATCTCATTAGGGGATATTTTTCTTCCCTCAGTTTTGGGAGTTTCATTGTTATTTTCTTTTTACTTTCCACTTTTTAAAAGCAGGGTTTTCCAGTATTATTGCTATAAATATTGAATTTGGAGCTAAATTTAGTTTTATTTTTTGCTGAATCTTGGAAGAATTATTGGTTGTTGAATTTATAATCTTTATGCACAATTCTGTTGAAATATATTTTTGTTTCATTCTACTGAGATTCTACAACCTATTTTTTCCTGTTTTTATTTTGGTTTTATTTTGGTTTTGTATTTGGTCTTTTAGGTAACGAAGATTTAGTCATCACTTAGTTATTAGTCACGTACAGGCTACAAAGACAAGTCAGAGAAGCAGACCTACCAGGAGATAATCAGAAAAGAAATCCACCATCTGTTACTATTGTGGATAAGACAGTCAATAGAGATTGCTTGAATTTATGAAGAGAATGCAGTTTTATTATTGTGTAAGCTGAAATCTATAGGACCAATATCAGGAAAAAACCCCCAACAAAACTCCAACACAAATCGTCAAGTCAACAAGAATTTGTTAAGCATTGTCGTAGGAGGCACAGTTCTGAGCACTGGGGATAAAAATACAAGCAAAGAGAAAGATAATGCCTGCCTTCTGGGAGCTTCTTCCATTCCAATGGAGGAAAACAACATCAAAGTTGAGCTGAAAAGGGCAGGGGAGAAAAGGAAGGGAAGGTAAGAGAGAAAGTCACTGCTCTGAGTCATGGTATCAAAATCTGTAGAATGAAGGATGACTGATTTGAGCCCTTTCTCAAAATGGGTTCTGGGAGCAACTTACCCAGTGAGGGAATGGAGTTTTACGAGTAGAGGAAGAAGGAAGCTGAACCTTGATGGCAAATTCCTGAGAGTGAAGCATGGCTGTTTCAGGCTCTTCTTTAGAATGGAAATTTCTAGATGAATTCATCAATGGGAGAAGGGGATCATAAATAGGTTGATCTGAACCCCCGAAATAGTGAGAATGACTTCCTTATTGATTGTCATGAATCTGTTCCAGTAAGACTCATAGTACTCTCCTCAGAAATAATGATAAAGATTGAGGATGTGGGATGCATTACTCCTTGGACAGTGGCTCTCATGTGACTATTATTTTCTTGTCATTTTATAGATGACATTTAGGAAAATTATCACTATAACCTTTGGAAGGGCTTGGACTTAAAGGACTGGTAACAATAATACACACATTTGGGCTATACCAGGGCAAGTTTGAAATTTCCTAATGAGGAAGTTGGCCTCAATAAAAAAAGGAATACCTTGGCTCTGGTATGTATAGACCCAGAAAAAATCTTTGGTGTTTTAGTTCTGATTGGAATGAACTGCAGTTTATTTAAGATACTACCAGGATACTGAAGACAATAAGCTATGATCCATTACCTTCCCACTATGACTATTTATGCAGCCTTTGCGGAGGCCTATGAGAGAATTGAAGCAAGTGGTGACAGTGAACATTATCAGAACACAGGCTCTTCAGCTTTAGAAGTAAATACTGAGATATTTGACTTGGAAGATTCTCTAATACTAGAAAAATGGAAGGATTATTTGAGGCAAATCTTAGCCAGGGAACAGATATGTTCTTAATGAGTGAGTGAAATATGGGATATTTGCAAGAGTTACTTGCAAGATCCATCTGTTCAAATCCTGGATATTCTAGGGAAAATCTCAGAAGATTCCTTTATCTGTGATGAATGATCACAGAAACAGTGACAGAGGCCCACTGGTCCATGCCCCATAACAGAATCCAGAAGTCTTATGTGTATCAATATTGTTCTTGTTTGTCCTTCATTTTCAAAGAGGATCAATAATATCATGGAATGATAACTTTTGTGTGAATTGGATGTAAGCGAGGCAGAGTTGCACGAAGTCATCAGCCTTCCCCTCTCTTCTGAAGTCATGAAAATCCATTGACAGGACAAAGTCAGGATAACTGGTGATGGCCTGGGATGCAGTGGATGACCTTAGCATCTTCCATGCCTGATCAAGGTGTAAGCACTCCAAGCCTCCTTCGGCTGCCTTCATGGTCATTGGAACAATTTGTGCTCATACACTCATTCTGCTAGTGAGGCTTCATATGTTTGGGGTAGACATTCCCCTAACTCACCAATGGGATTGAGACCTATGTGGTTACCTTCAACCTGGTTTAGATTGCCTGTCCAGGCAGTTTTCTGGGGTGTGGCTGCTGTGTAAGCTACAGCTTCTTGGAGCCACAGGTGAGAGTTGGGTGACAGGTGGACACCAAAGGTGGATAAGCAGCCCTGAAAGAGGCTTGGTAAGCCCTCACACCAGAGGTGCTAGTCCTATCTGAATACTCCATACATCCTAAATTTAAGAAAAAAGATTCAAAGTGGACTGTTACATCATGGCAAGAGTTCAAAGTATCTTGGACTATCTATGCCAGTGGTTCTCAGTATTCGGTATTTGCAGGACCAGATTCCCACTTTTGGTGGCTGAGGGACAAAAACAATGAAAGGAAGAGAGAGAGAGAGAGAGAGAGAGAGAGAGAGAGAGAGAGAGAGAGAGAGAGAGAGAGAGAGAGAGAGAAACCTAATGAAAGTGTTAGAGACATAGATTTATTTGACATGTAATCCATCTAACCTAGGGAAAATTGGAGAAGTGGTTACAGAAACAACCAAATGACAATATTACTGTTTACCTGAGTAAGATGTGCCTTGTATATTATTGCATCTACTCAATGATTCATGTGGTAATTACTAAATATTTGTGTACCATACCTATGTTTGCTCATTAGCTATGCATAATATTTCCTCTATTTGCATGTTTATGTGGATTGTTTATATATGTTCTGTTTTTGTGTAAACTTATGTTATTCATTTGCTTTTAATGTACGTTTTCTGTACAATATCTGTGTATTGCTGTGACACTGCATGTAATATGTCCTGCTTGTACTTTAGGCCTGTAGTCACTAGAGAGATATCCAGGATTTGAGATAAATGTGCACAAGCATATAGCTGATTTTTTGGGACAGCAAATGTTTGATTAGGGGGAAAATGTAAAGGAGTTGATCTTTCACAGACCCAATCACAGAAAGGAGACTCAAGGTTTTATGTTAAAGATGAAAACCATGCATGCCAGATAGTAGTACTTTTTTGAGGTACAAACAAGTCCATTGAATGGTTTAGAAAGAGAATGACACCATTATTCAAATAATGGCCAGACGTATCTCTGGGTGACCTTTCAAAGACAGTAGAATGGTCTGATAGTGAGTCAGTTGTAGTGAGTCTAGAGTGAAATGCAACTCCCAATGAAATCAACAGAATTAAAGAAGAGGAGGTTGGAAGAAGCTGCATCAAATTGGGAAAGTGGAAGCATAGAAAAGGTAGCTACCACAAGGAATGGCACCAAAATTCTGGAAATGCAGTTCTATGGAATGATCAGGCTCGAGGAGTATTGGGACAGATGCTGTATTGCTAAAACTCTTCTACTCTTGACTACAGAATCCCAAGGTGATAATTTTGTGTCTATTATTCCATCTTGGATTACCTCATGGAAGACTGAAACCTTTCCATCTGAGCACTGTTTCATTTTTTTTGTTTTAAACATTTATAAACATTGCTAGCCACCAAGCATTTTCTAGTGGAGTGTACTTATCGGGCATGCAGTTGGGAGGAGGTAATTGATGGGGAAGCACCCTTAGAGAAGAGACATAGATAGATCTAACACCAAAGTGTTTTGCCAGAGCACTGTTTCTAAGTGGGGGCCCAGAGAAACAACAACAAAAAGATAGAATAATAGATCCTTTTGTTATAACTTCCAAGAGCAGAGAAGGAGCATTTATAATGGGAAACCCACGTTGATACCGAATCAGTAGTAGGTGTGTATGAAATCAAATAGGAAGGGTCAAACAACTTTGCCCATCATCCCACCACTACTACAATAGTTTGTATTTCTCTAGCATTTTGTAAGTCACAAAACTCTTTTCATATGTTATTGGATTTGAGCCTCAGAATAACCCTAAAACATTGAATATCACTATCGCCATTTAACTTTTGAGGAAACTGACACCAAGACAGGTTAAATGACTTGGCCAAAGTTATGGTTTGACAAAGGGCAGAATCAGAATTTGAATCCAAGTGTTCTTTTTTCAAATCCAGTGCCAGTTACGTTGATTGTCGATTTAGAACTGCAAGGGATTTCATATTGTTTCCTTAGGACCTTAAGACCTATGCTCTTTCTACCATACCATTCTATCTCCCCTTTCAGGGCATCACAGTTGCTTTTTTGGCCAGACAATTGTGCCAATGAAATCAAAGTTTTGAGTTTGCTCTTTGTATAGCCTGACTCTATTCCACAGTCAAAGATGGTACCACTAGCAATCTCACAAAATGGGTCCATTCCAAGTCAACTATTTGGAAGAGCATGTGTCCTGTTCTGTCCTTTGAGGAAGCCCTGACTTGAGGTTACAAGGTTCAGCTTTGATCCCTTGGCCCTTGCTTTCTACCATGGCTTAGACTAGCTGGCCAGGTAGGTGTGGATGCTTTGGGAGCCTGGTTACAGACCTGGTTCTAGCTCAGATCTAAGGTAGTCCTAACCCAATTCTCAATGACCGCCTGGGAGAGAGAACAACACCCTCCTGGTTTGCTGATGCAAAGAAATATATCAAGCAGAGGTACCATATCACCTTTACATACACAGCAGAACATTTATGGCAGGGAGGGGCAGGGCAGGAGCAAAGTTACAGCAATTAAAGTGGAACACTTATGTGTTGGCTCAAGGTGAGAAGGAGGAGAGTTGGGAGCATTCTGCTAGTATGGATGCAGGATTTGGAGGAGGGCTCGAATGTGGGCCTAAGGGGGTCAAGTTATAGAATTTTTCTTGGCTGGCAGCCCACTTATCATGAACGAGATGGAGGTTCCCTTGCTCCCTTGGGTCCTGTCTATACATGCATGGCTCTAGTTTTAGTTACCAAGCAAGGGTGGAGGAAGAACTGAGAGTGATTCAGCCAGCAGTGGGGTACAGTTCTGAGAGTTCATAGTGTCCTTTAATATTAGCTCTTAAAGTGCCAGAGTGAGTCTAAGATGCATGGGCAGTAAAACTACAAAATCTGGTAAGATCATTGCAAGTGCATCATTTACTACTAGGAAAAAAACTCACTGAAAAGATGTGTTTTACTGATGTAGATCAGGGGTAGAATCATCATATCTGGAAGGCTGTAAACATAAATTGGGTTATTTAACAAAAAAACAAACCGAGGTTATAGCACCAAAGAACCAGGCTCCGCTGCAAAGAGATAGTGTGGCAGGTAGTTATAGTGGCTATCTTAGGTATAAATTTGAATCCTCCAGGGAGCACAGGGCTTAAGAAACAACTCCTTGGCGGTGAAATGCTATAAAAGCTGAGAGCAACTTAATTTGCCTCCTATCTGCTAATTAGTTCAGTTCTACTATTTGAACAGCAGCCTATTTGCTAATTAAATTACAGCTTGCAAGCCTTAGTGTTAGAAGAAAATGAATAAGAAAGAACATTGGGGTTTAAATCAGATCAAGTCTCTCTAGATCTCAGTTATAGTGTCCACATATGATAGAATGGACTGTGAAAAAGGACTGGGAAGCTTAAATTCAAATGCATTAGGATTTAGAGTCAGAAGGGACTTCAGAATTGATTTAGAAGGAAAAAAGTAGTCTAGAACAATTCTCATATTGTTCAGATAAGGAAACTGAGATCTAAAGACTTACCCAAGATCATAGAGATAGTAAGTGACAGAACTGAGATTGTAACCCAGATTACATAGGGTTCCCAACCCAGGACACATTCCTTCATTAAATAGGTTTGGAAACAAAAGTGAAGCCTTTACATTTCCCCCATATTTTAACATGCCTGACAATACAAAGGTGAAAAAAAATCCTTTAAGAAAGAATAAAAGCTTTTAGCTCCTCATGTCTCCCTCTTCTGATGGCCTGGAAAAGATTCTTCATCTTACTGGCAAGATGGAAATCTTGGAACTTTTTTTTTGCCTTTTTGTGGGCTTGTATCATTTCCTGACGTTTCACTCTTCCTTACTTAGGCTTTAGGATGTTAACTTGATCAAAGTAAAAAAACATTGTGACTGTGTAAACAATGTTAGATACAGTATAAAATTTATCTCATTTAGTGCAGAATTTTAAAACAAATTGTTATGTGGACATATTTGCTTCCTCTGTTATGAAAGTCTTTGTTCTTAATTTTGCATAATAAAACAACAAAACCATTTCCTAATAGCTTCAGAGAGAAAAAGAAATTTGGCAATATTATTACAATGATTTTGACCTTTCAAAGATACCGCTTAATCTAACCTTCACTTTCCCTTTGCAATATGAGACGAAGATAAGTCTTCTAAAATGTCCACGTATATAAAACATTAATGAAGAATTCATAATCCATGTCCACCCAAGCACTCCCCTTGTGCTCATTTTAATTTTTGCACCAACATTTAAAAATCTTCATACATGTTTAACTGTGAAAGCTTCAATTTGTTAATGGACTTATGAGACAACAGAATAGATAGTCCCTTCATCAATGAATCTCAACCCATCCATGTCTTTTCCTTTTCTGTAATCCTTATTTATGTCTTTTTATAAGTCCTCCATAGGGGAGCCACAGAATTTACTAGATTCTTCTCTGTGATTCTTTTAATATTTTGTAGGTATCAGACTATTCATTTATTATGCCTCAATTACAAGACTGGTGTACCTACTTGTATCCATCCATCCATCCATCCATCCATCCATCCATCCATCCATCCATCTATCCTTTGAGCTATCTATCTATCTATCTGTCTATCTATCTATCTATCTATCTATCTATCTATCTATCTATCTATCTATCTGCTCCATAGGTCACCATAGCCAATGAATAAACATGTTGGATGGATAAAGATCAACATGTTGGTGATAACTTTTTTTCTATATTTAGGCTAATTATTTGACTATATGCTGGATGTACTAAAATAGTTTCCAAATTGTTTGAATATTACAGAGTTTGCACATTACTGGCATAGTCATTAAGAATTCAGGGTCATTTCTATGCTTTAATAGGCATCAGAATGAGATTTTTTGTGAAGGATGTAGATGACCCAAAAAGAAGGTGAGCCAACTGGTGAGGAATAATAAGAATGAAGAATAACAAACAGAAAATCTGAGGGTTGCAATGATATCTCAATAGTCCTTTCGGTATGTGGATTTTTTTATTGTTGGAAAAGACAGAAAAAGAACACTTGTGAGTAAAACACTGATAGAATTGGCTTGAGAAGAAACCTAGCCTATGAGATATAAATAGTTCAGGAGAGATATGGATGTTCTGAGAAGAGGAGAGAGAAAGGTTTCTCTCAGAGACAAAAGCCCTGATTGGCGGTAAGCATGATTGTATACATACATATAATTGTTTTCAAGGTCTGACATAACTGATAAACTAAAAACTACGGAGCTAATTGTGGACTGTAGGAAAACAGATGTATTATTTGTTTTATGCCATACCTTATAGAACTGCAGCTTTGGATTTTTTCATCCTGATGTGCTAAAAGAGGATGGCACTGTTTCAGCAGCCTGAAAGTGGCAGAAAAGTGGCTTTTCCAAGGGTAAATGTGAGAGAAGGGGGAGCAGATGGAGAGAAATGATTTTTTCCTGTGGTGCATATTATTTTTTTTAAAGAGCCAAATGATCTCTAGGTGTGTAATCAAGAACTGTGAGTTGTCCCAACCACTGGGTTCCCTTATTCATGTGCATCGTTGCTAAGTTTTTATAGCTGTATGTCCACTCTTCCCCTCAGACACTGTGCTGATGGGAGTGTGTGATTCAGATTTTTAGTGGACTGTTAAATTTTGATTTTCCTGCTTTTGCTTTCTTTTTGGTAAATGTTATGATTATCCTTGCTTTTACCTTCTCATTTAACAAATGATTTATGTTTAAGAGTTAATGTTGTCATTGTAACTGATTTTGTATAAGTAGAAACATGTTAATGAGGGCTCTGGAACTATAATGATAATTAGTGAGAATGTATCTTCTCACATCAGGATTGCCACCAGGATCCTGAGAGTGAGTGGAAGCAGTATTCTCGTGGTCACGGCCATAGCCATTCTTGCCCTCACCTTTCCACTCCCACTCTGAGTTTTGTATTTAAAAGCTGGGGGATGGAGATGGGTAGGCTACAGCATATTATAAATAAAGAATTGTGAAAAAGAATTGGAACAAAAAAAATCATCAGTGAAATGTATGAACAAAAAGAAGATGAGCTGATCAATGGTGAGAGCAAGAGACAAGAATAATATCTGTGCTCCAATATTAATACTTACGTGGGCAAGAGAAAACAGAAAAAAGGAAATGACAAAGATCCCTAGTATATTGGATGAATGCTTTGTGGTAAACTTATGGGATAATATGAACAAGAGTTGCCCAGGATTGGCAGGCAAAGATGACTTATGATTATCATTGTAGGGAATATCTATATTGATAGATCACAGATTTGAGTATTAAGTATGTGTCCTTTGTGTTCAAAAAACTCATCACCTAGTGGGCAACTTTCTGGTGCTAAATCTCTCTCTATTTATCTAGGCTGTTCCTCAGAAAGTAGAGACAGGACTTTTTAGAGCTTATGCTCAGTAGGTGTAGCCTTTGAGTTGTCAAGGTCACCTCTACCCACTGTATGATACTATAGAAGGTTGTACCCATTTGTGTGTAAGGAACTAAAAATGATTCCAGTGTTCAGAAATAGCGTGAGCTGCTACTGTTTTAATTATCTTGCTCTTTGACATAGTCTACTATTAGAAACTGTTTCATTGGATTGGATCTCAGCTGTGATTTGCACAATTGATTAAAGCACCCCACAATGACCTAGAGAAGCTGGGGGCACTCTCCCAGAGCATGAGAGAAGCTACATGTTCTTCTTCTTCTTCTTCTTCTTCTTCTTCTTCTTCTTCTTCTTCTTCTTCTTCTTCTTCTTCTTCTTCTTCTTCTTTTCTTCTTCCTCCTCTTCTTCTTCTTCTTCTTCCTCTTCCTCTTCTTCCTCTTCTTCTTCCTCTTCTTCCTCCTCCTCCTCCTCCTCTTCTTCTTCTTCTTCTTCTTCTTCTTCTTCTTCTTCTTCTTCTTCTTCTTCTTCTTCTTCTTTCTTCTTCTTTCTACAGGGATTGGATAAAGGATGACCATTTCCCATGGGTTCCCTCTCCTAATTCCAATTCAAATCAAACTGGCTCAAAGGCAAGAACATGTCACACAATCACTATCTTCTTCATCCTGGTATTCAAGGCTATATTCTGTCCAGCCAAATGAGGATTTAGCAGGAGAAACCAATACAGGTTTGATGAGAAGCATCGATTCAAGGAATCTAAGTATTAGAAGAGATTTTTGGAATGACATATCAGCGGTGTGGCTCTGGAAAGCTAATTGTTAAATTTTCACTGTAAGAATTTGTGTCTCAGTAACTGACAAACACTTCAAGTCACAGCTTTTGTTGGTTGTCTAGACGTAAGAAAGTGAATGAAAAAATGATGATCATGTAGATTAAACTTAAAAATGTGTCCTGCATTTCTGGAGAACAAGTTGTCAAACATTTACCAGCATATCCCTTTTTGTAATCTAACCCATATCTGAACAATATGCTTCTCTTAATGTAGCCTAAGATTGCATTAGCTTTTTTTTTTGGTTGCCAAATCACATTGTTAATTCATGTTGTGCTATAAATACCCAGCCATATCTTTTATAGATTAACTTCTCTCTGGCCATGTTTTCCATGTCTATGAAATTAAGTTTTTGAACTCAAATGAACACAAAACATATGAACTTTCATGTTATCTTGATATAAACAAGTGGTAAATGGCCAAATCAATGTGATGACTAGCATGCGATCCTAAAGATATATTGTCTTCTTCTCTAATTGTTTTCTTCCACTAAATGGATATACCGTATCTTTAACTTTATCCCACTAAAACAGGGTCTAACCATGTTATTCTATTGCTCAAAAAAGTCAGTGGCTCTTTATTCCCTGTAGGATAGAATACAGAGTCTGCAGTGTTGCATTTTAGGCTCAGCCCACAATTTCTGTCCAAACTACTTTAACAACTTGATGTCATACTCTTCTCATTGATGAATTCTACATTCTGGTGAAACTGTCCCTTAACTTGCTATACATTTTTATTCCTCTGAACATTTTCATAGTCCATCTCTCATGCCTTTAATGCATATCTTACCTTATCTCCACCTATTGAATTACTTCTCATTTATCATGAGGCCACTCAGCTTGTTCATAGTGTCTCATACAATCTCTCCCACATGAAAATGGTCTTTATTCACATTTTCCTAGAGCACTTTGGATTATTACTTGCCCATAACCCATTCTACTTTGTATCATGCTAATTTATTTACATGTCAGATCCAGAGGGCTCCCAATTATCTCCAGTATCCAATATAAATTCCTCTGTTTAATATTTAAAGCCCTTCACAATCTGGCCCCAACCTTTCTTTCTTGCACAATTCTCCCTTTTATACACGCAGACACACAGACACAGACACAGACACACACACACACACACACACACACACACACACACACACGAGTCCAACCAAATAGGTCTTCTTGCTCTTCCTTATACAGAGCACACCAATGCCTGCAATGCACTCCTTCCTCACCTCTCTCTCAGAATTGCTAGGTTCCTTCAAGACTTAGCTCAAGTACTACATTTTACATGAAACCTTTTCTGTCCACCCTCCCAAAGTCTTCCACCTTCCCCTTCCACCTCCCTTGCAATCATCATATGTATATATAAAATATATATGCGTGTATATATGTATATATGTATGTATGTATGTATGTGTGTGTGTATATGTATAGTGCATAGTTATCCTCTGGCAAGATTTTAAATTATTTGGAAATAGGTGTTATTTTTACTTTTATCTTTTTATCCCATGTGTCTGGCATACTGCCCACCACAGAGTAGTCACTTACTAAAGGCTTAACTTGTTCCTCATAGGTTATAAGCTCCTTGAGGGTAGGGTCTATGTAACTTTTCATCTTTGTATCCATAAACCCTACCATAGTGCTTTGCACATAGTAAATACCGCGTAAGTATAGATTGAATTTCATTGATTACTTTGACCATTTACAAGAATACTCAAGATCTTACAGCATAGAGAAAGACTTTCTTCAGTTAAATTTGAACCTCCAAGAATTTGTTTCAGGAGGTGAAATTTGTGAATCTGTACACTATTGTCTTAGGTTAAGGAGATGTGCTCTCTGGAAGAGCCATCCTTTCTCAAATGAAGCGACAGTTCTACTGGTTTGATAAGGCTTAGTGAAAAACGTACTTTATTCTGTCTTTCCTTAAGCTTTTTTTTTATTAACTTCAGAAATAATGCCATTTTTTTCTGTATTATTAAGTTCAATTCTTCCCATTTAATTCTGAAAAGTCAAATTAATGTGTCTAGAGTAGGTGGTGGTAGTGGTTTTTCTAAGGTCCAAAGGGGATTTATAATGTCAACTTTCATTATGTTGCTGTTCAGTTGTATCTCACTATTTTTGACCCTATTTGGGATTTTCTTGGCAAAGATACTGGAGTGGCTTGCCATTTTCTTCTCCAGCTCATTTTGCAAAGGAAGAAACTGATGTAAACAGTGTTAAGTGACTTGCCTAGGATCACATAGGGAGTAAGTGTCTGAGGCTGGATTTGAACTCAGAAAGATGAGTCTTTGTGACTCCAGGCCCAGAGCTCTATCCACTGTGCCACCTAGCTGCCCAACATTCATTATAGAGAGGAGCATATCACTTACCTTTACTGTGATTCTCCTTCAAGAACACAGAGAGATTTTTCCAATTCTTAACAAGGAATAATGTCATCCAATTGGTTAGTCTGCTTCTGTAGCTTTTCTCTCCAGGCTCAACATATATATGAGTTATTCTTCTCTGGGGATGATTTTCTGTCTAGAAAATTTTTAGACTAAATGACCTTTCTTTAAGGATTCCAGATGGTGCAAGTTTGTTTTTGAATGGTGTAATTTGTGCTTGTGTTTGTGTGTGTGTTTGCATGCATGTGTGTTTGCATGTGTGTGTGTGTGTTGTATGTGTGTGATAGAGGGTCATAGATCATGGGATCATATATCTAGCACTGGAAAGGAAATGAGAAGCCATCCAGTTCAATGCCGTCATTTTACATATAAAGAAGCCAAAGCCCCAACAGAGTGAGGGACTTAACCCTGGTCAAATAGGTAGCATAATGACAGAGCCAGTTTTCAGACTCTGGTCCAGATTCTGTTTTCTCTTCACTCTATGATGACTTTAAAGGAAAATGCCATAACTATAAATTTACATTTTAGAAAACATATTTGATCATCGTTACGTAAGATAAAAGAACGTGATTAATTTATATAGCTAAGGGGAATCAAAGATCCCATTCATTAGACCACCCCACTGAAGCACCTTTGCTAAAAGAAACAAAACAAACTAAAAAAAAAGTAATCCAAGCCCAAACAACAAACCAAAAAAAGCTCCTCCAAAATATTCCTCTAAAGCCCACTTCTAGAAGATTAATTATTCCTGCTTAGTGCATACGACACACTTGCTATTTGATTAAGCTGTCAGCTTTAATTCTCCATGATTTTATTTTATTAACATAGTAAAGTTATTTCATTTTTTTCCTCTGGAACCTACTTACTGTTGTTTTTAAGTCAGTCAAGGGGTAGTCAGATCAACACCAACATTTTTTTGACCTTCTGTTTTAAATCTTGATTGTCTCATGTGTCAGGAACACCCTTATGATTAGGTAAAACTTCATTCCCATGAAGACCAGAAGGCAAGAAGAACTGCCATTGAGACACCATTCCCCTTGGACTTTCCTTTGTCCCTGTCCCAATTCCTGGGCAGCCCAGACCAGGTTGGAATGACTGGGTGGGAAGAGAGGCATATTTGTATTTGATGAGCTACGAGTCATCAACCACAATCCTTCTGGTGAGATGAAGGACCGCTAGACCTTCTTCCCATTGTCTCTGCTGTTATATTGCAAGTTTTTTAGGTCTTACCAACTACACTGATGCTAAACCTTTAGACCCCTGTGCATTACCTTCTAACCTTCTCATGCATCCTTAGGGCTTCCAGTCTTTGCTCTCTCCTTTCCAGCTAAACTCTCTTATAAATGTTCTTTCCACCAGTTTGTGTGATCTACTTGAGACCAGGAAGTGTGTTGCTTTTTCTATTTGCATTCCCTGTATTAAACTGTGTTAAACACAGCATGTCACACACAGATACATGCTTGATAAATATTTTTTTTCATTCACTTATTCATCCAACTGTCTCCATAAAAAGGAACCTCCATGGTCTTATCAGGTGGTTAGGACTTTTCTAATTGGCTATTTACATCATTGGGAGAGGAAGGAAACACAGGGAAGCCAGGAGCAAGGCTGATTGAGTCTGGAGAAGGAAAGGGCAAACCAATATCTTTGTAAGCAAACTCTAAATGGGGCCACTAAGAGTTGGACATGACTGAAATGATTTGATGACAAAATGTACATTGATGATATTGTAGATCTTTGATTTTAAAACACTTTATTTTATCTTTTGTTTTTATATCACCTTCATTTCTAAGTATATTTCCTCTACCCAGTTTGCTATTCCTTAAAATAAAGAATAAAAATGAATGAGATAAAAAAGTTTAGAACTAACGAGTACATCCATCAAATCTGTCAAGATAATTAATGTTCTAAACCAGAGATGTCAAACTCATGAATGGTGGGCTACATGCAGCATTCAACATTCCCAAGTGTAACCCAAACCATGTTAAAATATAATTGGGAAATACTTACCAAATCCATAAAAAAACAATAAAACATAGATAACATTACATTTTAAAACTAAGTTAATATGTGACCCCCCCCCCCCCAGGGATTCTACCTATGGATTAGTGGCCACATTTTCTATTTGCATTTGATACCAGTGTTCTAAACCATAGTCCCCATCTTTGAGAATAAAGAATGAACATGTACTTTTTAATTTCTTCTTTAGATCCAACCTTGGTCATTTTAATAATGCAGAATTCAGTTCCCTTTTTTTTTGTTCTTTCCAGTTACATTGTTGTAGTCACTGTGAGTATTGTTTTCCTGGTTTTTCTTACTTTACTGCGTATCAGTTCCTATAAGTTATTCCAAGTTTTTTGGAATTCTTCATGCTCATTGTTTCTTATGGCATGGTAGTATCCCATTACATTTGTCAACCAAATTTGTTTAATTGATGAATATCTTCTTCATTTCCAGTGTTTTATTGCTACCAAAATATAGCTTTTTTTTTATGGTGGCAAAGAAATGAAAACTAAAGGGGTACTCATCAATTAGGGAATAGCTGAATACATTATATTATATAAATGTAATGATAAACAATATAAACAGTATAAACCACAAGCTTTTATTAATCTGGGTGTACTTACTGAAAATACAGTGCTTCTTAAAGAAAGTTCTGTCCATTCAAGGTGCTCTACTATTTGGAACTAGTTTAGCCGTCCAGACTAATTTCATACTATTCCCTTTTCCCCTGGACTATTTACTCTTCTTTGTGTGCACTCCATACTTTTCTGTTTCCATTTCTTTTCTCAAATTGCTCCTTAAGCCTGGGTTGCCTGGCCTTCTCTCCACCTATTGTATTCCTATTGACACTTTTAAAGCTCATTTCAAAGGCTACCTCCTCCAAGATGTCTTCTTTTATACTGTAATGCTTGACTAACCCCATGGACTTCACATGTCACTTTTAATTGTACATCTTCTGCACTTACCCTATATTCTTCTGTATTATAGCTATTCATACATGTATCAAATCTGCTTACTACATTAGAGGCTCTTTGAGGGCAAGAAGAATGTTCTATTTAGGCATTGTACCTTCCTCAACACATAGTAAAATGCTTTGTAAATTATATGCCCTTAATAAATATTTATTAACTTAATGAAAAGATTGCATGTAGGTAATGTGTATTATTCAAAATTCACAGACTGAACAATTTCTTCTCATAAAATATTTATCGCCATAACCTGCATTCACCTGACAAATTCTTGCAAAATTCTTTTAAATTACAGAAAAATTTCCATAATCTCTTCTATTTCAAGGCAGAAGAATGAGTCACAAGTTAAACTCAAGGTTCATTTTGATTCTGTTCAGTTGGGTGGCAAATTTGGCCAAAAGTGTCCCCTATCGAAGTTATTTATCTTAGAACAGATAGAAAAAAAATACTGAATAACTGAATTGAGGCATAGATTTTACTTTCTTGATAAAATATTCATTTTGGGTATTTAATAATGGTATTGTTTAAATAACAATGGACCTTAGCAAAACAACAACTTCAGTCATCCTTGTGTGATTTTATGCTTTTAGAACCCTTTAACACAAAGAGGCATGTTGGAAACTTTGAAGACACCTTTTGTAATGACTTAGTAAGACAATACCTTGGGATGTGCAGCATCCTGAGCCATCTTCCAGTGGACCACATGAACAAGAGCTTATTGCTGAGGGGGAAGTGCTGAAATGCTTCAGTAATTTGAAAGCTTTTCCTATTATTTTCATTTTGTGAGAAGAAGATTGACCAATTTCAAAATGATTTAAGATATCATCGAACAAATTTTGATGATTGCATTCAAAATTATTTTGTAGAAAAATAGGAGAAATTTGCAAAGCTTTTTCTAAGTGTGTGAGTGACCCAAAGCTTTTCAGAGAGACAGGGATGGTAGAGTGAAAAGATCATGAGTCAGGAGAGACTGATGATCATTATGCTTCCAATAGTTATTAACCTTACGATGGTGAGCTCTCTCTGAACTTCAGCTTTTTCATCTGTGCAATGGGGAAAACAATATTTAGCTCACAGAATTGTTGTGAAGATCATATGAGACAGTGCATCTAAAATGCTTTTCCTTGCCTTAAAGTGCAACTACTGGGGACCTAAATGTCAGCTATTATTATTTAGCATATATACCCTCTTAGTGATGTGGTTTGAGGTGTTGGGAACCCCTGAAATGCAAAGGTACAGGAGGTCTGCCTTGAAAAAATTTTACCACTTAAGCCTTCTTTCAGTCAGAGTAGTGAGCTTTTACTATAACACCAGTTAGACGGACAAGATTCCTATTAAATCTGCTATTGTATCAGAGAGGGTGAGACTCTAAGAATCTGTGCTGTTGCATCACCAGTAGGACCAGGCAGAGTTCCTAGTGAGTCTGCAACTTAATGGGGGTAAGATTGGTACTTATGTACAAGAAAAGACTGTGAGAAGATCTGGATGGGATTGAGAAGTGGTAAATAGCTTGGGGTGGGCCAGGTGTAGACAATGAAAGGAGTTAAGTGGTTGGAGAGCCACAGTGAAAGGACAGTTAAAATGATTGAGCATCTAGGTGAACTGGAATGAAGCAGATGCCTCAGGCGAAACACCAAGGACTGAGCTGTGTGTTGGAAAGTTTAGGGGCAAAGACTTTTCCTTTAGGGATACGGGACCCATCACCCCATCATTAGTAGTATAGCACTACAGAATGTCAATTCTGGAAAGAACTTTAGAATTCACAGTCTCATCTACCCAACCCCATTTCAGAGCTGGGTAACCTGAGGCTCAGAAAGGTGGAATTATTCATTTTACTATCCATTTGTAGCTGTTTTCCAAATCTAGATAGTAGAATTTGATTAGGATTTTCAAAACTGTTATACCAAAGTAAAGTTAGATAAATGAGTGAACTTTCAACAGTACTTATCAACCTCCTATTATGTCAGACCTGGTAGAAGAGTAGTTAAAAAAGAATAACATAAACAATTCCTTGCTGAGGCTGCATGGAGTTTTATGTTCCCTTCTAAATCCTTCTAATTTTTTCTGCCTATCTGGCAGACCCTTGACCTGTTTTCTCATTCTCTTTATTTCTGTCCTACTTCTCACTCCTCTTTGTCCTTCCTTCCTGCCTCATTTGTTGTATAATGTGCTTTTATTTTCTTTTTTGCTTGCCTCAGTCCCCATCTGAAGACTAAATTAATCACTGGTCATGTGACCATCTGCTGTTTGCTAAACATTTTGAAACATTACTCCCTATGGCTGGGGTAGCTACAGATTGATGGGATGTACATACGTAGATAAAGATATAGTTAAGCTACCATGCCCAGAAGTAGGATCAGGGAACTCACAGACCCATCCAGAACTATGAATCAGAACTGAAGAAATTATGCAGATTTTCTGTGGGCTGTGCTCAAGCCTTGAAACCTACCTAGGAATGGACATTAGTTCTGGAGTTGTCCCTGTTTCTAGTCATCCTTAGTCAAGGCTTGGGGAGGAGAGGCCAAAAGTCAAGATCAGGGCTATTTTTTAATTCTTTTTTAAAAATACACTTTGTTTTCCCCCAATCACATGTTAAAACACAATTCATAACATTTTTTTCCTAAAGTTTCAAATTCCAAATTCTATCCCTCCTTTCCTCCCTGCTGCCACCCTGTCCTGCCCTGAGATAGTAAGATACAGGTTATACATGTAATATCACATTAGTCATTATGTACAAGAGGAGTCCAATAAAAGAAAAAAGAATGAAAGAAAGAAAGTGAAAAATAGCAGTGCTTTGGTCTGTATTGAAACAATATCAGTTCTTCTTCCGGAGGCAGATAGTATGCTTCATCATCAGTTCTTTGAGATTGTTTTGGCTCATTGTATTGCTGAGAATAACTAAGTCATTCACAGTTCTTCATTGAACAATATTGCTATTACCATGTACAATGTTTTCCTGATTCTGTTCCCTTTACCTTGCATCAATCCATGTAAGTCTTTCCAGGTTTTTCTGATATCATCCTGCTTGTCATTTCTTATAGCACAATAATATTCCACCACAATCATATACCACAACTTGTTTAGCCATTCCCTAGTTGGTGGGCATTCCTTTGGTTTCCAGTTCTTAGCCACCACAAAAAGAGCTGCTGTAAATATTTTTGTACAAATAAGTTCCTTTCAGGGCTATATTCCTAAATATAGTAAAACACATATCTGAAGTTAGCCTGCACTCACTAGGCTTTCTATGTTATAATAAAAGGACTGTATAGATATCAGTGCATATGTGTAGAACAAGATTTGTCCCACAGAAATAACCAAATCTCTGGTTTCATAGGGGAGTTCATAATACAACTTTGCTATTCTGAAAAATTCCCTGACCTGGGACATACATTTCTCAGCCATTCTAGATTAGCAGTAGTCTTCCCATAAAGTCTTCCTTTTTGAATCTGTTTCACAGTCTTCAAAAGGCATTTTAAAAAAGTTGTTCATATGCCTTTTTCAATACTTCTGTCTTTAATTTAAGACTATCGTTTCAATTTTCATGATTTTCAAGCTTATTTCCCTTGTCACGAGGGTTATCTTGAAAGCAAACTCCAATTTCCTGTGGGGCTTCATGGAGCTTCTTTGGTAGGCCTTTGTTACCTCTCACTTTTGATCTATAATGTCTGGTATTTAAGAAATCTTGATTATACAGAAGAGGATCAGTGTAATTGATTCAGACAGAAACTCATACTCCAGGTGAATTCAGGAGCTCCTGGATATTAGTGAATAAGTATGTGGATTAGTAGTAACCAGAATCAAGTGTGTGAGCTGCATTTGGGAAAAATTGCTTGTAGCTGATGGACTGTAAGGCAGTAAATGATGCTATGTGATGGTCTCAGAAATGAGGAGGCTAGTTTGATATAGATTTAAATTTGTCTGAATAAGATAACAAGCATACATTAAAGTGACATCACATATTTAATTTGATTAATACTGATTGATGGATTATTTCTTATCCCATTTCATGTAGTACATGCTTAATAAGTATGAGTTAAATGGAATTTAGAGTGGGTATAGTTAAATGTTCTGGATCTTGAGTTCACCTTCCTTTTGGTTATAAGGGCAACTCCCCTCCCCCTCCCCCATATGTCACTCTTTTTTTAAAAAAAACTGCTTGTATTTTATTTTAATGTTTTAAAAAACCTTGAAAATATCATTTATTATTCTTTCTATTGTTTCGGTATATTTCCACTAATTCAGGAAGTATGGTGTTTTGATTTTTTTTAATTTTCAAATTCTTAACAAAAGGTTTTGTTTAGAAAAAGAGAAAAAAGGCTGAATCAAATGGAAAAGTCATGGTTCAGAGACTGACATTTTCATTCTTCCTTCTTCCTGTTTGGCTGACATATTATAGGAATCATTACATAGCTATTGGGAGGGAGGCAAATTGAGTGAAAAGAGGATATAATAGGATGAGAAAGACAGAATGCTACTGAGTTAGGTAGGGAACAGGAATGGGGATTAAAGAGTCAGAATAGAATGGTCAGGGTACAGAATTAAGAGGATTGGGTAAGGGAAGTAAAGTAAAGACAAAGTAGGGTCTTTAAAAGCGACAAAAGAAGCTATATAGATCAAGGCAAATAGAAAGATGTCTATCAGGAATGGTAAAGTTGGAAATGCTAGAATGAGTGAGGTAGGAGGGAGAATGTAGGGACAAGTATGAAAATCAGGAAAAGAATTTAATATTTAAATTTACAGAGATGAAAATGGGTATGATAATGAGTATGATCGGATATGGTAGAGTGAATGGACAATAAGCATGTTGAAGGGAGAGTGAATCTTGGAGAAGATGTGAAGGAGGAGATATAGGGTGAATGAAAGAATAGGAAAGAATAGAAAGTATAATTGTATGTGTATGGTAGCAGATCTGTCTTGTCCTTTATCGTCAGTTAGAGTCATGGGTTGGACTGCTGTCAATCATACCACGCTTCTATACCACCTTACTACCCATATCCTTTCTTATCTAGGAATATAACTCACTTAATTACAGCTCTGTACTCTCCCTCTTTGCCTTAGTACTTGGCTATGTCTCTTCATTTCTTCCCAATATATTATGTTAATGAAGCAACTATTTGAGTGTCATTACCTTAGTCAACAGTTTAATTGGACAAAATACAGTGGAAATAAAATTTAAGCAACAGAATTGTGCATCCAGTAGAGGTGACCGAATCAGTTTTCCCCCTTCTTGTCAGTTCCTATTATAGGTTGAAAGGAACAGAAGATTCTGTTTTGAATTCATGCCTCCCTACTCCCACTGCATATAGGGAAGCCAGTTGACATCTATTTAAGTTTCATTGAATTCTCTCCCTGGCTCAAATGGATGTTGAAGCACTCTTACTGGCTCTCTGTACTGTTCAATCGCTGGTCTAACTGAACAGAAGTTTGCTTGTCTCATTGAAACTACCACTGAGCACAACAGTGTCTGGCTTGGGCTTGTACAGAATTCCAGAGCTGATAATAATGAGCATTTTTATTGTACTTTAAGGTTGTCAAAGCTCTTTATGTGTATGATATCATTTGATCCTCACAACAACCCTCAGAGGTAGGTGCTATTATTATTCCCATTTTATAAATGAGGGATGATAGAATTGTGCCTTTGTGACCTCAAGCTTCATTTATGATAGTCACAGGCTCATGGGAACTGAGCAAAGCTCACTAACTGAGGTCAATTATTTGATCATCATGTTAGGCATTTTTTCAGCTTATTCTTCTTTTGTTTAGTTCTGGGTCCAAAGCATTATTCATTTGCAATTTTTGACCAAGATATATGTACTAATGGGTGAGTTTTCTAAACTATCTAATGGTCATAATCTGGATAATAGACTTTTTCTTTAACCACTTTGACTTCCTTGTGTGGATAGCTAGGACAAATTCTTTTATAAGTTTATGGAACTCATCTAGGGCATTCCACAATATTTGACACAACCAGCATGTCATCTGAAAATAGTTGCATATAGAGAAGCCTATCATTTATGGTATAGAGAATCCCCCTTTAACTTAGACTAGGTATTAGACTCCTCCATAACAATAGCAAACACCTTTGCTGAGCAGATTACTTCCTTTCTTATGCTTTTTTTTTGATATTAATGATTAGAAGGCCATTAAACAAGATTACATCTGTTTTAGCTTTCAAAGAATCTTGCATAGTTTGGACATAAGGATGAGAGACCCCTGTTGAAAGAGAGCCTTGAAGGTGACATTTTGCTCTTTTAAAGAGTGTTTAACAGAAGCAAAAAAAAAAGAACCCTTGACTTACTACACCCGGATCCCATACTTTGGAGATGGACACGTATGGTGGCTTTTCTTGAGAATTACACAACAATTTCTTATTGGTCTTCAGTAATGGGGGATGAGGTCAAAGATGATTGGTCACTAAAAGTAAGGAGGAGAGATACTTGAGGGCTAAAAGTATGGCATCTAGTTGGGCTATAAAACTGTGGAATTGGTACTCTTCTCTTAGCATACATATGGACTTAAAGTCACCATCCTGGCCAGTGGCAATGGTTACTAGGCTACAATGGCTGAGGGAATATGTGTTTTGCTTGGGTAAACCCATGTCCTTAACTGTCTTCTGCTTTCACTTTCTTTCTCTGAGCACAGGTCAGTGACACAATCAGTGATTGATCAGTTATTCAATCAACCAATAAACATCTATCAAGCACCAGGCAACTTGCTAGATACTGTGGATGCAAATATAAAGAATGAAGTAGTCCCAACCCACAAGAATCTTACATTCTAATGGGGGAGAAAAGTTCATATGTAAGTATGTATAGCATAAAAAAGAGAATTAATATAAATATACACAGCGTAGTTACATACAAGGTAGTTTGGGAGGAATGGCATTAGCATTTGAGGGAGTGGGGGCAGATGGGCCAGGAAAGCTTCATATTGAATGTAGTGCTTAAGCCAAGTGTTGAAAGAGGAGAGGGATTCTGTTAGGCAGAAGGAAGGAGGGAACATGTTATAGGCATATGAACTGACTGGTAACAAAAGCATAAAGACTGGTGCTGGAGTGTCTTGTTTGGGAACAGTGATAAGACCAATTTGATTAAATATCTGAATGTAGGAGAGGAAGTTGCATCTAAAGAGGATGGAAAGATAGTGAGTTATTCAAAATTCAGCAAGCTGAGTCAGGGCTGGGTTATGAAGGGCTTTGATTGTTAAATAGGAGAAGTAATATTTTGTCCTAAAGGCACTTGGGAGCCACTGGAATTTATTGAGGAGGGGAGTCACACGGTCAGATCTTCACTTAAGGAAAATCACTTTGGCAACAGTGTGTAGGACGGGCTGGAATGGTAAGAGACTTAAGACAGGGAAACTGATTAGGAAGATATTGAAATGATCTAGATAAGAGATAACAAAGGCCATAACTAAATGAGATCTGTGTTAGTAGAGAGAAGGAGTAAGATGTGAGAGACTTTTTGGACATAGAAATAGCAAGATCTACCAACTGATTAATTATATGGGGGGAGGCTGAGTCCAGCATAAGGTTGAGTTTACCACCCTGGGAGACTAGAAAGGCAGTGGTACCTTCAAAATAAATAGGAAAGTTTGGAACATAGTCCTTGAAGATGGCGCAGTGAAAACAGTGACTTGCTTGAGCTCTCCCCCAAACCCCTCCAAATACTTATAAAAAATGGCTTTAAACAAATTCTAGAGCAGCAGAATACACAAAAAGACAGAGTGAAACAAATGTCCAGCCCAAGACAATCTGGATGGTTGATCAGAAAGGTATATTGCGCCGGGCCAGGAGAAGAGTGCAGCTTGGCCTAGGTGTGGAGGCCCCAGAGAACCTGGAGCAGGCCTCAGAGGACTGAATCGTGGGCAGCTGTGACAGTTTCCAGACCTCTCAACCCATGAACACCAAAGACAACTTAGAAGGTCAGTGGGAAAGGTTTGTTACTGTGGTGAGAGAGAAGCTAGGTCTCAGCCCCCAGTTCCTGAGCATGGCCCCAGGGTGGTGGCTGCTTCCTGAGCTTCCAGCCCACAGACCGAGGGGGAATCAAGTGGCTGATCAGAGGGGGATTGCAGGGATCTCTCTGCTGGTGCAGGATTCTGTTGCTTTGCCCATACTTGGATCTGGGTCACGGTTCTGAGGGGCAATCCTGGAGCAAGGGGGAACACTGGCATGGTGGAGCTTGTAGTGGCTGTGAAGCGAAAATCTTCCTCACGGTTCCAAGACATAAAAGACTGCTTGTGGTCACTTATAGACCAGAGCACAGGCCAGGAAAGAAGTAAACACCTTGCCCCTTATCATACCACCTTGGAAGAACTGAAAATTTACAGGTCTCTGTAACAGCTATACAAACTATATACAAGCTATACAAACCCCCAAAGCTTGGGACAGTACATTCTCCACATTGGAACCAGACCTCTACCTTAATAAAGAGTTTATAACTCAAGTAATTGGCTGGGATCATGAGTAAACCTTGCAAGAAGTGTTAGACCATAGAATTTTTTTTAGTAACAAAGAAGATCAAAACATACAACCAGAAGAAGACAACAAAGTCAAAGCTCCTACATCCAAAGCCACCAAGAAAAATAAGTCCCAGGCCTTGGAAGAGCTCAAAAAGGATTTTGAGAAGCAAGTAAGAGAAGTAGAGGAAAAACAGGGGAAAGAAATGAGAGTTATGCAAGAAAATCATGAAAAACAAGTCAACAGCTTGCTAAAGGAGACCCCCAAAATACTGAAGAAAATAACACCTTAAAAAATAGCCTAACCCAAATGGCAAAAGAGGCCCAAAAAGCCAATGAGAGAAGAATGCCCTAAAAAGGAAAATTGGCCAAATGGAAAAGGAAGTCCAAAAGCTTACTGAAGAAAATACTTCCTTAAAAATTAGAACAGAGGGGCAGCTAGGTGTCGCAGTGGATAGAGCACCGGCCCTGGATTCAGGAGGACCTGAGTTCGAATCCGGCCTCAGACACATAACACTTACTAGCTGTGTGAGCCTGGGCAAGTCATTTAACCCCATTGCCTAGCCAAAAAAAAAAAGGCAGCAAAAACCCAAAAAACAAAGAAACAAAAAAATTAGAACAGAGCAATTGGAAGCTAGTGACTTTATGAGAAATTAAGACACTGCAAAACAAATCCAAAAGAATGAAAAATTTGAAAACAATGTGAAATATCTCATTGGAAAAACAACTGACCTGGAAAATAAATTAAGGAGAGAGAATTTAAAAATTATTGGACTATCTGAAAGCCATGATCAAAAAAAGAGCTTAGACATTATCTTTCAAGAAATTATCAAGGAAAACTGCCCTGATATTTTAGAACCAGAGGGCAAAATAGAAATGGAAAGGAAAGTTTGGAAGAGGAGAATTTTATTTTGTTTGTTTGTTTTTGTGTGTGTGTGGGGGTGAGGAAAGATATTTTGCTACTGCAGGATGTTTCTGTGCCTGGGGCTTTCCCCCTTGGAGCTGGCTTCCTAGAGTTTTGCTGAGTCACTGAGAGACTTAGCTGTCGTAGAATGCCATGGCACGTGGTGGTTTTCTGAGCCGATTTCCACTGATTCCCCTGCCTGTACCAAGGCACTCGGGGGTCCTGGTGTTGGTGTTTGCCTGCTCTTCCACCTGGGGTTCAGGATCTTCCCCTGGTATGCTGAGGTGGGGCTTCCTGCTAGCTTGCTGGGATGCCTCCCCTTCTGTACTGCTCCCCCTCCCTCAGGACAAGAGGGGTCTTTTCTGTTAATCTCTCAAGCTTCCTGGGCTACCAGACTGCGGCACCACCTCTTTCTGTGGGTTCAGCTGTTCCAGGGTTTTTCCTGCCGAGATATTTTCTGGGCTTTCAGAGGTTAATAAGGGATGGTAAGAGTGTCTTACTTCTTACTCCACCATCTTGGCTCCTGGAAGCAGAACTCAGGGAGGGAAGTTAACAAGTTCACTTTTGGACATAGTTTGAGATACCTCTGAGACCTCAAGGTTGAATTAATGATGTGGGACTAAAATTCAGGAGAGAGACTGTTGTATATATTAAACGCATGAAAAAAGATGTTATTAAACTCAGGGAAAATGGTGAGGTTGCCAAGAGAAAGAGTAAAGAGAAAGAAGATGGTCAAGGTTAACCCTATGGCACACTAATAGTTAGGGGGCACAATATGAATGATGAACTAGCAAAAGAGATGGAGAAGTAGCAGGCACACAGGTAAGAGGGGAGCCAGGAAAAAGTATTGTTACAAAATCCCAGAGAGGAGAAAATATCCAAGTGGAGAGCCTGGCCAACAGTGTCAAATGTAGCACTTAGGTCCAGAAGGATGAAGTATGAGAAAAGATCATCAATATGACAAGTAAGAGATCATTGGTAACTTTGGAGAAATCAGTTTCAATTGACTGATGATGTTGGAAGTGATTACAACAGGAGGGAAAGGGAATAAACATTTATATAGCACCTACTATGTGCTAGGCACTGTGCTAAGCACTTTGCAAGAATTTCATTTGATCCTCACAACAGACAATCTGGTAGAAATTTTAATGTTTCAATTTAAAAATTTACACTTTTAATTTTTTAATATTCAAACATTTATAGATTACTCCCGATTCAAGAGAGTTCTCTTGTAACAAAGTAAAATAATTAAACTAAGCAAATAATTAAAATAAGTAAAACTAATAATTCAGTAACTTCATTTGAAAGTTCATGCAATATTTTGCTTCAGGAGTACCCTCTTTCAATTTAAAAAAAAAATAGCAGAAACATGCCTTTTCTCTTCTCTATTTTACCAAAAAAAGGAAAATTTTTGTAAGAAATATACGTGGTGAAGAAAAACAAATTCCCCCAATGGATGTATACAAATATACATATATATATATATATATAAAAATTTTTACATTTAAAATATGCATGTGTTTGTATGTATATACACATAATATACACATATATGTATATATGTCTTATTCTGCACCCCAATTCTTTCAGGTGCCTGTAATGGATGGCATTTTTCAACATTAGTCCTCTGGAATCATGAATGATTATTTTATCGATCATAGTTCTCCCAGCTTTCTAAGTTGTTTATTTTTACAGCATTGTTATTGTATAAATTGTTCTCCTGGTTCTATTCATTTCGTTCTTCCTTAATTTACAAAAGTCCTAAAAACTGTTCATTTTTATAGTATAAATTCTATAATACAGCTTTTTCCTGTTTCTGCTCACTTCACTCTGTATCAGTTCATGTTTTTTAAAGCAATTTATTTCTTCTTTTCTTAAAACATGCAACAGTACTCCAGCACAATAACATGCTATTGCATTTTTTTAAAGTTGTACTTCAGTTGATGAAATATTCTTAGTTTTCAGGGTTTTTTTTTTTGCCACCACAAAAGAAGCTGTTGTAAATATTTGGTAGATAAAGTACCTTTTCCTTTTCCTGTTTCTTCTATCACTTTGGAGTATAGGCCTAATGGTGGTATACTTTAACCAGAAAAGAGGCTTTGTCTTCATATGAACCTGATACATTCTGGGGGGGAATGATCCCAAAGAGGGAGTCTTCTTTTTATTCTCTCTGGTTCCTTACCCCCACTATAAAATAATTCCTCAATTTCCTCAATTCTAAAATGCATATAATAATAATATTGCTACCTACCTCACAAGATTGTTGTGAAGATCCAATGAGATTTATAAAGGGTAGCACAGTATCTGGCACATAGTAGGCACTTAATAAATGTTTATGTCCCTCCTTCCTTCCTTCCCTCCTTCCTTCCTCCCTCCCTTCTTTCCCTCCTTCCCTCCTTCCTTCCTTCCCTCCTTCCTTCCTCCCTCCCTTCTTTCCCTCCTTCCCTCCTTCCTTCCTTCCTTCCTTCCTTCCTTCCTTCCTTCCTTCCTTCCTTCCTTCCTTCCTTCCTCCCTCCCTTCTTTCCCTCCTTCCCTCCTTCCTTCCTTCCTTCCTTCCTTCCTTCCTTCCTTCCTTCCTTCCTTCCTTCCTTCTTTCTTCCTTCTTTCCTTCCTTCTTTCCCTCCTTCCTTCCTTCCTTCCTTCCTTCCTTCCTTCCTTCCTTCCTTCCTTCCTTCCTTCCTTCCTTCCTTCCTTCCTTCCCTGGGCATCCAGCTAATAAACATCTGGGGCAGGTTTCCAACTCAAATCTTTCTAATTCTTAACTGGACTTTGGTCCAGTGATCTATCCAATATACCACCTAGCTACCACTTCCTAAGAGTAGACTGGGATGCTCCAAAGCTCAGGATAATCCCTTCCATTTGCCATAACCCAATTATTACTATGATAAGTACCATGCTCTTCCTGCCATCTAAATGCTTAGACACTTGAAAAGGAGACCCATCAGGCACTCTTGCAAACTGATAGGCCTTGGATATCTCTGAATTCAAATAGAAGGAGATTAGGTATATAAAGTGTTTTGTAAGTCTTAAAGAATTAATTGAATGTATGCCATGATGATAATAAGTTAGTATAATTGTTAACAATAATTTAACTTAATGTAGTCTGCTCCAAAAGCTATAAAACTGTGCATACTTTTTGACCCAGCAATACTAGGTCTGTATCCCAAAGAAATCAAAGAAAGGGGGAAAGGACCTATTTGTACAAAAATATTTATAGTATCTCTTTTTGTTGTGGCAAAGAATTGGAAATCAAGGGGATGCCCATCAATTGGGGAATGGCTGAATAAGTTGTGGAATATGATTGTGATGAAATGCTATTGTGCTATAAGAAATGATGAGAAGAATGCTCTCAGGAAACCTGGGAAGACTCATATGAACTCACGCAAAGTGAAGTAAGCAGAACCAGAAGAACATTGTACACAGTAACAGCAACATTGTGACAATGATCAACCATGAAATACTTAGCTACTCTGCTCAAGAAAACAACCCAAGACAATTCTAAAGAACCCATGATGAAAATGATGGTATCTACCTCCAGAGAGAGAGAACTGATGTACTCTGAGTACAGACTGAAGCATAGATTTTTTTTCTCTCTTTATTTTTATTGTTTTATTTTGTTTGTGTTCTCTTTTGCAATGTGACTAATATGAAAATATGTAAAGTACATGTAAATATACTTTAAAGGTGTAATTGATATCAGATTGCTTGACTTATCAAGGAGGGAGAAGGGGCAGGAGAGAGGGAGAGAATTTACAACTCAAAATTTTAAAAAAAGTGTTAATTTTTTTACAAGTAATTGGGAAATATTTAATGAAATAGAAATAAGTATTAAAAATTAATGCAGCTTATCTCAGCAAGTAACAATGGGGGCCTTGCTCCCCATTGTCAATTCCAGATTCTCACTCACCACCACTCAGTATTCTCTCTTCCTTCGAAGTTCAAGCTCCTCTGGTGTAGCTCAGACAAGTCCTATTCATTCCCCTGTCAGACTGTGCGTTTAGTTTAGGCATTTTTACATGTTTTCTGCTCCAATGTTTTTTTATCTTCTGATTTTTTTCCTTTTCTGTTAAGATGATCCCTTACAATCTCTTCTGTGATCTAAAGCTTTGCTTTGTTTTTGCTTTCCCAGGTATTATCTATTGGTGAGAAGATTTTTCTTGTCCTAAGAGAGAGCCCTGGGCACCAAACAAGAAAGCTTCTGTTCTAAAGCCTGGCTGCAATTTTAATACCCCCATGACAGCAAAGTTTTTTCTCTCCCAGAATCATGCCTTCCTTCCTTCAGGGTCTGCCCCACACAACAAATGAAGGGGAGTGCATAGTGTAGGGGAAAAGTAAGATGTTATGCAGCAGCAACTAATGTCAGAAGTGGCTATAGCTGTACAGCTGTCAGGCAAACAAGGCAGCCAGCCACGTACACAGCAGTTGAGTCATCAAGGACAAGGCTTTAGAACCAGATGTTATTTTTTTGGGGGGTGGGGAATGGAAGTGGAAAGTGGGGAATGGAATGCTATTCTGAATTTGGCTTCTAAATGATGCATCTGTCCAGTTTGTCTTGTACTGGTCACAGATATCATTGCTTTGCTGGGATAACCTTAGGAGAAAAAAAAAGAAGGAACCGAATTTGACTGTGAGAAGAAAGTCAAGATAAACTCACAAGGGCACGTATTTGCTGGTTAAACCTAAATATGAAAGACTGGGAAAGTTGCTAGGCAGGTAGAAGAGACAACAATCTTGCCCCCAGTGCCAAGCTTTGTCTCTGTGCCCTTTCTCTGCCTACTCATTTGCATGGAACTGAAGTGTTTTTAATTAAAAAAACAAACAAACTAGAAATCCCTGAACCCCAGAGATGTTTGATGAATAATTTTTACATGAACATTGGCCGAGGAGTAGCCTAGGTTTTAGATATTATTTAGAAATTTAAGAGGAACAGGGAGTGCTAACTACAAGCAAAGGTAAAGTGTCAATGATAGAACACTTCAAGCCTCTGGACTAGAAATTTTAGTTGAAAGGAGAGGCAGACTTGATTTTGAGGACCAATTCCTTAGCTAGGAATAGGTCTGTGCTTTGTTTTACCTTCGTAACTGAGGCTGAGACTCCATTTCTAGAGATGAGAAGTCTTGTAATCATGACTCTGATTACATTACAAATTATGACTCCATCTTACACTCATTGAAATCTGCCTCTGTCCTGATGACATAGCTTTCTTGGCCACCTTTCCAGGGCAGCTTGCACTTTTACTCATATTCCCAACTCATTGGTCATTGTGGGAAAGTTGGAACGGGCCTTGCTCCCCATTGTCAATTCCAGTTTCTCACTCACCACCACTCAGTATTCTCTCTTCCTTCGAATTTTATTTAAATCATATTTGTCACTCAATCAAGATTCTGGTAGCTCTGAGCTCTTACCAATCTTCAGGGTACTCATTTTCCTTTCTCAGTAAGTTCAGTGCCTGGCTCACATTTTTTTCTCTTCTTCCTATCTCCTTTCCTCATACTAGGGATACTTAAACATACTTACTAATACTCTCTCAACCGTCATAAACTCCCAGTTCCTCAATTTATTCATGTCCCATGACCTGTTCCTCTTCCTCACCTCAGCTACACACCCTTGCTCTTGCCATCACCCACAAATGTTCCACTTCCATACTCATGAGCTTTAAAAATGTTTTTATAATAATAATAATAGCTAGTATTTATGTAGCACTTTAAGGTTTGCAAAGAGCTTTGTAGATTGCATCATTTAATCCTTACAACAACCCAGCGAGGTAGTGCTATTATTATCCCCATTTTACAGGAGAGGGAATTGAGATAGGTCAAGTGACTTGTCCAGGGACACACAGGTAGTAAGCATCTAAGGCAGGATTTGAATTCGCTCTTCCTGACTCTCCAGTGCCAGGACTCTATATAAACTATGCCACCTAGCTATCATCATTATATGATCATAATTTGTTTTCATTCCCCATCTCCCTCTTTCTTGTAACCTTTAAACCTGTTCTTCAACTTTTCCATGATCTCCAATCCAGGACATCACCCCTGAGCTAGCCACACTCTCCCCACTTCTCCTTCTTGACCCCTTGGCAAACCAGCTCAATTCTACCCTGCCCTTTTCCCTTGAATCCCTTGCTCCTTCATCCCAATACCGATCTTGCCCTGACAAACATCAGCCTTGTACTGCTCTCACCATTGTGGACTTTGTTTGTACTTGTGTGAGGCTGAAGGAAGCTAGAGAAAAGGACAAAACTGTGCTGACAGGGTCTACTACAAATTTATGTTATTAATCTGAACTGATCCCCTCACTGAAGCAAGGCCTAATCAATTCACCATCCTATTTACTGCAATGGCTTTTCCAAAATTTTCATCCCCCCTCAGGCTTCCCATGGCTACCCCTCCCCCCCACTTTCTCAGCTGAGAACTTTGCCTCATATTTCACTGGAAAAAATTGAGGCCTTTCACTGAGAGCTTTCTTTTATCCACTCCTCCTTGTCTTACATTACTTAGGCACTTTCTGCTACTATTGCGTCTTTCACCTTTGTTTCACATGAAGAGGTGGCCTCTCTCCTTGCCAAAATGAGTGATCCTATGGTATCCCTTCTACTTTAGCAGACTGACCACTCTTATCTTTCCCATTCACTTACCTTCAATATCTCCACCCCCTCCTCCTTTTACTGGCTGCTTCCCTATTAGTTGTTCATCCTTCGTTCTTTAAGAGGGCTAATGATATCACCAGGGTGATGTCTCTTACAAACAAACCTATGTCTGGATCTCCATTATGTGGAAGGGTCTAGGCCAGCCTGTCTTCATTTTCCTCTTGGCCTTGTTTCTGCCTTTATGAACTTCAGAATCATTCCCCACCACAGATATCCTTGTTCCATCCCTGTCCCCAAACCCCATCTGAACTTTTCAGCTCCATTTTATACGCTATCTTCCCCAAGCAGAATATAAGCTCTTTCCTTAAGGGCAAGATCTGTCTTTTTTTTTTTTTGCTTGTATTTTTATCCCCAAGTATTTAGCAGAATGCCTGGCACATAGTCAAGCACTTAATAAATCTATCCCTGCCTTTCTTCCTTTCTTCCCTCCTTACCTCCTTCTTTCCTCCCTTCTATCCTTTTTCTCTCCCTTCCTTCCTTCCTTCCTCCCTCCCTCCCAACTTCCCTAAACTCCTGGAAATGGCTGTCTATTATAAATGCCTCTACTTTTCTTCCTCTCACTTTCTTCTTAACTCTTCAGTATGGCTCTGACCTCATGGTTTAATTGAACCTTCTCTCTCCAAAGTTACCTGGCAAATCTAATAGTCTTTTCTTAGCCCCATCTTTCTTTAGCTGACTGTGACACCCTTCTCTCCTGATACTCTCTTCTTTCCATTGTTTTGGGTGTGACTCTGCTCTTTCCTTGTTCTCCTCCTTCCTATTTGACCACTATGTAGTCTCCTTATTGGATCTTCAACCAGTCCCCTCCTGTGGGTGTCTCCCAATGTTCTGTCCTGATTCCTCTTCTCTTCTCTCACTATAATATTTCACTTGGTGATCTCATCAAATCCTATGAAGTCAATTGTTATCTCTATGCTGTTGATTCTCAAATTTACTTACCCAGTCCTAACCTCTTTCTTGATATCCAGGTTTGTATCTCCAACTATCTATTGGACATCTCCAACCTGATGTCTTATAAACATCTTAAACTTAACATTTCCAAAATTGAACTAATTATCTTTTATCCATAACCCTTTCCTCTTTCTAATTTCCTTTTTTTTTTTTGTTGAGAACATCACCATCCTTCCATATCCTAGGTGTGATCCTTGACTCTTTGTTCTTTCTCAACCACCATATCTAAGCCTTCTAGATTTCACCTTCACCTTCATCTTCATCTCTTGTAGTCATTCCTCTTATCTCCTCTGACACAGTTACCACTATGGTGTAGGACTCTATCACCTCACACAGGTCTAATCATGTCAGTCCTCTTGTACTGCTCTCCTACCTCCAATTCATTAAGTTCCAGTATATGCCATCTCCGGGGTCAAATATAACATCCTGTTTGTCTTTTAAAACACTTCATAATGTGCCCATTCCCACCTTTTCCATTTTCTTACATTTTACTATCTATCTCCATCCCCATGTACTCTACAATCTAGTGACACTGATCTTTTTTGCTATTTCTTGTATAGGATACTCCATCTCCTGTTTTTTCTGCATATTCCCTGGCTGTCATCTGTGCATGGAATTTCCACCCTTCTTGTCTCTGTCTTCTGATTTCTCTGTCTTCCTTCTCGTCTCAGCTAAAATCCTATCCTTTGTTAGGCTAAGCCAATTCTCATGAGGAAGAGATAGTGAAGGACCTCAAATGAAGCCAGAAGCTGGAGGAGGAGTGAAGCTGCCCAGCCATGCATCCAGGAGGCCTGTGTCTGGTAGCATCTGATTGAGACTACCCATCTGTAAGAGGGTCCAGCAGAGCATCATTCAGTGAAACAATGTCTGGCAGAGACTGTGTCTCACAAAGCAGCATGTAGGGGAGTCTGATAGAGACTGAATGTCAGAAGAAGAATAAGAGGATGGAACAAATCCATTGGAAACAAGGTGACACTTCACCAGAAGACATCAGTAGCCCTGCATTTTTGGAGATGTGAGCTACTTCTCCAGACATGTGCCTTTGCTACATGAGTTCCTTACTTGTGGACTACTCTACACATATTCCATTGAGGTGTGCTCACAATTTGTGTCTATTCTTTCCACTGATGGTGCATATATTTGTGGGAAAGTTTGCTTTAGGTTTATGGAAGATATATTTTATTAATACTTTTCTTACTGTGGAATTTCATTAAATGCCTTTGTTTTATGTCCTGTAGATGACTATTAAAGTTAAATACATTGGAGGGGACTCATTAACCATAGTTTTAGTGGATATGGACCCATAGAGTATTTTTAACATGGATGGGATTTTCCCTGTAAGTCAGGTGACCTAGCAATCCATACTCATATTTTTGCCAAAAGCAACTATATTTCATAGTACCCTTAACTTGTTATCATATTAATGTATCTCTCTCTTTCAGGTTCAGAGTAAGAGAGTTGCTATCTCATGGCTATAAAAATACTGAAACACTTTCTAATTGACCCTCAGGAGAAAGAAATAAAATAGTAATTTTATTCCTAATCCCAAATCTATCCTGGTACTAAAACTATCCTTGGTTCTAGCCAGAAAATCCATTTTATCTGCTACAGAGCCAACTTTTCTTGTAAGTGATCATTACAAGGTCTGATTTGTTGAAAAGAACAAAGTATAAGTGGATTTAATTTTATCTTAATTTTATGGATTTGACTCTTCCTAATCAAAATATTTTTACACTAGGTGCCAAGATGGCACAAAATCTGACTATTAGAAATTCATTCCTTTGGATTAAGCACTTTCCTCTGCAAGTATCCTTTTAAAAATGCAAATATGCACAGGACTGTTAACACAGGGAGATGTTAACATCTTTGTGATCATTTAATTTTCTGAGCAAAGGGATCTATATAACAAGATGAAGGTACAAAGTAGGAGGCAGGGCTTTATGAAAAGGAGATGTTTGGTGGTATTGAATTTAAGATAGACTTTACAATCTTGTACAGATCTACATCTGACTAGTAGCTCATGAAATTGTTGTCTTTAACACTTTTTGATATATCTAAAGCACGTAAGACTATCTTGGGGAACATTATCATTCTCTAACATTCCCATGGGAACAGAAGAAAGAATAGAATTTGTTTGTTGGTTTCTTGGGTGTATGTAGAAAAAGTGAGGAAGATGCTACAGATGAACTTGTAGTACCTTTCCAAGGATGGAGTACACTTAACAAGGATTGGTAAGAATATATCTACCTGGAATCGTGCAGGTAGTCACGGGGTCTTAAAATGAAAAGGAAGGGGGAAGAGAAAATTACCAACCTAGAGACCGTTGAGAGTTGCTACAATGAATGAAGGAGAGGTGTGGAGAATTCACAAGAGATCTGATTCTCTCCAACAGGAAGGACTTAGGAACATGTGAACTTTTTTCAAGTATTTGAAGGGCTGTTATGTGGAAGTATCATCAGACGTGTTGTGACATTTCCAAATCTGACAACTTTTGCCCAACTCTAATCCTTATCGACCTGGATATAGAATTTGACCTTGTTGATCACCTTCTCTTAGGTACTCTCTCCCTTCTGAGGTTTCAGACATTGCTCTCTCTCTTGGTTTTTCTCCTCTTTTGACTGATCTTTCTCAGTCTCCTTTCCTAGATCTCCATCTATATCCCATATCCCCAAGCAATAGATATATGCTAAGGCTCTGTCCTGGTCCTCTTTCTCTTTTCTTTATGCTCTCTTGTTGACCTTATAATTTTCCATGGTTATGAATATAAATCCAAAATCTACATAGCCAGCCTTCATCTTTTCCCTGTGCTCCAGTCAGATGCCCATTGAACATTTCCAACTGGATGTTCTATGCTGCTATGGTTGTTGTTGAGTCATGTCTAACGTGACCCCGTTTGGGGTTTTCTTGGCAAAGATTCTGGAGCGGTTTGCCGTTTCCTTCTCCAGCTCATTTTACAGATGAGGAAACTGAGGCAAACGGGATTAAGTGACTTGCCCAGGGTCACACAGCTACTGAATGTCTGAGGCCTGATTTGAACTCAGGAAGATAAGTCTTCCTGATTCCAGGCCTGGCAATCTAATCACTGTGTAACCTAGTTGCCCTGATGTCCTGTAGGTATCTCCAAATCAACTTGTCTTTACCCCCAAACTTACTCTTACACCTTTTGTTCTTTCTTATTTACATCAAGGGCATCTTCTAGTCACTCAGATTTGGATATCAGAATTATCCTTGACCCTCCCTCTCTCTGCCCATTCAGTCTCCAGATTTGTCAATTCTGCCTCCACAATATCTCTCACATAAATCACTTTCTTTCCACTTACACAGCCACCTCCCTAGTCTAGGCCTTATCCTCTCTTCCCTAGGTTACTGAAATAGCCTCCTAATTGGTCTCCCTTCCTTAAGTCTCTTACCACTCTAATCCTCTCTTCATGTAGCCACTGAAGTGTTTTTCCTGAATCGCCAGTCTGACCATATTACTCCTGGTGCAATAAATTCCTGTGGCTCCACATTTATAATCTCTAGGATTAAATAGAAACTCTTCTGTTTGGCATTTAAATCTCTTCATAACATGGATCCAGCCTACTTTTCTAGGTTTATTACATATTACTAACCTTTCTAAACTCTATATTCCAGCCAAATTAGACTACTTCCTCTTCCTCTCACAGGATATTCCACCTCCCATCTCAGTGCTTTTGTTCAGATATCCTCCCTGCCTGAAATCCCTTCCTCCTCTTTCTTAGAGTCTCTAGTTTCCTTTAAAAATAACTAAAACGCCCAATTTGAATATGAGACTTTTCCTTATCTCCTCGTTGTTAAGATCTCTCCTCAAAATAATATTTGAGAGCATATTGGTCACATTAACAAAAGAACTACAGAACTGACTCAGTTTATGCTATCTGAAATGAGACTGATCAACACACCTTAGAGTTCTGTCTCCATTAAAGGCATCAGGGATTTTTTTGAGGGAGAGTACAACGTCTACTCTACCTTCTTGTCAATCTCAAAATTTAGGAAGATACCTTTAATAATGCCAACTTGCCCCATAGAATTATGGATTTATGAGCCACATTGCAAGTCACCTGGAGTCTTCTCTCTACCACGTAGCTAATCTCCAAATTGCTAATGATGAGGAAGAATTTACTTCACTCAGTGGACTACAGAGGACTCACAGAACTAGAAGCTCAAATTGGGATATTTTGAAAAGCTTCTAGACTTGCTGGCACATGTGTGAAACATGGTCTAGATGCTGAGATAAAGAGGATCTCAAATTGTGAATTAACCTGCCCCAACCTGGTATCTAGAATAAAGACAACTTCATTTTAGTGATGAGATAAGGGGGTTAGGAGTATATCCTGAATGCTGGGGAAACTTTTTTTTTTAAAGAGTGGGATCATCTTGCTCTATTATGGTTTGAGCTATATTTCTTTCAAAAGGTCTTTACAAAAAGGAATTTTTCTCTGCAGAAATAGCTAGTAACAACAACAACGACAATAGATAGATAGCATTTTTAGTGTTTTTAGGTTTGCAAAACTTTTTGCACACATTACCTCATTTGATGATACAATCTGGTGGCTACTGAGAACTACAATTGGTAAACTGCAGGAGAGTTATGACCAACACTATGGGTTTTGAGTTGTCGAGACTTGTAGGGTTAGTAATGGGTGTTGGGACCTGTGGAAAACTGCAGAGGAGTGATGAGGGCACCACCTTCTGGGGATTTTGGAGAGTTGCAGCAGGCATCACTTAATGAGAAACTAGGAGAGTCAATGCCTTCTGGAACCTCCTACCCATGCTTGAACTGTAAGTGATTGCCCCTGTACAAGTTTCCCCAGAAGGGTTAATTAGCATTAATGAACTTAATTAATTAATTAACCTTAATAAATGTTGATATTTTCCATGAGCTCTGATAAGGTATCTATTTGTTTTCTTAGACCTGTAAATAAATGTATATATTCTTAAGCTAAGTGTACTGTTTACTTGCAAGGGAAAATGTTGACGGCATTATAGATAGAGTCATATAATGGAGTTCCTTGATTTTTTTGGGGGGGGAAGCAAGACAAATATGTAAAAAATTACCTGAAGTGTAGGCATGTCTATGCCATGTGAGAATCTCCAACAGAAGGATTACATTAGTTTTTATTTGTTAGGTCAAATTAAGTTTAAGCATTTATGCTCCGTAAGAGAAATGGGAAATGGTCTTTTCTTCCTCTTTTTCCTTAGTACACGCTTTAAGCATAGATGTTAACAATGGCCATTTGTCCCTCACTCAGTTCCAGTTAGCACAGTTGATGGCAGGAAAGATTTTCCTTTACATTTTGAGGTTCCTTCCTATCGTTAGATAATGAACTACCAGAACTAGACGAATGGGTTTTCAGGGAGGACTAGTTCCTCTGGTGTGAGGGCTTCCTAAGCACTTTTCAGGGCTGCTTATCCACCTTTGTAGTCCACTGGTCATCCACCTCTCACCTGTGGCTCCAAGAAGCTATAGCACGCACGGGTGGCTACCACCATTAAAACTATCTGGGCAGACAGGCTAAAGCAGGTGGAGAACCTGCAGCCTCAAGGTCACATGTGGCCTTTTAGGTCCTTGGGTGCTGCCTTTTGACTGAGTCCAAGTTTTACAGAAGAAATCCCTTTCTTAAGGGGACTTGTTCTGTGAAGTTTAGATTCAGTCAAAGGCGCCCACTTGAAGACCTAGAGGTCTTCAAGGTTTAGCCATTAAACCAACAGGACTCAAATCTATCAGTGAGTTAGGAGGGTGCCTACCTCAAGCGTGTGAAGACTTCCCAGGCAGAATAGGTGGATGAGAACCATTTTTTCCCATGACCATGAAAGTTGCTAGAATAGGTACTGTGGAGCTCTTAGAGCGTGGTCAGATATCAAAGACTCCAAGGTCATCCACTGTATCACAAGTCATTGCCAGTCATCTTGACTTTTGTTTTGCTGCTCTACTTTGATGACACTGGAAGAGAGAGACTGATGACTTTGTGTAACTCTGCCTCATTTAAATCCAATTCATGAGCAAGTCAAGACATTATCCATTATGTCATGATGTCACTGGTCCTCTTCAAAAACAAAGATTGAACAACAACAACTACAAGGGTAGGTGGAATAGGTAAATATCTACCTGTGGAATTTTGAGAGGCACTGGTAGAACAAAGTGCAGGGTGAACAAAGATTTACCTCAGGGTGCTAGCATTAGGGTAGAAGCAGGCTTCCTCACCAAAAGTACTTCATAGGAGTCCATGCCACAATGACATATCTGGGACAACTCCTCTAGAGTTCTGTTACTTTGCAACTCAGCTTCCAGGACTCTGTTTCCCTCCCACACCTTTGTGGGAATGAAGGCTTGACTCTGGAAGATGGACAATATCCTCTCCCAGGACTTTACCCACGGTTAGGTTATCACTTTCCTATCCTTCTTCTCTCTCTCTCCACTCTCAATTTTTTTTTTTTGGCTAGGCAATAGGGTTAAGTGACTTGCCCAGGGTCACACAGCTAGTAAGTGTTATGTGTCTGAGGCCGGATTTGAACTCAGGTCCTCCTGAATCCAGGGCCGGTGCTCTATCCACTGCGCCACCCAGCTGCCCCTCTCCACTCTCAATTTAACTGAATTTGCCTGAGGTGCAAGAATTCTGGTTTTGGCTTTGTGTATTGGGAAATGCCCCTCAGTCTAAAAACATTCTTTTCCATCATCTTTCAAAGGTTCTAAAATTCTACACTTAGAAATAAATTCCTTTGGTTCTTTAAGGTTCTTTAAAACATTATCTACAATTATGTGATAGTTAAAATTTTTGTGGAGAAAAGAGGAGTCTGAAAGAGGGAGATAGGAGGACTTCAAATTTGCTGATTTTAAACTTATAGTAGATCAGGTTTGGAAATCTCTGGGCTTATTGCAGTCTGTAGACCAACGGGCAGAACAATAATGCCTCACTAATTCAAATTCCAGTGGTTATCCCAGTGGTTAGAAGAGCATGTAAGGAGCTCATTCTTGGAAAATGAAAAAATAAATTCCAGGGAAAATAGTAATAAATCCCCAAATACATGGAATATTTGGAGACTCCACACACAGGGATTTCTTTCGTTCCTGGTTACAATTAACTCAAATGAAAAGGTCATCAAGATAATCTGAGGGAATAAAAATTCAATTCAAGCCTTTGCCAGAATGGCGTTTTACCAGCTAGTGGTCAACGTATTGGTCAACCATATTGTGAGACAATAGGACATTATGTCAATTGAGCAAATGAAGTTTTGAAATACCCTAGAGTACTGGAATGATGATATTTAAACCTATGGATGAAAAGGGCAGTGGGAGTATTAATAATAAATTTGCCTTGTATAGTTTGCTTTGTTCAAGTGACATGCCTTGCATTCTCACAGAAACGCAAATAAGGAATGCTTTATAATCATGAATTTTGCACACATATATCTAAGTAAGATGGTGATATTAAAACTAAAAGCAAATTCTATAACAAATTATATCTGTATTTATCAAAAGAGGATAAAAATAAATGAATTTCTGTTTGTTTTGCGCCAAGCCTGACTAAGGCTGGTTCAGTGGTTCAGCTTTGTGATTAAAACAAAATGAGACACTCAGAGACCATCGAATGTTTTACAAAAGGTGATTTACTTCATGATGTCATAGAAAGGACATTCGGCAAAGCTATAGCATTGATTTGGTTTTGCCATTCCATGTTTCCACGATGGCACATGTTCAGTCAGAAATATGTATCAAACCCAAGGATTCTGACACATGCTTATTCACTGGGCTTTTTTATTTAACTGAATAGAAAGCTGTGTCAGTGGTTGAAGCCTTTGTCCCTTGAAATAATAAGTCTTGAAGATGGTTTGGCTGCGTTTTAGGAAAGAACTAGCCTAGCCTACATGTTTCATAGATGATTCTCTTGCTAAATCCCACCCCTTTTTGCGAGGTCTTAAAAGTCTTTTAGAGGACCCCTGATGACTCAATTGACTTTTTAGGACATTCACTGGACAGCCTTGAACTAGGGCATATGGGAAGGGTCAGCAACACCAGAGAAGGAGTTTAGTGTAGCTAAAAGAAAAAGAAAATTAGAAAAAACAGAAAGACAACAATCAATGCAAAACCCCATTCTGAAGGGCAGGTACTCTGCATGGAGAGATTGCTTTTAGCAACATCTAGTACAGCATCCTGGGAGAGTTGGGCATTGGCTTACTTTTTGGTAGTGACAACTTCCCATTTTAGAGAAAGTTACAGTGAAGGACCTCTGAAGCTGAGCATCTGTCTTTGGAGACAGGATTGTAGGAACATAGATTTAGAACTAGAAAGGACCTTGGAAGCAATTTATCACAACCCTCGCATTTTGCAGATGAGGAAACTGAGGCCTAGAGAAGTCACATGACTTTCTCAAAGTCACAAAGGTAGCAAGTATCAGAGCCAGGATTCTAACTCAAGTACTAACCCCAAATACAATCCTTTTTCTTGTTTTCCTCTATACCATGGCCACCTCTCTACAAAAAAAATCTCCTATCAACAATACTTAAAATGTTGATCTTCAGTGGCTCACACCCACTTCATGATACCGGTTAATACTCCAAGCAAATATTTCAATATTAAGGAAGTACTGGAGTACAGTCTTAAGGAAATACGTTTTTTTTCCCCTAGGTTCTTTTTTTCTTTTTTGGGTTGGGCAATAGGGGTTAAGTGACTTGCCCAGGGTCACATAGCTAGTAAGTGTTATGTGTCTGAGGCCGCATTTGAACTCAGGTCCTCCTGACTCCAGGGCCGATGCTCTATCCACTGTGCCACCTAGCTGCCCCCAGGAAATACATGTTTATATGTGTAAAATGTACGGGCAGCTAAGTGGTGCGGTGGATAGAGCACTAGGCCTGGGATCGGGAAGACTTGAGTTAATATTCAGCCTCAAACATTCATTTAAGCTATGTGATCTCTAAGTCAATTAACCTTTCTTTGCCTGTTTTCTTCTTTTGTAAAATGAGGGAAAGAGGAGCTTTTACCTCTTGGGATTTTTGTGAGGACCATATGAGATAAGAATTGTAAAGCACTTAGCACAGTGCCTGGCAGATAACAAGTGCTATCTAAATGTTGGCTATTTATTATTATTATTATTATTGTTAGTTTCTTCATCTGTAAAATGATGATAAAAATAGCACCTCCCTCTCTGGGCTGTTGTGAGGATCAAATGAGATAATAATTGTAGAATGCTTGACACATAGCAAACACCACATAACTATTTGTTATTATTATTGTTACTATTATTAATATTTTTATGTATGTATTATACCTTTTATTGGTTGTTTCTAATGTCTGGCGTGCTTTCTCTCCTCATTGCCACCTCCTGGATTTCCTGGTTTCCTTTAAGACTCAGCTTAAATCCCACTTCCCCCAATAGACCTTTTCCCCCAGTCTCTCCTACTGCCTTTCCTCCAGGATTTCTTCCCATTAACTACTGTTTGTACACAGCTGTTTGCACCTTGCCCTTCTTCATTAGAATGTGAGCTCTTTGAGGGCAGGGGCCATACTTTTGCTTTTCTTTGTATCTCAAGCACTTAGAATAGTGCCTGACAATAAATGCTTAATAAATACCTGTTGGTTGGTTGATGTATGGTGGTGTAGCAGAAAAAGCATTAGATTGGGAGTCAGAAGACTCAGAGTCAAATCTTGGCTCTGCCATTCACAAATTATGTGCTCGGGCATTTCATCTCTGTCCTCAGTTTCTTTAGCTGTAAAATGAAAGTGTTGGACCAGATGACATCTATGGCCTCCTCCAGCTCTAAATCCTATGTTCTTACTTCAAAGACTTGCAATTTTTTTATTCAATGAATATATCCCTTGACATTAGTGGGCATAACAATTTCTATCTAGATTAGATGGTCTTTGGGAGTTGCTGTAGCTAGAACTTTACCAAGTTGTAATCACTCTGGTTGTGGGTGAGCCTTTCTGAATTTAACTAGATTCATCTTTAAATGATGGACTTATTCAATTTGGTTCATGCCTTTACTTACCACTTGAATATTATTAATACATCTTTTTGTTTTACACTCATTTGTGCTTGTTTGTATGCCACTGTCTAGAATGTAGTACCCTTTCTCCTCACTTTTGTAGACTGAAAAGTTCTTGAAGAATGAGACTTTGAGCTCTGCTTTGTCTATCCAGAGCTCTTTTCATAACAGGGCTCAAAATATATAGGATCACTGACTAAAATTAAGGCTCTTGAGGACATATGTGTATTTCAATAGGCTTCTATTTGTTTTTTTCATTGTAGCTTTTAATGAACATTTTTTGAATTTCTGACAAATTATTGGCATCTCCAGAAGACAGCAGACTCCTAGGCACTATTTCATACTCATCAGAGTAGCAAAAAAGACAAAAAATGAAAAAAGATGAATGATGGAGGAACTGTGGAAAAGAGGCAGACACATTGACGCATTGCTGGTGGATCAGCGAATGGGCATAACCAGTATGGAAAGAAGTTTGGAATTTATACATGAAAAGTTACTGTCAATTACTTAGCACTTTGTACTAGATACACAATGTGTGCTTGTTGACCCAGCTATACTACTGCTAGGCCTATATTCAAAGGAGATAAAAGAAAGAGGAAAAGGGACTTTATATATAAAAACTAGTTATATTATCTCCTTTTCTGGTGGCGAAAAGCTTTCTCAGGGTTCTAGTGTTTGTGAATTCAGACCCTTGCTAGCGTGCTCCTCATCCACAATAGATCAGTTAATGTGAAGGACCAGGGAGACTTTAGGGGCTCTTAGTTCTAGCTGCCTATTTTCCTACACCCAGGAGAAGAACCTCGGGAACTTGGAAAGTGCTTGATTTGTGTTACCTCCCAAAAATATGGTCATCAACTTCCCTACAAGCACTCAGGCTAACATAAGTGTCAGACATTAAGCATATTTCATTCATATCATAAAGAACAGTCTTTGTTCCTGGGTCCCATCGATAGCTAAGAGAACCCCTTTCCACACTGGTTGGGCTTCTCCCTCTAGCATATTCCCTGTAACTCTCAACATTGTCCTTAGACAATGGGTCTTAGAAAAGGGGAAGATCAGGGCTCGCTCATCTGTTGCCTTGTTTCCCATTTGTTCCTTTTCACACCTCTAGTGACTACCATTTGCTTTGTGTCTGTGGTTCCTCATTGTTTCTTGAATCTTTTTTTTATTTACATGGCCTCTGTCTTCTGTCTTCCTACTTGGCTCAACTGGCATACCTCTCTCTTCCTTCTTCACTAGGCACCCTGGTATCTCTGTATCTTTCTGTCTCTCTTTCTCTTTGTTTCTCTTTCTCTTTGTCTCTGTCTCTCATACTCTACATTATTCTGGTACCAGAAGACCCCTTTCTACTCTTCCCATGTTGTTTGGCTGTGAATAGTCAAGTCAAAGCTGCTTCTCTTAAGTACATACACATGCATTGGGGATAGTAAGGGAGTCCTCCCTACATTTAAATTTGTAGTAGCTCTTTGTCTTTTGTTGTAATAAAACCCCCCAAGACTGTCTTTTACATAATAATATTACATATGTAGAGTACTCAACAAATATTTTTGGCTGCTTAGCTAAATGGTCATGAAATATCAGGAATGGGGGAGCCAAGTCTGAAGGTTGGCAAAGCTCATATATGTGTGTATACACACACACACACACACACACACACACACACATACACACACATACATATTATATATATATATATATATATAGTATTTTGGATGAGATTGGTTAGATGAAGAAAATACCATATATATATATATATTCATATATATATATACATATATATATATACATATATATATATATATATATATATATATACATATATATATACATATATATATATATATATATATGTATATATATATATATTAGTATTTTGGATGAGATTGGTTAGATGAAGAAAATATCAAGGTATCAAGGTAGCATATACACCTGCTTCTTTACTCTTTTCCAACACCAATACTATAGGCAAAGGGTAGGAATTTTTATGGGTTTATAGGCTCATAGATTTACAGCTAGAAAGATCCTTACAGAATGTTGATTCCAACCACTTAATTTTTACAGAAAAAAAAATTGAGACACAGAAAGGTTGAGATTTGGTCAGGGTTATTCAGCTATTAAATGTCTGAAGCAGGATTTGAACTAAGGCTTTCTTGACTCAAAATCTTGCACCCCTAAGCTCACTAAGACATTTCTCTTTAAGGTCAGGGAGAGTCAATTGCTAATTAGGCAAATTTTGTTTTCTGGGGCTCTACCTCCTCTGTGACACCAAGTATCCTCATACTGTTACTGGCTGCTCAGGGCTTCCCTTTCCCAGTAGTACCTGGTACTCTATACATAATACCATATCTAATCTCTCACCAAAATGTGCCTGTCTTATGACCTGTTTTCTTTGGCTCATGTTCTCTGCTTTCCAGGCAAGTCTGAAAGCTAATCCATACTAATATATCCATGGATGCTAGAGTCTTTGCTTGCTACCATTTCCTGTATAACACATTTATATTTTAATTGAGCCAAGTGGAGGGAAAACATTGCAATCTGAGGGAAAGCAATTCTAAACACTGGTAGTTTGCATGCTGTGGTTGTTTGTTCTTCCTTTTAGAAGAGGAACAATGACATCATGGGGCGATGTCTTGACTTGCACATGAATTGGATTTAAGTGGGGCAGAATTGCACAAAACCATCAGCCTCACTTTCTCTTCCAGAGTCATCACTATCCACTGGCGGGACTAAAGTCAAGATGACTGGTGATGGCCCAAGTTCCAGTGGATGACTTTGAAATCTCCAATATCTGACCAAGTGCTAAGCACTCCATAGCACCTGCTTATGTTACTTTTGTGGCTGTCGGAACAAATTGTTCTCATTCACCCATTCCACCGCATGGTTGGGGTAGAGATCCCTTTAAATCACTGACAGCCTTAAGACCTGTTGGTTACCCTCAAACTGGTTTAGGCCATCTGCCAAAATGGTTTTACCAGGGTGTGGCCACTGTAAATACCACAGATTCTGCAAGACACCAGTGAGAGTTGGGTGACAGGTGGACACCAAAAGTGGATGAGCAGCCCAGAAAAGGGCTTGGCAAGCCCTCACACGGAGGGGTTAGTCCTCCCTGAATACCTCCCATACCAACCCTACCCCATAATATTGTAGGCTAGTCTGTGTCTCAGTAATACTACTGATGAGATTAATTGCAACTTCCTCTCCTTGGTTTTATCTATTCTAGATATTTGACGCAATTGAAAGCTTGGGACATTTTGTTTATAAAAGAGAGATATGAGGTAGTGGAAAGAACACTGCATTTGGAGCCAGAATATGTGGATTCATGTCCTGGTTTTACTATTTACTATCTGTGTGACCTTGGGCAAGTTGATTAAAATCTTTGAACCTTAGTTTCCAAAACATGAGGAAATTGAACTCAATAATCTCCAAGTTCCCTTCTGGCTCTGACTTTATGATCCAATGAATAGAACTTTGGGGAATAAGTGGCAAAACCCTTAAGCATATAACAATGCTTGAGTCAAAAGTTAATGGATTTCTATATTTCTTCTGCACAGAACACATTTTATCTATTACATGTAGGAAACTGAAGTCAATGAGAATGAATATTATTTTCCAGATGGTGCTTTCTGGCACACATATTGGCTGTATTATAGACTTTAGTAATTGAGGAAATATATTATATTGTTCTGAAACACCCCATTTGAATATTACACATCTCCAGGGTTCTGTTACCTTGGATTTTCAAATTAGATTAATTTTTCTAGGGACTAGATTCTAATTTTATACAATTTTAGACTAAGTATGTTTATTTTTCCTCCCAAAGTAAAGAGTAGGATCTCATCACACCTGTAGAAATGGGCCGCAAGACTACAGAATATCAGAACAGATCTTACGGTTTTAGTTCAACTCATACTTTAAATGGAATCCATTCTGCAATATCCCTGATAGCCTCTTGTCAAGATGTTTGGTGAAGGATAACTTACTACTTCCTTCAGTAGCCCATTCTCATTTATTAAGTATCTTTCACATACCAGGCATTATGCTAGATTGGGGGATGCAAAGACCAGAATAAAAACAGTCTCTAGTCTAAATGAGCTTATAACAGTCCATTCAGAGGAAGCAACATATACATATATAGATAGTTACCAAATAAGTGGTAATACTTTGGTGATTTGGGGAAGAGGCATTAAAAACTGGGGGATCAGGAAAGGCTTCATGCAGAAGGTGGCTCTTGAGTTGAACTTAAAGGAAGCTTCTCTTATGCTTTCTCATTATGGGTCTATGTGTTTCTAGTACTGTTCGGGGTAGAAGCAGAAGAGTTGATGAGAGTTAGTTATTCCCTCTTGGCCTCATGGGCAATTCTACTAAATCCCAATTCTTCCTTCCAGGTGCAACTTTCTAGTTAAGATCCTTAGCTCTGCCCTAGGATCTGCTTAGGTAAGATCAAGGGGATATCAGAGATATCAAAGCCAACTGCTCCAAAAATAAATGACTCCACTTTATTCTTCCTGATATATGTACTATGATAAACTCAGGCACCTGTAGCTTTCTTTTTGGGCTGGATTCATTGGTTTTTCTATGCATTTGTTAAGTCATAAAATGAGTCAATAAAATCTCTTTCCAATCAAGCTCTGAGCACCCCCTGTTGTTGGGAATTCCCCCAGCAATTATGAAAATGTCTCCCTCCACGGATATCTCATCACTCATTGAGTGCCCTACCAGCTGAATTTAAGTCCCAAAGGCATACATCACCAATAATTCAATAAATTAATGTCTTATCGAAACAATTTTTAAAGAACAAATGACAAAACACAAAGCTAACAGACTCTTAGTGAACAAGGATTGCTAAAATAGATTTATCTCCCTAGAGAGAGAAAAAGAGAATGAGGGGCAGAAGTTTGGAGTGTAGAATTCACCATGTTTTGACTCCGCAACACTGTGACCACAAAAATTTGTCTATCTGGCTCAAACTCAGCACCAATCACAGTCTCAATATCTGAGACTCAGTGTCTCCTTTTCTTTTCACTCTGTTGTGACCAAATCTTCTTGAGTGCTTCTTTACACTGTTTCTTCTATTTTCTAGTTAACGAAGACCCTAAATTTTCTCATCACAGCACTACCAGAGTTTCTCACAGCATCACCATAGTATTTTTGATAATTTCTCATAAGATTTCTGCTCTGTCCCTCCTATGAAATTGGGAGAGGGCCCCCTCATTGATCACAGTCTCATGGCTCTCATGAGCTCAAATAGAAAGACATTAGGGAGTTTGTGTCTACCAGCAGGCACTGATCTCCAATGTTCTACTTCTCTCAGAATATTGAGAGGAGATAAGGAGAGAACATATTTTAGGCTGGACTGTAGTCTGTGTGGAGGGATATAATCAGGGATTTGCTGGAGTTAGTTTGTATTAGCTTGAGAGAGCTTATTGCTAAATTTTCAATGTGAACATTTAAACTTTGGAAATCAGCAAGTGCTACAAATTAGAGCTTAATCATTTTGTTGATTTCAAGACCTAAGAAAGTGGTGGAGAAAATGTTAATTATGCAAATTATACTTAACAATGTTTCAAACATACATTATTCCCCACCCCCCTCAAGCTGGCTGTTAAACACTTATCAACACATCCCTAGGAACAATGCCCAGTAAAGCTAGAAAGGTAAGGGCAAGATGGGGGCCAGGTTCTGAAGGGCTTTAAAGATAAAATAAAGGATTTTAGATTTGACCCTAGGGGTAATAGAAAATCAATGGAGCTTATTAAAAAAAAGTGAATGACACAGTCAGTTTGTGCTTTAGGAAAAACAGTTTGGCAGCTGTGTGAAGGATGGATTTAAGAGACTTGAGGCAAGAAGACTGAATTCTAAGGTAATTGCAACAATATAGGTGAGAAGCAGTGAGAGTTGATGGCTGAGTGGAGAGATAGGACAACTGTAAAAGATTATTAGGAAGAATTTCCTTACTTGTGTCTGAAACCTACCCTTCTGTAATTTCTGCAAATTATCCTAAATTTTGCCTTAATGGGCCAAGCAGAATAAATCTGATCCCTATTTTGCATGAAAATCTTCCAATACTTAAGGATTACTGTCATATCCCTTTAAAGTCTTTTCTTCTCAAGCCTAATAAAGTCCATCTCCTTCAACTAACCCTTATATGGCAATCCTGATGACATAATCCTGATGACACTCCTCCCGGTAAGCCTGGTTTCTCACAGTAGCCTCCAAATAAAAACGATATATCAGACACTGTCTAACCAAAGCAAAGTTTAATAGATTCATCACTTTCATATTTCTATCCAATATACCCACCTTTTTTAATGCAAACTAAGTTTGAATTAGTTCTTTTGGGGTGCCATGTTATATTATTTACTCATGAACCTTGTGATCCACCAAAATCTCTAGATCAATGATTCTCAAAGGATGTACTACAAGACCCTTTATGTGCCATCAAATTTCTAGCCCCCATCTCTAGCTTCTGTTTGTGGCCTTCTCTTCCTGGCTTAGTCAGGAGGGTCACAACAGGAGTTTTATCCATAGGAGTAAAAAGCCATCTTCTCCTCTATGAGTCTAGGTGGTGTAAGAAAGAAGTCAAGGCTTTAAGGGAGAGAGAGGAGAGCCGAATGGAATCTCAAGACCTTGGTAATAGATCCAAAGGCCTGATTGCCTAAGAACTCTTCTTTGTTGCCAATGTAAATGTTCAATGTAATTGTTCATGTCAAAGAGTAGCATGTTGTGAGCAAAAAAACCATATGAGAATTACTGCCCTGGATCGTTTTTCACATGAAATATTATCTAGATATGTCTCTCCTGTTGAACACAAGTGTCCATATGATTTTAAACTTGTCTTTATTAGATATCTTCATGTCAGATTCACTCCATAATTCTAGCTTGTTAAGCTCTTTTTGGATTCTGACTTTGTCATCTTATACATTAGCTGCACCCCTCCCCCAACCCCTGCTTCATCTTCATATATCTGCAAATTTGATAAGCATTCTTTTTAATAGTATAGTGTAGGATTTTCTGAGGGGTAGCTAGATGGTACAGTGGATAGGGGGCTGGGCCTGAAGTCAGGAAGATTTATCTTTCTGAGTACAAATCTGACCTCGGATACTTACTAACTGTATGACCCTGAGCAAGGTGTTTAACCCTGTTGTCTCAGTTTCCATATTTGTGAAATGACCTGGAGAAGGAAATGGCAAACCATTCCTGTATTTTTGTCAGGAAAACACAATATGGGGTCATGAAAAGTTGGATATGACTAAATTGACGTAACAACAACAACAGCAACAACCAATGTGTCTTTGGTTTCTGAGCCAGTGTCCTGTTTGGCACCATTGTGATAATGGTGGTCAGTTTTCTAATAAGGCAAAGTTAGCATAGTTGTACATTGAGCTTAAAGACAGATAGATGGCTCAGTGAATAGAGAGCTGGATTTCGAGTTAGGAAGAGGAGTTGGAATGAGGCTATGTAACTCTGGGCAGGTCACTTAACCTCTGTTTGCCTCAGTGCACTAGAGAAGGAATTGGCAAACCACTCTAGTATCTTTGCCAAGAAAACTCCATGGAAAATAGGGCCCATGGGGTCATGACGAGTCAGACATGACTGAACAGTTAAACAACATTGAGCATGGGTTGGGGACCTGTAAACCATCATACAACACTTCCTTTGGTGCATCCCGATACCTTCAGGTCAAGGTTTAACGAGTATTTCCTGGGAACATTATATTTTATTTGTCTACAGTAGACATGAACTTAGTATTTTAAAATATTACATACTGAAGCCAGTGATAGCATTACTAGACCTATACTCAAAGATATCAAAGAAAGAGCAAAAAACCCTTAAGAAAAATATATAGTAATATATTTTTGTTATAGCAAAGAACTGGAAGTTGAGATAGTACCCTTCATTTGGAGAATAGCTGAACAAATTATGACATATTAATATAATCAAATATAATTATGCTATGGGATGATGTAAGGGACAGTTTCAGAGAAACCTGGGAAGACTTGTATGAACTGACAGAGCATAGAGAGAAGAACCAGGAAAATGCTTTATATAGCAACAGCAACATTGTAAAGAAAACCAATATTGAAAGACTTAAGAATTCTGATTAATGTAATAACCAACCATAGTTCTAAAGGATCAAAGATAAATCATGCTATCTACCTTCCGACAGAGAGGTGATAGACTCAAGGTGCATAATGAGATACATTTTCAGACATGACCGTGGGAGAATTTGCTTTTCTACTTGACTATGCATACCTATTAGAAAGGTTTTCTTTCATTTTTTTTCCAAAGAGAAGGCTCACAAAATTCAGTTGTAGCAATAGAGTAGTAAAAAAAAAAAGAAGAAAAAAAAGAAAAAAAAAAGAAAGAAGGGCAAGTCACTGAAGCAACAGAAGGAAGGCCAGAGGGAAGCACAAACAAGCAGGACAGCTTTGAAAGCTATACATTGAATTTAATATATCCTCAACAGGAAATGCAAGCTCTACTTTTTAAAGTGATTTGAAGTTTCCTGTACAGCCTTTTTTTTTTTGTTCTACTTTCCTATGGAAATGCTTATCTTATTTAGTGTTTGTTAAATTCAGAATAAAATAAATTTTAAAAAAACTGACAAAGCAATCTGGCACAATTATTTTACTGAGCTGGTAGAGCATGTCCAACATCCTCTGTCCAATGTTTTAGAGGATCCTGCTGCCTCTCATGTCTTCAAGGGAGCTAATTGCAAATTTCAGCTTATTCTGATGAGTTCACTTTAAAGAGAGCAGTTTCCAAGAGCAGAGAATCAGAGTGCATTGAAACAAGTATACAACCTAATAAGATGGACATTATGCAAATCTGCAAATGTTTTGAGGCATTTCATTAGGGTGCTCATTTCAGTAAGGAGCTTTGAAATTTCCATCTTCTCAGGAAAAGAAGACAGTTCATAAATACTAGTGGAACTGTGTGTGGGTGTGTATATAAATCGTGTTGTAACTGCATAAAAGGCCAAAATATTAAAAAATGCTTTTGGACTGAATGTAATTTTATTTAAGAAAACCATATAGTCAAGTAACCAAGCATTTAAGTGCCTGTTACAGTGCCAGACACTGTGCTAAGTGCTAGAAATACAATAAAAGGCAAATAAAATAGTCTCAAGGAGTTCACAGTCTGATGGGAGTGACAACATGTAAAAACTATGTACAAACAACATAAATACAGGATAAATTGGTGATAATTTCATTAAGGAAGATTGGAAAGGGTTTCTTTCAAAAGGTGGGGACTTTAGCTGAGATGTGAAGGAAGCTATAGAAGCAATGGAGTAGAGATGAGGAGAGAGACAGAGACAGAGAGAGAGAGAGAGAGAGAGAGAGAGAGAGAGAGAGAGAGAGAGACAGAGACAGAGAGAGAGAGAGAGAGAGAAGAGACGGAGAGAGAGAGAGAGAGAGACAGAGAGAGAGAGAGAGAGAGAGAGGGAGAGGGAGAGAGAGAGAGAGAGAGAGACAAGAGAGAGAGAGAGAGAGAGAGAGAGAGAGACAGAGAGAGAGAGAGAGAGAGAGAGAGAGAGGGAGAGACAGAGAGAGAGAGAGAGACAGAGAGAGAGAGAGAGAGAGAGAGAGAGAGAGAGAGAGAGAGAGAGAGAGAGAGAGAGAGAGGAGAGGAGAGAGAGAGAGAGAGAGAGAGAGACAGAGAGAGGAGAGAGAGGAGAGAGAGAGAGAGAGAGAGAGAGACAGAGAGAGAGAGGAGAGGAGAGAGAGAGAGACAGAGAGAGAGAGAGAGACGAAGAGAGAGAGGGAGAGAGAGAGAGAGAGAGGAGAGAGACAGAGAGAGAGAGAGAGAGAGAGAGAGAGAGAGAGAGAGAGAGAGAGAGACAGAGAGAGTTCCAGGCATGGGGGACATGTAATGAAAATATGGGATGGCAGGAAATGTCTTGTGTGAGGAAGCTAGAGTTAATGGATAGTTTTAGTTATATCTGACTCTTCATTCCTCCAATATGCCCCAGGTTGCCAAGTTTTGTCATCTCCACCTTCACAAAATCCCTCACATGCGTCTTTACATTTAACATTCCATTAGAAGGTGACTTCTTGAGAACAAGGATCATTTATTCATTCATTTGTTTATTCATTCATTTATTTGTTTGTTTATTCATTCATTATTTATTTATGGTCTTCCTTTGTATCTAGGTGTAAACCCAGCACTTAGTACAGTATCTGACATGTAGTATGCACTTAAAAATACTAGTTGACTAACTTACTGACTCTGGGACTTCCTATGAGGAGGGTAGGAGAAAAGGGATCTCATCTTCCTCTCCATTGAAAACATGTCAACTAAAGCCCATGTCCTGCCTATATGTAAGCCTAATTCTGGTTTTGTAGGCTGCCAATTCTTATCTCTTCTCATCTTCCTGTTTTTCTTTTTTTTCTCATCTTAGGTCAATAAGTATGAATATGGAAATGAATGTGTCCAAGCACACAACCTACCTTGTGAGTTTAAGAAGTTTGTATATCCTCAATTTTTCGGCTAAGGCCTCCAAGAACTACAGTGGAGTTCTTCTTGGAGATGATCACCATCGAGAAGATGAACCTGGTGCCTGGCTTGACTTGTCAGAAGACAAGTTTTGAGGGAGACAGTGCACAGCTGAAGTGAAGAGTAAAATATCCATCTGTCAGTCCTATAAACTGCTTGTGCTTATGTGGTTGATCAACATCCTGCAGAGTTTATCAGTCATGACTATTGCTGCTTGTTTGGCTTAAGTATTTTTTGTCAATTGATGCTTTTAAATGTTTTATGTTAGGCATTTTTTTTGTATGTAAGAAATAAATACTATTCTACACTTTCTTCACATTGTACATTAAGCACTGTTCTGCGCTTACTAGCTCTTCCCTAAATTTGACACTTATCTCATGGCTCGAAAGACATACATTCATATTAGCTGATCCCTATACCTAGAATACTCTTTGTTTCTTCCCCTTACAATCTTTGCTTTCAAGAGTCAGTTCAGGTGCCATATTTGTGAAGCCTTCTCTTATCCACTGAGCTGTTAGCACTCACATCATTACCATTTCCCTTGTACTGTACAACACACACACACACACACACACACACACACACACACACACACACACACACACACACACACACACACACACACGTTGTGCCCTTTTGGTTAAATTGAAGTTCTTTGCAGTCAGGGAATATTTTGTTTTTGTCTCTTTATCTCCAGAAGATGACATAGCATCTTACACCTAAAACATGTTTAATCAATTTTTATAAAATTTAATCCCTATGCAATAATACATCCAGTCTTTTCTGATTAACCAATGACATGTCTGCAAGAACAGTGCCAGGGCCATTATCTGTGTCTATGGAAGAAACAAAGCTAGCCCACAGAAAGACCAAACTCATGGCCAATCTCTCCAACCCACTGAGCTAAACAACAAAGGACGCTGCTACTAATATGCATTGAAATAGTAAAATATTAACATTAGAGTCCTTGCAGTCCCATTCTCCTGAGCAAGATGAATATGCCAAATACAGCAATTCAACCACTTTCTATCATGCCTTTTTTTCTTGTATGCGAAGTTAACACACAGGAGAGCACTGTTATTCCATGGTAAATCATGTCATTTGAAACCTAATAACAGAGTTGATAATAGCAAAAGCCTGCTATAATGTGGTTAACTTGGAAAACAGGTACATTTTTGAAAGTCACTGAATTTCTCTGTGAACTTTTAATTTAAGACACACATCTAGAGACTTTGTAATCCTATATATGAAGAAATTAACTGAACAAAATGTGGATTTATCTCGATAAAGTACCTGATATTGACAACACAATGAAAAATGAACATAGGCTGACATTACCTTTTTTTTTTTGAAAGAGGAGGTTATTTATACCTATCGGAACCATGCAGAAGCCACATTATATATTTCCCAATATTTTTCATCTTTTTATTTTAAATTTTTTTCTTGTGACTTTAATGAATATTAAAAGAACATCTCTCTGTAAACAGAAAAAAGAATATTATATAAAACTGCAAATTATGTACATAATTTAGACACAATTGCTATTTTTATTCTATTGGCATGACTCAGTCATGAGCAATTAATATCTCTACAATAATTTAGATCTGTCTTTGTTTCTGTAATAGTGTTTTATCATTAAATTAATGTAGTTTACAATCTCTGTGTCTTAGTGGATTCCAGAATATTTTATGCATTCTGTGGATAACTTAAATGGAATTTCTTGTTCTATCTCTTCTTGATAAGTTTTGTTTGTAACATTCAGAAAAATTGATGATTTGTGTGGGTTTGTTTTATACACTACTACTTTGATGTATTATAGTATAATTATTATTTCAATTAATTTTAGTTGCATATCTAGGGCTCTTTATGCAGACTATTTATCATCTCTAAAAAGTGATGATTTTGTTTACTGTTTCTCTATGCTTATTCTCTCAATTTATTTTTCTTGTCTTATTGCTATAATTGTAATTTCAAGCATTGTGTTGAATAATAGTAGTGATGATGACATTCTTATTTTGGTACAGATCTTATTGGAAAAGCTTCTAGCTTATTTCCACAATATGAAAAAGTGACTCACAGTTTTATTTAGAAAAGATTTACCACATTAAGGAAAGTCCCTTTATTCCTAAACTTTTTTAGTGTTTTCAACAGAAATAGATATTACATTTTGTCAAAAGTTTCAAACATTCATTAGTTGTATGACTGGATAAAACACTTAACTTCTCTCTGTTTCATCAACTGTAAAATGGGGATAATAATTGCACCTTCCTCAGGGTTGTTGTGAGTTTCAAAAGAGGTAATATTTAATAAGTACTTAGTACAGTGCTTGACTGGTACATAGTAGAAACTTTATAAATGATTGTTTTCATCCCCTCTTTCTGCATTTGTTGATATAGTAATGATTTTTAATTACTTTTATTTTTAATACAGTCAATATAGTTTTTTGCAGATTGAAACAATTCTGCATTTCTGATATGAACCTTATGTGGACATACCATATGTTACACTTTTGATATGTTGGAGTAGCCTATTTGATCATATTTTATTTAATTATTTTTGCACTGATGTTCATTGAGTCTATATTTGTAAATAACATTTTTTTCTTTGACTTGTCTTTCCCTGGTTTGCCTATCAAGACCATATTTATGTAATAGAAAATAAGATCTCTTCTTTATTCGTCGTTGTAAACAGTTCATATAATATTGAAAATAATTGTTCTTTGAATGTTTGATAGAATTCAATCATAAATTCATCTGGTTTTGGATTTTTTTCCTTTGGAAGTTCTTTTATGCCATAGTCAACTTCTTTTTCTGAGATTTGGTTATTTAATTTTTCTGTTTCATGTTCCATTAATCCTGGCATTTTATGCTTCTGTAGATATTCATCCATTTGTTTAAATTGTCAATTTTCTTGGTATAATTGGGCAAAATAGTTTTAAAATATGCTTTATTCTGCATTTGTTGTGATTTCTCTTTTTTGTTTTTAATATTGGTAATTTGGGTTTCTTCCTTTAAAAAAATTAAACAAGTGAATAGTTTATCTATTTTGTTATTTTATGTTCTTCAGAAAACAGCTTTAGTTTTATTTATCAACTCTTTTTTTTGCTTTAATTACATTTTCAGAATTTCTATTTTGATGTTTAGTTAGATTTTTAAAGTTATTAGTTTTCTATTTTTTCCTAGTTGTGTACCCAATTCACCAATATATTCTTATTTTTGAAAACTTCTTAACAAATATAATTTTTATTGTGTATACAGAATAAATAAAGGAGATGCTGACAGAAAAGGAGTCTGCTTAACATTAGTGATTTATAACTGATGCAGTAGTATTCTGTTCAACTACTTCTTTTCCCCTGGCACAGTGACAGATTACAGGTTATTACTCTTTTAAACTTCCTCCCTTATTGACACTCTACCTTTCAAAGATAGTTTGTTTTGTTTATGACTAATCCCTCTTTGAATCTTTCTTCCTCTTAATCCCCTCTGTTTCCTCTCCCTATTGCTGGTGATTGCTTCTTGAGTTTAATGTATTTCTATCCCAAACTATCTCTCTCTCTCTCTGTCTCTGTCTCTGTCTCTCTCCTCTCTCTGTATCCAACCCTCCTTTTCCAATTAAGACAAAAGTGAGGTCTATGCATACCCTACTCCCTTACCCCTTCCTCCATGTTTATATAATCTTTTCACACGTTCCAATTACAAGATATTTTTCCATCTTCCTCTATTTTTCTTTCTTAGTGTATTCCTTTTTAAAAATTTTCTTTTCTTTTTCTTCTTTAGACCATCAATATATAACAAAACTGCTTTTATGACTTGTGTGATTTAATCCTTCTCAGATCCTTAAGACATGAATTCTAAGGGGATATATTTTTATTCTTCCCCTTAGACTATAAGTACTTCATCATTGTATGCTACTTTCCAATTGTTCAAATATATTTATGTTTCTATGCCTCCCCTCACTTATTTGATTGCATTTCAAATATATAATCAGCTCTGGTCTTTTCATCAGGAATACCTGGAAGTCTTCTATTTCATTAAAGGTATCTCTTCCCCCTATAACATTATGCTGTTTTACCTAATATGTTATTCCTAATTGCAAACCTTTATCTTTGGCCTACTGGAATCTCACTTTCCAAGTTCTTTTTTTCTTTGTAGTTGTAGGTGACAGGTCTTGTGGAGTTGTGACTGTGGCATATTTGTCCTTGAACAAATTTCTTTCTAGCTACTTTCAGGACTTTTTCTTTGACTTGGAAACTGCATTTTGGCTATCACAGTCCTAAGAGTTTTCATTTGGATGTTTTATTTCAGTAAGTGCCTTGTTGATTCATTGTATTTTCACTTTGCTCTCTGGTTCTACTAGGTTTGGTCAGTTTTAATTCATGATTCTTGAAATATGATGTCTAAAGTTTTTTCATTTTTTTTACAGTCTAGGTTTTTATGTCTGATGATTCTTAGATTATTTTTTCTTGACCCTTTTTTGAGTCAATTGCTTGTGATACTAAATAACTTACATCTCCTGGTTTGTTTTTCAGTCTTTTACTTTGTTCTAATTTTTTTATTTCATGGAATCATTGATATCTAGTCTGATCCAATTTTCAGGGAGTTTCTTATTGGAATAAGGTTTTGTGCATGCTATACTATGCTATTTGTTCTTTTTTTCCATTCTTTCCTTTTCCTCTGCAGTTCTTATTTCATTTGTATGACCAATTTAGAACTTTTACTTCATTTCTTCTAGAAATTCTCATAAAATTTGTGTCAAATCTGTGATTTTCCTTGAGACTTGCTTTGTTATTTGTATGACATTATTTTTTTTCTTCTTGTTTGTTGAGAATTGATTGAACATTTCTAGCACCATAGTATTCTTTATCATTGATTTTCATGTGTGTGTTTACTTATTTTTTTCTAGCCATGTTTCCTGAATTTGAACTTTATGTCAGGACAGGATCTGAGCCCTGCTGGAAGGAATGAGAAGGTCTTCATTGATACTGATCTGTATTTTCTCAGGTATAGATATCTACCAAACTGAAAGTCCATAGAGCTGTTGTGTTAACCTCATTCTTGTATGCTTGTGAAATCTGCACAGTGTACCAGTGCCAGAAAATTAAACTATTTCCATTTGAATTGCCTTAGGAAGATTCTGAAGATCACCTGGTAATATAAAGTACTGGACACTGAGGTCCTTCTTAAGCTGAACTGTCAAGTATTCAAACTCTACTGTAGAGAATGCAGCTCTGATGGCCAGATGATTTGAATGCCAAATGTATATTTGCCTAAAAGACTATTTTATGGAAAACTCACACAAGGCAAGCAGTCATATGAAGGGCACTCTCAAGGTCTCTCAGAAGAACTTTTGAATTGATTAGAAGACATGGGAGGCACTGGCACAGGACCATTCAGCATGGTGTGCCCGCATCACAGAAGGTGCTGTTCTTTATGAGCAAAGCAGAATTGTAGTAGTTCAAAAGAAATGTGAGATACACAAATTTAGATATATCTCCTTGCCTATGGTAGAGCCTCCTGAGCCCACTTTGATTTGATCAGACATAGTCAGCCATGCTGTGCCTTGGCCCCAACATCATTATGTCATTTTGGTCATCTTTGATTATGGACAGCAAAGAAGGGTATAGACAATGAACACTATGTTCTTCAAAGACCTTAGGAGCAGCTGATGAATGCTGTTCCTGGGCACTGTACTTTGGGTTATCTGTGCCTAGGTGGTTTAATCCAGGGCATGCCTTGAGCATTGTCCTCCCAATCTAAGCACAATAGGCTTCTGAGCCCTGGTTTGGGGTCAAAGAAACACAAATTGCAGTCTCCAAATGTTCTTGGCTAGATCTTGGTCCAGGTTTCCTTCCCCAGAACTTTAGAACATAGCTTCAAATTCTAGGTTTCCATGACTAGCCACTGTCCTATGAACTGGAAGGTTTCTATGAGCTGGGCTTTTCTCTCTGGACCCTTTTCTGAGTGCTTATAGACTTATGACTCTTCTTGTGCAGACCAGTTCTTTATACAATTAATATTGTATCTCTACCATCATAGACAAACCTCCATGATAATGGCAAATATCTTATTTAGCAAATGTCTCCCTGTTACATACATTGAAATGGATAGTCAGACAATCATTGAACAAAGCCATCTTTGTGTTGAATGCATCTAAGAATCTTGTATGACCTTACGTGTGCATGGGAAACACTTTATTACAGAGAGTCTTCAAGGATGCCTTTTGCTCTAGCATATAATAAAACATTGAGTGCGACAAAATGTGAATTTTGTTATTATTGCTATGTGCAGCACACTGTGCTGAGCACTAGGTGAAAGACAAAGATAAATGATATGGAATTCCAGCTCTCAAGATGTTTACATTCTAGGAGAGGTATTATGATATGTATACAAATAAGTATGATACAAATTAGAATATGATCTGTGTTTAAGAGTACAAAATATTATGAGATCAAATAAAGAAGAAATTAATTACAGACCCTATTCTGTATTCTCTCCTCACTGTCTCAACCTGTCCTCCTTATAATCAAGGACATTCGTTTGAAGGACATTAGGGATAGCAACTTATTGTTTATGGAAGGGAGCAATGTTCAATTCTTGACACTAGTGATGACAAACTCAAAAAGAAATAAATCCCTGTGGGTTACACACTGACTTAGAAAACAACAAATTAACGTTATCTATGTTGTATTTTTACCTATTTTGTTAAATATTTCCCAATTACATTTTAATCTGGCTTACCTGTGCAGATACGAGTTTGACACCTCTTGTACACAGTCGTTAACTTCAAGATGTCTGAAAGCTTATCTCACCTAAGTTAATGGACGATGAAATATCATAGACACTCACCTGGAAAGCACCCAACAGTGTGTGTATGGCCTACTTACACTGTAAATGTTGCTGATGAAATTAAGGAAAGGTAAGACTGGCTTGGGAGAAATTTCCAGCAGAGCTCTCAGAGAAAGATTACCTATAAAGAAAGCATACTTCAGGTCTCCTCCCCCTCCCCAATGTAAGAAAAGGTGATTTTTCTCCTAATGTATAGATTTTTGTAATGATTTTATAAATCAAACAATCATATTAAAACATTTTGAATGGAAACATCATGAATTAATCAAAACCTAAGAGAGAGGATCAAAGAGCTGTCAGTCTAGAACAATTCAGAAATGTTACTCTCATTGGTTTATCCATAACAATTCCCTATTGGCATCTACCCTAAGAAAAACAGACCCCAGGAAATGGAAAAGCCTCATTAACCAGATGAGTCTTTCCTTGTCTGTATCATTAAGTATCTGGATAGCAAAAATGAAGAGGCCATTTTAAAGTGTCTACCCCTCAAGTAGGTCTAGTCAGGCTATTATGTATATGTGGGACAGGCCTATGTGATGTAATTGGCTTGATGTGATTCAGGTTGATCTGGTACTTTAAGTTCAGATTGGAATAAGAAAAAAGAGCATTCAACAGCCACATTGACCTCCAGCCTTTTCTGGTCAGAGCTCATCTCTTTATTAGCTCTCTCGAGATGCAAACGGAGTTTAGCAAGCAGGCTTTGAAATAAGTTCAGAAATTCGGGGCATCTAGGTGGCACAGTGTGGCCTTGGAGCAGGAGGACCTGAGTTCAAATCCTCAAAAAAAAAAAGAAATATGTTCATAAATTACCAAAAATAAACTCTCTCTCTCTCTCTGTCTCTGTCTCTCTCTGTCTCTCTCTCTTCCTCTCTCTCTCTCTCTCTCTCTCCTCTCTTCTCTCTCTCTCTCTCTCTCTCTCTCTCTCTCTCTCTCTCTCTCTCTCTCTCTCTCTCTCTCTCTCTCTCTCTCGTCCTTACTCTCTTTGTCATCCCTACTCCAAACTAAAATTGGGAAGCCTTTTCTCCTATGGTCTGGTTTCCTCTCTCAATCTCAAACTGTGAGTTCTTAGGCTTAGATAGAATCTTTGTTAATTGATTAACTGTATTGAGTAGCAAAATACTTAAGCAAAAAAGGAATAAAAGGTTATGATAGGACTGGTTGTCCTCACCTCCACAACTCTTCTTTTTTCAGTTGCTTTGAGGCATTGAAGGAAAAGATTGCAATGTAAAATTTGGAGGAAAATTTCTCAGAACTGAACTCTAGAAAGGTAGCAGAGGAATGTAGTAGCTGTGAATTGGACTTTTCTCTCACCAGCTGCTGCTGGTTTACTTTGACCTGCCTCTCTGGCTAACCTCAGATGATCCTGCCCATCTATCTGCTTTATGTCTTTGCTCTGTCAGGTCAACACCTTGCTTCTCCTCCCAGTCTGCTCACTTTGACTTTTCTCTGTGAGTAGCCATCAGGAGATCAGTCCCGAGCTCCATTACTCAACTCTTACCCATTCCTCAAAGAAAGGAATCATGGTCTGCATGGATTCCTGGAGCTGTACTCCTTTCTCTCAGTGCCCACCATGTGGTTTCTTAGCAGGAAGATTTAGGAATAAGCATTTATATACTACCTACTAAGTGCCAGGCACTTAGTGCTATGTACTTTATAAATACTAACTAATTTGATTTGATCATCACAACAACCCTGAAAAGTAGGTGCTATTATTATCCCCATTTTACGATTGAGAAAACCATGCTAGACAAAGGTTAAATGACTGAAACTTGAAGAAGAAAGAATTCTAAAAAGTGGAGGTGAAGAGGGATCATGTTCCAGGCAGTGAGGATACCATGTTTTCATGCTTATGGTTGAGAAATGTAGTGCTGAGTTTGAGAACATCTGTAGTTTGGTTGGAATTTAGAGTGGAGGAAAGGACTAACGTAAAATAAGCTTGGAAAGGTAAGTTAGAGCCAGATTATGGAAGTGTTTGGTGCAGTGGAAATAATGCTGAATTTAGAGTACCGAAGGATCTGAGTTTAAATACTGTCTTTTCCACCCAGTACTGATATAATTTTGGGCAATTCACTGACTTTTCTGGGCCTCAGTTTCCTCATCCATAAAAGGAGGGAGTTAGACACAATAACCTCTAAAATTTCTTCCAGCCCTAATTTTATGATCCTTTGAAATTATAAGATAAGGAATTTATGTTTTATACTACAGACAATAGGGAGTCACAGAAGGTTTTTGTGTTAGGCAAGTGGCTTCATTAGACTTGTGTCTTGGAAAGATTGTTTTGGCAGCTATATAGAGGACAGATTGGAGTGGAAAGAGACTCACAGCAGACAACCCAATCAGGAGGGTATGAAAATAACCTAAATGATAAAAAGTGTGGATTACATTTACAATTAAAAAAAACATTTGCCAGTAGTATGTGAATCACTTGAAGAAAGAAATAATAATAAAGAGTATACTTCAATGGCTGTTAGAGCCATTGTATTGATTTCTGATGTGGGAAAGTCAAGCATTTCAAGGATCATTCAAGCCCACAATGAAACACCAAAGCACAAAGGAAAAATTGTTAGAATATGAAAAACAACACCAAGGACTGACACTGATGGGGCATATTGCCAATAAACATACTAATTAATTCCTCAGAAAACAAGCAAAAACTTTAAGACAAACGTAGCATAATACCACTATACATATAAGTATAGTGATATTATGAGCTCTTTTATAGTACAGTGTAAACTTTTTGAAGTTGGAAGAATGGCAAGAAGAATGGGAAAAAAAGAAAAGCTTCTAATCATTGCTAAGAAAGAAAACATGGTTGTCATAGGCAAGATAGTACAAAGACCGGAGTAATGAAGATTGGAAAAGATTATGTTTACTATTGAAAATTTTTTTTTCAAGACTGTATGCTAAAACCAAGGGCAGGTAGTTGGTACACTGGATAGAGCACTGGACCTAGAGTTAGGAAGACCCATCTTTCTGAGTTCAAATCTGGCCTCATACACTTAGAAGTTGTGTAAGTCTGGGCAAGTCACTTAACCCTTTTTGTCTCAGTTTCTTCATCTGTCAAATGAGCGGGAGAATGAACTGGCAAATCATTCCAATATTTTTGCCAAGAAAACTCCAAATGATGTCATAAATAGTTGGACACAACTAAAAAAAAAAAGACTGAACAACAACAATATACAAAAACCACTGTCAAAAGAAATCCAGATGAGCCTATAAAATCAAGGCATCTTACAAGATTATAAAAAAGATACCCGAATATGTTTTGTATGTTTTTTACTTCTAGTAGAAGGTCTTATCTCTATTGAGGAAACTATGATATCCAATAAATGTACTGATATACTGAGACACAAAATTGTTCCAGAATTACAGAAATTCCCAAATTAAGAATGTAATACAGCTTTAAATCATGGTATACATTATGAAAATTTAAGAATTTTCCCATGAACTGGAGATAAACATGCTCCAATGGCCTGAGATCTAGCCCAATTTAAACCTTGTTAGAAATCTATGGCATACGTGGAACACAATGTCAGATGCTTGTAATCACCTACTACTGAGTAAACTGAGGCTGATAAATCACTTGAGTTCAGGAGTTCTGAGCTGCAGTGGGCTAAACTGAACTTATGTCTACATAATTAGCTACTTCCCATAGGCTGGCACCAATACAGAGATCCCCCAGGAAAGGAGGGCACAAAATTCCAGTTCAGCTCAGAAATGGAGTACATCAAAGTTCTCATGTTAATTAGAGGTGGACTGGGCTTGTGAGTAACCCTTGTACTTCCAGCCTAAGCAAGATAAAGAGACTAGTAGAAAGGAGGAAGGAAAGAAAGAAAGAAAGAAAGAAAGGAAGGAAGGAAGGAAGGAAGAAAGAAGGAAGGAAGCAAGAGAGTGAGGGAGGAAGAAAAAAAAAGCAAGAAAGAGAGAAAGAAAAAGACAAGGAAAGAAAACTTTAATACATAATCAAGGAAAAATGGATTGTTTTTCAAAAGTATGCCAAATATCCAATGTGGTGTGGTTTCATGATGAAAAAATTAAAAGATGCGTCAAAATCTTATGAACTCAATGCTCAATCATGCAAAACAAGAGTTTATGGCAAAATAAGGACATATCGCATATTAAAAGATTTTTAAAAGTTATAAAAAGTTGTAAATTTTGTTGTATGATTTAATAAATTTAATTATTTTGCTTTTTCCTAAGTAATTTGTATACCACTTTAAACTTATACTTAGGATTTTTAAAAGTTATCTAGGAGTATATTATGGGAGATAAGAAAATGTGAGTTTTCTGTCTGAACTTTTCTTCCATTTTCCTCCTTGCTTTAGTTCTTTCACTTATTGAGAAGTATCACTTTAGCTCTCTCTAAGCCCACAGGTGGTCACCATTCCCTCCCCTGGCCTTAAGAAATAATTATGTCCAGAACCCCAAGTAGGGAAGTGGTGCAGGAGAGAGCTGCTTACTCTGTCCCAGTGCTCCAACTTCTGGCACCACCAATTTGTGAAAGGGGAAAAGCTCTAGCCTGAGAGGGTAAGGACAATGTTTAAGATCTTTGTTCCTGTTGGAACTCTATATTTGGAGGCTAAAGATCTGTATTCACACATTGACTTCTCTGCTTGCTACTTGTGTGATTTGGGGCCTCAGTTTACTCATCTGTAAAACAAGTGAATACAGTAGAAGTTCTCTAAGTCTCTTCAAGCTCTAACTAATATGATTTCATAATCTGGGGAGCCCACAGGCTTATGACTGGCAGGGCTATTGACAGTAGGGCTATCGACAATTGAACTCTGCTTATGGTAGAATTCATTTGTGAATAGCACAGTATTCCAACTCCTACTATTGTTCATCCTCATTTACTGAAACCTATGAGTGCCCTAACCACAAAGCAACTGAGCTACATACAAAAAGCAAAAGTATAAGAAATAAAAAGAGATTAATAGCAGGCACAGATAGTTGGGTGACAGATTTAGAAGAAAGTGATTCCCTTGCTTTATAACATAGGTCATTAAAATAATGTTGGTCAAAATTTGCCAACCAGAGAACACACTGCTTTTATCTGTTCAGATGTCAGCAAATCATTACATTTAAAAAAATTCCCCATCAAATCTGGATAATGCTGTAAGCGTAAAGCAGCAAGCTTAAAAGCTGAAAATTATTAGAGTAGTCTTCAAATGGCAAATATGACTATTACTTAATAATAATAATAACTCGCATTCATATAGCAGTTTTACATTTGTAAAACATTTTACATATATAATTTTCATTTGATCCTCAAAATAACTCTGTGATCTAAGTGCTATTATTTGCTCCATTTTACAGATGAGGAAGCTGAGGCTCAGAGAGGGTCAATGATTTGCTTAGGGTCACCCAGCTAGTGTCTGAGGCAAGTTGCTATCTCATGTTTCCTCCATGCTTGGGGAATGGTGGCCATTTTTACAAACAGATAAGTACCAGAGGAAGCTATTAAGAAGCTTGTCACAATCAAAGAATCCTGGTACACTAAACTGTGTGATTACTGAAATGACCGAAAAAGAAAGAATTTCTATTTCCTAGGTTGATAGTCAATTCAAAAAGGACAACAAAGAATGAATCAATCTCCAGAGATTCTAGTGCTAATTTCATAACTAACCCTCTGCTTGAAGATTTTCTGAGGGCCAACTCACCTTTTAATTTTTCTTTTTCTCTGCGGATTCCTTTTAATTGTATTAGTCCACAGTGGTAGGGCCATTGGATATATGATATACTGCCTTACATGGACTTTTTTTTTTTAAAGCTTTTGTTAAATTGGATTTTTTTTTTGTGCTTCTCAATTTTACAAATGGATTTGTGGAATCCTCTTCTTATCTTTGTGGCCAGAACAGTCACAATGGACTACATATGAGGATTAAAATCATCAGCATGCCTCATGGCAGAATAAGTCAGAGTGGATTACACCAAACATTTTAACAAATGCTGTAGCTTCTGGCACACATTTATCTTTGCTGCTGAGATTTCAGAAAATGTTTTGAGACATCCTTTTGAAAGCAAAACTCAGGCATAAAATTTCTGAGAGCTACTGAAATTGCACCTATGTAAAACCTATAGGTTTAAAGAACCACTTAAAATGTTGTTGTTGTTATTTTAAAGAGAAGAAATATCTTTAGATGTGCATTGCTAAGAAAGGGTATTACCTTTTTTTTTTTTTTAATACTGGGTCTCCTCATCTTACCCAGGTTGGAATAGTGGCCCAATTCCATTGCTGATTTGCCCAGGAGTTTTTACCTGCTCTGTTTCTGATTTGGGTATCTGATTCTCCTTAAACAAACTAGTAGACCTTTACTCCTGGTGGGGGTAAGTAGGAGGGGACAGGTCACTATATTAATACTAAACTTAGTGTGGACATTGGATAACTTTAGCTTACTATAGATCAGAATCCCAGAACTGAAGAGATCCATAAGTCTCAGCTTCTTAGGCAGTGAAGATTTACAGGCATGTGTTACTATGCTCACCAAAGATAGGGACCCGAAGACTATGAACTCAACCTTCTGGTCTTTGTGTGGAATGACTTCCCCCTTTGTCTTTATTTCTGTTTTTCTCTATCTGCCTGTAGTAAATATACCATAGCTTTCAGACCTGCTCTAATTGGATGTTCTGTTGCTACCACATGTGAAATGGAGGAAAGATACTAATCAACTCCTTCACTTCTAAATTTGATTTCTGAAGCTCTTATGGCGAAGGCTTAGCTCAAGTAATATATGTAATACATCATAGCATAACATAACATGGTATGGTATAATACAATACAATATAAAATGATGTAATATAACATAACATAATACAGCATAACATAGCATAACATAGCATAGCATAACATGACATAACATAGCAACATAACATAACATAACATAACATAACATAACATAGCATAGCATAGCATAGCATAGCATAGCATAGCATAGCATAGCATAGCATAGCATAACATAACATAACATAACATAACACAACATAACATGATATAATAAAACATAATAAAATATGATATGATATGATATAATGTGATATAATATGATATAATATAATATGATATAATGAAATCATAATCTTGGATTACTATAGTACCTTTCATTCAAAATGTTCTGAATGCTTTTATATCAATGTTTACTCAATCTCCAGCCCAGCCTTAAATGGCATAAAGGATCCCTCAGAGTAGAAAGATTTTCTTATCCTCATTTAATACATGGGGAAATTAAGGGTTAAAGAATATAACTGAGGTCTAAATAAGTAAATGAAAAACTTCCCATTTCATTGTGCATGGAAGAAATATATCCTTTTATATGAACTATTTGGCAAATATTTGTGTAACAACACAGAATTGCTACTAAACCCTACATCTGGGAGCATGTCAAGGAATCTTGACAACTTGGAAAGAAGGGGGAAGAGAGAGTCAGAGGGAAGATTCACTCCCTCTAAGGTCTACAAAATGGTCCACTCCTCCTGTTTCAGTGGCCCATTTTAATGTAACTTTGACTCAATTTTCCTCTTCTCCTTCATTTATCATAGGCTGGAGGACCAAGGGACCACCCAAAGTATTCTGTGTTATCCCAAGTCACCAGTCCTTTCGGCACTGAGCCATGTCTATCCCCACAGGTTGTCAAGGGCAGTTCTAGGCACACTGTATTAAATGGCTCCAATGAGCCACCCTATGCATGCTTCATAAAGTGTATCTTAATAATTCCCACCCCCCACTATACCTCCCAAAGTGCCAAACCCTACAATCTATTAAGTTTACAAGTCAACTCTCTGATAAGTATGTTAGCATTTAGTCTCAGCATTAGAAATTTTAGGTATTGTTATAATTTTTTTATTCTAAACTCAGAAGAAAGTATTTGAGAGTCAATAATGCACCAAGAAAATGGTGGTGGTGGGGAATCTTTTTCTCAATATGCAATTCAATTGCTTTGAAAGGAAAGCAAAGGAATGTAGGCAATTGGGCCAAGACCTTGCTTCTTTTTCTCGAGCCAGAATAAGAATATCTGAAAGCATGGTGCAAAGAAAAACATGGTAACTTTAAATTATGCTTTTAAAATAAGAAGCAATGGAAAAGTATTTCAAATTGTCTTATTAACTAAATCAACCTTCAAATGCCAGGGAACTTCAGAATGTAATTACTGGGCTAAACAAGGGCAATGAATTCAAAGTATTACTTTTACTTTAAATTTACTTAAATTTTTGTGTTGATAATGACAAACACTTGGCTTTTTGAAAAGCATTTGTATATATTATAGAAAATTAAATGTCTGCAGAGAATGATTAATTTTCTTTAAAAGTAATACTACTACATTTAACACATATTTTTGGAGATGTTTTTGCTTTCACATGGGAGTATTTCATGTTATCTTTACAACTACCTTTGTGATATTGGTAAGGAAGATATTATCCACGATCAACTTTTGGTACCATAGCTAACTTTTAGAGCATTTCTGAGGGCATATTGAGCTTGTCATCATCCTCAATATTGGTAAGAGCCATTTTTTCTACCTTCTTATACAAGATTTAGGCAGCTGTTTGTTATAACATTACTAGTGTCTTCTGTACTACTCACCTACATTTTACATGATTAATGAGACCGGGAGAAAGAGGCTGAAGTGCTTTAGAATATACATCTAGAGAGATTCTTTATACCTGCAGGGTCATTGGTGACAATGGCTATAGACGGTATTGTGATCTTTGTCGTAGTCTTTCCCACCCCCATTAGAACGTGAACTCTTTGAGGGATAGGGCTGTGTTTTTGTCTTTATTCAGCACAGTGCCTGGCATGCAGTCAGTGTTTAGTAAATGTTTATTGACCTTCTAAATGACTGTAATAATGAATTTTGTACAGGTAGTTCAGCCACCACTGTGAAATTTGGCAGTTAGATTTGGTAGTTTTATCAGCTCCGGTTTTCTTTTTTTTGGTGTGTGTATGGGGGTTAAGGGTCTTCTCTAAAAGCTTATTGAAATAACTCACAGCATAAAAAAAGACTTTGAGTTCTTGAAGGCTATACTAGAGGAAAAGTGAGCTCTGGCAGATCTTGTGGAGATGGAAAGCAGTGGTCTGTAACCTGCCAACTGAGGACCCAGTTAGCCAGAAGAAACATGAAACTGCAGAAGGGTTACCTTCTGTATGGGTTCTGATAATAAGTAAACTTGTGTTATCGTGGACCTTTTGAAAATAAATGCACATGAGACACAGCCAGGATGGAGGAGTGGTAAGAAAGTTGTGGGAAGCTTTCCTCCATAGAACTCCTCCAAACATATATAGAAAGTGCACAAGGCCAAATTCTGATGGGGATTTCTGAAAAAAAGGGCATGGTGAGACCTTAGTCCACCCACTCAACATAGGGAGAGAGTTTTGTGGACACTGGGAATAAGTTCTGACCAGGAGGATGCATGAGAGCACTCCAGTGTCCAGGGAAAGCCTGTGCTAGGGGGCAAAAGGAGGTCCCAAACATATACCAAGGCTCCACCAGACCAATATGTGTGTATAGATAATAGGGACTGGTGATGCTGAGCAGCTTTGTCTCTTACTACTGAGTTCTGGATTATGGATCCAGGACATGGATAGGATAGCCTTTATTTTATTTACCAGAAAAAACATATAATATACAAAGCATTCAAGGGATCTCAGGAATAAATATTTATAAAATAATCAAATAGCCTATTAGATTCAACAGACTTCCTCTAGAAGCTTTACATACGTTGTGAGCTGCTGAAAAAAATATTGTTGCATCCTAATTAATGGAGGAATTCAGAGAAACATGAGAAGACATGGTTATTGAGAAGAAGTGATGTGAAATGAAGTAAGCAGAACCATGAAAGGCAATGTTGCACAGTGGAGAGAGTGGTAGGTTTGTAGTCATGAAGACTGGGGTTAAAATCCAGCGTCTTGCACGTACTAGCTATTGTGACCCTAAATAAGTAATCTACATTCTATGAGCCTGTTTCCTTATCTGTAAAATAAGAGGATGGGGGAGTTCTTGCCAAGTGGCCAGTAAAATGGTAGATTAGCCATTTTTGCCAATTCCCACTAACTCCCTCTTCCTCTTTTGCCCCTACCCTAGAAGAAAGGGGAATTATGAGCCAAAGGTAGAATGATTGAAGTTGAATTGCCAAGATAAGAAAGCAAGACATTTCTATAAAACAGTAAACATTTGTAAAGCACTTACTACTAAGTGTTTAATAAAGCTTCTTAAGTAAGTTTTATTAAATTTAAGTCTCATCTAAGAACCCCTCCTTTTCCAGAAAGCTTTTCCTGATACTCCTTAATTCTGATTCCTTGCCCTCTGTAGATTATTTCCAATTTATCCTGCACTTAGTTTGTACAGAGTTGTTTGCATGTTGTTTCCCCATTTTGTGAGCTCCTTGAGAGCAGGGATTGCCTTTTAGCTTCCTTTGTATTTTCAGCACCTAGGACAATTCCTGGCACATGGTGGGTGCCTAATAAATGTTTATTGACTGACTGGCTGCCAGGCACTATGCTAAATGCTGTGATACAAAGGAAAAAAAACAGTATCTTTTCTTAAAGAGCTCAAAATCTGATGGGAATGAGGAGAAAAAATGAAAACAACCATGTACAAATAAGACATGGGACAATATGGAAATGATGTCAGAGAGAAGGCACTAATGTAACCTCCTTGACTCTGCCCCCAACTTTCTCAAGGCCAGTCCTGTTACATTTTTACCTTCATAGGGTTCTTTAGTACCCTGCAGGTATTAAAGATTCTCTATTTTTTAAGCTTAATTTATTTATTTTTAGTTTTCAGCATTCACATCAACAAGATTTTGAGTTCCAAATTTTCTCCCCATCTCATCGTCCCCCAATCCCAAGATAGCATGCATTCAGAATACCCTTTCCCCTAATCTGCCCTCCCTTCTCTCTCTCCCCTCCTTCTCTTATCCCCTTCCTCTTCTATTTTCCTGTAGGGCAGGATAGATTTCTATACCCCATTGTCCGTATATGTTATTTCCCAGTTGCATGTGAAAACTTTTTTTTTAACATTTGTTTTTAAAACTTTGGGTTCTAAATTTTCTACCTTCCTCTCTCCCCATCCTCCCTCATTGAGAAGGCAAGCAATTTGATACAGGTTACACTAACGTAGTCATGCAAAACACTTCCATAGTAGTCATGCTGTGGAAAACTACGTATATTTCCCTTCATACTATCCCACCACCTGTTTATTCTGTTCTCTCTTTTGACCCTGTCCCTCCTTGGAAGTGTTAGCTTCTGATTACTCCCTCCCCCAATCTGCCCTCCCTTCTATAATTCCCCTTCCCCTCTATTCTCCTGTAGGGTAAGATAGCTTTCCATACCCAATTGAGTGTGTATGTTATTCCCTCAAGCCAAATCCGATGAGAATAAGATTCACTCATTCACTCTCACTTTCCCCCACTTCTTCTCCACTATAAAAACTTTTTTTGTCTGTTTTATGTGAGATAATTTACCCCATTCTACCTCTCCCATTCTCCTTCTTCCAGTAACATTCTCTCACCCCTTAATTTTATTCTCCAGATATCACCCATTCATCTTCAACCCACCCTGTGTCCTCTATATATCAATCCATCTACACATATAAATTTTTTTCCTCTCCAACTACCCTAATACTGACAAAAGTCTCATGAGTTACAAATATCATCTTTCCATGCAGGAATGTAAACACTTCAACCTTAATAAGTCCCTTATGATTTCTCTTTCCTGTTTACCTCTTCATGCTTCTCTTGAGCCTTGTATTTGAAAGTCAAATTTTCTATTCAGTTCTGGTCTTTCCATCAAACATGCTTGAAAGCCCTCTATTTCACTGAATGTCCATTTCCCCCCCTGAAGGATTATACTCCGTTTTGCTGGATAGGTGATTCTTGGTTGTAATCCCATCTCCTTTGCCCTCCAGAATATTATATTCCATGCCCTGTGATTCCTTAATGTAGAAGCTGCTAAATCTTGTGTTATTCTGATTGTGTTTCCACAATACTTGAATTGTTTCTTTCCAGCTGCTTGCAATATTTTCTCCTTGACCTGGGAACTCTGGAATTTGGCTATAATATTCCTAGGACTTTTCCTTTGGGGATCTCTTTCAGGAGATGATCGTTGGATTCTTTCCATTTCTATTTTACCCTCTGGTTCTAGAATATCAGGGCAGTTTTCCTTGATAATTTCTTGAAAATTAATGTCTAGGCTCTTTTTTTGATCATGACTTTCAGATAGTCCAATAATTTTTAAATTCTCTCTCCTGGACCTATTTTCCAGGTCAGTTGTTTTTCCAATGAGATATTTCACATTGTCTTCTATTTTTTCATTTTTTTCTTGGTTTTATTTTACATTGTCTTGATTCCTCATAAAGTCACTAGCTTCCAATTGATCCATTTTAATTTTTAAGGAAGTATTTTTTTCAGTGAGACTTTGGACTTCCTTTTCCGTTCAGCCAATTCTGCTTTTTAAGGCATTCTTCTCTTCACTGGCTTTTAGACCTCTTTTGTTATTTATGTCAGGCGCTTTTTTAAGGTGTTTTTTTTTCAGTATTTTTTTTGGGGGTCTCCTTTAGCAAGCTATTGACTTGTTTTTCATGATTTTCTTGCATCACTCTCAGTTTTTCCTCTACTTCTCTTGCTTCACAAAATCTTTTTTGACCTCTTCCGTGGCCTGGGACCAATTCATATTTTTCTTGGAGGTTTTGGATCTAAGAGCTTTGACTTTGTCGTCTTCTTCTGGTTGTATGTTTTGATCTTCTTTGTCACCAAAGAAAGATTCTATGGTCTGACTTTTTTGCACAGTTTGCTTATTATCCCAGCCAATTACTTGAGTTATAAACTCTTTGTTAAGGTAGGGGTCTGCTTCCAGTGTGGAGAATGTACTGTTCCAAGTGTTGGGGATCTTGTGCAGCTGTTTTCAGAGCTACTTCTAAGGACCTGTAAATTTTTAGTTCTTCCAAAGTGGTATGATTAAGGGTGAGTACAGAAAATAAAATATCAGTCAAAATAATTCACAAGGGAAAAACCTAAACTTTAAAGTAAAATATTTAATAATACATTTAATAATTCCAATGAAACTTGGAAAATTCTGCTTATGTTCAGGAGAAACACCTTCAGATATAAAAGAAAGGAAATTCAAACAACACAACACTTTACACACTTGAAATTGAAGAAGGTATTGGTGCAATATATTCCAAAATGAAAAGAAACTAAAAAAATGCACTCCAAATTATATATTCCAAAATCCTAGGCCTAATTGTCAGTGAAAAAAGATACAGGTAGGTTAAATAAGAAATGAACATTTGAGGCATTCCTGCCCCAACATTCTCCCCCAAAAAACACAGGCATGAGCAGAATATTGTACTTATAAATATTCCATATATAAACACAAGAATGGTAAATAATTAATGATGAAAGCAGAGTTTAAAGAAGTAGAAGTGAAGGTAGAAGGGCTGCCCTGAAATACTGCAGAGTATTCTTCTTCAGGATTTCTCTAGGCTTCTCTAGACTTTTTTTTACCATGCTCTGGGAACAATTTCTTGGAAGCTCACTCCAGCCCTTGAATTCATACATTTTAAGTACACATTGCAATTCTTATGGACTCTCCCACTGATTGGATGATCAGAAAGCTCCATTTAAGTAGGGTAACCATTCCTTCCCCAGACTTTCTCTACCATGCCCCATTGGGGACCTCACTTCTGCTTTTTGGATTTGTTTTATGCGTTACTTTTCCCCATGAGAATGTAAGCTCATTGAAGGCAGGACCTGCTTTTTTTGGCTTGCATTTGTATTTCCTGCACATAGTACAGTGCTTGACATATAGTAAGTGCTTAGTAAATGCTTGTTGACTGATAGACTAACTAGACCTCATAACTTCCCTACAAGGGAATCAATGTATTTTGTGGGACAAAAATACAGAATGAGAGGGTGCACAAATGGGAAGAAGAAGTGGAAGATAGTGAGGAATATGTGATATAGCCTAACTCTGATAGTCCCTTAATGGGCAACTAGGTGCAGTGGGTAGAGTACCAGGTCTAGAGTCAGGAAGATCTGAGATCAAATCCAGCCTCAGATATTTATGAGCTGTGTGACCATGGGCAAGTCACTTAACCCCTATTTGTCTTGGTTCCTCATCCATAAAATGGGGACACACTGGAGAAGAAAATGGCAAACTACTCAAGTATCTTTGTTAAAAAAAATCTCATGGATAAACTCCATGGGATCACATAGAGTCAGACATGACTGAATGAATGACTGAACAACAGCAACAATTAGTTCTTCAGCAAGAAGAGGGATTACAAAATAGTAGGAATCACCTCAGATTTGGTTTTTCTTTTTTTTTGGTATAATATGTAGATTTTTATTCTGTGCTTCAAATAGAACTGAAAATAAAAGAAAGAAAAACAATCAGGTAAGTAAACTTCCAAAACTATAGAAAGGATTGGTTGACAAATGAGAATATTAGTTAAGGGGGGGAGGTGGGGAGAATCTGTAGGAATATGTTTGTATCAAAATCTGTTATAGGGACAAAATAAAGATTTGAAAGAGTGAGAGAACTAAAAAAAGAAGTGAATATAAATACTGAAGACATAAATGGAGAAAAACATAAACCTAATTCTCGTAACTTTAAATGAGTGTATTAAACAATCTAATAAAATGGAGTGACCGATTTAATAAGAAAACAAAGCCCTACAATATAACTTATCTAGAAAGCAAAGGAATCATAGCACACAAAATTATATCAGTATTAAACTTCTGAATGACATAGTATCTAAATTGATAAAAGAAAAATTAACTAAATTGCAAAAAAACAGTGACAATAACACAATAGTAGGACACTTCAATGTTCCTTTATCTGGGTTAGATAAATTTAGCAGAAAAATAAACAAAAGGGAGACTATAGAGGAGAACAAATTGTTGAAGAATTTAGAGCCAAAAGATTTATGTCTTTCTGATTGGAGCCACTAAACATCATGCACATTTTCCAGTATCATATTGCACTTTTGCAAAGATTGACCATGTATTAGACCACAAAAATTGCAAATAAATGTAATAAGTAAGAAATGCTATTTTACATGTAAGGGTGTGTGTAGTATATTTTGTTGTCCATCTATGTGTGCCTATATATGTGTTCATGGGTGTCCACATGGGTCTGTTTAAATGTGGCTTCAGGGAGGAATGAATACATATTACTAGAGTTTCTTCCACTCACCCTTCTCCAAAGGTTATTGCCAGAAGGGGAAGCAGAAGGTTGGAGTCAGAGGCTATCCACTGTGCTTTCCTTAGAGAAAAGATGCTGGGCTAGAATTATATCTATCCCTATAAAAATTGATAGCCTAGAGAAGAGAATTTTTAGGGCCAAACTGAGCTGCTGATCTTTATAATTTAATGGGGAAGTAGTGTCCCAAGCTATATATCCAAAGCTTTACTCTTTCTCACTGAATGCCAGTTCCACAATGAATACACATAGCAAATATCAAATAAACCCACTTATTCAAGCTGATTGCAAACAGAAATAAGAGAAAGCATACAGAAGACAATACATACCAGACACCACATAGTATAAATGACCTCTCCCATTGGGAGTGAGAAATGTTAGCTAAAACAAGAGAGTTCCAGATATCATCCAAAGGGAAATTCCCCAAGGTGTTTAGTGTAAACTAGGGATAGGGACATGACTGAGATGCTTGCTCCTCTACAAGTTGGCTTCTTCCTAGAGTTTCTCTATCTCTTTAGGAACCTGATGAAATCATCTTTTCTCTCAAAGCTAGAAGCTAGGATCTCTTTTCTCCCTCAAGCTCTTGTCAACTCTTCCTCCCATGCATCCATGGAGCATGGATGAAACCAATCTCTCTCAATGAATAGAATCTTATGCTGTTGGACTTTGAGCCATGGGTTATATTTATCTCTTATAGACTATAACCAAAAAGAATAGTATACAATTCAGGGAGTACAAACAAATGAACTAAAATGTGAACTTAATAATGAAATCTTAAATAATGAGTGGGTAAAAGAACAAATAATAAAAACAATTAATGATTATGTGAAAGGCAACGATGAGCCCATATACCAGAATGTCTGGTGAAATTAAGTCAGTCCTCACTAGAAAATTATCTTCTTAAAATATACATTAAAATAGAAAAAGTGATAATTGATTAACTGAATGTACATTAAAAATTAGGCACACCAGAAACAAATCTTAAATTAACATAAAAGAAGAAATATAAAAAATTAGAGGAGAAATGGATAAATCAGAAATCAAAATAATATAAAATTTACAAATAAAAAAGATGGTTCTTTAAGAAGACTAATAAAATTTATAAAACTTCAGATAACCTGATAAAAAACAAAAGAGCAGAAAATTAAATCAATAAAATATTTTTAGAAGGACAAAATAAGACCTTAACCTAGGCCCCAGTACGAGGAATTGATGAGTTGCTCAGTTACAGAGGTGTCAGTTGCTGCCACAGGGATACTGCATTCATGCCATTCCATTGATGCTCTTGTTTTCTTTTCCAACCACTCTTGAGTGTCCCTATTTATATGAGTGGCACTCATATAAGCATGCTAAAGAAAAGAGTCTATTATTTTTAACACTGATGGACTTGTCTGATGCCCCATAAGTTTTAACAGTAGATCTCTTAAGGCCATTTTTATCCCTGTGATTTTATCAGTATCATACTATTCAACTGGGAAATGAAGCACTTCAGGGCATCAAAGATACTATTTCATAATTTCTTTCCAGGTTCCCCTTTATACATTGATTCATTTTTTCTATTCATTATTAAGGGATATTTATAGATAAATTCCAAGTGCTTCTGTTTAAATTTATCAGATGGCTGTGCATTGTAATTGAGTTTCAGGTTTGAAAACATGTATTGTCTTATAAGAGTTATATTTTGGTATAGTACACATGTGATTTGTTTATATAGGATGGTAACTAAAGAAATTTCCTTTTTAGCCTATTTTAAAAATCCTTTTAGACAATATGTATATGTGTATATATATATATATATATATATGTATACACACACACATATGTATGTATGTATATGTATATCTTTTCCCAGTTAAGGTCTACACTTTGATTTCTTTATTTTTTTTTTAAGTAGTCTGTTAAACTTATGATAGCTAATTATAGCAATGACTTGAATAAATGGCGTGCTTATCAAATTTGCAGATGACACACAAAGCTGCAAGGGATAGTACATTAGATGACAGAATTGGGATCCAAAAAGACCTTGATGGATTAGAATGATGGGCCAAGCCTAACAAGATGAAATGTGTACTTTGAATTTTGATTAATCTTCAATCTCATCAATATGGATTTTATGTAACCTATGCAGGTATACCTCTAGTTGTGGAAATTGAAACCAATCCAAGTATTCTCAAATGCCACATACTTCAACATATCATTGGCAATACCTTATCTTCCATATTATCTTAACTGATGAGAGCTAGGCAAGGCCTGGCAAATGTATGTGGAGATGGTAAACTGACTGTATATGTCACCTTTACTCATCATATAGGGGCAGCAAGAATGAACTACCTTCAGTTGGTCCATAGCCTCCACAAAGCTCCAATATGCTATCTTAAGTTGGATCTCCCATACCATTCCAGTAAGCAGCACTCATACAAGAGTATGAAGAATGAGATGTTGAGGCATTTATGAACTTGAATTTCTATGGACAGGGAGTACAGAGTAATGGATAAAGTTGTGAGAAGTCTTGGACTCAGAAAGATTTGGGTTACAATTCCACTTTGGATATTGACTAGCTATGTGTCCCTGCACAATTCATTTAAACTCTGAGCCTCTGTTTCTTCAACTTCTAAATGAGATGGCTGGGTTCTTGGACCTTTCAATTTATTTTTGTTTTAAATAAATTTGTATTGATATCTTCTGTTTCTTTCATATTACCAAAATTTCCTTTTTGAGAGAGACATCCCATATTACAAAATAGTTTTTTTAAGACAAAAAGGAAAAATAAAAAGAAGAGGAAAAATCAGAATAGCTAATTGATACAGTGAAAAAGTGTGAAAAATAGATGCACTATACCACACTTCTGGACCTTCTATCTCTGCAAAGAGGTAGGGTGAGAATGCCTTCTCATACCTCTTCTTTCAAGCCATGCTTGTTCTTTATACTTTCAGAAAAATTATTTTTGATTTTTTTTGTTCTTTCCATTTACATTGTAGTCATTGTATCTACTGTTTTCTTGGCTCTGCTTAATTTGCATCAGTTCATGTGAATCTTTCCATGCTTTTCTGTATTCATTGCATTTGTTATTTCTTTTTCAAAATCTTATTTAATATTTCATTTTCCCCCAATTACACATAAGAACAGTTTTAACATTTTTTCTTCAAATTTTGAGTTCCAAATTCTTTCCCTCCCTCCGCACCCCCCACAATTGAGAAGGCAAGCAATTTGACATAGGCTATACATGTGTAGTCATGCAAAACACATTTCCATGTAAGTCATTCTGTGAAAGAAAACACAGTCAGAAACCCCCCAAGAAAAATAAAGAAAAAGTATCTTTGATCTGTATTCAAGCTCTACCAGTTCTTTCTCTGGAGGTGGATAGCACCTTTTATCATAAGTCCTATAGAATTATCTTGGATTAACGTATTGCTAAAAATAGCTAAGTTATTCAAAGTAGAGTATCATACAATGTTGCTATTACTGTGTACAATATTCTCCTGGTTCTGCTCACCTAACTCAGCATCAATTCGTGTAATTCTTTCCATGTTTTTCTGAGAATATCCTGCTCATCACTTTTTTTCTTCTTTTTTCCAGGTATGACTTTATTTTATTTTTATTATTACTGAAACTTAAACACACAATAAGAAAAAAAAAAGACACATTATAAACTTAAATATTGAAACAAATACAAAATGAGATAAGGGGGAAAAAGCATGTCATGTGCACAGAAGAATGTAAGAGAGGATTCAAAATATATAGCAATAAATTTCCATTTCAAGAAAGTCAATATAATAATTACTATGCATTGTGTTGAGAGCTGTCCATCTTTTCTTCGCTTCCTTGTTACATTTCTTTTGTTCTCTGCTGCACACTTTTTACTTTGTTCTTTTTTCCCCTTCTTCCTCCTGCCTTCCAGAAGGCTACACTTAAGCACGGATACTTTTTTAAAGGGTATATATATATATATACACATACATATATATATATATATATATGTATATATATATATATATACATATATATACATATATATGTATAATATACATACACACACATACACACACACACATACATATACATAGTATACACATATAAATAGACATATACTTTCCCTAACAAATTCTACTTCTGATCTTTGTTCTTATGTTTGTGCATACCTCTTCTTTCCTACCCTTCCCAACCCCTCTACTTTACTTCTACTCACTATCTTGCCCTCCTATTATTTAAACTGCCCCCCTCCAAGATTCCTCCCTTATCCTCCCATTCCCATAAATCTAAACACCCTTCTTCACCCCACTTTGACATATTTTCTCATGCTCTCCTCTAAAGATTCCTTCCTTATCCTCTAAATGATCCCTCTTCTCCTCCCATTCCCATTAATCTAAACAAAATTCTATATCCCATTTTAACTTATTCCCTCACCCTCCTCTCTAAAGATCCCTCCCTTATTCTCTCCCCCTTCCCTATTCCTTTAGCATTTTATTTCTTTCTAAATTTAGAAGACTTTTAAACTCTTCTAGATACATATGTTTAATGTTCCCTCTTGAACCTATTCCCAGTGAAAGTAGGTTTCCAGAACTAACAGCCCTCCCCCATCTAATTTGCTTGGCTTTGCTGGGTATGATATTTTTGGCCAGAATCGCAATTCTTTTGCTCTTCAACATATAGTGTTCCAAGACCTGTGGGCTGCCAATGGGTCTTGTGCGATTCTAATTGTGGCACCACTATATTTCATTTTTTTCCTGTTGCTCATAATATTTTATCTTTGAGCTGGGTGTTTTGAATCTGACTATGATATTCCTGTGGGTTTTCTTCATAGGATCTCTTATAGGTGGTGATCAGTGGATTTTTTTCTATTTCTACTTTTTGTTCTTGTTCTAATACTTCAGAACAACTTTCTTTAATTATTTCTTATACTATTGTATCAAGACTTTTTTTTTCAATCATAGCTTTCAGGCAGTCCAATTATTCTTATGTTTTCTCTTTTTGATCTGTTCTCCAGATGAGTTGTTTTTCTTATGAGATGTTTCACATTCTATTTTTTCCATTCTTTATATGTTGTTTTATTATTTCTTGATCTCTCATAATTTCTCTGGCTTCCCCTTGACCAATTCTGATTTTCAAGGAGTCATTTTATTCCTTAAATTTCTGGACCTCATTTTCTAATTGGTTAACTTTCTTTTCATAATCTTATTTTTCTTGGATTGTTCTTATTTTTTCTTTCCCCTCAATCTCTCTCATTTGATTTTTAAAGTCTTTTAAAGTTCATCTATGAATTCTTTTTGAGCAGGTAACCATTTGACATTACTCTTTGGGGGTAGAAGAGGGTTTCTTTCCTTCAGTATCCTCCTCTGAAGGTGAACCCTGGTCTTCTCTATTCCCATAGTAACTCTCTGTGGTTGGATTCTTTCTCTTTTGCCTGTGCATTTTTTTTGGTAGTAGCTTAGTTTTCATAATCACCTCTAGTCCTGGGGATGGTGCCTCTGTCCTCATATCCTCCTTCAGTTCTCATCTCTGACCTGGAATTGGAACCAAGACCTCTAGTTTTCTGTAAGTGCCCACAGTCAGCAGTGTCCCTGCCCCACTGCTTCTGCACTCACTGAGTGTGTGCTGTTTCCTTTTGCCACTGCCATGGCTCTGCAGCACAGCTAGATCTGGCATTCCTTGTCAGCAGAGGCTCCCTCAAATCTTCCCAGTCTCAGATGCCCAATACCCGCCATTATCCCGGGGGGGGTGGGAAGGAAACTTTCTGTGGCTGAGGCTGAGGCAGCCTCCCAACCCAGCTAATCCCAGGGCTTGCCACTTGCTGTTTAAGTAGACCTAGGACCTAGTCTGGAGGTGTTTACTCTTCACAGGGACCAACCATATGCTGAGACTTTTCTTCAGATCTTCTCTGATTGTCTCAGAAGGGCTACTGTTCTGCCTCTACTCTTGTTTATTTTTTACCACTCCATGTTTGTCCTGAGGCACTATTTCATCTCTTTTGTGGGGGAAGATCTTGAGAGCTTGGAATTTTCTGATCTACTCTGCCATCTTCCCAGAATCCTCTCCTCATCATTTCTTAAAGCACAGTAATATTCCATCACAATCATATACTACTTGTTCAGCAATTCCCCGATTGACAGACATCCTCTCAATTTTCAATCTTTTGCCACCACTAAAAGAGTTCCTAAATTTTTTTGTATGCAAAGGTCCTTTTCCTTCTGTTGTTGTTTTTTTTTTTTAATCTCTCTAGGATACAGACCTAGTAGTGGTATTGCTTGGTCAAAGGGTACGCATGGTTTTATAACCCTTTGGCATAGTTACAAATTGCTCTCCAGAATGATTGAAATCAGTATACAACTTCACAAATAGTACACTAGTGTTTTAATTTTCCCACATCCTGTCCCACATTTGTCATTTTCCTTTTCTGTCATATTAGCTAATCTGACAGTGCTCAGAGTTGTTGTCATTTAGAATTCTCTCATCAATAGTGATTTAGAGCATTTTTATATGACTATAGATAACTTTGATTACTTTGTCTGAAAACTGCCTGTTCATATCTTTAGACCATTTATCAGTTGAGGAATGGCTCTTATTTCTATTAATTTGACTCCATTTTCTATGCGTTTGAGAAAGAGAAATATGTTCTCTTTGTAAGAGAAACTCACTATAAATTTTTCTCCACAGTAGTAATTGCCAACTGTGTATTTCCCTCCATCCTATTTTTCCCATTTATCTTACTTGTTCTCTCCTTTTACCCTGTCCATTCTCAAAAGTGTTTTGCTTCTGACTTTTACCTCCCCCAAATTTCCCTCTCTTCTAACAGCTCCCCCCTTCTCTTATTCTCTTCCCCTCCTACTCTCCTGTAGGCTAAGATAGGCTTCTATATCCAACTGAGTGTGTATGTTATTCCCTCTTTGAACCAATTCTTAAGAAAGTAAGGTTCATGTGTTCCCCTCCCTGCTTTCCCCATTTCCCCCTCCATTATAAAATCTCTTTCAGGCCTCTTTTATGCAAAAAATTTAACCCATCCTACCTCCCCTTTTCCTCTTCTCCCAGTGCATTCTTCTTTCTCATCCCTCAATTTTATTTTTTTAGATAATCATACCCTCACATTCAACTCACACCTCTCCTTTCTTTCTATGTATATTCCTTCCACTTGCCTTAGTAATGAGAAAATTTTTGGGAGTTATAAATATCGTTTTCCCATGTAAGAATATAAATAGTTTAACCTTATTGGTTCCGTTATGATTTCTCTTTACTGTTTACTTTTTTTTAATGTCAGCTTTAGCAATAAGAAAAAACAAAGAAATTGAAGGAATTAGAATAGGCAATGAGGAAACAAAGCTATCATTCTTTGCAGATGATATGATGGCATACTTAGAGAATCCTAGAGAGTCAACTAAAAAACTACTTGAAACAACAACTTTAGTAAAATTACAGGATACAAAATAAACCCACAGAAACCACCAACGTTTCTATATATTACCAACAAAGCCCAGTGGTAAGAGATAGAAATCCTATTTAAAATAACTGTAGACAATATAAAATATTTGGGAGTCTACCTTCCAAGACAAACCCAGGAACTATATGAACATAATTACAAAACACTTTTCACACAAATAAAGCCAGAACTAAACAACTGGAAAATATTTATTGCTAATGGGCAGGCCAAGTTAACATCATAAAAATGGCAATTCTACCTAAATTAATGTACTCATTCAGTGCCATACCAATCAAACTACCAAAAATATTTTGTAGAGCTAGAAAAAAACAACAAAATTCATCTGGAAGAATAAAAGATCAAAATATCAAGGAATTAACAAAAAATGCAAAGGAAGGTGACCTAGCCATACCAGATCTAAAAGTATATTATAAAGTGATAATCATCAAAACTATTTGGTACTGGCTAAGAAACAGAGTGGTAGATCAGTGGAATAGTTTAGGGAAAGAAAACACAGTTGTCAATGTCTACAGTAATTTGCTGTTTGATAAACCTAAAAACTCTAGCTTTTGGGATAAGAATCCACTCTTTGACAAAAACTGAGGATAAGCAAATTACTAGAGCAAGGAATAGCTTAGCTGTCAGATTTATGGACAAGGGAAGAATTTATGCCCAAACAAGAGATAGACAACATTGTAAAATGCAAAATGGATAATTTTTATTTTTAAATTAAAAAGATTTTGCACAAATGAAGCCAAATGCAACCAAGATTAGAAGGAAAGCAGAAAGCTGGGAAACAATTTTTACAACCAGTGAGGGATAAAGACCTCATTTCTTAAATATACAGAGAACTGAGTCAAATTTATAAGAATTCAAGTCATTTCCCAATTGACAGATGATTAAAAGATCTGAACAGGCAGTTTTCATATGAAGAAATTAAAATTATCTATAATCATGTGAAAAAATGCTTTAAATCAGTATTGATGAGAGAAATGCAAATTAAAATAACTCTGAGGTACCACATCACACCGATTGGCTAATATGACTGAAAAGGGAAATGACAAATGTTAGAGTAGATGTGGGAAAACTGGAAAACTAATGAATTGTTGGTGGAGTTGTGAACTGATCCAACCATTCTGGAGAGAAATTGGGAACTATGCCCAAAGGGTTATAAAACTGTGTATACCCTTTGATCCAGCAGTACCATTACTAGGTCTGCATCCCAAATGGATCATAAAAAAGGAATAAGGACTCATGTTTACAAAAATATTTCTAGCAGCTCTTTTCTTCGTGGCCAAGAATTTGAAATTGAGGGGATACCCAACAATTGGGGAATGGAGAACTGTGGTATATGAATGTAATGGAATACTACTGTGCTATCAGAAATGATGAGCAAGCAGATTTCAGAAAAACCTGGAAAAACCAACTGAGGCTGAGTGAAGTGAGCAGAACTAGGAGGACATTGTGCACAGTAACAGAAACCTTGTGAGAAGATCAACTATGATAGCCTTAGCCCTTCTCAGCAATAAAATGATCCAAGACAATTCCAAAAGACTCATAATGGAAAATGCTATCTACATTCAGAGAAAGAACTATGGAGTCTGAATGCAGATAAAAGCATAATGCTTTCACTTTTATTTTATTTTTTGGTTTTTTTCTTTCTCATGGTTTTCCCCTTTTGTTCTGATCATCTTTTACAACATGAGTAATGTTGAAACATGTTTAACATGATTATACATACATAACATATCACACTGCTTGCTGTCTTGGGGAAGAGGAGTGGAAGGAGATAGAAAAATTTGGAACTCAAAATCTTATAAAATGAATGTTGCAAATCATCTCTACATGCAATTGGAAAAAATAAAATACTATTAAGTGAAATTTTTTTAAAAAAGAAAAATACTGCATTTCTATCTATCACTAGAAGAGGCGTATGATCTGTTTTTCTTCTGATTTTTTACTATTATGATTTTTAATATTAAGTTCTTCTACCCTTTTAGAATGCATTGTGTAGTATGTTGTAAGGTGTTAGTCTAAGCCTATTTTCTGCCATACTAGTTTTGAGGTTTTCCAGTAGGTTTTTTTTTTATCAAATAGGTTATAAAAAATTCTTAAGTAATTTTTATTTCCACTTTATCGAACAGTAGATTATTGAGTCACATTGTTTCTGATTCACCCTTTTCTAACTCATTCTATTGATCTACCTTTTTATTTTTTAACCATTACCAATTTAATGATTATTGCTTTATTTAATTTGAGCTCTAGATGTACTATTCCCTATTTTCATCATTTATTTTATATTCTAGATATTTTATTTTTCATTGACCTTTCAAGTTTCTTCCAGTTTTAAATCTATGATACTATAAGATCTACTAAGATTTTTCTGGGAAGGCTTTGGTATAAAAATCAGCTTGAAAAATGCATTACAAAATAAAACCTGCCCATGTACACCATAAGAAAGCAATCTTTCTAACAGTGGTAATCCTGACTCAAAACCTCAGCTCATTCAGTGGAAGAAATGACTTCCTGTGGTGGGATGGGAAGGTTAGGTCACTGAGATCTGCTGTATCTTGTAGACCAGATTTCCATTGTTGCGGATTCTAGGAGCAAGCAAGAAGCCAATCTTAGCTTCTTCCTTTTCCTCATTCCTAGATAGCAGGGTAATTGCTTCAAATAAAATCCTGGCAGGATATTGACTCCATCCCTTGAAAAAATACAATAAAAGGTCATGAAGAAGTTGAAGTATCAAGTTTAGACTATTCTGTCATGGAGTTTATCAATAAATGGTGGGAGAAATAAAGAACAGTAGCTTTGGTGAAGCTTCTAAATCTTCTCACTCGTAGGGAAGCCATGGGCATATTTGGAAACAAGCAGGAAGAGAGGAGTGTGTGTGTGTGTGTGTGTGAGAGAGAGAGAGAGAGAGAGAGAGAGAGAGAGAGAGAGAGAGAGAGAGAGAGAGAGACAGAGAAACAGAGACAGAGAGAAAGAGACAGAGAGACAGAGAGAGAGACAGAGAGAGAAACAGAGACAGAGAGGCAGAGACAGAAAGAGACAGAGACAGGGAGACAGAGAGAGACAGAGAGAGACAGAGAGAAAGACAGAGATAGAGACAGAGAAGGACAGACAGGGATTGAGAAACCGTGTGAAGGAAAGAGAAGGGGCTTAGATCCAGGGTACAGTCACCTAAAAAAGGAATTAGGCTCGGCCACGAGAAAAACTGCCTTTTTCTTCAAGAATAGAGAAGAAAAAGTGGTAAGGTGAAAATGTAGAGAGGTTTTGAGGAAGTGATGTTGAAGATCTCATGATGGACCATCTTGATCTTCCCAGTAAGGCGGAGTAAAGGTCTTATGCTATGGGGAGAGAGGCTGGGTTTAGGGGCTTGAGGAAAGTGTCCACATTTCTAATAACTGCCAAGACAATCCAATTCTTAAGTAATTTTTATTTCCACTTTATCAAACAGTAGGTTATTGAGTCACATTGTTTCTGATTCACCCTTTTCTAACCCATTCTATTGATCTACCTTTCTATTTTTTAACCATTACCAATTCAATGATTATTGCTTTATTTAGTTTGAGCTCTAGATGTGCTATTCCCTATTTTCATCATTTATTTTTACATTCTAGATATTTAATTTTTCATTGACCTTTCAAGCTTCTTCCAGCTTTAAATCTATGATCCTATAAGATCTACTAAGATTTTTCTAGGAAGGCTTTGGTATAAAAATCAGCCTGAAAAATGCATTACAAAATAAAACCTGCCCATGCACACCATGCAGTTGAATAAGCATGTTAGTACGAAGTGCTGAGCACCTAGTTGAGCTTACATAAGAAAAGTTTGTGTTGGATCTAATGAAATAGTGTTCCATATCTCTAAGGCAGGAGCAGAGAAGAGAGATAGTAGAGGTGACCCAATGAAGAAGATTTCTAGCTCATGAAAAACAGAAGGTGAAAGTGCCAAGGGTGCAAGACACAGTTTTGGTTTTTTTTCCTATTTAATATTAATTTTTGTCATTCTGAATTTGACAAACACCAACAAACACAAACATTTCTATATATAAGGAAGAGGAAAAAAAATGACTATATGCAAGGTGTCCTAAAAGGTATTCAAGATTAAAACTGCACTAACATTTTGGGACATCCTGTATAAAAGTATAAAGCTCTCTTACATACTTTTTTTTGGTAAGTATATAATGTATTTTACTTCTGAAGCTCTCCTGCTTATCTCTAACTCCTTATGATTATCTTCTTTCCTCTTCTGTACATTTAAAAACAAGTTTCACTTTTTTTAGCGTGACTGTCTTTCCCAGTTTTTTGCTTCTTTGTCACAAAAAAGCCCAGCCTGGCAAAGCAAATGCACACAATGGCACCATCCAGAAATTTATGTCTTACTTTGCGTCTCTAGTCTATCAGCTCTGTCAAGAGATGGTATCAAGTTTCATAATATCCTTTGGAGTCATATTTCTTTATTGCATTGTTCATAGTTCTGAAGTTATTCAAAGCTGTTTTTCTTTACAGTGTTGTAGTTATAAGAGTGAGAAAGAGTGAAAGATGACTCTGAGATTGAAAATCTGGATAAGCTAAAAATTGTGATGAACGTATTGAACTTGAGATGTCCAAAGGACAACCATTTGGTAAATATCCTAGAAGCAACTGGTTATACAAAATTAGAGCTTAAGAAAGAGAATAGGGCTGGATATACATGCAATAACCTATTATAATAATTAGCTTATGTTAAGCCTGGGGTTAATATACTGATCCCTAAATTTCACGTGGCTCACTTATCTTTAGGGATTTTATGTTAGATAGAAAAATTATGAATCCCAACACATTCACTCTAATACTCCAGTTAGAAAAATTCCTAACTGTTAGGCGGAGGTTGGTTGGGTGCTCCACCTCACCTTACATATATATTGATATCTACTTAACCCCTGGTCTCTGTGGTTGAGACAAAATTCACTTAAGTGGAAATATTTGGGCAATGAAAAAAGTTCAAGAATGGTTAGATGCTTTCACAGGGCCGGCTATGTAAGAAGTTGCCTCTATTCATTTTTGAAAGCTTAACATACAACCTGAACAACTCAAATACACATTAAATAGTGAGTTCTTTGAGAGCAAGGACTGTTTTTTTTCCCAACCAGGGGAATCCAGCAAATATGTGTGTGTATGTGTGTGTGTGTGTGTGTGTGTGTGTGTGTGTGTGTGTGTGTGTGTATGAGTGAGTGAGTGTGGGAAGTGTATATGTAAATGGTATGGAAACATTTAGTATTTAAAATATCAACATGGTAATAAAGCTAAGAAAACACAAAAAGCCCTCAATTACTATTAATTGATACATGACTAGATATATAGTTTGTATTACATATTATGTCATTTTAAAAATAACAAATGTGAATGAAAAAAGGTTCATGAGTAGAAATCTGCCTAAAGTAGACATCAAGATGCTTGGAATATCATCCTAGTTCTCCCACTAACTGACCATATGACCTCGGTTAGCTCTCTCAAGGTCTTTAGATCTTTACTGGTAAATATAGGGGGTTGTGCTTCAGAGTTGGGGAACATGAGGCCTTGAGGCCACATGAGGCCTTCTAGATCCTTGGGTATGGCCTTTTGACAGAATCCAAGTTTTACAGAACAAATCCTTTTATTAAGGGGATTTGCTCTTTAGGGAGTTGCTTATTTAGTATGATATTTTCAGTCATGTTGCAAAATGCTTTCAATGAGGATGAACATGGCAACAAAGTCAGCTACTGCACTGATGGTAAATTCTTTAACTTGAAAAGACTACAAGCCAAGACCAAAGTAGAGGAAGTGTTGGTGCATGATTTTCTGTTTGCAGATGATTGTGCACTCAATGCAGTTTCTGAAGCTGAGATGCACAAGTATAGATTGATTCTCTGCTGCTTGTGATAATTTTGGCCTAACAATTAACACCAATAAAACACAGGTGCTCCATCAGCCACCACCACACCATCCATCCATGGAAACATCAGTTACAGCAAATGTAGAAGTTTTGAATACTGTTCATAAGTTCACTTATCTTGCTAGTATACTTTCCAAGCATGTACACATTGATAATGAATCAATGACATATGTGTTTCCGGAGCTAGCTCAGTGTTTGGGAGTCTTCAAAGGAAAGTTTGGGAGGGAAGAGGTATTAGACTGACTATCAAACTAAAGGTCTACAGAGCCATTGTGCTGACCTCATTGTTGTATGCCTGTGAAACCTGGACAATATATAAGCTCCATGACAGGAAACTGAATCACTTCCATTTGAATTGTCTTAAGAAGATTCTTAAGATCACCTGGCAGGATAAAATACCAGACATTGAAGTCCTTTCTTGAACTAAATTGCCAAGCATTCAAACTCTGCTTCAGAGAGTGCAACTCTCTGGGCTGGCCATATTATTTGAATACAAAATGTATGCTTGCCAAAAAGATTATTTTATGGAGAATTCAGACAAGGCAAGCCTTCACATGATGGTGAGAAGAAGAGATACAAGACACTCTCAAGATCTCTCTTAAGAACTTTGGTATTGGAGGGCAGAGCCAAGATGGCAGAGTAAAAGCAGTGACTTGCTTGAGCTCTTCCCCAAACCTCTCCAAATACCTGTAAAAAATTGCTCTACACAAATTCTAGAGCAGCAGAACACACAAAAAGACAGAGTGAAATAAATTTCCAGCCCAAGACAGCCTGGATGGTTGATTAGAAAGGTCTATTGCACCAGCTAGGAGAGGAACACAGTTCAGTGTGGGTGCGCAGGCAAAGACCAAGCCTTAGAGAACCTGGAGCAGGCCTCAGAGAACTGAATCATGGGCAACTGTGGGGTTTCCGGACTTCTCAACCAACAAACCCCAAAGACAACTTAGAAGATCAGTAAGAAAAGTCTATAACGTTGGTGAGAGAGAAGCTCAGTCCTAGCACCAGTCCCTGCCCAGCCTCGAGGTGGTGGCTGCTTCCAGAGCTTCCAACCTGATCAGAGGAGGATTGCAGGGATGTCTTTGTTGGTGCTGAGTCAGGATTCTCTTGCTTTGCTTGTGCTTGGATTTGGGTTGCAGTTCTGGGTGGTGGTCCTGGGGTGAGGAGGAGCATTGGTGCAGTGGGGCTTGTAGTGGCTATTCAGAGAGAATCCTCTCCACAGTTCCAAGGCAGAAAATAGCACTTGTGGTCACTCATAGACCGGAGAACAGGCCATGAAGGATTAAACACCTTGCTCTTGATTGTATCACCTTGAAGAACTGAAAATTTACAGATCCCTAGAAGTATCTCTGAAAACAGCTGCACAAGACCCCTAACACTTGGAACAGTATATTCTCCACACTGGAAGCAGACCCCTACCTTAACAAAGAGTTTATAACTCAAGTAATTGGCTGGGATCATAAGCAAACTGTACAAAAAAGTCAGATCATAGAATCTTTCTTTGGTGACAAGATCAAAACATACAACCAGAAGAAGACAACAAAGTCAAAGCTCTTACATCTAAAACCTCTAAGAAAAATATGAATTGGTCCCAGGCCATAGAAGAGCTCAAAAAGGATTTTGAGAAGCAAGTAAGAGAAGTAGAGGAAAAACTGGGAAAAGAAATGAGAATGATGCAAGAAAATCAGGAAAAACAAGTCAATAGCTTACCAAAGGAGACCCAAAAAATATTGAAGAAAATAACACCTTAAAAAAATAACTTAACCCAAATAGCAAAAGAGGTCCAAAAAGCCAATGAGGAGAAGAATGCCATAAAAAGCAGAATTGGTCAAACTGGAAAAGGAGGCCCAAAAGCTCACTGAAGGAAATACTTCCTTAAAAAATTAGAATGAAGCAAATGGAAGCTAGTGACTTTATGAGAAATCAAGACACTGTAAAACAAAACCAAAAAGAATGAAAAGAAAAAGAAAACAATGTGAAATATCTCATTGGAAAAGCAACTGACCTGGAAAATAGATCTAGGAGAGAGAATTTAAAAATTGTTGGACTATCTGAAAGCCATAATCAAAAAAAAAAGCCTAGATATCATCTTTCAAGAAATTATCAAGGAAAACTGCCCTGATATTCTAGAATCAGAGGGTAAAATAGAAATGGAAAGAATCCAACGATCATCTCCTGAAAGAGATCCCCAAAGGAAAACTGCTAGGAATGTTGCAGCCTAATTCCAGAGTTCCCAGGTCAAGGAGAAAATATTGCAAGCAGCCAGAAAGAAACAATTCAAGTATTGTGAAAGTACAATCAAGATATCATAAAATTTTGCAGCTTCTACATTAAGGGACTGGAGGGCTTGGAATATACTATTCCAAAAGTCAAAGGAGATAGGATTACAACTAAGAATCAACTACCCAGTAAAACTGAGTATAATCCTTCAGGGGAAAAAATGGGCATTCAGTGAAATAAAGGACTTTCAAGCATTCTTTTTGAAAAGACCAGAGCTGAATATAAAATTTGACTTTCAAATACAAGATTCAAGAGAAGCATGAAGAGGTAAACAGGAAAGAGAAATCATAAAGGACTTATTAAGGTTGAAGTGTTTACATTCCTGCATGGAAAGATGATATGTGTAACTCATGAGTCCTTTGTCAGTATTAGGGTAGTTGGAGGGAAAAAATATATTCATGTATATATATACACACACACACACACACACACACACACACACACACACACACACACACACATATATATATATGTATGTGTGTGTGTATAGATAGATAGATAGATAGAGGACACAGGGTGAGTTGAAGATGAAGGGGTGATATCTGGAAAATAAAATTAAAGAGTGAGAGAGGATTATATTGGGAGAAGGAGAAAGGGAGAGGTAGAATGGAGTAAATTATCTCACATAAAACACACAAGAAAAGGCTTTTACAGTGTGTGGGAAATGGGAGAAGGTGAGAGGGAATGAGTGAATCTTATTCTCATCGGATTTGGCTTAAGGAGGGAATAATATTCACACTCAATTGGGTATGGAAATCTATCTTACCCTAAGGTAAGGGATGTAAGATATGGGAAATAAGGGGGAAGGATATAAGGGGGGAGGATAGAAGGGAGGGCTGATTGGGGGAGGGGTTAATCAGAAGCAAATGATTCTGAGGAGGGACAGGGTTTATAGAGAGAATAGAATAAGCGGGGGGAGTGGGATAGGATGAAGGGAAATACCATTAGTTTTTCACAACATGACTACTATGGAAGTGTTTTGCATGACTACACATGTATAACGTGTATCTAGTTGCTTGCTTTCTCAATGAGGGTGGGTGGGGAGGGAGGAAGGGAGAAAATTTGGAACCCAAAGTTTTAAAAACAAATGTTAAAAATTGTTTTCACATGCAACTGGGAAATAAGATATACAAACAATGGGGTATAGAAATCTATCCTGCCCTACTGGAAAATAAAAGGAAAAGGGGATAAGGTTGGGGGGAGATAGAAGGGAGGGAAGATTAGGGGAAGGGGTATTCAGAATGCATGCCATCTTGGGGTGGGGGGAGGGATGAGATGGAAAGAAAATTTGGAACTCAAAATCTTGATGAAGTGAATGTTAAAAACTAAAAATAAAAAATTGATTAAAAAAGTGAAAAAATAAAATAAAAAAAGAACATTGGGATTGATTATGTGACACAGGAGACACAAGCACAGGACCACTCAGCATAGGATACCCACATCAGAGAAGGTGCTGTGCTCTATGAAAAAAGCAGAATTGAATAGCTCAAGAGAAATGCAAGATGAGCAAACTTAGAGAATCCACCCCAAATGTTGACATGGACTATTTGTGCCCAACCTGTGGTAGAACATTCTGATCTCATATTGGTCTGATCAGCCATAGTAGGACACACTAAAACTTGACTCTAGCATAGTGATGCCATTTTGTTCCTCTTTGAAAATGAAAGACAGCAATTAATAGCTATAGTTTAGCATGAAGTTTGAAGGAGAGTCTAACTATTCATTATTTGCAGCAATTAAAATATGTAAATCAAGTTTACATCATGGAAAGAGGGAAGGTTGTTACACTCAGGAAGGATTAATTTCTCACTGCAACCAAGAAAACCAAGCCAGGTTGGCACAGGGGAAATCATGGTAGATTTAGGAACAGGAACCTGTATTCAAATTCTAGCTCAGCTGTGTGATCGCAAATTCTACCTTAGCTGTGTTAATCCATTTAAGATCTTAGCACCTCAGTTTTCTTATCTGTAAAAAGAGGGCAATAATAGTTGCCCTTATACTTCAGCCTTGGATTGTAAAGAGGTTTGAGGAATGCTTTTCAGCCCTTAAAGTACTCTATAGACATTCTGTGGGGTCAAGATGATGGAGAAGCAGCAACTCAGCTAAACTCTTCCAACATTATTCTCCAAAAAACTTTAAAACAGCACTTCAAATAAAAATTTGTCATTATAGAGCCAACACAAGGTAAGACATTTTTCCAGCCTAAGATAATTTAAGAGATTGTCAGCAGAGGTCTGTGACACTGGGGTGGTGCTGGCCTGAAGCATATGCTGTGGTAACATTGTAGGTGGGCCTTAGAGGTGGCTGGTAGTGGCAGCAGCAGCAGCTTTTGGGAGCTCTCAGCTCAAAGATGGTAAGGGGGTTGGAAAACTGGTCAGAAAGAGATTTCAGGGGACCTTCTGCTGCCACTAGGTGTAGCCAGCACTGATTGGCACCTCAGTTGTCCATATGTAGTTCTGGGTCATATTTGCAGGGCAGAGAAAAGAGTGTGTTGGTCCATCAGAAGGGAAGAGGGGCCCTTGTTGCAGGTCTAAGTCAGAGAGGAAAGCTAGTGCTTGTGGCTGCAAAAGAGAAGGAAACCTGGTCACATTTCCAGGGCCAAAAGGAGTACTAGGGCTTGTGGCTGCAGAGATTCTTACTGGATAAGGATGGGAGCACAAACCAGACAGCAGTGACCACACCTCTCCCCAGACCACACCACCTTGGAAGCACTGAAAACTTACAGACCCCCAGAAATAGCTCTGAAATCAGCAGATCAAAAAAAAAAACCTAAAGCTTGGGACAGTGTTTCTCCACCAACAGGTGAGCAGCACTCAACTTTAACATAAAGTTCAAGGTCAAGAAGCAGGTTAGAAAAATGGCAAACAACATAAAAAAAAAAGAACTTGACCATAAAAAGCTATTATGGTGGCAGGGAAGAGCAAGGCACAAACTGAGGAAAAGAGAACAGTATGAAAACAGCTACAAGTAAAGCGTCAAAGAAAAATGCCAATCGGACCCAAGGCCAACAAGAATTTCTAGGAGAGTTAAAGAAAGAGATGACAGTGGCAGAGGAAAAATTGGGAAAAGAAATGAGAATGATGCAAGAAAATTATGAAAAGAGAATTAACAACTTGGTAAAAGAGATGCCAAAAATGCTGAAGAAAATAATACCTTAAAAATAGAATTGACCTAATGCTAAAAGAGACAAAATTTCACTGAAGAAAAGAAATCTTTAAAAATCAGAATAGGAAAAGTAGGAAAAAAGATACAAAATCTCGCTGGAGGAAATAATTCCTTAAAAATTAGAATTGGGCAAGTAGAAGCTAATGATTCCATGACACATTAAGAAACAATGAAACAAAGTAAAAAAAAAGAGGAAAAAGAAGAAAATGTGAAATGTATCATCAGAAAAGCAATTAACTTGGAAAAAAGATCAAGGAGAGATAAATTAAGATTTTTTGGACTACCTGAAAGCTATGATTTAAAAAAGTGTAGACAGCACATTTCAAGAATTTATCAAGGAAAGCTGCTCTAATATCTTAGATCCAGAGGGTAAAATAGAAATGGAAAGAATCTGCTGATTACTTCCTGAAAGAGATTCCAAAATGAAAACTTTCAAGAATATCCCAAAGAGAGTAAGGAAAAAGGAACATAAAAATACAAAAATATGTATAGGAGCTCTTTTTGTGGAGACAAAGAATTTAAAACTGGGATGGATGGAGGAGAGATGAGAGACAATTTGGAACTTGAAATAAAAAATGTTAAAATGAATAAATAACACAATTTTAAAAATAAAAGCACTGTGCATATACGAGTAATTCTTCAAAATGGAATTAACCTACTTTAGTTGTCTTGGTTCTCAAGTGACTGCTTGATATAGTGAAGTTTAAAAAAATTTAACATATCCGTGATATTTGTTCTATCCTATTATTTGATTGAGAAAGAAACGACTTATGTCTAACCTTAGATGTAGAAATTGAGGAAGTGAGAGTGATTGAAGTGGGGAAAGAGCATTTGTTTTTCACTGTAGTTACTAAAAGGTCGAATATTAAAAGATTTATGGAAGAAATGGGAGATGATGTGAAAGGAAAAATCATCACAAAAATCTAAAAACTGCTAAGAGATAAAAATGACATTTTGTAAAGTGATAGAAAGGAGGAAAAAGACTTAAAAAGGATACCACCTGAAATGGGCTAAAGCATGGTGAGTGGCAGAATTCATCTATGAACCCTTTCCTACATGTTTCTGGCAATAGGAATTGGACCAAGGGTGAAATAGTTATCACGCAAAGATATTTCCTTTGCCTGTTGCTTAACTTAATCCTTTAGATATTATACCTGAACTCAACTTTAGACATGAAGTTAGATATCAAAAGGAACATAGCTTGCCTTTGAATATAAATAATGCCAGTGGTGTGCTTGAGCCAGCATACCTAGGCTCCAGAGAGCCAACTGTCAAATGTTCAGTGTGAACATTTAGATCTTGGAAATCAGCAAACACTACAAATCAAACTTGATTTATTGTTTTATTGACTGTCTAGACTTAAGAAAGTGATGGAGAAAATACAAATAATTCAGATTAAACTTGTAAGTGTGTTATGCATAATTTTTTTTCCTTCCTGGAGAGCTAGTTGTTAAACCAGCACACACTGGAAATGGCACAAACCTGTAGAATTATGTTTCAGCTAAATGTATGGAGTAACTAATTTAGAGTGGTGTATGTTGTCATTGTATGTCATAAGGTGAGAAGGTCTAGGCTAGAGTATAGATCTGTCTTTCCCTCAGCTGTCCTCCCCATCCTTCTTGATAATTGGATATTTTTGGTAATCAAAGAACTTCAGAGCTAGAATACATCTCAGAGTCTATGTAGTCCAATCTGTGCCTGAATAAGTGGCCACTGACCCTTTGTTTCAAGACCTCCAGTAAGGAGGACCCTCACTACTCCTAAGGCAGTCCGTTCTATTTTTTGATAACTCTAATTGTTAGGAAGGCGCTAGGGAGAGCAGTGGATAGAGGACTTGATGTGGTGTCAGGAAGATATGAGTTCCAATTCAGCCTCAGACACTAACTGGATGAGCCTGGTCAGGTTCCTTAACCCGGTTGCCTCAGTTTCCTCACCTATAAAATGAGGTGGAGAAGGAAATGGCAAACTAGTCCAGTATCTTTGCTAAGAAACCCCCAAATGAGGTCATGAATAGTTGGACATGACTGAAAATGACTGAACAAAAAACCAAAACAAAACAAAAATTGTTAGGAAGCTTTAATTTACTTCAAATTTAAATTTCCCTGAGCAACTTCCACTCATTTTTTCCTTCTTTTGCCTTCTAGAAACTAATAGAAAATTCTATTATATTTTAAGTCTTTTGTGATGCAAATCCCAGGTAACTCTACTCACCAGGCTAACTAAAGAAGTTCTTAGGCATTTTTAGTCTCTTTTTGAACTGCTTTTCCCCCCTATTGCCATGCAGATACTCATAGTCTTAATTCTAGCTGATTCTCAGTTTGAAATTCCTTTGAACCCTGTTGTGCCCCTGGGTCACTAGCTCATGTCTACTTCAAATTATCTTAGAGATTCTACTTTGCAAAGTGAAACATAACTTTATGGATAATGTTCATGGCTGCCATGAAAATTATTTAAGAGCAAGACTGATCTTTGTCCTACTTTTCCCCAGGCAACAGAAATCCCTATACTCTCTATAGATACATACGTAGATTGTAAAATTCTACAATATGCTTTATAAAATATAATCAAGCTTTCCTATTTTTTCCATTTCTACACTCAGCTGTCATAGTTCCTTAATGGAGAGTATGTAGCTTTTGGTTTTTAAACATAGAATACATATCCCTACCATAAATAGAGGGTCCTACATATGTTGCTTTTATCTTATTTTCTGGAGAATAGGAATTCTACTTTTCAATCCCTTAAAGAAAAAAATGCAAATGAAATGCCATTATTTTTCCTTGGGAGGTTCACCCCTCCCACTGCCCATCACTATGCATACATATTACTACTACCTAATATTTACATTGTGCTTACCATGAGCCATGAACTGTCCTAAGCACTTTATAATTATTATCTCACTTGATTCTCAAAACAACCCTGGGAAGTAAGTGTTTTTATTATCCCCATTTTATAGAAGAGGAAACTGAGGCAAACAGAAGTTAGTGACTTGCCCAGCACCACATATATCTTGTAAGCAACTGAGGCTCTATTTGAACTCAGGTCTTCCAGATTTCAGACCCAGGGCTCTATCCACTACGACGACTAGCTGCCACATACATATATACAGCATTCCTTAATTAGAATTCAGTGTTATTTTTCTTGCTATTATGAAATTAGATTAAAAACACCACAGCTCAAAAACAAGTAGGATCTAAAATTGCCACCTTTGTGTCTTCTCTGCTACCCTCCTTTCTTTGCCCACTGCACTCCATTAGAATCCAGGTGAAGTCAACTAAAAACAAAAGTAAAAAAGCCCTAAGCCCCCAGCACTTTAGGCCATATTTCTTAGCATGAAAAAAATGTTTTGATGCAAATTATTGTATGATTGTCCTGAAATTCTGAGAAACCATTTAAAATGCTGACAAATTAGCATTCCTGAGATGATAACTCTAACTATAACTTAAGATTGCCAATTCATTTGAATAGCTAATTCTTTGAAATCCTTGACTAGGAAGTTCAAATTTTTATTGACATAATTATATACCTTGTATGAATTTAGCAAGACAATGGGTTAAAAATTCCATCTTATGAGTGAACTGGGATTATTTATGTGTCTTTTTCATTATTTATGCTAAGCAAAGTGATAATACAGAAAAGCTGAAACAAAAGATATTTACAAAAATCATTCCTATTTGTCATTAGGTGATATTTTGGGGAATAGACAAACATGTATCTTAGATGGGCATGTTTGAGTGAGGGTAGTGAATGGAATTGGTTGAATAAAATGATGACTAATAACTTGTTCACTTGCTATTTCTGTTCCATGCTAATTATGTTTTGAACAAATCTGATAAAATATAAAAGGGTATCAAGATGTATCTGAAGGTCAATTTATGTATCAGTCATCTTGAAACAATTGGAAGTGAGTAAAAATTTGAAATCAATGTATCTTCCATAATTGTACCAAGTGTCATCTATACTTCACAGAATGATTTTTAAAAAATATGGTCTACTCCCTTCTACTTGCATTTTATCTATCAAGTAGCCAGGGGAAAGGAATGAGTACTCTTGACTTAGGCTCTTTGAGTCTTCACTCCTGCAACTGTATCTCTTAAGCCCCTACTGGTATGCTCCTCATCGAAAGCCAAGCACTGGCATGACACAATTAGCTCTTTGTGAAGACATTTACTTAAATGACACAGAAAGAACAGAAGTTATAATAATACACTACCTCCTACTCCTGAACCTGTGATACTCAACTGCAAATAAGCACAGTGGCCAGGGGAAAAAAAGAGCTCAAATTTCGAGCACAATGGTATTGAGGCACACTGGTAAAATGCGTATGTTCCCAAAGCAACTCACGATGCCTGGAATTTCAGGGATTAGAAGGCATTTTAAGAGAAAGAGATGTAAGTCTTCATTCATGGGTTCCCACAGTCTCTGCTCAAGAGCCTGACTCTTGATTACAAGGGTTCTTGAGTCTCAAAGTTGCTTCCCCTCTGTACTTGTGTCTGCCTGAAGTGTGTGTCTCTGCTTCCAAATGGATTCAGTGTTTTCTTTTGGTCCAGTAACTTCCTTTCAAAACTACGTGGATAATGAGGGGATGGAGGAGGAGAGAGAGATTCTCTTCTTCCTTGCAGGAGTCTTCACAACAGGTCTCCAGAACTGCTGAAATTCTGAAAATCATGGAGAACTTAAGTATCTAACGCACCCTGGAGGCATGACTAATTTGTTTGCTCAGTCAATCTTGTTCTCTTCCTGACTTAATCAGAGAGGTTACCTCATAAAGGGATCAGGACAGAAACACATCTTTTACAGTTAGTTTAACATCACATTAACATCTTGTGATTACATTCTGGGCCTTTTGAGAGTACATCAACCACAGGGGATGGGAATCACATATCCCTCCCTCCCAGTAATATTTCTTTTAGATATTTCTTTTTCAGACTAATAGAGAAGAAACTTGCTCTTCCTAATTCCTTGACACTTGGATAGATCCATTACCTAATCAATGTGAGTACTCCCTCCAACCGTACAGTTTGTAATCTATCCACACCTTTTTCCATCTGTGCAACTCTTGACCATAACTTCCTATAATTCCTCCAGTGGGAGTCCATGAAGAGTAATGGGAGAGAGTGTGCCTCTTGATTTCTTGATATTTGTGCACACAGATACCAGCTATATAAGAGATATCCAGTGTGTGGATAGATGCTAAATTGCTACACACCCGTATTAACTGATGATAGGACATGTAGACCCAAAGTTGTAGCTGGCCTGACAGAGAGGTGGAAGTCAGCACAGAATTGAAGATTTCCAATGAGTAATATACAGAGTGAATTAGCCACATGTTTGTAATTAAGGGTTAATTTTTTTGTAAGTAGTTATTTTCTATTTTCCTTTTTTCTTTCCTTTTTAATTTTTTATAAATTTTAAAATGCATTTAAATGTAAATACAAAATGGGAAAAGAAAAAAAAGAACTTTTCCATGCGTACAGCAGAACGTAGGAGAGGATTCAATACAACACAATAAATTTCCATTTCAAGAAACTCTGTATAAGAAATATTACACATTGTTTTGAAAGTTACCCAGCTTTTCTTTGCTTCCTTCTAGATTTTCTTTTATTCTCTGCTGTGTACTTTTTACTTCATTTTTTCCCTTTCTCTCCATCCCACCCCACCCTAAAGAAGGTTACAATTAACCATTGATATGTCTATATATTTATTTATAAACATACACATATATACTCATATACTTATATGTAAAACTGTACTATGCATATTTCCACTTGTCATCTCTTTCTCTGGGGGTGGATAGCATCTTCCTTCACTGGTCCAAGTCTTTCCATGTTTTCTTAAATCAACCAGCTCATCATTTCCTATACCACAATAGTATTCCAACACACTCACATTCTATCTGAGAGATTGTCTATGAAGGTTTCTTCCCAATTTTCTGTATTCCTTCTATTCTTGGCTACAGTGGTTTTATTTATACAAGAAAATTTTAATTTAAAATAATCAAAATTATCCGTTTTGTACTATAACAGTGTTCTCACCTTATAGTTTAGAGTCTGATACTGCTGAATCTCCTTCCTTTACATCTTTTTTTCCCCTTGTTTCTTTGAATTTCTTGACCTTTTGTTCTTCCAAATAAACTTTGTTATTGTTTTTTCTAACTCAGTCAGATAATTTTTTAGTAATTTAATTGGGATAGCTATTGAATAAACAGATTAGTAGGTAAAATTGTAATTGTTAATTACATTTATTACATTGGTTTTACCTACCGATGAACAATAAATATTACTCCATTTATTTAAATCTGACTTTACTTGTATGAAAAGTGTTTCATGTTTATGTTCATATAGCTCCTCTGTCTGTTTTGGAAGGCATACTCTCAGGTATTTTATACTGCTTAGTTATTTTAAATGGTCCAAAACAATACTGAATAATATTGGTGACACATAGTGTAGTTTCCCTATTTTTCTCTTTTAATTAAATCTATTTTAGCCTTAACTTTGTCTGAGATCATGATTACTACCCTTGCTTTTTTTTTTTTACATAATATATTCTACTCCAGCCCTTTGTTTTATCTTTATGTGTATATCTTATTTTAATTCTATTTCTTGAAAGCAAGATATTGTTGATTTTTAATTTAATTTTATTCTGCTATCCATTTCCATCTTATGGGTAAAATTTCCCCATTAGTGTTGCAAGCTATAATTACCTGTGTATTTCCCTCCTTCCTATTTTTCCTCACTGTCCTTCTCATCCCATTTACCCTATCTTTCCTCACTTCTCTAATTTACTTTCACCTGCTACCTTGTCCTTCTATTCCTTAACTACCTACCCCTCTAAGAGAACCTCCCTTATTTTCTCCCCCACCCTATTGCCTAGACCTCTTATTTCTGCATATGTATATATATACACACACACATATCTATCTATCTATCTATCTATCTATCTATCTATCTATCTATCTATCTATCTATCTATTGTTCCCTCTTTGACACATTCCCAACGAGAATAAGATTCCAGCACTACCCACCCTTCCACCACCTTGCTTTTTCTGTATCAATTCTTTTCATGTCTCATTTGTATGAGATAGTTACTCCTTTTTATCTCTCCCTACAGAGTTTTATTTTTTTTTAGAATCACCTCATCATACACAGCTTGGCCCAAGCCTTTCTTTCAAGCTACCAAATAATCATTACAATCATAGGAGTACTGATAAAATTTTTGCATATAAGAAGTAAACAATTCAACCTTACTGAATGCCTTAAAATTGATCCTTAATATTTACCTTATATTTCTCCTGGATCTTAAATGTTGAATTTTCCATTGAATTCTGCTGCTCTTGTCACAAATACCTGAAAGTCTTTCAGTTTGTTAAATGTTCATTTTTGTTTTTCATTCAGAATTATAATGAACTTTGCTAAGTTTCCCTTGGTCACAACTCCAGCTCTTTTGCTCTACAAAATATAGTATTCTAAGACCTATGGTCTTTCAGTGTAGTAGCTGCTACATCATGTGTAATCCTTATTGTAGTTCCATGACATGTAAATTTTTTTCTTGTTGCTTGCAATATTTTCTTCTTAACCTGAGAGCTTTGAAACTTGGCTATGATATTCCTGTAAATTTTCCTTCTGGAATCTCTTTCAGGTGATGATCAGTGGATTTTTTTCTGTTTCTGCTTTGTCTTCTTGTTCTAGAATTTCAGGGGAATTTTCTTTTGAATTTCTTGTAATATTGTATCACAATTCTTTTTTTAAGTCATTTTCAGGTAATCTGATTTTTTTATATTGTCTCTCCTCGATCTGTTTTTCAGCTCAATTGTTTTCATTTAATTAATTAATTTTTAGCTTTTAATATTCACTTCTAGAAGATTTTGAGTTCTAAATTTTCTCCACTCCTTTTCCCCTCCCCAAGATGGCATGCAATCTGATATAGGCTATACATACGTGACAATAGTAAACATATTTCCACATTAGTCATGTTGTGAAAGAAAAATCATAACAAAAGGAAAAAAAGCCACGAGAAAGAAAAAACAAACAAACAAAAAACAAAAGAAAGAGAAAATAGTATGCCTCAATCCGCATTCAGACTCTATAGTTTTTTCTCCAATTCTTGGCCACCACAAAAAGAGCTGCTATAAATATTTTTGTACATGTGGGTCATTTTCTCCTTTTATGATCTCTTTGGCATACAGGCCTAGCAATGGTATTGCTGGGCCAAAGGGTATATACAGCTTCATAGACCTTTGGGCATAATTCTAAGTTGTTCTCCAGAATGATCGGATCAGTTCACAACTGCACCAACAATGCTTTAGTGTTCCGATTTTCCCACATCTCCAACATTTATCATTTTCTTGTTTTGTCGTGTTTGCCAATGTAATAGGCATGATTTGGCACCGCAGAGTTGTTTTAATTTGCATTTCTCTAATCAATGGTGATTTAGAGCATTTTTTCTTATGACTATAAATAGCTTTAATTTCTTTATCTGAAAACGGCCTGTTCATATCCTTTGGCCATTTATCCATTGAAGAATGACTTTTATTCTTATATAGTTGACTGAGTTCCCATGTATTTTAGAAAAGAGGCCTAAAAATTGTTCCCCTGCTTTCTGTTTCCCATCTAATCTTGGTTGCATTGGCTTTGTTTCTGCAAAAACTCAGTTGTTTTTCTAATGAGATGTTTCACATTCTTTTTTTTTTATTCGATTTTGTTTTATTATTTCTTGGTGTTTTATAACATCATTAGCTTCCATTTGCCCAATTCTAGTTTTCAAGAAATTGTTTTCTTCCTTAAGCTTTTCATTCTTTATTTCCAGTTGGTTGACATTCTTTTCATAATTTTCTTGGATTGCTCTTACTTTTCCCCCTAATTTTCCCTTGATCTCTCTTGTTTGATTTTTAAATTCTCTCTCTCTCTCTCTCTCTCTCTCTCTCTCTCTCTCTCTCTCTCTCTCTCTCTCTTTTTTAGGATAGGCAATGGGGTTAAGTAACTTGCCCAGGGTCACACAGCTAGTAAGTGTTCTGTGTCTGAGGCCGGATTTGAACTCAGGTCCTCCTGAATCCAGGGCCGGAGCTCTATCCACTGTTCCACCTAGCTGCCCCTGATTTTTAAGTTCTTCAAAAAACTTTTTGAGCTTGGGACCATTTGACATTTCTCATTGAAAAAGAAGTGACTTTTTTAGCGCCAGTATCTTCATTTGAATATGAACCCAGATCTTCTCTATCCCCATAGTAGCTATCTATGATTGAGTTCTTTTTCCTTTGCTTACTCATTTTTATTTTGTTTTTAGCAGCTGCTAATATAATTGAGTTCTAGTCCTCAGGTGTAGGGAATGATACCCAAAGCCTTAGGTCCTTTTTACTATTATCTTTTGGGCTCTGTCTCAGGGCCCAGGCTTGTTCACTCCTCTCCACCACTAGGCCACAGCAAGGCCCCCCAACCATGTTATTCTGCAAATGATCTTGCTTTCTGCAGTCCCTGTGATGGCTGCAAACTACAGCTGTCTTTTCTGCCACGGAACTGCAACCAGGAACTCTGTTCTCTTGCAAATGCCCACAGCCAGTAGAATCCCTACCCCTTTGCTGCCACATTCATCAGGTGTGTGCTAGCTCTATCTCCAGGACTGTGTCAGGTGAACACAGCTGTACTTGGTGCCCCTCAACAATGGAAGGTCCTTCAGGGTTCTCCTCCTCAACCACATCACTCCCACACTGTAGATGAGGTGAAAGGTTCTGAGGCTGAGGCAGCCTCCCAACCCCAGCTTCCCCCAGGGCTTGTTGCTTGTTAATTCTACAGAATTGGGCTGGACGTGTTTGTACTTTACTCTGGCCAAAAGAGCCCCTGGAGGCTTAGTCTTTCCTGAGGTCTTCTCAAGTTATCTTAGGAGGACCACTGCTTTACCCTGACTCCTGTTTATTTCTGCTGCACTATGTTCACTCCAAGGTGATGTTCTGTCTTTTTTTTTGTGTGTAGAGGAAATTTGGAGAGTCTAAAGTTTTTTAACCTGTCTCGGGGCAATTTTTTTTTTTCATTGAATGTGCTCAAAGATAAGGAGTCCAAATCTGCTTCTTAGGGGAGTGGCACAAAGGCAGACTCTATTCCTACTTCTTCTCTGTAAAGGATTAGATTCAACATTCTGAGGTGAAGGCTACAAGGAGAGTGCATCTTCCTGGGTCTCTCTGAGGTACAGGCAAGATTTATCTGCAGCTACATCCCCCCTTATGTACATGCATGCTGGTAACCAGAGCCTGGTTAAGGCATCTCTGAAGCAATGCTGAATTTTTCTTTGGCCAGCAACCACATGTTTTTTCTCTTGTCATCATTCTGGACAAAGGAGAGAATCCAGCAGGGGGAGCCAAGGGAAAAGGCCTTCATGGGAATATAAGAAACCAAAGTGTTAGTAGTTTCAGTTAGAGTGCTTCCCCCTCTCTCCTCATTCCATTTCCTTTACCAGAATTAGCTTAGTGATTTTAGACCTGCTCAGTTTGTTCTGTGGAGGCTTCCCAATTAACTGATTAAAATTCGTTTCAACTTTCTTTTCCCTTTTTCAAACATAATATTGTTTGAATAGAGATAGCTATTGGGTGAATTTTTCAGCCATAGCAAATGATGACGATCTACCAAGTCCCATAGAAGGATAGCAATCTTCATCCATGGAGGAAGTACACACCTAACTAAGGAAATCACAGATCCTTGAAGTTACTATCATTTAAATGTAATATGGGTTGAGTGCATTCCTGAATAAAATAAGTGGATTCTATGAACACGACATAAGGAAAAATGTTTTTGAATCCATGTGGGTGGATTTAACTTAATACCCAAGTAATTTTTTTGAGCCTTATTCGCTTTGTTACCCATAAGATAAACTGAGTTGAAAAATTAAGAATAGATTATAAAATTATTTTATAGATGAATGCTAATCTCTGCAAATTGTATTCTGAGAATGATAAATCTTTTGTCAACTTGGTCAGGAATGAAAGGGAGGAAATAATATATCTAAAATTAATGAGGAAATCATAGTGGAGAAGAAATAAAGAGAATTATCAGAATTTGTTTTCTGGGTAAAGTCTGACTTAGGCTGATCTACTTGTTCTGATTCAGGTTTGGAAAAAGAAATGAGAAATGTGTAGACCATTTAACATTTAACAAAATTAGATTTCCTTAACAATAGCATAGAATGGATATTCATTAAGGATATCAAATCAGTTCTGTTGAGCACAAGCAACCTCTGCTGCCTCTATGTTTTTTCTTGGCATTAATTCAGTTGGGCATAATTGCCCTGCCTCTATATGTCTTTATTGGCTGTATTCTGTTCTAAGCATTCTTTTTTTTTTCTCTCTATGTAATTTCTCCTGGTGCTCTCATCAGCTCTCAGGGAGTCAACTATAATCTCTACACTGATAATTCCCAGATCTACGTATTCAGCCCTTATTTCTCTGGTAAACTTCAGTCCCATCTCACCAACTGCCTTTACAACATCTCAGACCTGATGTCTCACAGGCACCTCAAACTCAACTTGTTCATCTTCTTTCCTTTCAAATCCTCTCATCTTTCTAATTTTCTTATTACTGTAGAGCGCACCACCATCTTTCTAGTCACTTAGGCTCATTGATGTTACTGTCGGCCTTGGTTCCTTATTTGAATCCATTCCCCGTATCCTATCTATTGCCAGACCTTATCATTTTTACTTCTACAATATCTCTCATTTGTGCCCTTTTCTTCTCCATTGTATGAACCCCTCATCACCTCTTGCCTGAACTATTGCAATTTTTGTCTCTTTGCCTTAAGTCTTTTCCAATTCTAATCTCATCCTCTAGTAAGCTGCCAAAGTTATTTTCCTAAAGCACATGTCAACAATTAATTCAATGAACTCCAATGGTTTCCCATTATCCCCAGGATCAAATGTAAGATCCTCTGTTTGACATTTAAAGCCACTTAGAATTTGGTTAATTCCTGCCTTTCCAGTCTTCCTACTCTTTGCTGTCCTCCATACACTCTATGATCTAACTGTTCTGCTCTAGTTGTTGTTTCTAATATGATACATATGATCCCCTAGCTCCATTCATTTGCATTACCTGTTCATCATACCTGAAAAGTGTTCCTTCTTCACCTCTGATTCTTAGATTTTCTAGTTTTCTTCGAGACTTAGCTCAAATTCGACCTTCATTGGGAGGGCTTTTCTAGCCCCCGCCTGTAGTTTGTCCCTTCCCACTGAGATTAATTTCCATTTTAATCACATATGTCTTAAACATACAAAGCTGTTTTTATGTTTTCTTCCCAGTTATAGGGTAATAGTTGGCAAACTGTAGTTGAGGGTCGTCTGGCCCTCTGGTGATTTTTTTATGGTCAAACTAAGAATAAGTTTTACATTTTAAAATACAATAAAACTTTATTTAAAACGTAAAAATTATCCTTAGCTTGTAGGTCATACAAAAACAGGTGGCAGGCTATGTGGTTCATGGGCCATAGTTTGCAGATCTCTGCTGCATTAAAATACAAGCTCCTTAGAAAGAGGGACCATGTTTTTCCCTTTCTTTGTATCCCCAGAACATAGCATAGCTTAATGTTTGGTACATAGTAATTAATAAATACTTGTTGACTTGTTGACATTGAATAGTCAGAATTATTTATCAATCTGCTTTCTCCAAAGTTGATCTCTTAATTGCTAAATCTCATGGTATTTTCTCAGTTTTCATCCTTTCTGACCTTTCTGCAGCCTTTGATACTGTCAATCACCCTTTTCTCTTCCCTTCTCTCTAGGTTTTTGTGATACTTCTACTTCCTGGTTCTCCTTTTATCTATCTGATTGGTCCTTCTATTTCCTTTAGTGGATGTTCATCCACATCATGCACACTAATTGTGGGGTTCCCCCAAAGCTCTGTCCTGAGGCTTTTTCTCTTTTCCTTCAATATTCTTCACTTGGTGAAAATATATTTTCACCACATTTTCATATAGATATATGAAATTATGTTTCATCAGCTCTCATGGTTTCTATTATCACCCATGTGTAGGTGAATCTCAGATCTACTTGTGTAGCTCTATCCTCTCTTGACCTCCAGGTTCACATTTCTAACTGCTTATTGGACATCTAATTGGATGTTCCATAAACATCTTAAACTCAACATGTCCAAAACTGAACTCATTCTTTCCCTCCAGCATCTTGTGTCTTCAAAACTTCCCTATTACTATTCAGGAAACCACAGTCCTTCCAGTCAGATAGGTTTGAAACTGTCATTCTCTATGTCTCGCTATTTCTCACTGCCCATATACAATTAGTGGTCAAGTCCTGACATTCCTACCTTTGTAACATCTTCCTCTTCTCTTCTCTGACACTGCTACTGTTCTGGTACAGGTCCTTATCACTTCATGCTTGGGTCATTGCAGTAACCTTCTGATTGGACTCCCTGCCTCAAATTCCTCTTCACATCAACCCATCTTCCACTCAACTGCTTCCTAAAATGTACATCTGATCATTTGCATACACACTGGTGACTCTCTGCTACCTCAAGAATCAAATGTAAAATTCCCTCATATTCAATGCCCTTTAAAATCTGTTGCATTTCTACTTTTCCAATCTTCTTATACCTTTCTCCCTTCCGTGTACTCTGACCCAGTGACACTGGGCTTCTTGCTGTTTCTTACACTTACACAGGGTGGTCTGCCCTCTGACTTCTTTTTCCCTGGCTGTTGCTCATACCTGGCATCTCTGCCACCTAGCTTCCCTGGCTTCCTTCAAATCTCAGCTAACATACACCTTCTAAAAGAAGCTTTTATGGGTCCTCATTAACCTTAGCACCTTTTTTTCCCTAAAATTATCTCCAATTTATTTGTGGCTGTTTGCATATTAGATCATCATCATCATCATCACCATCATCATCATCATCATCATCATCACCATCATCATCATCATCATCATCACCATCATCATCATCATCATCATCATCATCATCATCATCATCATCATTGTCATCATCATTGTCATCATCATTAGACTGTGAACTCCTTGAGATCAAGGACTTGGTCTCATATTGCAAATACAAAACATAGACCCAAGTATATTTATAATTCTGGAGTATTTGAAGTCCACATGAAGACATTTCTATATTCCATTTATTTTTCTACCTTGTCTTAAAATAATTATCTCCTATAGGAAAGAAATAAGTATGACCTTTATCTTAAAGAGGGAATTGAATCAAAACATCTTAATAATCACTTTGTATTCATGAATAAACAGCAAGCTACACACCTCCAATGAAAGGCATATTAATAGCTCCTTCATCTTGTGGAATCTTTCACCAACGATATCAAAATGTCACTTGGATTCAATGAGCATAAAATTCTTAACATACAACAAGGAAGGATAGAAACTTTAGATTTTGAGCTTGAATTTGGAGGTGACACTGAACCACTGGATGTAAGCAACACCTACACATATATTGATCTCCTCTAGACAAGTATCATTTATAATGTTTAAAAAGTTTGAGACATAGTTTCTGGGTAATTAATCATTTTATTAATAATGCTAGCATTTTATTAATAAAAGGGTCAGTGACACTCTCAAATGCTAAAGATACCTCATGGTGGTGGGCTCACAGTTTATATGCCTTGGAAGAGTCGTGTTCCCGAGGATGACACTCAATTCTGACTTGGTAAACAATTGATGAGAGAATGAATATTACAATGAGAAGTGGGCTCACTCCAATGAGGGGCTGTCACTGTTGAACAAAAGGACTATTGCTGCACCCAGACCACCCCTAGCCTTGGTCAATCTAGACAAAGGACCTCTACCCAAACTTGCTTGGGTAAAACGCAATGGGTAAGAATTTACCTTAGATAGGATGGTCTAGGTGGGGTAGATTTTTGACAGGGGTCAGTAATGTCCTTCAAAGGCTGGGCTTTGAACAAGGAAATGGGACAGGGAAAAAGCTTGATTCTCCTCCATAATTGGTGATTAATAATAATTTCTTTCACATTAAAATAACAATGTCAAGGAGAAGACTGTTACCAAATATGTTAAGACTTAGTGGCATCCTGAAATAGAAACTGAATTGGAAAAACATTTAAAGTAATTAACATTTATGCTACACCTGTCTTAATGTACACTTTTATAACTGTAAATGGACCATAATAGATTTGGAAAATATCTGCATGTAAGATATGTGTTTGTGAGCTGTGTTAATATATAAAAACAGCTGGACTGAATGTGTGATGGAACAATATCTGATCTGGAATTTGGCCCACTCTGTTCCAAGGGAAACTGTGATTTTTACCTTTGTACAGACCAGAAGGAGTGCCTGGATGTCCATTTGCTCCTTCCCTCACTTATCTTCAAAAGGGATATTCAGCTAGAATTGCATCTTTTCACACATCACATATTGGTATTGTAAGGATATGGTAGGTTCAGAATAAATTGTATTTTTCCTGACTGTTCTCAAAGGAAGAATAGAGCTTAGCTTACATTACAGTTCCTCCCACCAAAAGACCATCATGCTTAGCTAGTAACCATCTTTATCAAAACAAGAAATAAATAGAAATCAGGGAAGTTATGCAGATTTTTGTTGTTGTTGTTCAATCATTTTAGCTGTGTTGGACTCTTCGTGGGGCTTTCTTGGCAAAGATACTGGAGTGGTATGTCATTTCCTTCTCCAATTATGCAGATTAGAAAGACCAAATAATACACAAGAATAAATGTTCTCCAGGTGGGAGCAAGTTAAGAGCTCAGCTCAAACTAGGAGTGAACACAATTTCAGCAGTCTCTAGAGCCGTGGGACATATTGGAGGACAGGAGTTCTCCCTACATTTCTGTCACTGTGAGTGCTGGTGGTTGTATTTAAAAGTCAGGAAGTTCTCCAGTCATCTGGAGAAATTCCTCCTCTCACACTATTATACACCATCAAAGATTAACATTCAGTTGGTTAGGAGTGCTGCTACCTCACACTATGTATCTGTGTACTGTCAGAGGGTTAATGCTTAAGGAAATTGCCCCAGGCTTGGATGGATATGGAATTACACTAACAGCCCATACTATATTAATGAAACATAGAGGCCCCATCATTCTAAATGCCAATAGGGAAAGATGAATATTTCCTTCCCATAAAAGAAGAGTATTGATAGACATTCTTTAAGTATGTGATACACAGATAAAAAATCTACAAATACATTTAGAACAAGAAGGCATCACTTCATTGCCCAATAATAGGTTGCCGACAGATACAGCGCACACCATTATTTTGTCAAATGAAATAATAATAATTACTAAAAATAATAATAATAATAATGATGATGTTGATAAAGGAGTCACTGTGGGCAGAACCTACAAAATGACTGAGTCTCAAAAGTGAAATTAAAAGGGCCCTATGGATCCTATAAATACATGAACTCAGACAACAACATACCAAAAGTGTCAAACAAAGAGCTGTCATGGCTTATTTCTGGAAATGGAGAGATTTTTTTGTGGCAATTGAGGAGGTTATAGTATGGCTTTCCTGAAGGAATTTGGACTTCATGATTAATGCAGCTGATTTTGGGACATAGTAGAAACTGCAGCACTTCAGTATAAATGGCAAAAATCCAGCATCTGACAAATACATATCTAGCAAGGCATGATCTGTTGGTTAGAATTATAGACCAATAACTATCTTTCATATACTGAAAGATAATCAATCTCTATATTATAAATATAGACCTCTAAATATCCTATAGAACTCAACTAATAAACAAAAGTAGAGCCAGAGCATTATTGCAGACTAAATAAACTATTGTCCATAACCAGACATGAACACTAATCCTTAAAAAATTAAATAAATTAAATAGCTATTGCCATACCAAATGCACATTATATACTAGCTCAAAAGCTTTCAGAATACCTGATGTCTCAATAGTCTTAATGCATTTTTAAGCTTTAATAGCCTTAAGAATTTTGGGACACCTTGCATAGTGACCTAGAGGAAATCAAAATCACGTGCAAAAAAGATAACGCATATAATCCTTATTGTTCTGTCTGCTACTCAAGTTTTGCCAAACATGCTTTCAAGGAGGCTATAGAAGATGAGATTACATTCTAACACTTTTATTTAATTACAGAAAAGTTATTTTATCTAATGGTGTAATAGTCCACAGACCATTATATATTAAAGAATAATAGGATAATGATTTGCCTCAGTATCATTTTGATCTGAACTCCATCAAAACAGATGAGAATGATTTTCTATAATAACAAAAATAATAATAACAATACAAATTTATAGATTTGAGTTTATTAATAAAATATTGCTAATAAGTAATCATAATTAAATAATCATAACAAGTATTATTATCCATATTTTTCAGATGAGGAAATTGAAGCTAAAGAGGTTCTAGGACAGTGGATCATGATGCTGAAATGTTGTTAAACATCTCTCCCTTATTTCCTTTAAATAGATAAGCCCCTGTTTTGAGTGGTTATAGTACATTTTTGTTGTTGCTGATACTTTGATTTTGAAGAGGACCGATCATATCACAATGTGATGGGTGATGTCTTGACTTTGTATGAATTGGATTTAAGTGAAGCAGAACTGCACAAAGTTGTTATCCTTACTCTCCCTTCCAGTGTCGTTAGCAAAACAAAGATCAAGATGATTGGTGATGGCCTGGGATGCAGTGGATGACATTCTTCTTGAGAGCAGTGATGCTAAAGTGGATGACCCATCCAGGAAGAAGTCCCTTCTAGGGTGAAGCTTGTGTTTCTATGACACTGTATTACTTGGCTCTGGTCATTTTCACTAGCTATTCCCTGTGTTTGGAACTCTCTCCCTCCTCATCTCTGCTTCCTGCCTTATCTTGGCTTCCTTCAAACCTCAAATAACACCTTAGCTTTTGAAAGAAGCCTTTTATGATCCTCCTTAATGATAATATTTGTAAAAAGCGCTTAGCATGGTGCCTGGTACATAGTATGTGCTTGGTGTCAGGAGATGGAATATCTTGTGTAATGCTAATGCCTTCCCGTTTTGATTTTCTCAAATTTTCCTGTCTATATCTTATAGTACATAGTTGTTTATATGCTGTCTCACCCACTAGACTGTGAGCTCCTTAAAAGAAGGGACCATGATTTGTTTTACGGCCTTTCTTTGTGTCCCTAGCAATTTAGCACAGTTCCTGGAACATAGAAAGTGCTTAATTGAAACAAGCATTTGCTTGTTAACAGATTGACTATACCTAGAAGAGAATGAATCTTTGATCCAAACTTTTATTTTCTACCAGGGGTTGAAAATAGATTTTAAAACTAAAAACTAAGTCTAAGTATCCTAGAAAGGAGTCATTTTAGGTCAACCGGATTCTTTCTGGTGCTAGATAACCTGGAGATGTCATTAGCTTCTAAAATATGATAATTCTTTTCCTATGTCAGTGATAGAAAAAGCTATTACTTACCTCAACAAAACAGATATAACTTCCTTGGCAATTTATATACTTCAGCTTTTGAATTTGTGTGGCACAGTTAGCAGGGACATCTTTCATTTGTATGTGCATTGTTTTTTTTTTTTTTTGCTTTTTGGTGAGGCGAATGGGGTTAAGTGACTTGCCCAGGATCACACAGCTAGTAAGTGTCAAGCATTTGAGGCTGGATTTAAACTCAGGTCCTCCTGACTCCAAAGCCAGAGCTTTATTCACTCCACCACCTAGCTGCCCCTCAGGGACATCTTTCATTTCTCTTTGGTGGGTATCCCAGATCATTTCTTTCCTATTTTTGACTTTCTATGCAACACATATATCACCAGAATTATATGTATATTTCTAAAAAGTTATATGTGAATAAAACTTCTATAAATCAGACAAATATTAAATGGGGTTCTTCATTACCCAGTTGTATGACCTCTGGTAAATTACAATCTTTCTATGCCTCAGTTTCCTCATCTGTGAAATTAGGATATTGTAGAATGTTCTCTAATACCCATTTCATCACTAACATTCTAGGATGGAACCCGTGGTTGAATCCATTGCTAATGTAAATATGTACTTATGTAAATATGTGCTAATGTAAATAATTACTAAGTTGCTATGATTATAAGTCTATACTTTCACATATAGGCTCTTTTTTATTTGTTCATTTAAGCCTACAATTTAGTTAGCTTCTATTCTATTGTGACCCAGGAACCATAATCTCTCTCTGAGGTTCATTACTATTGGTTCAAGTATAGAAGAGTTACTCCTATTACAATACCCTAAGAGAAATGAATTTTTTACTTGAGATTGAATTTTTACAATGAATCCCTTCCCACTCCACCACCTCCTCTTTCTAACAAAAAAAAAAAATCAGTGCTTTTGGATTCTTATTTCTCCCATGTAGTTGGCACAGTGGATTGAACTCTGGTGCTGGAGTCAGAAAGACTTCAGTTCAAATCTGTTCTAAAGTCTTCCTGACTCAGCCCAGCACTCTATCCACTGTTACATTGATTTATAGCTTAAAAATAAATCCAAAATAGCCTGTCAGTTCAGTGTTGTGAAAGTGATGATGAATTGGACTAGATAATTACTAAGGTGTTTTCCAGGTCTAAAACCTATGATGTTTAGAAGAAAAATGTCTTACTGTGAGTTAAGATACCTAGGTTCTAGTCTTGATATCATTACCAATTTATCCATATGATTTTGGACATCATATAAGGTCTTCGATCTTCATAAATTGAAATGTGTTTATTTGCCCCACTTTTATGTGGGGCAGCTAGGTGTCACAGTGTCACAGTGGATACAGTGCTGGAAGAATTTATATGTTAAAAAGAGAAGGTTCATGAATAAGAACTAGAAGGGTCCCTCTAGGCAATAGAATTCACCTCCACTCCATTTTACAGATCAGGAAGTTGAGGCACAGAGAGATTAAACTTTTATGGGTCATATCATTAGTATCTGAGACAGGATTTAAACCCAGATCTTCCTGACTCCAGGTCCAATGATCTATGCCATTTCTGAATTAAACTAGATAATTTCCAAAATCTTTTAAAAATCTATAATTCTATTATAAAACACATATAACCCCAAAAGACTTTTATAAGCCTTTATAAACTAATAAAAATTAGCTTAGGTAATTATTGATAAATCCAGAAGATGGGTAGATATTACTTTAGTTATTTTTGAAGAAGGAATAAGAGACAATTTCTGCAAGTAACTGTGGGTATGTCTTGAATATGCCAAAAGAGTGTCCTCTTTGGGAAGAGTGAGCTAATATACTTAGACAAGAATGATAAGGAATAGAAAGCTATTTACGATAGATGGGAAACACTGATGTAGCAGGGTATTGGAGATCAATTTGTAGTAGCAGAAATAAAGTGTAATATCTGTTTATGTGAGTCTCTGGGTATGGTATTGAAGGATTATCCTGGGAAAATATAGTTTCCTCTTCCTGCATCTTAAAAGACACAGAGTGGAAATCTTGGGAGGAGAGCAAGGTCAGAGAGGCTTGGACAGAGTACTTTGTGGCTTGAGGAGAAATGCTCAGCATGTGATTCTGATTTGTGCGCTTCATTACAGTGAACGGAAAGCCATAGGGAAGGGCAATGACCAGCACGGCTTGCAGAGAAAAATAAAGGGATAGAGAAAAATAGACTGGTTGGAAAATTGTAAGGATTTTGTTCTGGCTTGGGGCTACTGATTAAAGGAGAAAAGGTCATTTTGACTGGATATTTTGTAAACTTTTCACAATAAGTTTTTGATTTTAAAGCATGAATTGAGTTCTAGTGGGCTCAATATCATTTATTGTCTGGCTAGGGGTGAGGTGGAGGGCTGGTCATATTGCCTTTTCCATAATTCTGCTTCACACATGCTAACAGATTCCTCTCCTCCACTTCACGCAGGGTGGTCACTAGAGATTAAGTCAGCTCATGAAAGAAGAAGAGTTTCTGGAAAAGACTGGGATGCCCACATTCCAAAGTCAGGGTCGAAAGAAGGGAGATAAAAATCCTATCCCTCTCCTCCTTCAGCAGGTCAGCAGGTGAAGTTTTCAACCTTATGCAAATGATTCCCCCAAGATGTACTGTTACAGTGTGCAGTTGAAAGTTAAGCAAAACTTAGAGGTGAACAGCAAGCATGTGCTTTTCTGTGTTGTCTATGATGAGTTTGCTTCTACATATACTATCTTAGTTGATATTTTCCCCACATTTGTGGCTGCTTCTGGAAAGATTCTCTCATTTTACCTCTAATTTGAAATCCTTGAAGTTAGATTTTCAAGAGTATCTTGAAATATCAAAACTGCTTGGGGTGAGGACTCAGAATTTGACAAAAATCTGGGAATAAATTAGATTTAGACCAAAATCTGATGCCATAAATTAAGTAAGCTCCAAATGTATATATCCTGGATATGAAAGGTCAGATCATAAACAGATTGGAAGAACAAGGAAAAAAAGGCCTTTTCTAATTAGAGAAGGGAAAATTTCATGAGTAGATAAAGGATAGAGAGGATTGTAGAAGGCAAAATGGACAATTTGATTATATGAAATGTAAATATTTTTGCACAAACAAATGCAATTAAAATCAGAAGAGAAACAGTTAAGTGGGCAAAATCTTTGTAACAAGCTTCTCTGATAAAAACATAAAACATATAGAGAACTGTTTCAAACATATGAATGATGATAGGATATGGACAAGCATTTTCCAAAGGAAGCAATCCAAGAGATCAATAGCTATATAAAAAAGTTCCAAATTGCTAATAACTTTGAAATGCAAATAAAAATAACTGAGGTTCCACTTCACAACTATTAGGTTGGCAAAGATTACAAAAAAAAAAATGCCTGTTGTTGGAAGGGTGTCAGGAATATAGGCTTATTAGTGTACTGTTTTTGGAGCTATGAATTGATCCAGACATTCTGGAAAGCAATTTGGGTCTATGGTAAAAAAAAAAAAATTACTAAACTGTGTAAACCCTTTGACCTAGAGATACTGCTATAAGAACTATGCCCCAAAGAGATCAAAGAAAAAGGGAAAAGAACATAGATACAAAAATATTTTTAGTAGTTCCTTGTGTTGTAGCAGACATAGAAACAAAGGAGGTGTCCATCACTTGAGGAATGGCTTAAACAAATTAAGATATACAATGGAATTGTTGAGCCATGAGAAATGAGGAAAGGGATGATTTCAGAAAAATTTGGGAAGGCTTGTCCGAGCAATTTAGAGTGAAGTAAACAGGATTGGGCCATTTTTCATAATGACAAAGCATTGCAAAGGAAAACAACTTTTAAGGACTTAGGAACTCTAATCAATGCAATGACCAGTCAAAACTCTAGAGGATACGTGATGAAGCATGAAACATTCATCTCCTGACAGAGGGGTAATGGTTCCAAGGTTCAGAATGATACATATATTTATTTTAGGCATGGCAAACATTGATTTGTTTTGCTTCACTATGTTTATTTGTTATATAAGGATAGTGTTTTTATTTTCTTATGGAAGAAGGGGGATCTAGTATTGTTTTAGCAAAAAAATAAAGAGAAAAGAAATTAGTAAGGGTCACTGAAGCATCTTAAAATCAATAGAAAGGAAAAGAGAGAAGTTTAGAGGGAAATGGACAAGCAGCTTTGAAAGTATTATTCTGAATTTTTAAATGTATTTAAATGCAAGCTGCAATTAATACAGTTCCCCGTTTCATACTTTTTTTTCTTTTCTACTTTGTGGACTTTCTTCCCCTCCCCCTCCTTTTCCTCTTCCTCCTCCTCCTCTTCCTCTTCTTCCTTTTCCTCCTCCTCATTGACTAAGTCTACAAATGGCTAGTTCCTATTCCCATGTGAACCTGACTAGAAAGAAGGGAGCTTGAGAAGCCACCAGGAGGGGGCAATCTGGCCTAGCCAGCTCACTACAGAGGATTGCTAGAGTAAGTCACTCTGGCTAGCTGCCTGGCCTTAGCTGCAAAGATACTCCCGCCCCTTTCAGCTCCTGCCCCTGTAGCAGGTGTGATTCACGAATACAACAGCGCTCACAGCATATTATTAAAACATGCAAACCACTACGTATATAAAATATCTACCTCCACTTAAGAAAAAAAATGTACATATATTTTGTTTTTCGTTGTTTGAGTAGGTCTGAGATTGTAAAGTGTGAGTTAAGAGTCCCTACTCTTTGGAAAAGCTTCTCTGGATTTTTTGCTGCAAGGATCTGTGCAGAACAAACTGCTCGCATGCTGTGTGGAAGGAAGCCTAGGGGGGTGGGGGAGGGAAAATGATAAACCCAAGCAGGATCTCTTATGTGTAAAAACTGTTCCCACTCCCGCCCCCAATAATAATCAATGGCATAGACACCGAACTGGGTTGCCAGTAATGGCTTGGTCTCTGGTCGCTGCTGGAGATCTCGCGGGCTGGTGAGAAGTCCTTCGTCTAAACAGGTTTAGATGGGCTCTCTCTCCTTTTCTTTAGGGTAGGAGGTGGCAAGGTGAGCCCCAAGCCCCCTCACTGATAAAAGACATGTCATCAGCTCCTGGTAAGGTTTATCTTGTATGACAAGAGGCGTCTTTTGTTTCTTCCAACAAACCATTTCGTAAGAGCGGTAGAGGACATCTCATCCCACTCTTCCCTCTCCACACACCCAGGGCTGGATTTTACTACCTATGCCCACACCTGATCGGCTTCCGCAGCTCCCTTTTTCGGGGGTGGGAGCCAGTCCGGCTCAGGGATGGTTACAGTCATCTCCCCCTCCCCCTCTTCCTTCTCTGGATCTGGGACTCGGGGATCACCTATGCCGTACTGCCGAGGAGCAGATCAGCAGGACTACAGAACATTTAGCTCGAGCTGTCCTGGCTACCTGGTTTGGCTGGGTGGGGAGAGTGGACAGTTTTAGTCCCAAACTCCTATAGGTGGTGTTTAGTTATCAGTTCTCCCTCTGCTCCTCGCTCTGTCTTTCTCGTGCAGATTCGAGGCCTTAGCACATCATTTTTCCTCCCTGGGGTATCAAGACCAAAAGTAGTGCTGTGTGCAGGCAGTTTTTCTTTGAGCCCCTCTCTAACTCTTTCTTGAGTGCACTGTCCCATCTCCCAAAATTTCAGAAAGTCTTACGCCTAATCCTACTAATTACCCTGCCCCCACACTGCCCATCCCTTTCTTAGCACTCAGAAATTATTCACCCTTTCCTCCCAACATTTCCTCTAGTTAGTTGCGAGCACCTTTCTGTTAAACTTTTGGGCGATTGTTACATGTATTCTCCCAGCTTAATAAGCAACACCCTCAGCGACTGCTTCTTGTTGCAGAGCCTCTCCTCCGCTTTCACCCGTCAGCCTACCATTCGCTAACCTTTAAGCATCTTCCTGCTCTTCTCACCCTTTTCTCTTCACAGGACTGAGCAAATGTAGAGAAATTGAGCGTCACGTAAAGAACACCTCCTACTAATGCCCGCCCCTTTATTTCCTTTTCTCTTGGACAGTTAAGGAGGCTTAGGCTCCCGCAGCTGGGGGGTAACAGCAGCTTCAGGTGGCAGTGCCTGGCACATAGTAGGAGCTTAATAAACGCTTGTTGATTTGATTTGTCTGACTGGAATGAAGAAATTGCCCACATCAGCTTCCCTCAACTCCAGTCCTTGCTCTGAGATCAGTCTAATGGTCTCAGAACAGGGATCAGCAAGGCTTCTACTGCAGTCACGGCGATTTCAAGGAGTAGGCACTGTGTAGGGACACAGATATTCAGGAGATGTTATTGAAACCATTCTTTACCGATAGGCTAATAGCATTTAGAACTTTCTTCTCTCTCTCTCTCTCTCTCTCTCTCTCTCTCTCTCTCTCTCTCTCTCTCTCTCTCCCAAGTCATGGTTCTTACTGGGTTATGAGATCTCATTTCCCTTCGCCACAGAAGACTGGAGCAACCACTAGCCTCCGCCAGAAGTTGGCACAGCTGGACTGTATGGGTTCAGCTGCCTAAGAGATAGGGGTGGGGTGGAGTGAGGGCGAGAGAGAAAAACAATGACTGACGAAGTCTAGCCTGTCTCAAGGAAGGAGAAATGGGGAGGGCGGTGATTTGAATCCGCTTCTTCCATTCCCCTCTTCCTCCAATCCCCTCCCCGGCTCCCTGGTTTGGAGCTCCAGGGAGTAAGAGCAGATATGCTGAACCCTTGTCAAGGCAGCAACAGCAGTAGCAGCAGCAGCCGCCGTGGGACAGCGACAGCGGGGGCGGCGCAGGCGCACTGTGCCCGCCGGAGCCTGCAGTTCCCGAGCCCCGTGTGCGGCACAGCCACAGTCTGGGCAGCAGCAGCCAGGGGAGCGCTACTACCATGAACTGCCTGATCCTCCTCCCCAGAGCTGCTCATCCGGGTCGGGCTCGAGATACAGTCAGGGGACCCGGTCGCCGCTCCCTCTCCTCTTTTTCCTCTCTGTTCTCTGATTCCTCCTCCTCCTCCTCCTCCTCCTCCTCCTCCTCCTCCTCCTCCTCCTCCTCCTCCCCCCCCTCCCCCGCCGCGGATCCTGGCCGCTGCTCCCCAGACCCAGGATGCCGGGGGGCAAGAGAGGGCTGGTGGCACCGCAGAACACATTTTTGGAGAACATCGTCAGACGCTCTAGTGGTAAGGAGAGTTTTTCATTTCATCCACCGAGACCTGTGCCTGCGCCTGTCCACGTCCCCATATGTATAAGCTACCCTTCCTTCCAACTTTCTTTCGGAGGGGGGAGGGGGGATGTAGACACCCCCGTGCCCCTGCAAGATTTTCTGTTCTGTGTGGGACCTGGGGAGGTGGAAGAAAGTTGCTTCAGGCGATATTTCCATCCCCACTTTTCAGCACTTACCCACCCCCACTTACACCTGTCAAGAGCTCCAGCAGCGAACTAGGAGGGAATGAGTGAGGGCGGAGAGCTAGGGAAGTTGACAATTCACTTATACCTTAGCATCTCTTTGCAGCTAAGTGATGTCTGGAGAAGGGAATTCACGTTGGGTTTTATGATAACTACTTTACTTTTAAAAATTTCCTCTTCTTTTTTTTTCCAAGTAGATTTTAGAAATTGACCAAATGTTCAGGGCAATTTTCCGTAAAAAAGGGGTCTATAATGGCTAAAGTCATAGCTGTTTAATGAAGTTTAGGGAACCAGAACGACTTTTAACCCCAGTGGGCATAGCTGGAAGGAACCTTATGATTATTGTGGGTATGCTGACTTGAGTCTTGAATGAGATAGGCAGTATGTGTAAAAAAAAAATCTCTGCAGTTCAAACAAATCTTGTTTAAAAAGGCTTCTTTGTGTTTGTGGAGAATATTTTGACATAAGCTGGAGAAATAGAGAACTGAAGTAACAGTCACATTACTTTTTATTCATTTAGAGAATGAATTCCTATGATGTGGTGTTCCACTTTTGCTACTGATTTCTTAGGGCTTTCCTGCTTTTAGGTATCTTTTAAGAATGCTGTCTGATGAAGCTGACATTTTCCCAAATAGTACCAGTTGATGACAGGCTTTATTTTAAATTTTGAGACCTTTCAAACTTTGTGAGCCAAGCCTAAAGACACTCTATGAAAATCTTAATGCTAGTTTTCTTATCTTTACATCATTTCCAAAGCATAAGTAGAGAGTTCTGTATTTCTGAAAATTTTTCAGCAGAGATCAGTCATTTCTTTTTTTAAAATTAATTAATTTTTAGTTTTCAACATTCACTTCCATAAGATTTTGAGTTCCCAAATTTCTCTCTATCTCTCCCTTCTCCCCACCCCAAGACGGTGGTTGATATGGTCCATTTGATATAGGCTTTACATATACATTCATGGAGATCAGTCATTTCAATCATATTTTGAATTTTCTTTAAATGTCATTGTGGAAAGGACCACTATGGACATAGATGGCATGAAATAACCAAAGCTCTTTCTAGAGCACTACGGCAATACCAGCCAATGCTACAATTAAACAGTTTCATCAGTACAGGGCTCTTTGCTGGGTTAATAATTCTGAAACTTAGATTTCTTCTTAATTCCATGATCACAAAATAATTTATTAACTTCAGGGAAACTTGTTCTTTAACCCTCTTAGCATACAAAAATAGCATATGGGCAAAAATTGTACTCATGTTAATTTCAGAATATCATGTCCCAGAATTATCTATTTTACTTTTGCTCTTGAGCTGATATATATGAAAAAGCCTAGAACCCTAAAGAAGAGGGACAGAGACAACTAATGACAACACCATTATTTACTGGATAGATTGATTGAAATAACCGATATCAACATAGAATTGACCTTGTAGAAATTCTTCATAAAATACCAGAACTTTGCATTTGTAGAACAATTTTAGGCACTTCAAAGTGATTTCACATTCATTATGTCTTTTTAAATGGCATAGCTTAAGAGAAATTCTCCTAGATAAACCATGGTTACCCAATTGTGACATTATGTACAATATTATTTTGCATTTATATTGTAAATAACCACACAATGCTAGGAAATAGTAATGCCAGCATCAGCATGCACTGGAATTAGGCATTCAGTCCTGGAAGTATCAGCTTAGCCATTTCTCTTTTGCTGTTAGAGTAATTGGTCACCATGCTGTTCAGCCCATTTAGAGGACCTTACAGATAAGACTTTAAAAATGGAGACTCTATTTCCTCTGATTGGTCAAAAATGAAGGGATGGGGGCTTTCCTCATTCAGACTTATTATTCTAGTATCCTTTGCAAAGTTTTTCTTTTCACTCCCAATTGAGAACTTGGGATAAACAAATGTTTAATCTTCCCTAACGTCTTCTGGTTTAGTCCAACTTTAAAATTAACTTTAGGCAGACTCTAAATAGTTACATGACTTGCATTCATATAATATTTGCTGTCTCCGAGTTGTCTGGTATCCAACCTATTGAAGGTTCCCTCTTTTCTACACATTGGCCAGTATTTCTTTGAGGCATTTAATATTGCTTATGATGGGGAACCAGGTGCTAAGCTAACATTTTATTTGGCAAAGAATATTTTTCTGGTATTGCTAATGCATTGGTAGTCCATAACCACCCTTTAACTCCACTTTCATACTATTTAAGCTTCTGTGATTGCCTAGTAATTTTGAGATAATTTTACTTAAGTATTCTTCAAGAGAAACTGGAATTGAGTCATTTAATACAACATTTTCTATGTAGCTGAAGAATTCCTCTGAAAGTAGAAAATAGGAAATTGATAATGACAGCATTAAATCATAGTATCTACTCATAAAGCAGTGTCCCACAGTTGACAACAGTTTCTAAATCCTATATCAAAGAAACATGAGCATTCGTTATCTAAAAAGTGACATAATATAGTTCAAGGAAAAAATCCCCTTCATCCTAGTGGAAGAGTTGTTTGTATCAAAACATAACCTAAGATTGTATCATCTATTGTCAGCATTTAAAAGGAACAATTGGCAGAACTTCAATGGTAAAAGAGTAAAAATTAGAGAAGGTTTTTTAAAAGTGGAGGAAGAGGCTTAGTATCTATCTCTATGTGTGCTTCCTCTACTCACCACTTGTTTCCTTCTTATATCCATCTAAAAAAGAAGAGTTAAAATGATAAAAAAAATGATGAAAAAGAGAGAGAAATTAGATTGAGATGGACATATGGAATGTTAGAGCTGAGGTCCTATAAGACTCTCCCTGATTTAAAAACTGGAAATTATTTAAAGTATTCAATCTATATGATCCCCCACCCCCCACCTCGGCCTTGAACTTCAGCTTAATGAAGATCTATAGTATTTTACATTTGAGAGTGACTGTTGCTTATGAGTTGTGATCATTTATTCTTAATGATTCTTTACTCTCTTCACTTAAATTTAAATCCTTATTCTTTAAAGATTAAAAGTTGTTAGTGGTCTATTTTCATTCAGTCAGTTCAGACTGAAAGTCTATGACATAATAAAGAATATTGGATAGGTTAAAGGCAGAGTTTTTCACTAAATCCCAGAATACTAGAACTATGTTTTAGGACGAAGGAGGAGCAATATGTAACACAGTGGGTAGGAAACATATGGGACTCCTCTTCCCAGGAGGTTTTCTAGGCCAACATATGAAGTTCAGAATAAGTTTAGATACGTTAGCTAATAAAAGAATCATATGAAGTATGGCAAGGAAGTTAGAGATGTTCATAAAGTATCCCTTGCCTTTGAGGAAATGTTATAGAAGGCAGCTGCCATATTCTTTCACAAAATGTTCTTTGGTACCATTGACAGAAACCAAAAATTACTGACTGGTTGGATCATTGGCCAAAACCCAGTATGGCATTTTTTTTGGCCCTAATACAAGTTGCTTCTATTATACTTTATTATGGTAAATTTTGCTCACTAGTTCTGTAAACTATTGAAAAATTCAGTAGAAACCTGTATTTCTTTTGGAAGATGGGCTTCTGCAATAAAAATGTTAATTTTGTAAAATGAGTTTTGATGATAAGTTGTGTAAAAATTTCTTGATTTGGAGGCAGAAATAATTAGTTTAGGCCACAAAAAATCACATAGTTATTAAAAGTTATTTAAAAAATTACCTTTTCCTTTATGTCTACTAAGGATTAATTGGTGATCGTTAATATTCTAAAATCACAAAATCAATTATTGGTAAATATTAAGAAAACATTTTTTTCTTAGAATGGTCAAGATATTTTGAAAGGAGCAACATAATCAGAAACGAGATAGGACTTAGCATCTCATGTTGCTTTTACCTTTGATGCAGAGAAAATATTTACTAGTATTAGGAATATTCAGATTTTTTTCAGGGCTTCCCACATTCAGTCATGTCTTACTGTACAATTTAGAGTGAAATCCCAAATGTTTTCTTGTGCATTTAAAAAAAAATTTACCATTAATTTTCTAAAAATATACAATTGGAGTAGAGGGGTGTGTGTGTGAAGAAACAATCGTAATCAATTTTTAGGAAATCATAGGCAATTTTTTTAAGAGAAATGGTTGTAATCAAATGTGTGTACCTGAGTTTAATATGATTGAATATTTTCCTTGGCTCAAATGGGTTTTCTTAAAATGTAAGCAGCTAGAGAAGAACAGTAAGAATACATAGCTATATGTAATTTCTTGGGCTATTCATCAGAACAGTCCAGGTATACTTACTTTTAAAATTCAACTATTATGGTAATTGGAATTAAACTGACCCACTCAGTAGATTTTATTTATAAATCTGTAGAAGATTGACTCTTGGTTCAGAGACTGCACTGCATTATATAATGACTGCAGTACATGGCTGAGCAGAGAGCTCTTTATCCCAAGATATCCCTCTCTTCCCTAGAAATCTCCCTTCTTTTTCTGTCTTTTGTATAATATCAAAAGTGGAATGTGGAAGAAATACATGTACTAGTTTTCCTAGAATTATCCTTTAGGGAAGAATGCCTAAAAAATACTACGTTATTTGTAGAAGGGAATAGCCATATTTTTTGTTAACATTGACTAAGTAGATTTCCACAGAGATATTTCTTGGGTATGCAAATGTTTAATTTGTCTTTTATTGCTAATAGTATCTGTGTGTTCATGTAGAGATATTTTGGTTTCCAGTTCCCAAAAGAATGTTACAGGGTATTGTAGTTAACAGTTACCACAAGAGGTCACTCTAAGTTTTGTCAGAGGTGAAACAAGTTGCTAACATTTTTCTGGGGTTTGGGAGTGGGGGAAGTGAGAAACCTGTTAAATAAAATCATAGGCTGTTGGAAACAATATCTGGTTTGCTATTGCTGTTGTAAAAGAGCCCTAATAGAAGAATTGTGGAAGATGAAATAGAAATGTATTTGATTTCTTTTTATTATTGAAATCTTGCTGTGGGATTAACATTTAGTAAGCGAAAAAAAGCAGACTTTATACACAAATTCCTTGGAAGACATTTTATGATTTGACATATTTTGCATTAGTAATTTTTAAAAACATAATTTATATTTATTTTGGCAAGTGAATTATGGTTTTGATTTGCATACATACCTTTCTGATGTGGTGACTTATTTATATAAATGATGATATTTTACAAAATAAGTGCCAAATAAACCATGAGTAGTTTTTGAAGGTTGAAATTATATTTTAGTTGTTAAAATAATTTTATTCTTTCTTCATCAGACACTTTGATATAATTAAATAAAAACCTCAATTTAATACTTCTGTTTCAACTTTGTTAAAAATAAAAGAGAAGATTATATTGGTTTTTTCACATTTCTGGTTCTGTGGGCCTTATTATCTATACATGTGCTTTCTCTACTCAACACTTGTTTTCTTCTTATATCCATCTAAAAATACAAGACTTTAAAATGATGGAAAAGAGAGAGAAATGAGATTGAGATGGATATATGGAATGTTAGAGCTGAGGTTCTGTGAGAATGTCCCAGATTTAACAACTGGAGATTATTGTTAAAATATCATGCAATCTGTGTTGAATAAACATAAGAGCATTCAATCACTTTTAATTAAAATGAAACATTAAAACAATAAACTTAAATTACCTAAGCTTGTTAAGTTCTAAAAGAAAAATTTAGGATCATTTCCTTCCCTAGAACATTTGCCACAAATGAGTGATATCTGTCCTTGTTTTGTTTGTATGTTTCTTCAACAGCTCAGGGAAAATGGTTCATCTTAGCATAGTTTAAGGGAAGGAGTACTTACTCTAGAAGAAGACTTGGATTCAGATATTGAATCTGTCACTACCTATGCAACTTTGGGTAACAATCTCTCTGAGCCTCAGTTTCTCCACGTGATAAAAATGAATAGCTGGGCTAGATGTGCTCTAAGGTCTTTTTCAGCTCCAAATCTTTGATCTTTAATGATTTTAAGGGTAGCAATTGTATTCTAAATACAAAGTCAATTTTAAATCACTTTTAATTTAAAAAATTCAAACCATTCCTGTTTAAGAAAAGAATAAGCAAAAAAAAATCTAACAAAAATAGTGATATGCAATACAGAGAAATTGGGAATCATTTTTTAAACAGTGGAGTTCATTACAATAATGTTTATATTTTTGGAGTCAGGAGTCGACCATTACATGACATTTTATAGTGCTTTTTGTGGCATAGTGGATGGAGTTGTATTCTTATTATGAAAACAAGAATGTCTCCTGCCTTTGAAACACATAAAAACTGTTTGACCATGGATGGATAAGTCACTTAGTCTCCCAGTTTCCCAGCCAACTTTAAAAAGTATTAATTATAGTAAATTTTCTAATCTGCATCAGTGAAAGGGGCTTGTACACTGGGAATGCCCTATAATGATGAATCATAGGTCTAGTCCCACACATATCACTAGATGGTCTTTGACGTTTGGAGACAATTTCCAAAACTAAAGCTTTTGAGTACTCTTTCCACTGTATCTTGCAGGTGGGAAGTGGGAAGGATAACTCTAAAGCAGTCTGATATTTAATTACTCAACTAAGAATTAAAATGACCTTCTCACCTTTTAAAAATGACTGTAAGGCACCTATACTTAAACATTATCATTTTAAGCAACCCAGGAGGTAATATTGAAAATTTTGAGTCTTCAAAGACATTTGATAACATCAGAGGAATAGCAATAATTACCTCAAGCCCTATTGCATCTTTATTGACCTTCCAGAAATGGTGCAATGATTATCGGTGTCTAAGTTTTGAGTTATTGAGAAGAAATGTTAGCCCAATATCTGAATATTAATTTTATTTCTGATAAAAAAATAAACTGCAGATGACAAAAGACTCAAATTGACATAAATTTATAAAGCAAGAAGGTTATACAGCAAGAAGGCTATTGTCACATTACACTGCAATAGAGTTTCTTTTCCATTTTTTGGTCTGGTCTCCTATTTCTTACAGATACATGTGACTATAGTTTTCTACAAGAGAGATTCATTCCAAAGCTTGAATCTGTTGTGTGAACACAATTCAGGTGCTGAAAGTGAAAAAAAAATGAGGTAGTGCAAATTGATAACATGTTTTTTCAGATCTGGGGCGATGTATACATCTGCTTGCATAAATTAGCAATATCTAGTCCTGTTTTTTGTTTGTTTGTTTGTATCCTCTGTATTTTTTAGAACAACATATTACCTCCCAAATGACTCATGCCAGAAGGCATTGTTTCAAAGACAATGTAGCTTTGATCTCTCAAAGCAGAAATAAAATTATTATACATTTAAAAATATTTAGTCAGTCAATCTTTGGACAAATAATTTTTACTGTGGGTCAGGTACTGTGGATAATAAGAATGGTAAACATATGGTTCTTGCCTTCAAGGAGTTCACTTTTTCTTTTCAAGGAGCTCACTTTTTAGTGAAAGAGACAACATATAATTAGGATAGTATAAAGGGGACACGATCTCAGTAGGAAGGCATTAGAGTTGGAAGTGAGGGGAATGAAGGATGGAGAAAGACCTCCTCTTACAGAAGATCTGAACTAGGAAGTGTTCTGTTTAGGCAAAGCCTAATGGGACATACAAAAATTTAATAATACATTTGAAGAAAATGTATGATAGGCAATTTTGCCTCTCTCTTATTTTCCCTTCAGGTGACTGATAACTGACTTTTTCTACCATTGTGATTTTACTATGTCTAAAAGATACACACACACACATACACACACACACACACACACACAAACACACACACACACACGTTTACATATATAATATTTATTGGAATGTTCTTTTGAAATCTTTTGGATAGAGAAACATGTATAAGAAAACACTTTGGCAATGTTTAAGACCTTGGCATAGTAGGCATAACTTTGGTTAAAGTTGACAGATATCTTTTATGATTACAAAAATAAAAAGTTACACTTGATAGTCATTTAGGATAAAATTTAGTTCCATAAATTTAGTTCCATTCTTATTAGCAGAAAGAGACATGATTTAGCTTTTAAAAATAAATTAGTGATAAATAACTGGGTCACATTTTGTCATGGAAAGAGGTTTACAGTCTGTTTATATGACTAAATGGAGGATGAAAAATGCATTCTTGTCACTGTGGAGAATTCTCCTAGGGGCATGTCCCCGTCATAAACCTCCGTTATAAGAAATGAACAATTTTCTTGTGATTGAAGCACCAAACGAGGGCCACGCCCTGAAGCAGAGATGTAAGCCTTAATTGATCGCATATATTCCATGCTGGGGAAAATAAACCTTAGCAAATTTGCTTCTTTTGTGTATTCACTGTTAAAAAAATGGAGACATTGCTGTATATAGGTCACACATACGAAGTCACAAAATTATATTGAAATAAAAACAAATTAACCCTGGCTCCTCTTCTAACTACTGCTAAATATTTATCCCGTTTGTTTCCAAACTCCTCAAATATTCATTTTTAGTCAAGCCAAGTCAACAAGCATTAATTATTAAGCATCTACTATGTACCAGTAATATGCCAAACGCTGGGAACACAGAGAAAGACACAGACATCCTCTGTTCTCAGCAAGCTCATCTACAAATGAGTGAGACAGCATACAAACAGTTGTATACATACAAGATCCACGTGATGGTAAATTGGAGGTCACGTGAGAGGGAAAGCATTAGCAATGACAAGGTGGGCGTGTAGTTAGGGAAGCAGGAAAGGCTGCTTGTAGATGGTATAGAATTTGAGCTGAGTCTTGAAGCAAGTTGGAGTATTTATTCATTTTTTTTTTATCACTAGTTCCTTTTTTTCCTGGTAGTCAAAAAAGCTAACATGAGTTGAGTTTGCACTGAGAGACATAGTTTTCAGGGCTTAAGGATGTGATATTCTCACTTATTTTGTCCTGGTCTGATAACATCTGTTTTATTGTGTTCAGTTTGAGGCATCACATTTTAGACATAGACATTGTAAGACATGTAAGACATGTAAGCTGGATGGACTCCAGAGGAGGGCAGCCAGGATGGTGAAAGACATATGAGGACTGGTTGAAGGAGTTGGGGATATTTAGTATGGAGAAGAGATGACTCAGGGAAGACATAATAGCTGTATTCAAGTACTTGAAGGGCCATCACACAGAAGAAGGATTAGATTTGTTTCATTTTGTCTTAAAGGGTAGAAGTAGATGGAACTTAGAAAGAGGCAAATGTAAGTTTCAAGCAAGAAAAATGTCCTAGCAGTTAAAGCTGGAATGGGTTGCCTCTGTGGGTAATATGTTTATTGGACTAAGAGTCACTGAGATCCTTTCCATTTCTGAGAATAACTCCTTCCAAGAAACTTCAAAGATCTTCTCAGCCTTCTTGACCACTCTGTGGCATTTGATACTGTTGGCTACACAGCTCCTCTTGGGCTCATCAATGGATCATAGATTTAGAACTAGAAAAGACTTTCAAGGTCCTCCCATCCTTCATTTTATAATTGAGGAAAACGATGAGTGACTATAGAACTAGACAGCAACAGAGCTTGGATTGGAACTAGGGTTGTTAGCTTACAAAGCCAGAACCAAGTGGTTAGGTTGCATCCATATAATTGCACTTTAATTCCTACTTCCCTGACTGTTCTTTCTCTGTCTCACTTTGTGATTTCTTTTCCTCCTTTCCAGAACCCAGAGTGTGATCTCCTTCTGAGGTTTGAGTCCTAAGCTTTCTGTTCTTTTCTCTCTATGCTCATTTTTAATGTAGGGTTGTCTGCTCTCATGAATTTGACTCTATACACTTTATGCTTTTGAATCCCAAGTCTGCATCTCCTCTTCCATCCCTTATCTATGCTTTATTCTCGTATTTACAACTCACTTCAGGACAGTGTCATCTGTATTTTCTGCTATTAACTCAAAATCAACAAGTCCTAAGTTTAATATGTAATATCAAATATTTATTTAGGTGCTATGTTCAAGGCTGAGAGATAGCATCTTGTGGTGGAGAGACTGCTGGCTTTAGAGTGTAGAAGAGTTAGATTTAAGGTGTACCTCTGACACACAAAGGCAGGATAACTGTTGGCAGGCACGTGGAATATCTCAGTTCCTAAGATTCTTAAGTTGCAGAATATTTGCTGATCTTCAGTGGTAGAGGGATTTCTTCATTGGATATTTCCTACATCAATAAAATCACAGCTCTGCAAACAAACAAAGGAAGGAAGGGATAAAGTAATAAATATACAAATGAATAAACACATAAGTGCAAAGTATTGTGAAAGGAGCTAGATATGCAAATGTAGATGAGAAACAAACTGTATTCTCCAGAAGTTTAGGGAGGAAGGCCTTAAACGCAAACAACTGATGCCAGGGAGAGTGTAATAAGTTGAAGGTAGAAGTCCAGGCAAAATGTTATGGGGAATCTGGGGAGAGGATCTTTTTAGTTTTAGGGTGGAGTAGGGGATGAAGAAAGGTATCATGGAGGAAGTAATACCTGAATTGAACCTTGAAGAAAGTTAGGGAGTTCAATGTGGGGGATGGATTTGGAAGTGAGTTCATTTTGGGGACTTAGATTGGGACATAATCACTCTCTTAGAATCATTCAAAGAATGTCACAGTGAAGAAATAAACTTGTTTGCAGTGCTTCCATTAGCGGAGAATTATCAGCAAATGAAACAAGTTAATGGGAAAGCTTTGGGGTCAATATGAAGTAGGATTTATTAGGATCAAATGAGATAAGGTATATTTTGCAATTGCAAAGCATTGTATGTCTGAACAACGATGAGCAGTGATTTTAAGTTCAGCTGTCAACAATGAAACAGATAGGCTCCTCATCACTGGAAGTGTTTCAGTAAGGGCACACTTGAAATTTAGTATTTGATAGTAATGTTTTGTTTCCTCCTAGGGTTGGTCCTGAGGTTCCTGCAATATACGGATGATTTTTCCTCTGACTCATGCCCTGTTCTGTCATAATAATAATTCTTAGTGTTTTGGGCTTTGAATTCTTTGTCTACATTTCTTTATTTGATTTTACATCAGTCCTGAAAAAGGGCACAAGATAGGTATTATTAGCTTCATTTTACAAATGAGGCCCTATTTTACAGATGAATAGAATGAGGCTAAGAAAGATAAAGTGAGTGTCTAGAATCCTAGTGACTGGAAAATCATGTGGCAACTAAGAAGACTAGCCGGAACTAGAATCCAGACATCATTGATCACTTACAAAATGGAAGGGCTGATTGGCTACCAACTCCAGGGAAGCGCTGTTATCTTATCTGAACATAGTATAAGGATTATCGCAAATGTCTTCTGCGTGTCACAAAAAATAAACAACTATTGAGCCTTAGTGGAGTAGCTGCAATCTCTAACTCTTCATCCCGGTCAATTAATAGGTCAGCCAGTAAGCATTTACTAAGCATTCACTGTTCCAAGCACAAAGATAATTAGGAGGCACAGTGGATAGAATTCCAGGCCTGGAGTCAGGAGGATGTAAGTTCAAATCTGACTTCAGACAATTACTAGCTGTGTGACTCTGGACAAGTTACTTAACCCTGTTAGCCTCCCCCCCCCTTTTTTTTTGGCTAGGTAGGCAATGGGGTTAAGTGACTTGCCCAGGGTCACACAGCTAGTAAGTGCTATGTGTCTGAGGCCAGATTTGAACTCAGGTCCTCCTGAATCCAGGGCTAGTGCTCCAGCCACTGCGCCACCTAGCTGCTCCTGGCCTCCTTTTTATAATCAGTAAAATGAGCTGGAGGAGGAAATGGCAAATCATTCCCATCTCTCTGCCAAGAAAACTCCAAAAAGGGGTCACAAAGAGTCAGACAGAACTGAGAAGACTAAATAACAACGAATTCCAGGCAGTGTGTTAAGTGCTGGAGATACTGAAAAAAAGTAGAAAAATACAGTTTTTATTCTCATGGGTTAACAGACAAATTGCAAATAACAGTGTGGCCATGAAGATACAAACATACATACATATATATGTATACACACACACACACACTATATATATATATGGATATAGGAAAGTATACATATGTGTGTGTGTATCTATATACATATATATATATATATATATATATATATATTATATACATAAGACTATAAAATATACACTTACAAAATACACACAGGAAAGGTAGAATCAGAGAGAAGGCACTAATATAGGCATGATAGGGTGAGGGGTATTGAAGGCTTCTTGCAGGAGTAGGATTTGAGCTGAATCTTGAAGGAAACTAGGGCAGTTAGGAGTCAGAGATGAGGAGGGAAGGCATTATGGAAATTGAGGAAAGCCAGCACAAATAAATTGAGTCAGAAGATGGACTGTCTTATGTTAAAAACAGTAAGTAGGTTTGAGTTCAGAGTTTGTGGAGGGGAGAAAAGTGTAAGAAGACTGAAAAGTTAAGAAGGATCCAGGCTGTGAAGAGCTTTAAAAGCCAAACAGAAGATTTTATATTTCATCCTAGAGATAGCAGAGCCCCAGTAGAAATTGTTGAATAAAGGGCTGATGTGGTCAGAGCTGCTCTTCAGGAAAATCGCTTTGACAGTCAAGTGGAAGATGGATTGGAGTAGACACTTGAGGCTCTAAACCAACCAGTAGCTATTGCAATAGTCCTGGTGTGAGCTGCTGAAGGCCCCCACAAAGATGGTTGCAATATCAGAGGAGAGAAGAGGGCATATAAGAGAGATGTTACAAAGATAGAAATACCAGGACTTACCCACCAATTGAATATGGGAGGTAAGAGAGATTGAGGATGACACCTAGGTTGCAAGCCTAATGTTCTCAAGAGAAATAGAAAAAAAATTGGGAAGGGGAGAATTTGGGGGACCATTTGGCGAGCTGTTTTTTGTACATGGGTTGAGGTGCCCATAGGACATCCATTCAAGATGTCCAAAAAAACAAAAAGAAAGATGGATGCTCACTTGTTGGTTTGAAGGTGTTGTATAGGGATTCCCTATTCAGGCACAGGATTGATTAAATGATTGCTTAAGAGTCAGAACCTTTAAACTCTGAGAGTCTATGATCCTATGCTTTCCTTCTGATTATCTAAATCATGTTCCTCAAACATGGTAATCACATGGTTAGTGAAAAAACATGGTAGTCAAGCGGAATAACCTGCATTGCTTAAAGAACAATAGAGCCAACTCTTGTACCTTCTCACAATGCTTCCTTGAATAATGCTACCTTTTTGAGAAAGAGAAGTAGTTTTCCTCTTGCTTCAGAGTATTTTTAAAATTTTAAAAATTAACAAAAACATATTTTATTTCCCTTTCACTTCCTTCTCCCATTGGAAAAAAAGGGAAAAAACAACAAGACTCTTGGAACAAAAATGTGTAGTCAAGCAAAACAACTCTGCATATGGCCATATCCCCAGAATATGTGTCTCATTCTATACCTTGAGTTCAGAGGTCAGTATCATGCTTCATCACCGAGCTTCTAGAATTAGAGTTGGTCATTGCATTGGTCAAATTTTTTCAGTCGTTCAAAGTTGTTTGTCTTTAAAATACTTTTTTTTTTAAATAAATTTTTGCTTTGATTCTGCTCACTTCATTCTCCATCTGTTCACATGAATTTTCCCAGGTTTTTCTAATACTATCCCTTTCATCATTTCTTAAAGCACAGTAGTATTCCATTACATTTAGACACCATAATTCAGCCATCTCTCAACAAGAAGATATCCTTTTTGTTTGCCCTTCTTTACCACTACATGAAGAACTGCTATAAATATTTTTGCACAAAGAGTACTTTTCCTCATTCTCTGATCTCTTTGGGGTGTAGGTCTTGCATTGGTATTGCTGTCTCCAATTTATGCACAGATTAAAAGGATAGAAAATGGGGCAGTTAGGTGGCACAGTGGATAGAGCACCAGTCCTGAATTCAGGAGGACCTGAGTTCAAATCTGGCCTCAGACACATAACACTTAATTTATCACATAGTTCCAAATTGCTTTCCAGAATGGCTGGGCCAATTCAAAGCTGCACCATCAATATATCAGTTTGCCTGTTTTCCCAGCCCCTCCAACATTTATCATTTTCCTTTTTTGATCAACTTTAACAATCTGATAACAATCTCAGCAGTGCTTTAATTTGCATTTCTCAAATATTGGTATTTTTGAGCATTTATTCATAATTACTGATAACTTGAATTTCTTCATTAGAAGACTGCCTAGTTATACATCTAATGAGGTCATATTTGTAAAGCACTTAATACCTGGCACATAATAAGTGCTTAATAAAAATACTTGTTCCCTTCCCCTTCATATCCTTTGACAATTTCTCAATTCAGAAATGGGCCTTTCAATCATATTACTTGCTATTCCTTCGTGAAGGTAAAGGAGATTGTAGAAATATACACTTCTTTTGTAAATTTTTATGTTAAAAGTTTTAGACCAGTTAGGAGGAAGTTTAGTCAAATTATTTATGGTTATGTTGGCCTGTTAATTATATATACATATACATATATGCATTTATGTTTATACATACTCACATGTGTATGTATATATGTATGGGTATACATATACACACCTGTATATGTGTATGTATATATATGTATATGTATATGTATATATATATGTATGTGTATATGTATATGTATATGCATGTGTATATGTATTAATATTTAGATCACCCAGGCTAGAACTGTTGTGGCCACTGATGGCCCTAATCTCACTGTTGATTGGCACTGAAGCTTTGACTTGCTGTTTCTGACCTGAGCCAGTTTGTCCCTCCTTAGGCAGCCTAGTGACATTTATTCCCCTAACTCCTAAGGGCTCATGTCATTGGTGCCAGATTTGGTAGGATATCCAATTTGTTTTAGTCCTACTGTATGCCTAAACCAAGCCATTCACATGCCTCAGCCTCCTCAGAAATAAGAATTTTTGGTGTGTGTCACCAAACCTCACCATACAATATATATTTTCAATATAATGTATCTTTAAAAAATTAACTGGGTTACAAATGTAATGCATTATTTTCTATCTTTTTTGGGGGGGCAATGGGGGTTAAGTGACTTGCCCAGGGTCATACAGCTAGTAAGTGTTATGTGTCTGAGGCCAGATTTGAACTCAGGTCCTCCTAAATCCAGGACTGGTGCTCTATCCACTGCCCCATTTTCTATCCTTTTAATCTGTGCATGTGTGAGTCCTGTTCCACTTAAAATTTATATACTATAAATGGAATTAGTGTGACCTCAAAGTCTGATTACTTTAAAAAGTTAATTCCAAAATATATGTGTATTCCTTTCAGAAAAAATATTACATTTGCAAAAAAAAGTCTTGTATTTACAGTAATTTGTAGATGATTAAATTTTTTTTTTTTAGCTTGTGGAAACATCACCTTGAATGATTTATCTAGTCTTTCTTATTCTATACACACATATGTGTGCATATATATGTATATATATGTACTTGTATATGCATATGTGTATATATGTGTGTGTATATACACACACACATACTGCTTAGTGATAGTGATTTGATGTGGGGATTCATTGATACACAGAACTCCCAGATAGAGAAATTTCATCTAGCATTTCAGGTCAGCAGCTTCTCTGAACTTTGTAATCTTAAGAGTTCTAGAGCAGAGGTGTCAAATTTCCAGCCCTGGGTGGCATGTGGCCTACAACACTCTTGAGTATTTCCTGAACTAGATTAAAATGTAATTAGGATGTATTTGACAAAATAAATAAGAATATAATAAAACATAGATCATAGAAATATGTAGTTTTCTAAGTCAATATGTGGTCTACCAAAATCCTCAGATGTGGTTTAGTGGCCCTCCATTTCTAATTGAGTTTTGATACCACAGGCCTAGAGTATTGAGCAGTTAAAGTGGCTTCTCCAGAGTCACACAACTGGTTTCTGTCAGAGGTAGGATTTGAGTTCAAGTTTCCCTAGCACTAAGGCCAGCTCTCTATTCACTATACAATTTTAGGGATTAAAAAAAAAAGTACATTCTAAGTAGACAGTAACAATTTGACATGCTGTCTGTGAAAAAACTTGAAATAATAGAGCAAATAAATGCATGTTGATATACTGCCCCAAGTATTACTGTTTTTGCATGACACAAATGAATATTTTGATTTTAATTATGCTAATAAATCTTGAAGTTGCTGTCTTATTTAAAAAGCATCAACTATTGGAGTAAAAGAAGTTGAAATGTTTAATATTTTTAGAAAAACTATCGCATTTTCTATTTCTAATATTACTGATTTTTTCACTATTAGAATTGTAGAATATTGCAAATAAAAGTTAAATGCATGTGTTAATTAATTGACACATTCTATCTGCACATGATGAAAGATTTTCACTGGTGGAAAAATGACTAGCAAAACTAATAGAAACACAGGCATTTTAAAATTGCCTTTGAACTTTAAGGAAAAGTGGAGACATCATTTCATCTTTACTAACAGCTGAGCAATTAGAAGGAGTTAGCATTTTAGCATTGATTTTAAATTTCTACAATGATAGTGTTTGTATGATGCCACCAGTATCCGGTAATAATAACAAATCTTCTACATTTGTCTCCGTATACATGAATCTTTATTTATCCTTGAATGAGCTCCTATGGTAAGAAATCCGAGGGTATTTAGAAAGTTCATGGGAAAGAATACCTCTGCCCTTGTGTCTTTGATCTTGCCTGTCAGAGCTGGACATTGTGGCCATGGGCCGTGCTGTTAAACCCGTTGAGGCTTCAGTTCCCCCGTCTATGCCAATTTGTTTACCGAGGTAAAATGTTCCAGGAATCATTCTGTTGCTATTGTTCCACTAAAGCTTGAGAGAGCAGACCAGTCATCACCTGCCTGGGAGGCCAGTTTTGAATGTGTTTTTAGTGTGTTTAATTATAGTTCAGCTCAATGATTTTTTTGTGTGTGGAATTTGATCCCGATAATTGTTTTTCTTCTTTATTTTCCTGTGTTCCTTCAGAAAACCTTTTATTGATGATTGTCCATAAATCTTAGTGACGGACTGAAGTACAATATTCCTTATTCCAAGATAGTTTGGAAGCTGTAGTTGATAAAAACTAATAGCTAGCCAGCACCTTAAGGCTTAAGAACAGTTTACAAATATTACCTCATTTTATCCTACACCTACCCTAGGAGGCAGTTGATATTATTACACCTATTTTACAGATGAGAAAACTGAGGCAGACAGAAGTTAAGTGACTTGCCCAACATCATACCACTAGCAAATTTCTGAGGCTGGATTTGAACTCAAGTTTTCTTTTTTCTAGGTCTATTACTCAACCTGCTGTGCTACCTATCTGCCACAAATTACGGTAACCTTCTTTCTCAGCAGTGTCAATAGAATATGGTGCAGTTTTTTGATTTATTAGAAGCATAGGTCTAGATGTGGAAGACACCTTCAAGGCAACCAGTCCAACCCCTTTACTGGACAGATGAAGAAACTGAGGCCCAGGGATTTGATTTGATCAAAGTCACATGGGTAATAGGCACTAAAAATGGAATTTGAATCCAGATCCTTTGTTTCCAGAGTTAGACATCTTTCCTTGTACCATGATGCCCATTATGGATGTCTAGGCATAGTAGAGAATGACATGATTCCTTCCTTGAGAGCTTATGTTCTATGTTATTTCTTGAAGTTTAACTCCTGTGTTATCTTATGCTATTTGAAATACAGAAAATGCAGCTTGGGAAGCAACCTCACTACCCTTCATGAGTCACTTACTTCAAAAGTTAAATTTTCTGAACACTGATTTTATTTCTTGTAGGAGTAAGGCCTTCAAGCCTGTATTCAGAGGCTACCAACTTCAAAGGCATCTCACAAAGTAGCTAAGATGTTGCTATTGTTCAGTTATATCTGACTCTTCCTGAGCCTGTGGACTGTATTATTCATGGGGTTTTCTTGGCAAAGATGTTGGAGTGGTTTGCCATTTTCTTCTCCAGTAGATTAAGGTAACCAGATTAAGGTAACCAGAGCTTAAGTGACTTGCTCACAGTAACACAGTTAATAAGTGTCTGAAACTATATTTGAACTTAGGTCTTCCTGACTTCAGGCCCAGTACTCGATGAGATACCTGTTCAATAAAATAAGCAGTCTCAAATGCATTATCTTATTTTTGTAGTAGTGGTGGTAGTAGTAGTAGAGAATTCTAAAATCCTTTGGAAAGATTTGGAAGCTTCTGCATTACAATGGACAGGACTCTAAGTGTTGAAGGTTTTCTTAAGGTTCCTTCTTCAATGTAGCCCAGAAATAAACTAGAAGTAAGCTCCTTGAAGTTAGGGGAATTTTGTGTTAATGCTAGTGTCTTCCTTCTGTGATTATCTTCTAATTTATCCTTTATTTATCTTATTTGTGTGTTGTTGTTTAAATGTTACCTTCCCTATTATTTTATGATTCCTTTGAAGGCAGGGATATTTTTGCTTTTCTTCTTTTATAGAACATAGTTGCACAGTGTACATAGTAGGTGTTTAATAAATGCATATTGACTTGACTTTTTAAGTTCTCTACAGCATTTATGTGCTTTATAAGGAGTCTCATGAGATTGAAACTATGTTAAATAAGAACACGGATGTTGACAATAGTCATATCAGTGTATTGTCCCCAAAGAGTTGGGCATATCATTTTGTAAGGTACGTTACAAAAATTAGTCTAAGCATATGTAGAGCTAATGGCACCACAAGACATTGCAATAAAGGGGCAGCTAAGTGGCACAGTGGATAGAGCACTGGCCCTGGAGTCAGGAGGACCTGAGTTCAAATCCAGCTACAGACACATAACACTCACTAGCTGTGTGACTTTGGGCAAGTCACTTAACCCTAATTGCCTCACCCCCCAAAAAAATACTGCAATGAAACTTTTCCTGTCCAAAAGAAATTGTACCTGTCTGGCAATCTAAGCCTACCACAGAGAGGACACAGTAATGTCATGAGGAGTTGGCAGTGTAGAATTTTCTAGTACCAGAATATATGAGGATTCAAATCTGGCCTCAGACACACAACACTTTTGTTGTATTTTGTTTTGTTTAATTTTGTTTTATTATGTTTTATTTTTTTGATGCTGGATCTGCATATCTCCCCAAGGCTGTAAGTACAACAGTCATTCTTAGGTCCAACCCCAATATTAATTGGCATGGAAGTTCTGACCTGTTTTATTTTTCACTTTAGGGCAGTTCACCCCTTCTTAGGAATCAGCTTTAGACAATCTGGTGGCACCCCTTTTCCCAGGGGGCTCAGCATATTGGTGTTCTACTTATAAATAATTAAATTATTAAATAACCAACTCTAGCCCTAATGCAACTCAAAACTCCTGAACTGAAGTGATCCATTAGCCTCTGCTTCCCCAGTAGCAGGTCCTACAGGGATGCACCATCTTACCAGCCTCCCATGGATTTTTACCACTGGGAATGCACGGTGATTTGATTTTTTAGTAAAATAAATTCTTTTTGTGGATGAAATATCTTTAAAAAGTTTTGTTCATCAAAACTAGCCTGAGTCAAACCTTAAAATAAATCCAATATATGAAGTAAATTATTCATCATTGAATATTGATATAACAGCCTGGGAAAATGCATTGGAATATTTTTCTTAGGATTAGTGGAGGGAGGCAGTGATTGCTGCAGTGAATTCCTCTAACAATTTGACGTTGTTGCAACATGTAACCACAGGACAGTAGGTATTCTGAAAAACTGTGTAACGCTGTGCGCTGTAAGTTTCTAGATTGTGATTATCTTGTAGCCTAAGCTTAAAATTCATCCCCTTTTGCCAATACTTTATCAACAATCTGACTTTTTTTTCAACTAAAAGGAATTAACAATTTTCTGGATAACAATTTCACCCCAGGTCTATCTTCCTGTTACTAATATTTAGTAATTATTTCAACTATTAGTGTCATTTGAGAGATTGTTGTGGGATCTAAAATCCAATGGTACAATTATTCAGTATGTCTTATGCAGAAAAGATGCATTTTTCTTCTTTGTCAACCTCCCCCAACCCCAACCCCTGAGGCTAGGTCTCTATCTCAGGCCAGAAGTGCAGTAAGGTCTCACAGGATTGATTTCATTGCTGACTGGCAGAGAAACTTTGACCTTCTTAGTTTCTGATCTTTACCAGTCCCCTCCCTACACACACACTTAGGCACTCCCAAGGACTCACCATATTGGTGCTAGACTTAGCGTGGACCTCTGATTGGCTTCAGCCCTATTGTAACTCAGAACCTCTGAGCTCAAGGGCTGCCAACCTCATGCCCACCCAGTTTAAACTTCTAATTAAGGTGGATAGCTAAAAAGAAGATTGCAGATATTCAGTACCTAAAATTCAGCACCCCCCTTCTAACTTAGCCCTTTGTTTCCTTCCCTTATCCTGCTCTGTGCCACTTCTCCTGGTTTTCCTCCAACTTGGATTTGCGCTCTGGGATCCTGACTCTTTTATATATTTGAATGTATGTATTTGTACATATATATTAATCAATCAACCAACCAATGACATTTATTAAGTACCTCCTACATGCCAGACACTATGCGAAGTACTGGACATACAAAAACAGACCAAAGACAGGCCTTGCCTTCGAGGAGTTCATAATTTAATGGACATATGTAACTCATGTATTTTATTTATATCCTATCTAATTCCAAAGGTCCTATCATGGTGCATTATAAGGAAAGCTGGGTATGGAGCTGGAAGACTGTGTTTGGGTTCCAGCTCTGTCACTTATTACTTATATGAGCTTGTCCAAGTACCAGAATATTTTTGGACCTCCATTTCTTCATATGTAAAATGATGGACTTGGATTAGTTGACTTCTAAGGTCCCTTATAGGGCAGCTAGGTGGTGAAGTGGATAGAATCAGGAAGACCTGAGTTCAAATCTGGTTTTAGACTCTTACTGGCTGTGTGACCTTAGGCAAGTCATTTAACTCTGGTTCAGTTTCTTCATCTGTAAAATGAGCTGGAAAAGGAAAGGGCAAATCATTCCAGTATCTTTGACAAGAAACCTCAAATGGGGTGATAAGATTTAGAGAAGCCCGAAATGCTTGAACAACAACAACAACAAAATCTCTTATACTCAAATTCCACAATATTATGATAGAATTTTAACAAGAGAAATTGTGTAAAACAAGAATTTAACAATAATGTAGGGGCCTTCCTAAAATAAACATAAGAGTTAGGTGCTTTTAGATCCTGGAATTGAATAGATAGAGGAGTCCAATTTGGGACAACTGGCTTCAAACTGGCCAGGTTGGAGGTGTGGTCCACCAGATTAAAATGTAATTGGAAAATGTTTAACAAAAATAAGTAAAAAATATAGTGCACCCACAGATAATGCTAATTTGTAATTTTCTAAGTCATTCTGTGGCACAAAGGGATCTGTTTCTCTTTGAGTTTGACACCACTGTAGATGATGACATTTAGATAACTTTGATTCTAACTATCCTGGAAGCTAGAATAAAAAGGGAAACAATTTCTCTTTTCATATAATAGAAAGTGTATGTAGTTTGCTACAGGGACAATTTTTTCCTTTGGATCTGAACTCAAGCAGAAGTTGCAGCTTCCAATGCACAGAGAGGTTGCACTCAATTCCATTCGACAGAATGTCTTCAAAGCCTCTTGTGAGCAAGGCAGTGTAGGAGGTATTAGGTGAGATATAAAGTTTAGAGAAGATGTAATTCATAGTCTCATAGAGGTTTGGTAGGGGAATATTACATATGCCCAAATAACTTTTTAAAAATGCATGATACACTTCCGCTTCTGGGAGCCAAGATGGCGGAGTAAAAAGGTAGTCACTCTCACTCTCCCCTATCGACCTCTGAAAGCCCAGAAAATATCACCCCAGGAAAAAACCCTGGAACATTGGAACTAGAAGAAAGATGGGGAGCAGCAGTGCAGCAGTCCAGCAAATGGGTCTCCCAGTGCCTCAGCAAGAATAAGGGAGGCAGAACTACAAGGGGCCCCAGGCGGACAAGAATCCTGGTGAAGGAGGTGAAGAAAACAACCTAGAGGCTTCCTAAAGCTCTGGCCTTGCTGGTTCCAGCCCAACACCAGGTGAGCTGTGGGAGCCCTGCAGCCTCCAATTGTGAAGAAATCCTGAAGCTCAGGTGGTATAACAGGCAAACACCAACACCTACACCTCCAGATGCCTCAGTGAGGGTGGGGGAACTGGTGGAAACCAGCTCAGAAAACCACCAGGTGCCTCAGCACTCTACAGCAAAGTAATCTCCCAGTGCATTAGCAGAAACGAGGGAGACAACACTGCAGGGGGCCCCAGGCAAACACCCTGCAGAACCCATCTAAAAGGAGCTGAAGAAAGCTAAAGGAAAGGAAAAGCAGGCAACCTAGAATTGCCTGAAAGTTCCAGCCTTGCTGATTCCAGCCCAACACAAGGTAAGCTGCCAGAAACCTACAGCCTCCAATTCCCAGCATAAGAGGCCCCAGCACGCAAAGCCAGTGACCAAGACCTAGGCTCCCAACACAAGAAGCTTGGGTCAGTACCCTCTGTTCCCCAGCAGGAGAGCTCAATCTTTTAAAGGTCAGGGAATAAAGAAACACCATGAGTAAAAAGAAACGTGCCATAGATTCAGATTATGAGGAGAGTGAAGATCAAGACAGAAATTCTGAAGAGGACAACATTGTCAACAAACCCACATCTGCAACAACAAAAGGGAATATGAACTGGTCTGAAGCCCAAAAAGCCTTCTTAGAAGAGCTCAAGAAGGATTTTAATAGTCAAATGAGAGAGGTAGAAGAGTCCTTCAAAAATACAATTGGCCAATTGGAAAAAAAATACACTGAAGAAAACAAGTCCCTAAAAAACACAATTGGCCAATTGAAGAAGGAAGGACAAAAACTAACAGAAGAGTACACTGAAGAAAACAAGTCCCTAAAAAACACAATTGGCCATTGAAGAAGGAAGTACAAAAACTAACAGAAGAGTACACTGAAAAACAAGTCCCTAAAAAACACAATTGGCCATTGAAGAAGGAAGTACAAAAACTAACAGAAGAAAACAATCTGTTAAAAACTAGAATTGGACAAATGGAAACTAATGTCTCTATGAGAGAGCAAGAATCAGTCAAACAGAAACAAAAAAATGAAAAAATAGATGAAAATGTAAAATACCTCATCGGTAAAACAACCCACCTGGAAAATCGATTCAGGAGAGTCAATTTAAAAATTATTGGACTACCTGAAAATCATGACAAAAAAAAGAGCCTGGACAGTATCTTTCAGGAAATCATAAAGGAAAACTGCCCAGAAGTCCTAGAACCAGAAGGGAAAATAACCATAGAAAGAATCCACGATCACCACCTGAAAGAGATCCCAAATTGACAAACCAAGAATATAATAGCAAAATTCCAAAATTACCAGATGAAAGAGAAGGTGCTGCAAGCAGCCAGAAAGAAACAATTTAAATATCATGGAACCACAGTCAGGATTACACAGGACCTTGCAGCTTCTACATTAAAAGACCGCAGGGCATGGAACATGATATTCCATAAGGCAAAGGAGCTTGGAATGCAGCCAAGGATCAATTACCCAGCAAAAATAGGATCATTTTTCAAGGGAGGAGATAGATATTCAACGAACTAAGAGACTTCCAAACTTTCCTGATAAAAAGACCAGAGCTCAGAAAAAAAATTGATCTTCAAGTACAGGACTCAAGAAGGACTTAAAAAGTAAATGGGACAGAAAGATACAATATGTTGTTAATAAGGGGGGGCTGTTTAAACCCCTACAAGGGAATATGACACTTGCAACCCTTGAGAACTGTATTGTTATTACACCATGTTAAAGGAGTATACATAAAGAGGGTGGATATTAGTTGACTTTGATGTAATGATAAAAAAAATCTAATCAAGTGGGTTAAATGGATCCAAATAAGTGGATCAATCTGATCTTAGAAAATGTACTGAGAAAGGAGGAGGCAGACAAGGGTAAATTACATTACAGGAAAAGACACAAAATCCTATTACAGCAGAGGGAAAGAAGGGGGGGGCATTGTTTGAACCTTACTCTCATCAGATTTGGCTCAAGAAGGGCATAACATAATCAGTTAGGTATAGAAATCTAACTTGCCCTATAGGCAGTAGGAGGGAAAAGGGGAAAGAAAAGGGAGGGGGGAAAGAAGGGAGGGAAAGCAGTAAGAGTAAAGGGGAAGAAAAGGGAAAGGGATAATAAAAGGGGGAGGGACTGAAGGAGGCGTGGTCAAAAGCAAAACACTAGTGAAGGGGAAAGGAAAAAGGAGAAAGAAAAGCATAAATGGGGGGAAAAGGATGGAGAAAAAGACACAGATAGTAATCATAACTGTGAATGTGAATGGGATGAACTCTCCCATAAAATGGAAATGGATTGCAGAATGGATTAAAAACCATAATCCTACAATATGTTGTTTACAGGAAACACATTTGAAAAAGAGTGACACATACAGGGTAAAGGTAAAAGGCTGGAGCAGAATATATTATGCTCAGCTGAAGTAAAAAAAGCAGGGGTAGCAATCCTGATCTCAGACAAAGCAAAAGCAAAAATAGATCTAATCAAAAGAGATAAGGAAGGAAACTACATCCTGCTAAAAGGCACCATAGACAATGAAGTAATATCATTACTAAACATATATGCACCAAATGGTATAGCATCCAAATTCTTACAGGAGAAGTTCAGGGAGTTACAGGAAGAAATAGACAGCAAAACTATACTAGTGGGGGACCTGAACCTCCCCTCTCTGCACTAGAGAAGTCTAACCACAAAATAAACAAGAAAGAAGTTAAGGAGGTGAATAGAACATTAGAAAAGTTAGGTATGATAGACCTCTGGAGAAAACTGAATGGGGATAGAAAGGAATATACTTTTTTCTCGGCAGTACATGGCACATACACAAAAATTGACCATGTACTAGGGCATAAAAACCTCACAATCCAATGCAGAAAGGCAGAAATATTAAATGCATCCTTTTCAGATCATGATGCAATAAAAATTATATGTAATAAAGGGCCATGGAAAGATAGACTAAAAAATAATTGGAAACTAAATAATCTAATCCTAAAAAATGATTGGGTCAAACAACAAATCATAGAAACAATCAATAATTTCATTCAAGAGAATGACAATAATGAGACAACATACCAAAACTATGGGATGCAGCAAAGCAGTTCTTAGGGGAAGTTTTATATCTCTAAATGCTTACATAAATAAAATAGAAAAAGAGGAGATTAATGAATTGGGCATACAACTAAAAAAACTAGAAAAAAACAATTAAAAATCCTCAACTAAACACCAAATTAGAAATATTGAAAACCAAAGGAAAAAATTAAGAAAATTGAAATTAAGAAAACTATTGAACTAATAAATAAAACTAAGAGCTGGTTTTATGAAAAAACCAATAAAATAGATAAACCTTTGGTTAATTTAATTAAAAAAAAGAAAGAAGAAAACCAAATTACTAGTATCAAGAATGAAAAGGGTGAAGCTACCACCAAGGAAGAGGAAATTAAAACAATAATTAGGAATTATTTTGCCCAACTATATGCCAACAAATTTGACAATCTTAGTGAAATGGATACATATTTAAAAATATAAATTGCCCAGATTAACAAAGAGGAAGTAAAATACTTAAATAACCCCATCTCAGAAAAAGAAATTGAACAAGCCATTGATGAACTCCCTAGGAAAAAATCTCCAGGGCCAGATGGATTTACATGGAATTCTATCAAACATTTAAAGAACAATTAATTCCAATACTATATAGACTATTTGGGAAAATAGGTGAAGAAGGAGTCTTACCAAATTCTTTTTATGATACAAATATGGTGTTGATACCTAAACCAGGAAGAGTCAAAATAGAGAAAGAAAATTATAGACCAATTTCTCTAATGAATATAGATGCAAAAATTTTAAACAAAATACTAGCAAATAGATTGCAGCAACTTATTACAAGAATATACACTATGACCAGGTAGGATTTATACCAGGAATGCAGGGTTGGTTCAATATTAGGAAAACTATCAGCATCATTGAGCATATCAACACCAAAACCAACAGAAACCACATGATCATCTCAATAGATGCAGAAAAAGCTTTTGATAAAATACAACACCCATTCCTATTAAAAACACTAGAAAGCACAGGTATAAATGGAGTCTTCCTTAAAATAATAAATAACATATATCTAAGCATCATATGTAATGGGGACAGGCTAGAAGCATTTCCAATAAGATTGGGGGTGAAACAAGGATGTCCATTATCACCACTGTTATTCAATATTGTACTGGAAACCTTAGAGAAAAAAAGAAATTGAAGGCATTAGAATAGGCAAAGAAGAAACAAAGCTATCACTCTTTGCAGATGACATGATGATATACTTAGAGAATCCTAGAGAATCAAGTAAAAAACTACTTGAAATAATAAACAACTTTAGCAAAGTTGCAGGCTATAAAATAAACCCACATAAATCATCAGCATTTCTATATATTACCAACAAAGCCCAACAGCAAGAGATAGAAAGAGAAATCCCATTTAAACTTACTGTAGACATTATAAAATATTTAGGAGTCTACCTCCTGAAACAAACCCAGGAACTCTATGAACACAATTACAAAACACTTTTCACACAAATAAAATCAGATCTAAATAATTGGAAAAACATTGCTTGGGTAGGCCAGCTAATATAATAAAAATGACAATCCTACCTAAGCTAATTTACTTATTCAGTGCCATACCAATCAAACTACCAAAAAATTATTTTATAGAGTTAGAAAAAATAATAACAAGATTCATTTGGAAAAACAAAAGGTCCAGAATATCAAAGGAACTAATGAAAAGAAATGCAGGGAAAGGTGGCCTAGCAATTCCAGATCTTAAATTGTATTATAAAGCAGCAATCATCAAAACTGCTTGGTACTGGCTAAGAAATAGGGAGGTGGATCAGTGGAATAGGTTAAATATGCAAGACAGTAGTCAATGACTATAGTAATCTATTATTTGATAAACCCAAAGACCCCAGCTTCTGGGATAAGAACCCACTCTTTGAAAAAAACTGCTGGGAAAACTGGAAAAGAGTATGGCAGAAACTAGGCATAGACCCAAATCTCACACCATATACCAAAATAAAGTCAAAATGGGTTCATGACTTAGATATAAAGGCTGATACCATAAGTAAACTGGGAGAACAAGGAATAGTTTACCTATCAGATCTATGGAGAACAGAAGAATTCATGACCAAACAGGAGATAGAGAACATTATGAAAAGCAAAATGGATAATTTTGATTACATTAAATTGAAAAGTTTTTGCACAAACAAAGCCAATGCAACTAAGATTAGAAGGAAGGTAGAAAATTGGGAAAGAATTTTTACAACCAGTCTCTCTGATAAAGGCCTCATTTAAAATATATAGAGAATTAAGACAAATTTATAAGAACACAAGCCATTCCCCAATTGATAAATGGTCAAAGGATATGAACAGACAGTTCTCAGATGAAGAAATTAAAGCCATCTATAGTCATATGAAAAAATGCTCTAAATCATTATTGATTAGAGAAATGCAAATCAAAACAACTCTGAGGTACCACATCACACCTATCAGATTGGCCAACATGACAAAACAGGAAAATGATAAATGTTGGAGAAGATGTGGGAAAATTGGAACACTAATACATTGTTGGTGGAGTTGTGAAATGATCCAACCATTTTGGAGAACAATTTGGGACTATGCCCAAAGGGCTACACCCTTTGATCCAGCAATAGAACTTCTAGGGCTATATCCCAAAGAGATCAAATAAATGGGAAAAGGAGCCACATGCACAAAAATATTCATAGCAGCTCTTTTTGTGGTGGCAAAGAATTGGAAATTGAGGGGATGCCCATCAATTGGGGAATGGCTAAGCAAGTTGTGGTATATGAATATAATGGAATACTATCATGCTATAAGAAATGACGAACAGGCTGACTTCAGAAAAACCTGGAAAGACTTACATGGTCTGATGCTGAGTGAAGTGAACAGAACCAAGAGGACTTTGTACACAATAACAGCCACAGTATGCAATGACTAATATTGATAAACTGAACCCTTCTCAGCATTACAAGGATCTAAGACATCTCTAGGGGCCTTGGGATGGAAAATGCTATCCACATCCAAATAAAGATCTATGGAAGTCGAATCGCTATCACTTATTTTTACTTTCTGTTGAGTTTTGTGTTTCATCTTTCTGACAGTTCCTCCTACTGGTTTTAATTTTTACTTACAACTTCACTAATGTGAAAATATGTTTAATAGGAATGTAAATGTAAAGTCTAGATCAGATTGTGCACCATCTTGGGGATGGTGGGGGGGAGGAAGGGGGTGAAAAATTTTCAACTCAAAAGCATATGGAAGTGATTGTTGATAAATCAAAATAAATTAATAAAAAAATAAAAATAAAAATGCATGATAACTGTACAGTGAGGTACAATAGAACTACTATATGATATTCATGGGTGGGAAATAGTTACAATAGATTGCATTTATGTATCACTTTATGGTTTTAAAATATTAAAAAGATTAAAAATATTAAAAATAAGGTTTAAATATTTTATAAATAATTTATATATATTTACATGTATTTTTAATCTACCTCTCTCCCTATCCCACCTCCTTTATTAGACAAAAAAAGAAAACAGAAAGTAAAAAGAAGAAAAATCTGCTTCATAAATGTTATAGTACAGGAAAACAAATTGCCACATTGGCCATGCCTACATATATTTGTCTATTTCTGCATCTTACATTTATCACCTCCTCTCTGGTGGGCTGAGTGGTATACTTTGTCTTTAGCCTTCCAGACTGATGGTTTATTATTGTATTGATCAGAGTTCTGACGTCTCTCTACAATGTTGTTGTGATTGCATAACTAATTCTGATTCTGCTTACTTCATTTTGCATGAGCTCAAAGAAGTTTTTATAGTTTTTTTGTGAAACAGTCCATTTATTAATTTCTAATAGTGCAATAATATTCCATTACATTCAAATACCATAATTTGTTTAGTCATTCCCCAATAGGAGCATAGCTCCTTAGTTTCCAAATTTTGGCTGCTATGAAAAGAACTGCTATAAATGTTTTTGTACATGTACGCCATTTTCCGCATTCTTTGATCTCTTTGGAATATAGACACAGTGTGCACAGTATAGTAGCTTTTTGGTCATAGTTCCAAATTACTTTTCAAAATGGTTGGACCTATTCATGGATCCACTCTGCTCTCCAATCAGAGGGGTAGATGCAACTTAGGGTACTGGTGAGGTGTGAGTAACAAAGTTGATGGGATCTTTGTTTTGATGAGATTCTTAGTGATAAGCTTCTCCTGGGGATGGAGAGGTTCATGATGGTGGAATTGAATTTAAACAGCATAGCAGGTTACAAATACTCTAACTGTGCTTTTTTTTTTTTTTGGAGGGGGTGGGTTAAGTGACTTGCCCAGACACACACAGTTAGTAAATGTTATGTGTCTGAGGTCAGATTTGAACCCAGGTTCTCCTGACTCCAGGGCTGGTGCTCTATCCACCGCACCACCTAGCTGTCCCTATGCTTGGTTTTTAAGCCCTATCCAATATTTGTCATTTTCCTATTTTGTCATCTTTGCTAGTATGATGGGTGCAAGGTTAAACCTAAAGTAGCTTTAATTTGCAATACTTAATTATTAGTTATTTGGAAAGTGTTTTCATAATTCTTTCAAATTGATAGCTTGTATTTCTTCCTTTGAAAATTGCCTGGTTATTCCCATTGACCATTTACGTACTGGGGAATGGCAATGGAGCTGGTGCTTTTTCCATTGTGCCACTTGGCTGCACCGCCCCCCGCCCCCAATCCCACTCTCCTTTTTACATCAGATACTAACACATAGGGGAGTGGGGACCAGGGAAGGATATTTTGGTGGGGAAGGCACAGGAATTGTGAATACAGTCATAGAACAATTGATTGCCATGTCCTTTCCAGGAATGTGCACATTCATTTGATTATCACTCCCACAGCATGAAGTAGAAAGGGTGCGGGGAAGAGGGCTGGAGCTGGCTAGGTAATGTGAACTCTCATCAGTGATGAGCACAAGGCTCCAGAACAGATTCCAGCTCCAAGGCTGAAGGGGAAGAGCAGCCGTAGGACCAGATAGCTATCATGCCATCGTATTTTGAAATGACGATATTTTGTAGGCAATTGAAGACGCTAGTCTGTGTATGTGCATGTGTGTGTGTGTGTGTGTGTGTGTGTGTGTGTGTGTGTGTGTGTGTATGTGTGTGTGACAGAGAGAGAAAGAGAGAGACAGAGGGAGACACAAAGAGAGAGAGACAGACAGATAGACATAGCAGACAGAGACAGAGACACACAGAGAAAGACACAGAGCAAGATTCAGGGACAGAGATAGAGACAGATAGAAGACAGAGAGAGACAGAGAGACAGAGACAGAGATAGAGAGAGGCAAAGGGAGAGACACAGAGAGAGAATAAGGATTTTTGATTTTTGAGTCATTTGCCTAGGAATGTTAGTTGAAGCCATGAGATTGAATGAGATTGACAAGAGAGGGTAGAGAGAGAAGAGAATAGGACTGAGGACAGAAACTTGGAGAACATATCCCTTAAAGAATTAGAAGCTGCTGAGAAGACGAGGAGCAGTTTGAGTTTTATCTATGTATCTATCTATCTTGAACAGCTCAGAGAAACTTTAGGGAGTCAGAATATTTGAGTTGAAAGTATATTGTCTCACACAGCCTGGGCTCAGATAGTGCTTCTTCCACTTACTACCTATATGACCTTGGGTAAGTCACTTACTCTTGCTGGGCCTCAGTTTCCTCATCTGTAAAATGAGGATAATAATAGCACCTGCTTCACAGAGTTATTTGAGGGACAAATCAGATAACATATGTAAGCCTTCATGTAGCTCGTAAGGAAGCAGAATAGACATTCCTAGACTTTTTTTTTTCGCTTACCCTTTTCCAAGGAAAAGTTTATTTCCTTCTGGCAGGGGAAGCAAGAGACTGGGGTAAGAACCTGGGCCACTCATCTCTATGATTGAGTTCAATCTAACTTCTGATCACCTTGTCATTATTAGGGGCAAAGGGAAGGGAGATCCCAAGCTTGATATCCAAGGCTTGAATCCTTTCCCATCAAATACCAGTTCCACAATGAACACACATAGTGAATATCAAAGAAATCCATTTATCCAAATGATGGCAAAACAGAAAATCAGAGAATATAGGAGAATATATGCCAGACAATACAGAGTGAAGGAGCTCTCACACTCAGAGAGATACAACTCAGCTTAACCAAGAAAGAGCGAGGGTCCTGGATCTCACTCAAGAGGAAACTCCCCAAAGTCTCTACCAAAGTAAAATGGAGATAGAGGCATGATGGAGACTGCCAGCTTTTCTCACATTTTTCTAGAGTCTTTCCTCTGCAACCTGAAGTGGGGTTCACCTTCTCTGTTTTCCTTCTCAATTCTGGAAGCCAGAAGCACCTGAAATTCACTTGAAGAGTCATGAAGAGGACTGGAAGTTTGAAGAATACCGAAGGGGACTGGATAAGAACTGAAGCTCTCTCATTTTCTTACCAACTCTGCCCCTCATGCAGGGCAAGGCATTCATTCCTACCAGTAAGGAGAGAATCCCATACCAATGGGCTTTGGGGCGAGGGTTGCATTGATAAAGTTCTTTTCAAACTTTAAAGTCCTATTCAATGCTAACTATAATTATTATTTCAGTAAGACATTGAGCCAGTTGAATTGAATTATAGTGTCAACTTGTAAAATGGTTCCTAATGATATCATGTAAGAATGTAAGCGGCCAGACCCAGCGAGCCAGGGAGCTAGCGGACGTCTGCCCCACCACCCACCACCCACCACCCACCACCCAACCACCGACCACCGACCACCGACCGCGGACCGCGGACCCCTGCTCCTTGCGCCGTGTCCAGCAGCTCCAACGTTGTCGCCATGAGGAAGGTGGTTCAGCAGCTCCGGCTCGAGGCCGGGCTCCACCGCGTGAAGGTTTCTCAAGCTGCTGCTGATCTGAAACAGTTTTGCCTGCAAAATGCCCAAAACGATTCCCTGCTGACTGGGGTATCTTCCAGTACTAATCCTTTCCGGCCCCAGAAAGTCTGTTCTTTCCTGTAGCAAGATGATCTTAAGCTGCTTGGGAAGGATATCCGAATCCCGTCTTCATATGTGGGCCTGTGGTGTGACTTGATGTTCTGTGATGTGAATTGTGACTATTCAAAGGAGAGAGAATTCTAAAGCCTGCACAAACATTTAATCTATATGTGTGTAATAACGTGCCAAGTTAATCATCCGAATTTCAACTTGTGTCAGACTTTCTCATCTACCTCTCCGAATTTTCATTGATTTCTGTTTTGTACACTGGCAAGAATACCATAAAGTATTCAGATGAAAAAAAAAAGAATGTAAGCTCTTTGAGGGCAGGGAAAGTTTCACTTCTCTCTTTTTATCTCCCCAGTAGCCAAGGCAAGGCTTTGTATATAGGAAGCATGTTGTAAATGTTAAATTGAATCAAATTGGTATAGCAGCTCTAAGGTCATTAATAGAAGACTGGACTTGGAGTCAGGAAGACCTGAGGTCAAATCCAATCTCAGATATGAATTAATAGCTGTGTGACTTCAGGCAAGTCGCTTAATCTCTCTGTATTAGTTTTCTCATCTGTGAAGTGGGGACAAAAATAGCCCCTATCTCCCAGGGCTATTGTGATGACAAAATGAGATGTTTATAAAGTGCTTTGCAAACCTTAAAATGCTGTGTAACTGTTATTATCATCATCATTGTTATTATATCTCCCTGTTTCATTCTGTATTTTTGACAGTGATTTGAAAAAAGACATAGGGTGATTGTAACAGTTTCTGATGACACAAAACATTGCATGCCTGATTTGGGATCTTAACAGGCTGCAACAATTGGCTGAATCAAACAAGATGAAATTTAATAGAAATGAATGCCAAATCTTAAGCTTTTTTTTTTTTTGTTATGATGGATGAATTGTAGTGTATTGAAAAAGAATCAGAAGTTCTACATCCAAATCCTGACTTTCTAATTATATCCTGTGGGACTATAGGCAAGTCACTTAGCACTCTAAGCCTTAGTTTCCTAATCTATAAAATAAGGGTATGATCTCTAAATGATCTAATGTCTCCCGCAGTTCTCAATCCTACAATTCTATAAGTATCAAGCAGTTCATTATGAAAAAGGCTTGGAGGTTTGCATTGACTCTAAACTCAACAAATCGACTGCGTGATATAGCAGCCAAGTAAACTTATGCCATCTGAAGTTTCATCAATAGAACCATGGTGTCCAGAGCAAGCTAGCTCCTCTGTTTCCTGCTCTGTAGAAACTGCATCTGGAGGAGTATTTTGTTTTGTTTCGGACACCGCATTGCAAGGGGAACATTGGCATATTGGAATTTATTCAGAGGCTGATGACCAATACGGTGAAGGATTTGAAATTATCCTATATGAGGAATTAGGAATATTTAGCCTAGAGAAGAAAATGCTTGTGGTGTATGGGTATTATGAAGACATAATGAATATCTTCAAATATTTGAAGGATTGTCAGATGGAAAAAAGAGAGAAATGGTGACCCTAGCACATTTCAACCACTTTCCTTTTGTGGCCAAAAGCCATATCATTACCCATCACCCTTTCTTGCATAGAGATTTCAAGATTCTTTAGGACTTCTGGATTCCTGAGCACTCATCTTTAGCTATTCAGAAAGGTTTCCTGTACTCTTATCCCTGGGAAGAGTCAACTCTTAGGGGATAAATAAATCTCCTTCCTCCTCTGATATTCTATATTTCCATAATCTGAGGTAAAATTGTGAGCAAGATAACGAAAGATTAAATTTATTGTGATGGAACCCAAAATAAGTGGTTGGGAGATGAGGAGACAGCTTTCTATTTGGTATAATAAATTGTTCAAATTTTGTATAAAATTGTATATAAACTGTTCAAAAAGTGGAATGGGCTGATTTGGAGAGTCTAGATTTTCCTGTTAACTAGGGGTTTGGGGAGAGGTGCTTTTGGGTGGAAAATGGATAAGCACTTGTCAGAGATATTAGAGAGGATTCCTGACCAGGTAGTCAATGAATAACATTATCTTTAAGGTGCTTTGGAAGTCTATGTACTGTTCAGTCATTTTCAGTCATGTCTGAGTTTTTGAGATCCTATTTGGGTTTTTTTGGGCAGAGATACTGGAGTGTTTTGTCATTTCCTTCTGCTTATTTTATAAATGAGGAAACTGAGGAAAACAGAGTTAAATGACTTGCCCAGAGTCACATAGCCAGTAAATGTGTGAGGCCAGATTTTAACTCAGGAGGAGTGTTTCTGACTTCAGGTCCAGCACTGTGCCACTTAGATAATTTCTGCATTGGGTGAGGTTATCTCCCCCTCCTTGGAAGCTGCGTTTCTTTTGAAATATTTCTTTTACTAAACAGTGGGTGTTTGGCAATCTCTCCAATAACCAAGGGGGCTTGCTTCACTGCCAGTTGAACTACCTAATGTAATCACTACTGGTAGCAATATTTTTCCCTAAAAATGCTTCTCTTAACATAACATAGGACATACTTATTCTTTGATACTTATTCATGATGTCTTCAATGTGGATATTCCTTCACCAATTCAGATTGCAACCTAGCCATATCTTCTTATCCACAAAGTTTTATTTCAATGGTTCATCTTGGCATGGAGGTGACTAGGTTTTCAAAGGTGATTCTAAAGAAGCACAAGGTCTGGCAGGGTTTACCAAGATGAAATTTTCTTTGACTACTTCTAGTGATAGACCAAGTCTAATTGTTATAAATATTTTGGTATATGTGGAGCCCATCTAGATAAGTATACTCTTATGTGATAAATTCTTTGGCCATGGTAAATTATAGAACAAAGAAGCAAGGGGGAAAAACAGATCTTAAATTTTTTTAAATTTTTTAAGCAATTTTTTTTATAGTAAAAACTTTCTTTGCTTTGGTAATTTCAAATTTCAGATACATGGCAGTACAGTGTCTTTTTTTTTGAGGGGGGGGAATGATAATGGGATGTGTAGTGGCAGCTTTTGGTACTTTAAAAGATTATTTTATTTTTAGTTTAAGGAATAAAACAAGCATTTCCATAACACAGTACAATAAAAAGATGATTGCATATGAAACTGCAAATGTACAACAAAATTATCATGTAAATTTCTATTTTTTCTTTTCCTTTTTATTCTTCCCTCTCCACCTGCTCCCCATTCTAGAGGTGGCTACCATTGCACATTAATAGGTATACATGTAAAACTTTTCCATATATACTTCTATTTACCAGTTTTTCTCTGGATGCAGATAGTCTTTCTTCATAGGTACTTTATAGTTGATTTGTGTATTTGAAATAGACAAAATAACCTATTTGCTCAAAGTCATTCTTCAAACAATGTTGCTGTTGCTGTATACAATGTTCTCTTGGTTGTTCTGCTCATTTTGCTCTTCATTATTTCATGCAAGTCTTTCCATGTTTTTGTAAGTTCATTGAGTATATCATTTCTTATACCACAGTAATATGCCATTGCATTCATGCACCACAACTTGCTCAGCCATTCCCCAATTGACGAGCATCCCTACAATTTCCAATTATTTGCCACCACAAAGAGAGCTGCTATAAACATATTTGGGACCCTAATTATCTTTGGAAAGAGACTGTAGTGTTGCTGGGTCAAAGGGGCTTTGGGCATAATTCCAGATTGCTCTCCAAAATGGTTGGATCAGTTCACAATTCCACCAACAATGAATCAGTGTACCAATTTTCCCATATCCTCCCCAACATTTGTCACTTGTTTTAATTTCATCATTGGAAAACTGCCTGTTCATATCCTTTGACCGTTTATCAATTGGAGAACGACTCGTATTCTTATATATTTGACAAAGTTCTTTATGTATTTTAGATATGAGACCTTCATTTGATAAAACATCTTTAAAATTTTCCTCCAATTTTCTGCTTTCCTTCTGATCTTGGTTGCATTTGTTTTATTTGTATAAAACCTTTTAATTTAATGTAATCAAAATTATCCATTTTTACACCCAACTTTGAATTCTCTGTCTCTGGTTTATTTTAAATTGTTCACCTATCCATAAGTCTGAGAAGTACTATGTTTCATGTTCTTCTAATTTTCTTATAAAATCTCTCTTTATATCTAGGTCATGTATCCATTTTGACGTTATCTTGCTAAATGTTGTGAGATATTGATCTATGTCCGGTTTCTTCCATACTGCTTTCCAGCTTTCCCAATAATTTTTACCAAAAGATGAATTTTTATACCAAAATCTTGTCTTTGCACTTTACTTTTTAAAATCAAAATTACACGCAAGAGTAAGTTTCATCTTCCCCTCCTCCTCTGCTAACAGAACCCCTGAATATGATTAGAAAATATCCAACAAATTGAATTAAATTTTATTCAACTAAATATTAATAACAAATCTCTTTAGCTCTGACCAGTCTTTAAGGGATAACTTTAATTTAAAGTTACATTCAAGGACATTTAAAGTTTTTTAAATAGCATTCTATTTTTTCCCCTCATTATTTGTCAAGAAAATTTTTAGCATTTATTTTTACAAGATTTTGAGTTCTGAGTTTTTCTCCCTCCTTCTCTCCTTCCCTCTCCTCCCCTCTTCTGAGAATGGTAAGCAACTTGATACAATTTATACCTGTGAATTCATGTACAAATATTTCCATGTGAAAGAAGATATTTCCAGTTGTTACAGAAGAAACAGATTAAAAGGAAAAAAAAACACAAAAAAGAATAAAATAAGTGAAAAATATGCTTTGATCAGCATTCCGAATCCATCTGTTCTTTATCTGGATATGGAAAGCATTTTCCTTCATGAATCCTTTGTACTTGTCTTGGATCATCATGTTGCTAAGAAGAACTGAGTCATTCATAGTTGATTGTCACACAGTGTTTCTCATATTGTGTACAGTATTTTCTTGGTTCTGCTCATTTCACTTTGCATCAGTTTACACAAGTCTTTCCAGATTTTTCGAAATCTGCCTGTTCATCACTTCTTATTGCACGATAGTATTCTATTACATTCACATTCCACAGCTTGTGCATACATTCCCAAATTGATGGGCACCTCCTCAATGTCCAGTGTTTTGACACCACAAAAGGGCTGCTATAAATATTTTGCACATGTAGGTCTTTCCCCCTCTTTTAATGAACTCTTTGGGATACAGGCCTAGAAGTGGTATTGCTAGGTCAAAGGTATGCACAGTTTGGTTGCCCTTTAGATATAGTTCCAACTTGCTTTCCAGAATGGTTGGATTAATTCACAACTCCATCAACAATGCATTAGTGTTCCAATTTTCCCACATTGTCTCCAGTATTTATCATTTTCCTTTTTTTTTGGGTCATATTAGCCAATCTGATAGGTGTGAGTTGGTATCTCAGAATTGTTTTAATTCACATTTCTCTAATCAAAAGTGATTTAGAACATTTCTTCATATGCCTATAGATATCTTTGATTTCTTCATCTGAAAACTGCCTGTTCATATCATTTGGTCATTTATCAATTGGGGAGTGATTTGTATTCTTGTAAATTTGATGCAGTTCCCTCTATATTTGAGAAATGAGGCCTTTATCACAGACACTTTCTATAAAGATTGTTTCCTGTCTTTCTACCTTCCTTCTAATCTTTGTTGCATTGATTTTGTTTGCAGCAAAGCTTTTTAATTTAATATAATCAAAATTATCTATTTTACATTTTGTAATGCTCTCTATTTCTTGTTTGGTTATGAATTCTTTCCCTCCCAATAGATCTGACATGTAGACTACCTTTTGCTCTTCTATTTTGCTTACAGTGTCACCCTTTATGTCTAAATCATGCCAAAGGTCAGTCACATCTAGCTTTTCTATTATTCTATTTACCTCCTTAGTTTATTTCTTGTTGATTTTTTGGGTTAGATTTATCAAATTGTAAGAGGAGACAGTTGAGGTCCCTCATTAGTGATTCTTGGAGCTGGAGTCTGCCAGTTCCCTTGGCTATCCTGAGGGGTCCTGGTGTTGGTGTTTGCCTGCTCCACCACACTGGGGCTTGGTATCTCCTGCTGGTTTGCTGAGATGGGGCTTCCTGTTAGATTGCTGGGACACTTCCTGTCCTTTTGCATGAGTGAGATGAATCTTTCTTGCTGATCTTCCAAGTTTCTGGGGCTAAAAGATTGTTTCACTCCATAATTTTGCTGGTTCTGTTGTTCCAAGATTTGTTTTGGGGTGTCATTTTGTAGTTGTTTGTAGGTGAATATGGGACAGCTGCAGCGATTTACTGCTTACTCCACCATCTGGACTCCTAGAAATCCTTGACATTTTTTATTGATAAGACAAATGATACCATTTGGTTTCCTTTACATGTATCCATACTGTGTGTGTGTGTGTGTGTGTGTGTGTGTATGCATGTATTCTCTACATTATATTTTCATGTGTGTATATATACATATACATACATCACACACATATGTATGTGCATGTATATCTATATCTATCATCTATCTATCTACTTATCTATCCATCTACCATCTGTCTATCACTCTTCTTATTTGTAACCTTTGAGGAATTCTTGAATTAACTGAAGAGGGGGTAGGGAGACTGAGAAGTTAAGAATGGTGAAGTTACTGGCTTCTGATCAGTACTTATCTTGCATATCACTATCTTCACTCATAATCGTCTTTGCATTTGACTCTGTGAATCTATGTAAGGAATTCTGAATCCTGTGCCCACTGAAAACTTGGTAAATTACCTTTAACATTTGCATGGGAAGCTAAGAAATTAATTGGATTAAATCACTTTAATGGAAGAAATTACTCTTAGAAGATTCAAATTTGGTCCAAGTGTAAATATGTTTAGAAGTGTTACATTTTTAGTTGAACATTACCATTTGGAGATCATTATCACAAACATGGATTTGGAATTGACTTGAATCTTAATTAATGGAAGTATGAATGAGCTTAGCAGTAGAACAGCCAACTGAGACAGTCTTTTTTTCTTGGAGAAATCTTGAATGTGCAAATATCTTTTTCTTCCTGCTTTCCCCTGATTTCTCTTTGCCTTTTTAAAACACTTTCAACTGACATTTTATTTTTGTTCTACTTGTGTTTTCCAATATATCCCTTCCTCCGCTCTCTCTGAAAGTTTCCATTAATGACAGACAATAAAAAAGTTAAAAAACAATTAAACAAAACTAACCAATTCATCAATCAAGTCTGATGTTTTAAGCATTGTTTCACACTATTCCAGCAATTTGAGCAAGCTGTCCTAACCTCAGACATAGAGAGGGTGAAAATAACCAATTTAATACCAGAAAGTGGAATTAGGACACAGTTGTCAAACACAGTACAAGCAATTTAGGGCACCATAACAGTTGCAGTCAGTGTGAAAACTACTCATGACTATCCCTGTCTCTTTCTTTTCTCTCACCATAAGACTCTTTCAGGTTCTGATTTCACCCTGCAATGTGAAGGTCTTACTTGGTCAGAGGAGCAATGATCCCTCTCCCTTTAATGGCTCTTGTCATAAAATACTGGATGCCATGACAGCTCTGGGGGTTGCTCTAGTAATAGCCCAGACAAGGTCTATATGATTTGAAACATATTTGTTTTATATTTTCCAACGTTATTTTTTTCTAACTTTCTCTCTTTTCTCTATTTCACAATCTTGTTTTTTTTTTTTGTTCTCACTTAAATTCTTATTATGCTCACTATTCTTAGGGTACATATTTCAGTGGGGTTAAAGTAGGGCCTGGACAAAACCCTCCATATATATATATCCATAGTCCTCCATCTCTGCAAAGAGAGGTGGGAGATATAGTTTCATATCTTTTTTTGGGGGGGGCATCCCCTACCATGATAATTTCACAGTTTTGATTTCTCTATTTATATTTTTCTTCCCATTCATATTGTTGAAGTCATCATGTATATATTTTTCTGAGTCTGCTTATTTCACTTTATATTAGTTCAAGTAAGTCTTCTCATACTTATCTGAATCCTTCATTTTCATTATTTCAATGGTACAGTGTAGTAATATTTCATTACATTAAGTCACTAAATTATTTTCTTTTGATATTCTCCAGTTGAAGATCATCTACTTTGTTTCTAGTTATTTGCAACTACAAAAATTACTGTTTTAAATATTTGGCATATGTGGAACCTTTCTTTTTTGTCATTGGGGGTATATGTTTAGCTGTAAGCTCTCTGACTTAATGATTATCAACATTTTGATAACTTTCTTAGCATAATTTGAGATTGTTTTACAGAACAGTTGTGCCAATTCACATCTCCACCAACATTATTTTAGTGTATTTGCATTTCCACCACTCCTTTGACATCAACCATTCCTAACTTTTGTTATCTTTGCCATTTTGCCAGATGAGGTGAAATGTGAGAGTTATTTTGATTTGCATTTCTCTTATTATTAATGATTTGTAGTGGTCTTTCATATGGTTTTTAAATTATTTATAATTTGATAATAGTTTGTTAATATCCTTTAACCACTTATTTGTTGCGAAATAATTTTATCACATATTTGTATTAGATTTCCTTGGATATTAGACCTTTATCAGAGATACTTGATGTCAAGATCACCCCCTCCCCAAACTCTTACTTTTCTTTTAATTCTAGTTGGATTAATTTTATTTATACATTAATTTTAAGTTCAAGTTATTAAATTAACCTATTTAATCTTTTGTGAACACTTCTCTCCATTCCTTGTTTGTTTAAGAATCTCCCTCTAGTTATTTCTCATATCCTTGTTGTTGAAAAACAAATTTACATAACATATTTACTATGTGAGCCACCTAATAAATAATATGGATTCTAAAACCTTAGGCTTTGAAATCATAGTTGGGACAAAAAACAAGCATTTTGAATATTATTCCCTACAAATTAACTTAATCTTCCTCTTCATATCCAGCAGAAAATCATGTAGTATCTGAAAATTAGAGTGGCGATGGCTTCTTTATTTATTACACTGACAATCCCAAATGGTGTGTGTGCTGAAAACATGATATACGTGAATCATTTATTCTTTAAAAAGAAAAAGAAATGGTATTTAAAAACTAGCTCCAAAGAGTATCAATTTGATGACCCATGCCATTGGTTTTAGCTACTCCAAAGTAATGATCTTGTTTGCCCATATTCTGAAGTTAAGCAGTCTCAGTTTGGGTAGGCAGAACAAACTTACTGTTAATAAACCTTTAATCTTTTTTTTTTGATGAGCAAATCACATTATTTTTTAAATTTCCATGTTAATCATGTTGTGAAAGAAAACATGGACCCTACCCCTCTCCAAGAAAAATAAAGAAAATAAAGAGCAAGTGTGTTTTGATCTGCATTTGAGACTAAATCAATTCCTTCTCTGGACATGGATAGCATTTTTCATCATAAGTCCTTCAGAATTGTCCTGGATCATTGCATTGCTGAGGATAGCTAAGTCATTCACAGTTGATCATCATACGATATGGCTGTTGCTATATACACTGGTCTTCTGGTTCTGCTCATTTCACTTTGGATTAGTTCATGCAAGTCTATCCAGTTTTTTTTTTTCTGAGAGCAACCTGCTTGTAATTTTCTATAGCACAATAGTATTCAATCACAATCATATACAACAACTTGTTCATGCATTCCTCAATTGATGGACAATCCCCTCAATTTTCAATACTTTTCCACCACTAAAAGGGCTGATATTAATATTTTTGGAGACATAGGTCTTTTTCTTTCTTCTTTTTTTAAAATTCTTTGGGATACAGACCTAGTAGAAGTATTGCATGGTCAAAAGGAATATAGCTCATGGGAAATAGTTCTAAATTGCTTCACAGAATGGTTGAATCAGTATACCACTTCACCAACAGTACATTAGTGTCTCAATTTTCCCACATCCCCTCCAAAATTTGTCATTTTCCTTTTCTGTCATATTAGCCAATCTGATAGGTGTGGGGTGGTAGCTCAGAGTTGTTTAATTAACATTTCTCTAATCAATAGTGATTTAGAGCATATTTTCACATGACTATACATAGCTTTGATTACTTTGTCTGAAAACTGCCTGTTCCTATCCTTTGACCATTTATCAATTGAGGAATGACTCTTATTTCTAGAAATTTGACTCAGTTTACTAGATATTTGAGAAATGAGGTCCTTATGAGAGAAACTTGCTCCAAATTTTTTTCACAGTTATGATTACTAAAAATATATTTGTTTCCCTCCATTCCACTTCTCCACATTTATCCTATTCTCTCTCTTTTTGCCCTGTCTATCATCAAAAATGTTTTTTTCTATCACCTTCCCCAATTCAACCTCCCTTCTATCAATCTTCCCCCTTTTCTAATCCTTTCTCTTCCTTTGTCCCTGTAGAATAGGATAGATTTCTATGCCCAATTGATGTGTATATTATTACCTCTTTTAGTCAATTCCAATGAGAGTAAGATTCAAGTGTCCCTCTGCCCACATCCTCCATCTTCCCTTCCACTGTAAAAGTTCTTTTGTGTCTTTTTTATGTTAGGTAACTTACCTCATTTTACTTCTCCCTTTGCCCATTTTCCAATGAATTTCTCTTTCTCACCCCTTAATTTTATTTTTTTAGATAATTATCTCACCATGCCTTCTGTCTATGAATTGGTTGTAATCCGAGCTCATTTGCCTTTCTGATTAGTGTAAGAGCTGCCATATCTTATGTTATTCTGACTGTGGCTCCATGATATTTGAATTATTTCTTTCTGGCTAATTGCAATATTTTTTTCTTAACATGGGATCTCTGGAATTTGGCTATAATATTCCTGAGAGTTTTCATTTTTGGGATCTCTTTTAGGAGATGAATTGGTAGATTCTTTCAATTTCTGTCTTACTCCCTGGTTCTGGAATAGCATAATATTTCCTTGATAATTTCTTGAAATATGATGTCTAGGCTCTTTTTTTGATAGCAATTTTCAGGTAGTCCAACAATTATCAAATTATCTGTTCTTGTTCTATTTTCCAGGTCAGTTGTTTCTTCAATGAGATATTTCACATTTTCTTCTAATTTTTTATGCTTTTGATTTTTTTGATTGTTTCTTGATGTCTCATAAAGTCATTAGCTTTCACTTGCCTATTTCTAATTTTTTTTGATGAGACAATAGGGGTTAAGTGACTTGCCTATGGTCACACAGCTGGTAAGTGTGGTCCTCCTGACTCCAAGCCTGGAGCCACTGTGACACCTAGCTGCTTTATTTATTGTAGGTTGGACAATTGGTTTTTTTTTTTTTTTGGCTAGGCAATGGGGTTAAGTGACTTTCTCAGGTCACACAGCTAGTGAATGTTAAGTGTCAAAGGCTTCATTTGAACTGTTCTTCCTGACTCCAGGACTGGTGCTTTATCCACTGTGCCACTTATCTGTGCCCCTATTTCTAATTTTTAACAAATTATTTTCTTCAGTGATCTTTTGTACCTCTTTCCATTTGATGAATTCTATTTTTAAGGAGTTCTTTCATTAGTGAATTTTTGTACATCCATTTGGTCAATCCTATTTTTCAAGGCATTCTTCTCTTAATTGGATTTTTGTACCTCTTTTACCATTTGGCCTATTTTGTTTTTTAATGTATTGTTCTCTTCAGTATTTTTGTGTCTCTTTTACCAAGGTGTTGACTCTTTTTTCATTATTTTCTTGCACCACTTTCATTTCTTTTACCAATTTTTCCTTCATCTCTCTTACTTGATTTTAAAAAACATTTTTGAGTTCTTCCATGGCCTAAGACCAATACATATTTTTTTTTCTTTGAGGCTTTGATGTAGCACTTTTGGCTTTGTTGTCTTCTTCCAAGCATGTGTTTTGACCTTCCTTGTCATCATGGTAACTTTCTATAGTTAGGATTTTTTCTACCTTTTGCTCATTTTTTCAGCCTAGGTCTTGACTTTTGACTCTATGCTAAAGTGGAGGGAACACTGTCCAAAGCTTCAGGTTTTCTGTGCAGGTGTTTCACAAAGAATTCTGGGGACCTGTAAGGTTTTTGTTCTTCCAAGGTGGTATGATCTAGGGAGAGATGTGTTTACTACTTTATTGGTGCTGTGCTCTGATCTGTGAGTGACCACAAATACTCTTTTCTGTCCTGGAACTGTGACCAGGTTCCCAGCTCTCCTGTGGCCACAAGCTCTGGTATGGTAGTGTTCTTCCTCACTCTAGGACTGCAACCTAGTTCCAAACATGTGCCATGTAATAGAGTCCTGATTCTGGTGAAAGCAAAAGGACCCTGTAATCTCCTTTTGACCACTTGTCTGACCTCCTTATCATCTGTGGGCTGAGATGTCTAGAGACTGTCACTTCCATGAATCATTCAGGAGCCCCCAAAGCCTACTGCTGGTTTGTGGTGTGCAGCCTGTACTTGACTGTGCTCCACTCTCACCCTGGTGCAGCAGATCTTTCCTGTCTACCTTCTAAGTTGTTGGGCTGAAAATTATTTCACCTTGTCCTTTTGTGGGTTCTCCCACTCCAGAATATTTTTAAAGGCACTGTTTAAAGTTTTTTTGGAGGGGTTTTGAAGAAAGCTCGTGTGGATCTCTGCATTTTCTCTGCCATCTTGGCTCAATAAACCTTTTATTTTAAGTGTAATTATTGCAATAGATAACAGTTAATGGTTATAATAATAATAATAATAATGATAGCTAGCAATTATGTAGTTCTTTAAGATTTGCAAAATACTTTATATATGCTAACTCATTTAATCCTTACTACAACTTTGTGGTTCTATTATTAATTTCATTTTACAGATGAGGAAGCTGAGGTTGAAAGAGATTGTTACTTGCCCAGGGCAAATTCAAGTCCTGTACTCTATCCATTTTATCAACTATCTGACTAACATATGCTTTAATTTAACAGTTTAATGACATGATTGAATGCACACAGACTTTGAAAACTATCTTTTTTTTTTTTGTAAAAAGAGTTCTTATGTATACAAATCAGCCATTTACTTATCCAAATGATAACATGATTTTAAAATATATGTTGCATGGAATAATGGATGATTAATAAACCCATACTACAAATGATCTTGGTATTTTGTCAAATAACCCCTTAAATTATTTTATAGATCATAGAATTTTAGATTTAGAAATGCAAGGGACCTCAGTGATCATTTAAGCCATTCCTTCTCCTTTTATAGATGAGGAAGCTGAAGGCCTATAAAGCTGTTATTTTCTCAAAATCATACAGATATAGATAACAAGTAGAAATCAGGATTTGAACCCAAAGACTTTGACTCCATTTTCAGCAAAGTAATTTTCCTTTCTTATTTCCTCTTTAGAATCAAGTTTTTTACTGGGAAATGCCCAGATTGTGGACTGGCCTATAGTTTATAGTAATGACGGTTTTTGTAAACTCTCTGGATATCATCGAGCTGACGTTATGCAGAAAAGTAGCACCTGCAGGTAGGTAATTCTTTGGAAACTCTTTTTGTTAATTAACGAAATTGGTATGACACTCAAACAAAGTATTTATGCTGACTTAAGTTCACAAATTAGATAAGTACATACATTCTATTAAAATAATGTTCAAGAGGCTATGAACTTTTTTTTTTTTTAATAAATGGACATTTCTACCTATCTGTGAATGGCTAGATAGGCCCTACTCATCTTTGGAGGGCCATTTGGTCCACTAGTTCTGACTTGAACTAAGAAAAGAACAAACACCGGTCTGTAGCTACCAGTTCAGTTACCTTTTGAACCAGTCAAAGGAGATGGTTCAAATGTATTTCACAACTTGTCTCTCACTATACAAACACACACAAACATATATAAATATATATATATATATATATACACATACATACATACATACATATACAAAACAGACATAAAACACACACACATACATATACATACATGCATATTGTTGTTGTTGTTGTTGTTGTTGTTGTTGTTGTTGTTGTTGTTTTGGAAAAGCTACTAGAGTGGTTTCCATTTCCTTCTTCAGTGGATTAAGGCAAATATAGGTTAAGTGACTTTCCCAGGGTCACACAGCTAGTGAGTGTCTGAGGTCAGATTTGAACTCAAGTCTTCCTGACTCCAAGTCCAGTACTCTATCCACTAAGGCAGTTAGCTGCCTTTATGTGTGGTACATATACATACTCACATATAAACACATAAACACACAGAAATACATACACACATACACATGCACACACATTTTCACACATATTTATATTTGTATATACATGCCTGCATTCAGGCATGCATTCATAGGTGGCTGTTGAATGGGTGAAGGGCAATGAGGACTCCTTTATAAATCTGGTTAATCTCAGAGGGGTTGGGGCACATAAAGGTTACTGTGGGTCAAGACAAAAGGCATAGGGTGCACTCAATTATAATCTTCACCCATGGGTAAATCAGAAGGTATATGAGATTGCCCTTTCCTCATCTTCTCCCCCATTCTCAGATCCTTCACTTGCAAAGCTATGCTGCTATATCAAAGAGTTTTTGATTAACTTTTGGTGTTATTTTCTTTCTGCTTACAACTTCTGCTTTTGAACTTGAACTGCATAAAAATATCATCACAGAGTGATACCAAAATATTTATGATTTCCTGGATGGGGGTAGGTCATTACTAACTTTACCCTCTCCCTGTGAAATATGTCTCCTACTTTCTAATAATATTTAGCCATTTCACCAAACTTCTATTAGTGTTGTATGATTAATATTAATTAATTGTGCAACAAGAATTAGTGGTCACTAGTTTTTTATATAAAAGGTTAGTAAATGATAACAATGAAATAACAGAGAATGAGAGGGATAGAGATCATGCAGAAAGCAGTTGGCTGTGCCATCTTTAGACTTCTGGTTAGGCTCTTGCTCCTCGTGAGAGGAGTCAAGGCAAAATTTCACAACAATGAGGCTGTTAGTGGCAGCTGCTTCCATCCCTCCACTGCAGGGGCAGAGTGCTGGGGGAGAAACCTCACTGGTCATCACTTTCCTTTCACATAGTCTTCATTTTTGGTACTAGCTTTATTCTGATTGGCACAGCAAACACTACCCATGACCACCAGCAAGAACATCAGCAATGTTTTATCAGTCTGTTAGGAGCAGAGAGTCAATGAGCAAAATGCCAGGATCCAGTGTTGCATTCCCATATAGTCACAATTCAATTCAGTTTAATTTAATAAACATTTATTAAGTGACTTACTATGAGCCAGGTGCTGTTCTAAGTGCTAGGGACACAAAAAAAGGCAAAAAATAATTCCTGCTCTCAAGGAGGTCACAATCTAATGGGGGAGAAAACATACAAACAAATATATAAAACAAGCTATATACAGGAAAAATGGAATAATCAGCAGAGGAAAGCACTGGAATTAAGAGGGATTGGAGAAGGCTTCCTGTAGGAAGTGAGATTTTTCTGAGATTTAAAGGAGGCCAAGGAGGTCAATAGAGTGGAGGAGGGAAAGCACTCCATGCAGGAGGCAAAATCAGAGGAAATGCCTGGAGCTGAGAGATAGAGTGTCTTGTTTGCAGAACAGCCAAGAGGCCAGTGTAACTGGATCAGAGTATGGAGATTAAGGTGTAAGAAGATTGTAAAGGTAGGAGGGGGCTAGGTTATGAAGGGCTTTGAATGCCCAATAGAGCATATTGTATTTGTACCCATAGTCAATAGAAGCCATTGGAGTTTATTGAGTAGAGAGGTTACATATCAGACCTATATTTTAGGAAAATCACTGTAGTGACTAATTGCAGATGGTTTGAGTGGGAAGAGATTTGAGGCAAACAGATCCACCACCAGGCTTTTGTAGTAATCTAGGTATGAGATGATGAAAGCCCAAGTGGTAGTAGTGTCAGAGAAGAAAACGAGGCATATAGGAGAGACATATTCAAGAGGTATGTAAGGGCAGTTAGGTGGTGCAGTGGATAAAGCACTGACCCAGGAGTCAGGAGAACCTGAGTTCAAATCTGGACTCAGACACTTACTAGCTAGCTGTGTGAACCCTGGTCAAGTCACTTAACCCCCATTGCCTCCAAAATTAAAAAAAAAATAAAAAAGAGGTGTTATGAAGGTGAAATAGACAGGCCCTGGCAATAGTTTGGATATGAAGGGTGAGAGATAGTGACAAATCCAGTATTAGCCCTAGGTTTCAAGCTGAGGTACTGGGAGGATGGTGTTACCCTCCATAGTAATAGGGAAGGCAGAAGAGGGGGGTAGTCAGGTGGAAGGATAATGAGTTCTGTTTTGAACATATTAGTTCCAGATGTCCACTGGACATCCAATTTGAGATGTCTGAAAGGCAGTTAGAGACGCAAAATTGGAGGTCAGCACAAAAATTTGGATAGATTAAGTAGATGTGAAAATCATCAGTATTGATAAACCCATAGGAGCTGTTGAGATCACTAAGTGAAGTAGAGAAGAGGATCTAAGACAGAACCCTGAGGGACACCTATGGTTAGAGGGTATGATTGTGGAGGAGGATCCAGCATAGGAGACAGAGAAGGAATGTTAGATAGGTAGGAGGAAAACCAAGAAAGAACTGTGTCCCTGAAAACCTAAAAGAGAAGAGAATATCAATGAGAGAGTGGCCAACAGTGTTAAAGGCTGAGGAGAGGTTAAAGAGAATGAAGATTGAGGAAAGGCCATTGGATTTGGAAGCTAAGAAATCATTACTAACTTTGGAGAGAGCAGTTTCACTTGAATAATGTCAGAGGTCAGATTGTAAAGGTTTAAGAAGAAAGTGAGAGGATTTAGCTATTGTAGATGGCTTTTTCAAGAAATTTGAATGTGTTGGGCAGAAGAGAAAAAGGATGATAATTAGCAGTATACAAAACCTCACTTGACAGGATACTTCCATGACTAAAAGTCTAGATTCCATGCAGGACACAACACATGTATGTCTCAAGAGTACATGCACATCTGGAGCACATAAACACATCATCACAACTGGTATACCTCTTAGCTGAGAAAAAAGCCAAAAGACATCTATCACCCAGCCACTACTTAACCTCAGAAAAGTTGTGACAGAATCGAACAATGACATAATACATTGTCAAATCCTTCAGGAAAGAGAGAGTCTTTGAGAAATGCACATGTTCAAGTGACAGATAGACCAATAGGAAGCTAACCCACCATAAATAGTTTTCAAGTGTACCATTGGAAAAATTACTAGAAATAAAAAATGATTGGGAAAGAGAAAGAAAGCTTAAAAATTGAATTTTGAGGATGACAGATTTTGTTTTTTCATACAGAAAATGCACTAGATAAGAATAGGCCTGATTTTTTATCTTAATTTGGGTAAGAAGACCTTAATCCAACACAGTATTGGAATGCTAAGATTTCTTTTTTGTTTTTTTAATTTTATTTTTAATATAATTAATTATTTTTAATTTCCTACATTCACTTCCAAGAAATTTTGAGTTTTAAATTTTCTCCCCCTCTCTCCCTTCTCCCCTCTCTAAGATGACATACAATCTGATATAGGCTCTACTTACACATTCGTAGTAAACATATTTTCACATTAGTCATGACGTAAAGAAGAATTAGAACTAATGGGAGGAATCACAAGAGAGAAGAAACAAAACAAAACAACAAAAGAAAAGGAGAGCAAATAGTATGCTTCCATCTGCATTCAGACTCCAAAGTTCTTTCTCTGGATGTGGATAGCATTTTCCATTGGCAGTCTTTTGGAGTTGTCTCAGATCCTTGAATTGCTGAGAAGAGCTAAGTCTATCAAAGTCTGTCATTGCCCAATGTGGCTGTTACTGTGTACAATGTTACACTGGTTCTACTCATTTCACTCTGCATCAGTTCATTTAAGTCTTTCCAGGTTTTTCTGAAGTCTACCTGCTCATCATTTTTTATAGCACAATAGTATTCTATTACATTCATATACTTAGAACTTGTTCAGCTCTTCCCCAATTGATGGGCATCCCCTCAATTTCCAATTCTTTGCCACCCCAGAAAGAACTGCTGTAAATATTTTTTGTATACTTGGGTACTTTCTAATTTTTATGTCTTCAGGATACAGCCCTAGAAGTGTTATTGCTGGGTCAAAGGGTATGCACATTTTTATAGCCCTTTGGGCATAGTTCCAAAGTGCTCTCCAGAATGGTTGGATCAGTTCACAACTCCACCAGCAGTGCATTAGTGTTCCAATTTTCCCATATCTTCTCCAACATTTATCATTGTCCTATTTTGTCATGTTGGCCACTCTGATAGGTGTGATGTGGTACCTCAGAGTTGTTTTGATTTGCATTTCTCTAATCAATAGTAATTTAGAGCATTTTTTCTTATGACTATAGACAGATTTAATTTCTTCCTCTGAAAACTACTAGTTTATATCCTTTGACCATTTCTCAACTGGGAAATGACTTGTATTATTATAAATTCAACACAGTTCTCTGTATATTTTAGAAATGAGGCCCTTATCAGAAACAGTGGGTGTAGAAATTGTTTCCCAACTTTCTGCTTCCCCTCTAATCTTAGTTGCATTGTCTTTGTGCAAAAAATTTTCAATTTAATGTAATCAAAATCATGCATTTTGCATTTATTACTGTTCTCTATCTCTTGTTTGATCATAAATTCTTCCCTTCTCCATAGATCTGACAGGTAAACTATTTTTTGCTCTCCCAGTTTGCTTATAGTATCAGCCTTTATATCTAAATCATGTACCCATTTTGACTTTATTTTGGTATAGGATGCAAGATGTTGGTCTATGCCTAGTTTTTGCATACTTTTCCAGTTTTCCAGCAGTTTATGTCAAATAGTGAGTTCTTAACCCTGAAGCTGGGGTTTTTGGGTTTATCAAAGAACAGATTACTATAGTCATTGAGTACTGTGTCTTGCCTACCTAACCTAACTGATCCACCACTATATTTCTTAGCCAGTACCAATTAGTTTTGATGGTTGCTGCTTTATAATACAATTTAAGATCTGGTACAGCTAGGCCATCTTCCCTTGCCTTTCTTTTCATTAATTTGCTCTGGACTTTTTGTTCTTCCAGATGAATTTTATTATTCTTTTTTCTAGCTCTATAAAATCATATTTGGTAGTTTGATTGGTATAGCACTGAATAAGTAATTTAATTTCAGCAGAATTGTCATTTTTATTATATTAGCTCAGCCTACCAATGAGCAACTGATATTTCCCAGTTGTTTAGATCTGACTTTATTTGTGTGAAAATGTTTTGTAATTGTGTTCATATAGTTCCTGTATTTGTTTCAGCAAGTAGACTTTCACATATTTTATAATGTCTACATGAATTTTAAATGGAATTTCTCTATCTTTTGCTGTTGGGCTTTGTTGGTAATACATAGAAATGCCAATGATTTATGCTGGTTTATTTTGTATCCTGCAGCTTTGTTAAATTTGTTTATTAATTCAAGTAAATTTTTACTTCATTCTCTCAGATTCTTTAAGTATATCATCATATCATCTGCAAAGAGTGATAGCTTTGTTTCTTCTTTGCCTATAATTCCTTCAATTTTTTTCTTCTTTTATTGCCAAAGCTAACATTTCTAGTACAATACTGAATAACAGTGGTGATAATGGACATCCTTGTTTCACCTCCAATCTTATTTGAAATGCTTCTAGTTTATCCCCATAACATATAATGCTTGCTGATGGTTTTAATGGATGCTATCTGTCATTTTAAGGAAGACTCCATTTATTCCTATGCTATCTAATAGTTTTTTTTTTGTGATGCAATTGGGTTTAAGTGACTTGCCTAGGCTAGTTAGTGTTAGGTGTCTGAGGCTGGATTTGAACTCCAGGGCAGGTGCTTTCCATTGCACCACCTTGTTTCCTCCTATCTAGCGTTTTTAATGAGAATGGGTTTTGTATGTTGTCAAATGCTTTTCTTGCATCTATTGAAATAATCATGTGATATCTGTTAGTTTTGTTGTTGATATGGTCAATTATACTGATCGTTTTCTTAATATTGAACCAGCCCTGTATTTGTAATCTATTTGCTGTAATCTATTTGCTAATATTTTATTTAAAATTTTTGCATCTATATTCATTAGGGAAATTGGTCTATAATTTTCTTTCTCTGTTTTGGCTCTTTGTGTTTTAGGTATCAGCACCATATTTATATCATAAAAAGCATTTGGTAGAACTCCTTCTTCCATTATTTTCCAAAATAGTTTATATAGAATTGGAATTAATTGTTCTTTAAATGTTTAATAAAATTCACTTGTAAATCCATTTAGCCCTGGAGATTTTTTTCTTAGGTAGTTCATTGATGGTTTGTTCAATTTCTTTTTCTGAAATGGGGTTATTTAAGTTTTTATTTTCTCTTCTTTTAATTGAGTAATTTATGTTTTTGTAAATATTCATCTATTTTGCTAAAATTATCAAATTTATTGTCATATAGTTGGGCAAAATAGCTCCTAATTACTGTTTTAATTTTCTTCTTCATTGGTGGTGACTTTACCCTTTTCATTTTTGGTACTGGTAATTTGATTTTCTTCTTTCTTTCTTTTTTAAATCAAATTGACCAAAAGTTTATCTATTTTATTGGTTTCTTCATAAAACTGGTTTTTAGTATTATTTCTTAGTTCAATAGTTTTCTGAATTTCAATTTTAATTAATCTCTCCTTTGGTTTTCAGAATTTCTAATTTGGTATTTAATTGGGGATTTTTAATTTGCTCTTTTTCTAGCTTTTTCGTTGGATGCCCAATTCATTGATCTCTTCTTTCTCTATTTTATTCATGTAAGCATTTAGAGATATAAAACTTACCCTAAGAACTGCTTTCACTGTATCCCATAAGTTTTGTTATGTTGTCTTATTGTCATTCTCTTGGATGAAGTTATTAATTGTTTCTCTTATTTGTTATTTGACCCACTCATTCTTTAGGATTAGATTATTTAGTTTCCAATAAATTTTTAGTCTAGCTTTCATGACTCTTTATTACATATAATTTTTGTTTCCTCATGATCTGAAAAGGATGCATTTAATATTTTTGCCTTTCTGCAGTGGATTGTGAGGTCTTTATGCCCTAATATATGGTCAGTTTTTGTGTAGGTGCCATATACTGCTGAGAAAAATGTACATTCCTCTCTATCCCCATTCAATTTTCTCTAGAAGTCAACCATATCTAACTTTTCTAAAATTCTATTTATCTCCTTAACTTCTTTCTTGTTTGTTTTGTTGTTAGATTTATCTAGTTCTGAGAGATTGAGGTCCCCCACTAGTAGTTTTATTGTCTATTTCTTCCTGTAACTCCCTTAACTTGTCCTCTAAGATTTTGGATATTATACCATTTGGTGCATATATGTTTAGTAATGATATTACTTCATTGTCTATGGTACTTTTTAGCAGGATGTAGTTTCCCCCCTTAGCTATTTAATCCATTATTATGTTAGGTCTATTTTTTTGTCTTTGCTTTGTCTGAGATCAGGATTGCTATTTCTGCTTTTTTTTTTTTTTACTTCAGCGGAAGCATAATATATTCTGCTCCAGCCTTTTACCTTTACTTGTTCAAATTTTATGTTTCTTGTAAACAACATATTGTAGGATTATCGTTCTAAATCCACTCTGTTATCCACTTCCATTTTATGGGTGAGTTCATCCCATTCACATTCACAGTTATGGTTACTATCTTTGTCTTTCTCTCCATCCAATTCCCTCCCCTCCCCCTATTTATGCTTTTCTATTACCTTTCTCCCTTTTCTTCCTCACTAGAGTTTTGCTTTTGATCACCAACCCCCTCAGTCTGCCCTCCCCTCTGTTAGTCCCCTCCCTTTTCTTCCCCTTTACTCTTACTACTACTTCCCACCCTTCTATCCATCCCCTCCCTTTTCTTTCCCCCTTTCCTTCCTACTTCCTATAGAGTAAGTTAGATTTCTATTCCTGATTATGTTATTCCCTCTTTGAGTCAGATCTGATGAGAGTAAGTTTCAGTCAATGCTCATCTCCTTCTCTTCTTTCCCTCTATGTAATAGATCTTTGTGCCTTTCATGTGATGCAATTTACCCTTTTCTGCCTCCTCTATTCCTCTTCTCCCTGAACAATCCCTTTTCACCACTTAATTGGGTTTTTTATCATCACATCAAAGTCACCTTATACCCCATCTTTGTTTATGTATACCCCTCTTAAATGTTGTAATAACTATACAGTTCTCAAGAGTTACAAGTGTCATCTTCCCTTGCAGGGATGTAAACAGTTTGCCCTTATTAATAACATGCTGTTGTTTTTTTCTCTTTTCTGTTTACCTTTTTATGCCTCTTTTGAGATCTGTATTTGCAGATTAAATTTTCTGTTGAACTCTGGACTTTTTATCAGGAAGGTTTGAAAGTCCCCTATTTCATTGAATTTCCATCTCCTCCCCTGAAAGGTTATGCTCAGTTTTGCTGGGTAGTAGATCCTTGGTTGTAGTCCAAATTCCTTTGCCTTATGGAATATTGTATTCCACACCCTACAACCTTTTAATGTAGAAGCTGCAATGTCCTGTGTAATCCTGACTGTGGTTCCATGATATTTAATTTGTTTCTTTTTGGCTGCTTGCAATGTTTTCTCTTTGACCTGGTAATTTTGGAATTTGGCTACAGTATTCCTTGGTGTTTTCAATTTGGGATCTCTTCCAGGAAGTGATCAGTGGATTCTTTTGATGACAATTTTACCTTCTTGTTCTAGGACCTCAGGGCAGTTTTTCTTGATGATTTCCTAAAAGATGTTGTTCAGGCTCTTTTTTTTTTTTCCAGAATGTTTTCAGGTAAACCAATAACTTTTAAATTGTCTTTCCTGGATCTATTTTCCAGGTCAGTTGTTTTACCAATGAGGTATTTTATATTTTGTTTATTTTTTTTTTTGGATGCTATGATTTCCAAGATAGAAAAGGTCTTAGGTGATTTCTAGTTCAACCACTTTCCTTCATTTCCCCTTGCTTTGTGGAGAATTTAAACTAGATCACATTGCATTTTTTCCTGGGGGTGAGAGCTGGGGAGGAGTATTTAGAGAAGTTTGTGTGGGTAAAGCACCAGAGAGTATTCAGGTTCCTTGGGTTTTCTCATTCTTGAAGGAGAAAGAATGAAAATGATTATCTTTCCCCTAAGATTTCTCTGTATCTTCAGATAGCATCAGATATGGTATTCTCAAAGCAAGCAAGCATGCATTATTAACATAAACAATTATTATGGGCTTGCACAAAAATGCCTTGTGTGATTTATTAATCCAGAAATAGCAACCAGTTTGATACCCCCACAGAGGGAGGAAAATTAGCATCTGAAACAATAACAAACTATATCAAAGCTCTGCCAGGTTCTCTTCCAAGCAGAATCCCTGTGATGTACTCCCACTCTAACCTTTTATTTTTATTGAACCATTCTCCTTGGTTTTTGACTTGGCTTTCTGACAGTGAAGCTACTTTAGCTTGGCTCTAGATAAAATCTAGTAAAATCTACAGTTAACCCTCGTAAAAATGTAGGCATATTTCTCTATAGAGGAAACCATGGAATAAGGGAAAGAGTCAAAGGAATATGGTTCAAAGGCTTTGTATTTGAACCTTTGCTTTACTACTTTTTAGTGAGGTGAACCTGTGTAAGTTATTTAATTTGTCTGAGCCTTGGTTTCTTTACCTGTAAAATAGAGACTACCAATCTCACAGAATTATTGTTAAAATAAGATGAGATAGTAGATATATACCTAGAAGAATTTAGTTCCAGAAGAATAGGGACTATTTCACTTTTGTTGTTCTATCTTTGATGACTTGTACAATGTCTGAAACAGTAAGTCCCAATAAATGCTCACAGATTAATACTGAGAGATATTGAATATTCTCTCACTACCATATAGGATATATTAAAGGTTAAAACTGCATTAAGGTTTTTGAGACACCCTGTGTACAGCTGAATAGTAGTGGTAAAGGTAAAGATTTACTGGGACTTTCTAAGGCTCCTTCTAGTTCTAAGATAGATTACAGAATCAAAGATTCAGCATTGGACCTTTGACTTCATCTAGTTACCTCCCTATTTTATAGATACAGAAACTGAGGTTGAGGCATTAAATGAATTATTGGAGGTCACATAGCTTATAAGTTCCAGGACCAGGGTTTGAAGCTAGGTCATCTGATTCCAAGTCCAGTTGTCTTTCTACTCTGCTATGATTCCATTCCACATATTTTTCATGTTCAGGATCTTACTGATATACCTACCCCCACCCCATCCTTACAAAGCCCATAAGTGTCACCCTGGAAACTCAGAATTTGGCAAGTGATTATGTATAGACTTTTTAGGAGTCTATGGAAGGAGAAAAAGAAGACTGTCTAGGTGTCCTTGAGGTTGAACTTGAGAGAGCGCAGATAGTCATGGGGCACTGGAGAAGAGATATTATGATCAGCTGTGGGATTGTGACTGCAGCTAGTCCCCAGAACACAGGGAATCCCAGATTGTCTGTTTAAGGAACATGCTGAGTAAAGACTTCACTGGGCTGTAAGTTTTTTTTTGGCAACCAGAGTAGATATGGTAAGGTTGGCCACACTTATTAAGTGTTCATGATACTGTTTAGCACATAAAGATAAACATGGCCTCTTTTAATTAATTAAAATAAAATGTCTGTTATGTCATCCAATATTATTTATTGTTAGTATAATCTTCAAGAAACTTGTAGCTTAAAGAAACAAAAAAATCACAGATTTTCTAACTTCTCTCCCCATCCAGCTACTTCATTTTGCCTCTGGGCCATTTTTAACATTTGGGGTGTGGGAATTGCAATAATTGGATTGATTCTGCATCATCTTTTGATTGATTCTATTTATAGGTAATTGATTTTGTCCTGTAACTGCTTAAGTCATGGTTCTTTGTCTCTGAACTTAGTTCAGGAATTAAGCTGGCTTGTAATGAGTTAATTTTAGAAATCCAGTTCTGCTAATCATATTTTTCCTCAAGAAAATCTGCTGTTCTTGAGGGATGTGGGTAGATCCCAGGGAGTCTAGTCTAGTATCTTTACAATATGTCTGGTTTGTTATCCAAAGAAGGCTGGTCTATTATTTCTAAACTTGTAGGTAGACTCAAACAATGAACATTTCTTAGTCACAGGAGGGAAGGAGGAGGTTGTTGCTAGCTCCTTGTTCTCAATTTCCCACCAATCATATTGTCCCCCATGTCTCAGCTCTGTAACCAATCGCATTGATTTCACTACTCATGATGTTGAGTTCTTTTAACTTGTTTTCCACCTACTGAACTCTGTAGTCCCCAAAACTGTATTAAGATTGATGAGCCCTACCTCAGGGTCTTTGGTCATTGACCCAATTTGTTGGTTACTGCTAGCCTAACTAATAAATTGATTATGCTCAGATCATTGTCTCTTGGTACACCTCAAATTTTGAAACATAACAAATTAAAAGAGAGTGGTCAGTGGAAAAAAAAAGTTAGGATGACAGGAAGCTAGTAAGAAGGAATAATGGAAAAAGAAATGAGAGGGTAGAAGGGGAAAAGTATAAGGATAGCAATGTGGCACAGTGGATAAAGTGCTGTGCCTGAAGTCAGGAAGACCTAAGTCAGAGGTGCTAAACTTGTCCCTGGGCCAGAAGCAGGCCACAAAACTCCAGAATGGGGCTGAACCAGATTAAAATGTAGTCGGGAAATGTTTAACAAATATAAATAACAATACAACATAATGCTAATTTGTGGTTTTCTAAGTCAATATTGGACCTATAGAAATTCCTTTCTATTTGAGTTGGGCACTATTGACCTAAATTTAAATCCAGCCTTGGACACTTACTAGTTGTATGAACCTGGGCAAGTCACTTAACCTTTGTTTGCATCAGTTTCCTAAGCTGTAAAATGGGGATAATGATAGCACTTATCCCCCATGGATTTTGTGAGGATCAAATGATATAATATTTGTAAAGCACTGAGCATAGTGCTTGGCACATAGCTGTTGTCCTGAGCTCATTGAGACTCTTCCTATCTTCTCTTTTTCATAGCACTGATCTGTGCTTATCTATGGCATCCTTAGGACTTTTGAAACCACTGAACAATCATATATCAATTTTGGGATCTGTTGTGGTATTCTATCTAATAAGAAAATATGAATGTGAAAAAAGTAGAGAGGCTAGGGATGGTTTGTCTTGGTTTTCATATGTAAACAAAATAGCTTTTAAACTTAAGCATTTCAGAAGGTCCTTTTCAATAAGTGAAACTCAATTAAAAAAAGCTGATGTCAATGATGAGAGCACTAGAATTCAAGTCCAGAGACCTGGCTCATTTCTGAGACCTGATTACCTGTCTGACCCTTGGTCAAGCCACTTAAGTTCTTTTAACTCTTATTTACCATTTGTAAAGTTTAGATACTATAACTTAAGGCCATAGAGTATTAGGAGACAAGAAAGGATTTGAGCATTTGTTTGATCCAAGCCTTCCTTTTCACTGATGAGAAAACTGGCTTTGAAAGGTTAAGTAACTATTGTAAGTAACATTGCAAGCTAGGGGCAGAAACATCCTATTTCCTATAGATGTGAGGGAAAAAGTTGCATCAATATGTAAAGATCTTCTGAGTCCTAGAGAGAATAAAACAATTTAAGAATATTGTAACAAAGAAATAGGCATCATAACTCAGTCTAGTAGTTTTGTAATTCATTATCTTGAGTAAGGATTTTCAAAGGGGAAAAGATGCCATCTGATGTTGAGGGGAGTCCAGTAATTAATTTAAATGATCTCTCTGATTTTAATCATTATGACATTTTTGACCAACATTAAGGCTTGAGAGTTTCAAAATCAATGAATTTTTTAGTTTGGACTTAAAAAGACAGATTACTACATTATATGTGTCAAAAATAGAATTACTTGATATAAAACTTGCATTAGATGGATTAAAGTAAAGAAGATTAACATGGATACTGGATAAAAGATTACATGCCCTATTTTGTTTTTATTCATATGTGAATTGTTTTATTGAAAAGTAAAATGTGCATTTAATTTGGCTTCTTATAAGATTAAGGCATTTAGATATGAAGATTTTAAAAAGTTGTGTTTATTGTGAAGTAGAAAGTCTAGGAATTGAAAACTAATTGATCTAATATTTTACTTATTTCATTTTCTAGCATTGTAATTATTTGACAGGTGGCATTTGGAGGGAAATTAATTGTTGTGTATTGAAAGGATGACCAAAGACACAAATGCTGGGAATGTAGGCTTGGATATAATAGTATGTACGGTATATGGCTTTAGGGCCATTAGACCAACTATATATCTAAGACCTGAAATCATAAACTTATAGGCTTTTACATATGGAGATCTTTTAATCTCATGAAATCTTTAGAGATAATTTAATCTAATCTATTTATTTCATAGTGGAGGAAACTGAGGGCCCACAGAATTTGAATTATTTACTCTAGATTATTAGTAAAAGTAATTTTAAATGAGGCTTCAAAAACATTCAGGATAAAATGGTTTCTTTATGTTTCTGGAAGATTTCCTGCAGAAGCTCCAAACCAAAAAGAAGTTTCCCAGTGGTGGCAAAGTTCTCCTGGTGTCCTTTTTCCACATAATATTATACTAATTTTATTTTTTGCTTTTAACATTTGAAACCTACTCTTTCACACAGAAACTCATCACTCCAACACAAATATTTTCTTCATGTTATAAGGTCAAAAAACTCATTCTCCAAAAAAAATAAATTAAACTTGTAGGTTACTCAAAGGTCAGTGAAGAGATACATGGTAGGCTGTGCCTTATTTCTAATGATGACATCCTCACAAGAGCTGACGTAAGGGGTATAATTCAGGAAATTTAGGATCAGAAAAGAAAATGGACTGGTCACATAGGAGGGGTAAGGAATGAGTACTCTGAGTACTGCATTGTTATTCATGAAATTTAAGAGGTCTACAGTAGCGTTCTTAATCTGGAGTCCATGAACTCATGGTTTTAAATGAATATTTTGATTATCATATTTTCACAGATGGTTTCCCTTGTAATCCTGTGTGTTTTATTTTATGCATTTAAAAATATGATTCTGAGGAAGGGGCCTTTGGTTCCACCAGACTACTAAAGGGGTCCATGACACAAAAAAGGTTAAGAACTGCTGTCCTAGAAGAAGATCTCCATTCCATTGATTAACTCCTTGGTAGAGGATCTGTGGAAAAATAATGAGAAGAATTATAAAATATGAAAAGGCATGGATAGTTAGAGAAAATTTATATACTGATGATATAAATCTTTTAAATATTGAAATATGCATTGAAAACCATAGCTAATGCAAAGATTGGTCTAAATATGTATACTAGAAAAACAAAGTTGATAAAAGATACATATAGTAGTGACAACATATATAGTTGGATGGTGTTCTATTGAGTTTGTTCACCAATGTGTACATTGAAATTTCTTTATTAATTAATTTATTTTTAGTTTTCAACACTCACTTCCACAAGATTTTGAGTTCCAAATTTTCTCCCCATCTCTCCCCTCCACCACCCCAAGACAGTGTGCATTCTAAATACCCCTTCCCCCATTCTGCCCTCCCTTCTATCACCCCTGTCCCCTTCTCTTATCCCCTTCTTCTTTCATTTTCCTATAGGGAAGGATAGATTTCTATACCCCTTTGCCTATATATCTTATTTCTTAGTTGAATGTAAAAACAATTATTAAAATTTGTTTTTAAAACTTTGGGTTCCAAATTCTCTCCCTTCTTCACTCTCCACCCACCCTCATTGAGAAGGCAAGCCATTCGATATAGGTTATACATATGTAGTGATGCAAAACAATTCTGTAATAGTCATATTGCGAAAGACTAACTGTATTTCCCTCCATCCTACCCCCCCATTTATTCTATTCTCTCCTTTGTCCCTGTCCCTCCTCAGAAGTGTTTGCTTTTGATTACCCCTTCCCCAATATGCCCTCCTTTCCATCATCCCCACCTCCTATCCCCTTCCCCCCTATTTTCCTGTAGGGTAAGATAGATTTCCATACTCAATTGATTGTGTATGTATTCCCTTCTTAAGCCAAATCTGATGAAAGTAAGGTTCACTCATTTCCTCTCACCTCCTTCCTCTTCTCTTCCTCTGTAAAAGCTTTTTCTTGCCTCTTTTATGTGAGATAATTTATTTCATTCTACCTCTCCCTTTCTATTTCTCCCAGTATAATGCTCTTTCACACCTTAATTTTCTTTATAAGATATCATCCTTTCATATTCAAGTCACCCTGTGCCCTCTGTCAATATATATATTTCCTCCAACTACTCTATTACTGAGAAAGGTCTCATGAGTTACAAGTATCATCTTTCCATGTAGGAATGTAAACAGTTCAACTTTAATAATTCCCTTATCATTTCTCTTTCCTGTTTAACTTTTCATTCTTCTCTTGAGTCTTGTATTTCAAAGTCAAATGGTCTATTCATCTTTGGCCTTTTCATTAAGAATGCTTGGAAGTCCTCTGTTTCATTGAATATCCATTTTTTCCTCCTGAAGGATTATACTCAGTTTTGGTGGGTAGATGATTCTTGGTTTTAATCCTAGCTCCTTTGACCTCCAGAATATCATATTCTAAGCCTTCCAGTCTCTTAATGTAGAAGCTGCTAAATCTTGTGTTATCCTGATTGTGTTTTCACAATACTTGAATTGTTTATTTCTGGCTGCCTGCAATATTTTCTCCTTGACCTGGGAGCTCTGGAATTTGGATATAATATTCCTAAGAGTTTTCCTTTGGAGAATCTCTTTCAGGAGGTGATTGGTGGATTCTTTTAATTTCTATTTTACCCTCTGGTTCTAGAACATGAGGGCAATTTTCCTAGATAATTACTTGAAAGATGATGTCTAGGCTCTCTTTTTGATCATGGCTTTCACATAGTCCAATAATTTTAAAATTATCTCTCCTGGGTCTATTTTCCAAGTCAGTTGTTTTTCCAATGAGATATTTCACATTGCCTTCTATTTTTTCATTCTTTTGGTTTGTTTTGTAATTTCTTGATTTCTCATAAAGTCATTAGCTTCCATTTGCTCCATTCTAATTTTTAAGGAATTATTTTCCTCAGTGAGCTTTTGGATTTCCTTTTCCATTTGGCTAATTCTGCTTTTTAAGGCATTCTTCTCTTCATTGGTTTTTGGGCCTCTTTTGCCATTTGGTTTGTCTATTTTTAAAAATTTTTTAAAAAAATTATCAGTTTGTTTTGATTTATCAACAATCACTTCCATATGTTTTTGAGTTTAGGATTTTTCTCCCCCTTCCTCCTCCCCCAAGGTGGCTCACAATCTGATATAGGCTACACATTTACATTCCTATTAAACATATTTTCACAGTAGTGAAGTTGTAAGTAAAAATTAAAACCAATAGGAGGAACCATCAGAAAGAGGAAACAAAACTCAACAGAAGAGAAAAAAAATGATAGTGATTCAACTTCCATAGTTCTTTCTTTGGATGTGGATAGCATTTTCCATCATGAGGCTAGTCTATTATTTAAGGTGTTATTTTCTTCAATTTTTTTTGGGTCTCCTTCAGCAAGCTGTTGACTCATTTTTCATGATTTTTTTTTGTATCAGTCTCATTTCTTTTCCCAAATTTTCCTCTACTTCTCTTACTTGATTTTCAAAATCCTTTTTGAGCTCTTCAATGGCCTGAGACCAAGTCATATTTTTCTCAGAGGCTTTGAATGTAGGAGCTTTGGCTTTGTTATCTTCTGGTTGTATGTTTCTATCTTTGTCACCCAAGTAAGATTCTATAGTCTGAGTTTTTGGCCTCTTTTTCCTCACGTTCACAGACAGTTACTTAACTTTTTAACTGTTTGTTAAGGTAGGCCTCTGCTTCTAATGTGGAGGGTGTACTGTCCCAAGCTTTAGGGGTTTTGTGCAACTCTTTTCAGAGACATTTCTAGAGAACTGTAAGTTTTCACTTCTTCCAAGGTGATATGATCAAAGGAGTGGTGTTTAATCCTTTCCTGGCCTGTGCTTTGGTCTATGAGTAACCACTTTCTGCTTTGGAACTGTGAGGAGGATTCCTTCTCCCCAGCCAACACAAGCTCCACCATGCCAGTGTTCCTCATTGCTCCAGAACTGCCATTCAGCATTGTGACCCAGATCCAAGCATGGGCAAAACAGGAGAATCCTTCCTCAGCACCAGCAAAGAGATTCCTGCAGTCCTCCTCTGATCTGCTTAACCCCCTCATTGTCTATGGGCAAAGAGCTCTGGAAGCACAGCTGCTGTGGCCCACTGCCCTGGGGCTGCTCTAGTGCCAGGGCTGGATCATGCTTCTCTCTCACCCATGTCTGACAAACCTTTCCCACTGACCTTCTAAGCTGTCTTTGGTGTTTATGGGTTGGGAAGTCTGGAAACCACCACAGCTGCCCATGACTCAGTCTTCTGAGGCCTGTTCTAGGTTTCCTTTGGCCCTGTCTTTGTCTGCATGGCCCATGCTGAACTGTGCTCCTCTTCCAGCCCAGCACAATAGACCTTTCCCATCAACCATCCATGTTGTCTTTGGCTGGAAATTTGTTTCACTCTGTTTTTTTGTGGGTTCTGCTGTTCTAGAATTTGTTTAGAGTCATTTTTACAGGTATTTGGAAGAATTTGGGGAAGAACTCAAGCAAGTCACTGCTTTTACTCCATCATCCTGGCTCTGCTCCCTAAAATTTTTTTAAAATTAAAACTTTTTTTCAATGTATACATTTAGAGAGGACATAAAGATGAGCTAAGTGATTATATTTGGAAAATTGTGCATTAGTTTCAATGACCCCAAAGTGTTTTTGATATCACAAATGCTTATCTTAACACTAATATTCTATAAATGATGCTATGTAAGGGAACACCATGATTTGAGAAGATTTGAAACTGTCGGTAATCCAAAGGACAATGAATCCTTTACACCCAAAGCAATGGCATCAAGGATCTATTATATTAAGTAAAATAAAGATAACAGTGTTTTATCTTGTAGTTTACAGCCATCACCTTTGCAGCACTCATAAAAGCATCATGGTATCTGTAAGTGTGTAGATTTTACACTCAAGTAATCTTTACAGTTAATTTATCCCATTGACAATGTTTATTTTGTTAAATAAGCCATTATTATTACTTAGTATTATTAACAAATTATTTATTAAATGCATGCTAAATACCAGACATGGTACTACACACTCAGAATATAAGTACAATCAGAAAGACAGTGCCTGCTCTCGAGGAGCTTAATTTCTAATAATTAGAATCTTAATTCTTATTTATAACAGAAAAGCAGCTAGGTGCCCCTGAATTGTGTAATAAAAAGGAGTGGACTTATCAAGTAATCCTGTTTGATCATATAGCTAGTTTCTAGACTGAGATGGAGAACCTTTCCATATGGGACTTTGGAATCAATTGCAAGTTAATCTTCCAAGTGATTTTTTGGCCCATGTGAGTTCTAATTGGCACCCAACCCAAACCTTGTTAGTTTCCTTTTCATCTCATTGTGATGATCTAAAAATATATATATGTATATGAATATATATGTATGTATGTGCATACATGTATATTTAAAAGATTCTTTTATGCCCTCTGAATATTTGTTCATAAGATCACATATTTTATGCTGGAATGGATTTCAGATGTCATCTAATCCAACTTCCTCATTTAATAGATGAGCAAGCCAGAAATATTGAATAATTTACTCATGGTCACACAGTTACTAATTAGCAGAACCAAGATTTGAACTGGATTTGCTGTGCCTATTAGTTCTGCAGGATATTATTTCCCTTTGACAATTTTCCCCCTTGGCTTTTCATTGATATGCTTTTAGACACCCTTAAGCTTTCCATGTATGATTTATTCTTTAAAAATAAGTCACTCAAATTTTTTATAATTAATCCTTTGACTTTTTTTCTCATTGTCATTTTCTAAAGCTGTTTAGCTGCCTAACCAAAACTTTGTTTTTTTTCCTTTCCTACTGGAATATTGAACCAAATCCAGTCAACAATAGAGAGCACTAGACTTGGAGTGATTGTGATAGGACAAAGCTGCTGCTGGGAATATAGCATCCTCTCTACTCTACTCTTAAGCCTGGCCAACATGGGGCAGACCCAAGACAAAGTTGTTTCTGGCACCTGACTGGCTCTGGCTTCCCTGATACAGCTTCCTAATCATCTACATCAGGGCATAAAATGTTCTAGTCATGTAGAATCTGTGTCTCTCAGACTTGGTGGGTGCCTTAGACCATGCAAGACATTATGTTCTAATGATCTATTGACCAGACGTATTTTCAGATGGAGAGAAGCTGGGGAAGGGAGGGTGCTGCATCCAGAGAAGTTAAATAATCTAGATGCATCCTTGCAATGTTAGGGCAAAACTAAACCTCCTTTGTTAAATGTTGACTTATGAGTACATCTAAATGTAGAATCTGAACTAAGAACTAAGAGGGTCATGGTGTTAGAGCCAGCCTCCAATAGTGGATAAGACCTTAGTCTACTACTTTGTAATATGAAGAAACTATTTAACATCTAGAAGCCTCAGTTTACTCATCTATAAAATCATAATTTAATTTACACTCTCTGCTTCTACACTTGTTTAAAAAGCACCTGCTTATTAAACTGCTTAGAACTATGTAAATATAAGTTATTATTATCCCTCCTATATATCATTTCAAATAAAGTCAAAAGTACTTTCTTTTCTTGTCAATTAGATGGTTGCTTTTCCTAAATAGCAATTCTTTATCTTCTCTCAAACCTTACCTTTACATCTTTCCCCAATGATATGTATTTTACAAATCAAATAATGGGCAATTTAAGTTTTCCGCTTTTGCTACCCGGACCATATTTATAAATTAATCAATTGCTTTTCATGTAGTAAATATTTAATACATATTAATTGGATTGAGTGGTATTATATTGAATGTTTTCATATTAGTGTCATTATTCTCCCACACTAGTCTATTATAGATCTCAATGACCACGTTTGTATATTTTAACTATGAGATTTACACCCATAGAAATTCTACTCATAGAAATTCCACAGTGTCTGTATTGTTTGGTAAGGTTCCAGACTGATTACTATTGAAACTTCTTTTGGTGTATTATCCTTTGGTGTATTATCCCAATTCTTAATCTGGCAATGAGCCCACCTTTTCACAAACTTTCTGGGTGCTAGTAATATCAATGTTATGTTCCATTTGGCTTTAATCTTACCTGCAGGTAGAAAACACATTTGTTATTTAGAGACAGGAAAAGGAACTATGACTTCATTGATATAAGGAAATTCTGGATAAGAAATCTCCTTCTAACACTTTGTCTGTGACTTTTAGTCTTTGAGAGCTGCTCAAGATATAGAGAAGTCAAAAGACATTCCTAGAATCCATGCAGTCAATATATAAAGATTCTCCTGTTTTGCCCATGCTTGGTTCTGGGTCGCAATGCTGAATGGCAGTTCTGGAGCAATGAGGAACACTGTCATGGTGGAGCTTGTGTTGGCTGGGGAGAAGGAATCCTCCTCACAGTTCCAAGGCAGAAAAGTGGTTACTCATATACCAGAGCACAGGCCAGGAAAGGATTAAACACCGCTCCTTTGATCATATCACCTTGGAAGAAGTGAAAACTTACAGTTCTCTAGAAGTATCTCTGAAAAGAGTTGCACAAAACCCCTAAAGCTTGGGACAGTACACCCTCCACATTAGAAGCAGAGGCCTTCCTTAACAAACAGTCAAAAAGTTAAGTCAGTATGCTCTTCCTGACTTCCTAGCTTCCTAAGCTAATGTTCTCCCTCCCTCCCTCTCTCCTCTCTCTCTCTCTCTCTCTCTCTCTCTCTCTCTCTCTCTCTGTCCCTCATATATCATAGGCGTTTCTCCTTTGTCATTTGCTTTTAGTTAATCTCTGTCTTAGTTCCTTTTTGGTAACAATACAAATCCTCATTCATTAAAATGTTTGCTATTTACTGAAATGACTACTTTAGTTTTCTATCAGCCATTTGGGGCCTGAGAACAGACAGAAGTTCTTAAACTTTTTGGTCTCAGGACATCGTTATACTCTTTAAAATTATTGAGGACCCCTTTATATTCTAAAAAATATTGAAGAACTATTTGAACTATTGAAAATTAAGGATCATTTCACATTTAAAAATTATTGAAGATGTTTTTATACCCTTAAAATTTATTGAGGACCTCTTTACACTCGAAAAATTTTGAAGATCACAAAGAGCTTTTGTTTATATAGGTTTTATACCTATATATCTATATTGATAGATAGATAGATAGATAGATAGATAGATATTTATTGTGTCAGAATTTTGCCATTTCCTTCTCCAGTGGATCACCTTTTGTCAGAATTCTCCACTATGACCTGTTCATCTTAGGTAACCCAGCACAGCATACATCTAGAGCCAGACATCCTAGAAAATGAAGTCAAGTGGGCCTTAGGAAGCAGTGCTAACAATAAGATTAGTGGAGGTGATGAAATTCCAGTTGAACTACTTAAAATCCTAAAAGATGATGCTGTTAAAGTGCTGTGCTCAATATGCCAAGGAATTTGGAAAATAAAAGATCAGTTTCTATCCCAATCCCAAAGAAGGGCAATGACAGAGAATGTTCAAATTACTGAACAATTGCACTCAATTCAGGTTGTGCTTATGATTCTGCAAGGTGGGCCTTAGCAGTATGTGACCTGGGAATTACCAGAAGAGCAGGCTGGTTTTCAAAGAGTCAGAGGAACTAGAGATCAAATGGTCAATATTCATTGGATTATGGAGAAAGCAAGAGATTTCCAGAAAAAAAAATCTACTTCTGCTTCATTGACTACACTAAAACCTTTGACCATGTGGATTACAACAAAATGTGGCAAGTCTTCAAAAAGATGGGAGTATCAGATCATCTTGCTTGTCTCCTGAGGAACTTGTATGTGAGCCAAGAAGCAACAGTTAGCACTGAATATAGAACAACTGATTGGTTTCAGATTGGAAAAGAAGTTTGATAAGACTGTATATTGTCAACTTATTTATTTAACTTATATGAAGTGTACATCATATGAAATGCCTGGCTGGATGAATCAAAAGCTGGAATTAAGGTTATTTGGAGAAATATCAACAATCTCAGATATGGAGATAATACCACTCTGATGGCAGGAAGTGAAGAAGAATTAAGAAGTCTCTTGATGAGAGTGAAAGAGGAGAGTAAAAAAGCTGACTTGAAGCTTAACATAAAAAAAAAGAGATCTTGGCAACTGGTTTTATAACTTCCTGGCAAATGGAGGGAGGAGAAATGGAAGCAGTGTTAGATTTTCTGTTTTGTGCTCAAAGATCACTGCAGATGGCAACTGCAGCCATGAAGTTAAAAGATGCTTGCTCCTTGCAAGGTAAGCTGTGGCAAATTTGGACAGCTTATTAAAAAGCAGAGATGTCACCTTGCCAACAAAAGTTTGTATTGTCAAAGCTATGTTTTTTCTGGTAGAAATGTATGGCTGTGAGAGTTGGACTATAAGGAAAGCTGAGTGCTACAGAATTAATGATTTCAAATTGTGGTGCTGGAGAAGACTTTTGAGAATCTCTTTGACAGCAAGAAGATCAAATAAGTCAATACTTCAAGAAATTAATGCAGGCTTTTCACTAAAGGGTTAATTATCAAAGCTGAAGCTTAACTACTTTGGCTCATAATGAGAAGATGGGCCTCATTGGAAAAGACCCTAATATTGGAAAAGATTGAGGCAAAAGGGAACGTGGGACAGCAGAGGATGAGATGGATAAATGACATGGGAACAATGAACACAAACTTGGACAGACTTGGAGAAATAGTTGAAGACAGAAAAACCTGCCTTGCTATGGTCCATGGGGTCATGAGTCAGAAAAAACTTAACAACTGAACAACAACATAATATTAGAAGTTAAAGCTAATAAATTGTAAAAATATTTATTTATTTGAAATAACAATAAAAATATTGCATGTCAACATAAATAACATATTTTCTTGAAAATCAAGATCAAAATTCTAAATTAAAAAAAGTCAATGAGAAGAGAGGTATTGTTTTAATGTTTTTGCAGATCTCAACAGATTTGCAAATAATCTGGCTTAATAGAAGGCAGCTCATTTCTCCTATCTGTTTCTGATTTTAATCTGTTGTGATACATTGTTTTGGTTGAAGTATATAAAGAAAATCTGGCTTCACACAGTTACATAAATGGGAAAGGAAATAATATTTTAATTAGTGAATACTTTATTACTATTGTTTAAAATAATTTTGATATCTTCCTCACAGAACCCCTGAAAGTGTCTTCAGAAGCCTCTCAGGGATCCAAAGACCACAATTTGAGAACCAATACTGTAGGGTTATAGCAGAGGGAAACAACTTGTAGTTACAGGCTTAGAATAGTCATCAGTATTTGTAGGGTAGTAACCCAGTCAGTATGATATTACTATGATATTACTATGCTAGAGTCAAGTTATGCTGTGGCTAATCAGACCGATACCAGCTCAGAATGTTTTACCACAGGTTAGGCACAAATAGTCCATGTATACATTTGGAGTGGATTCTCTAAATTTGTGCATCTCATATTTCTTTTGAACTACTTCAAATATTCTTTGCTCATAGACCACAGCACTGTCTCTGATGTGGGTACTCCATGCTGAGTGGTCCTGTGACAGTGTCTCTCATGTCACACTATCAATTCCAAAGTTCTGAAGAAAGACCTTGAGAGTGTCCTTTTGTTAGTTCTTCTGACTACCATGTGAATGCTTGCCCTGTGTGAATTCTCAATAAAATAGTCTTTTTGGAAAGCATTCATTTTGTATTTGAACAATGTGGCCAGCCCATTGGAGTTGCACCCTCTGAAGCAGAGTTTTAATGCTTGACAGTTTAGTTCAAGATGCAAGTCAAATTAAAGGGGAATGTGGACTCTTGCCTGAGGATAAAAAATCTGAGGTTCTGAGTCTTTTTTCCATTTCACTTTCAGATTAAATCAAGTCTTCCTTCAGAATATTCAGAAACATCAAGTGAACGAAAGGTAGTTTAGGCAATGTTCACTTTCCTTTTGGCCCTGTGGTTAATCTGTGGGGGAATCACATATATACAAGACATATTTCCTGCACTCCAGGAGGTTACAATCTCTCTGGGAAGATCAAATGTACAGAAATTGCTATAATCATGAGCTCCATTACAACTTATATAGACAATAACTCTTGCTATATAATACAGAGGAGAGAAATTGGGCACAATAGAAGGAACAATAATGTCAAATGAAGGGTTCAATTGCAAAGGATGGTCTGCTAAGATTCTCATGCGCAATTTTAAATGCTCTGCTCTTTGCTGTTTCATTTTTTTAAAAAAAGATTTCCTAGAGGAGGGCAGTTAATAGTGAAAGAAACATTAAACTTCAATCATTAGATGTTAACATACGAGGTAAGAAAATATGAACTGAACTTTGTAAGGGTAGAAAAACCTTTAAAAAGTACTCAGTATCCCTGACCTAGATTTATCTAAATGGCCTATGTTAATTTTCCACAACTGGTGATTTTAACTTGGGAAGGTCTAAATTAAGAAATATATTCATATAATCTTCTAGTTTACTTGAAAAGAACATTTTGTTCCCATCCTTCTCCCCATCAGTTTCAACAATGTTTCCTGAATAATATGGTGGTATTCTTAGTGACAGTGATATGTTGTCCTAATTTATTTTTTCATTTCAATAGCAATTTTTTTTTTCATTGCACAAAAACTGGTATGATTTTTACTTTAATACGACTTTTCCCCATGCTAATTTCTTAAGCCATGGACATCCAGATTCAATGGATTCCTGCCCTACCACTTTGTTTTTGTGTTTTTGGCTTTATTTTTGTGTGGTATGACTACATATGTAAACACACACACACACACACTCTCTCTCTCTCTCTCTCTCTATATATATATATATACACACACACACACACACACACACACACACGCATACATATATACATACATACACACACACACATATATATATAATATCTCAACTTGTTCTTCAGTAGTAAAAGTAAATCAGCTTTTAGACCACAAGTAGTAACTCAATTCTCTTTTTCCCTAAATTTTGTTTGAGCTTCTTATACTTGTTTCTTCTTCATGTTAAAAGTACAAGTGATTATCATTTTACAATATCAGACCAATTAATAATCATTCAGTACTCTAATCAAGTTTTGATTATTATTTTGCTAAAATTGAGGAAGAACATTTACTTACCAGGCCAATTAATAATTCTTTTTTTCTTTTTTTATTAATTTATTTTGATTTATCAACAATCATTTCCATATGCTTTTGAGTTTAAAATTTTTCTCCCCCTTCCTCCCCCGCCACCCTCCCCAAGACGGCGCACAATCTGATATAGGCTATACATTTACATCCCTATTAAACATATTTTACACATTAGTGAAGTTGTAAGTAAAAATTAAAAACAATAGGAGGAACCATCAGAAAGAGGAGACAAAACTCAATAGAAGAGAAAAAAAATCACATTCACAGTTATGATTACTATCTGTGTCTTTTTCTCCATCCTTCCTTCTCCCCCCCGTTTATGCTTTTCTTTCTCCTTTCTCCTTTCTCCTTTCACTAGTGTTTTGCTTTTGACCACCCCTCCTTCACTCTCTCCTCCCTTCTATTATCCCTTTCCTTCCCCGTTGCCCTTAATGCTTCTTCCCTCCCTTCTATCCCTCCTCCCTTCTCTTTTCCCTTTTCCTTCCTACTGCCTATATGGCAAGTTAGATTTCTATACCTAACTGATTATGTTATTCCCTGCTTGAGCCAAATCTGATGAGAGTAAGGTTCAAACAATGCTCACCCCCCCTCCCTTCTTTCCCTCTGCTGTAATAGGATTTTCTGTCTTTTCCTGGAATGTAATTCACCCTTGTCTGCCTCCTCCTTTCTCAGTACATTTTCTAAGTTCAGATTAATCCACTTACTTGGATCCATTTAACCCACTTGATTAGATTTTCTTTTTATCATTACATCAAAGTCAACTAATATCCACCCCCTTTATGTATATCCTTTAACATGGTGTAATAACAATATGGTTCTCAAGAGTTGTAAGTGTCATCTTCCCTTGTAGGGATGTAAACAGTCCACCCTTATTAACAACATATTGTATCTGTCCCATTTACCTTTTTATATCTTTCTTGAATCTTGAACTTGAAGATCAAATTTTTTGTTGAGCTCTGGTCTCTTTAGCAGGAAGGTTTTGAAGTCCCCTATTTCATTGAATATCCATCTCCTCCCTTGAAAAATCATGCTCATTTTCACACAGGGTAGTTGATCCTTGGCTACAATCCAAGCTCCTTTGCCTTATGGACTATCATGTTCCATGCCTTGCAGTCTTTTAATGTAGAAGCTGCAAGGTCCTGTGTAATCCTGACTGTGGTTCCATGATATTTAAACTGCTTCTTTCTGGCTGCTTGTGGCACCTTCTCTTTTATCTGGTAATTTTAGAATTTTGCTATTATATTCCTTGGCGTTGTCAATTTGGGATCTCTTTCAGGTGGTGAGTGGTGTATTCTTTCTATGGTTATTTTCCCTTCTGGTTCTAGGGCTTCCGGGCAGTTTTCCATTATGATTTCCTAAAAGATACTGTCCAGGCTCTTTTTCTCATCATGATTTTCAGGTAGTCCAATGATTTTTAAATTGTCTCTCCTGGATCATTTTCCAGGTCAGTTGTTTTACCATGAGGTATTTTATTTTCATCTATTTTTTCATTTTTTTTGTTCTGTTTGACTGATTCTGGCTCTCTCATGGAGTCATTAGTTTCCATTTGTCCAATTCTAGTTTTTAACAGATTGTTTTCTTCTGTTAGCTTTTGTACTTCCTTCTCCAATTGGCCAATTGTATTTTTAAGGGACTTGTTTTCTTCGGTGTACTTTTTTTCCAATTGGCCAATTGTATTTTTTAAGGACTCTTCTACCTCTCTCATTAGACTTTAAAATCCTTCTTGAGCTCTTCTAAGAAGGCTTTTTGGGCTTCAGACCAGTTCATATTCCCTTTTGATGTTGCAGATGTGGGTTTGTTGACAATGTTGTCCTCTTCAGAATTTCTGTCTTGATTTTCATATGAATCTATGGTACGTTTCTTTTTACTCATGGTTTCTTTATCCCCTGGTAATTAAAGAGATTTAGCTCTCCTGCTGGGGACAGAGGGCACTGACCCAAGCTTCTTGTGTTGTGAGCTTAGGTCTTGGTCACTGGCTTTGTGTGCTGGAGCCTCTTATGTTGGCAATTGGAGGCTGCAGGGTTTTGGCAGCTTACCTCATGTTGGGCTGGAATCAGCAAGGCTGAAACTTTCAGGCAATTCTAGGTTGCCTGCTTTTCCTTTCCTTTAGCTTTCTTCAGCTCCTTTTAGATGGGTGCTTCAGGGTGTTTATCTGCCTGGGGGCCCCCTGAAGTGTTGTCTCCCTTGTTTCTGCTAATGCTCTGGGAGATTCCTTTGCTGTAGAGTGCCGAGGCACCTGGTGGTTTTCTGAGCTGGTTTCCACTGGTTCCCCCACCCTCACTGAGGCATTTGGAGATGCAGGTGTTGGTGTTTGCCTGCTCTACCACCTGGGCTTCAAGATCTCTTCCTCGTTGACAGTTGGAGACTGTAGGGTTCTGACAGCTTACCTGGTGATGGGTTGGAATCAGCAAGGCTGGGACTTTAGGAAGACTCTAGGTTGCTTTCTTTAGCTCCTTTCAGATGAATGCTGTAAGGTGTTTGTCTGCCTAGGGCCCTTTGTAGTGCTGCTTCCCTTATTTTTGCCGAGACACTGGGAGACCCATTTGCTGGGCTGCTGCACTACTGTTCCCTGTCTTTCTTCTAGTTGGGCTGTTCCAGGGTTTCTTTTTCTGGGGTGATATTTTCTGGGTTTTCAGAGGCTGATAGGGGAGGGTGAGAGCAACTACCCTTTTACTCTGCCATCTTGGCTCCTGGAAGCAGAAGTCTTAATAATTCTTTGTTATATTTACCAAATCATTATTATTATTTTGCTAAGAATTGAGGAAGATTATAATTATTAAGGTGTGGAGGGATTATGACTCTTCTACTTTTGGACAGATCTACTAATAAATTTTCTACCTATTGAATGAATAATCCTCTATCTGAAGGGGGCTGTAGTGCTTTTCTTCACTGTGCTATCTCCAGTTACTTCAACTTGGCTTCTAGTCCTTTCACTGTTCTGTTTATTGTGTCTGAACATGCTCCAGGTTGTAAATATACTTCTTAAAATGAGATGTGCAGAATTAAATATATAGTGCTTCATATTGGTCAAATCAGGGTAAAATACTTAGAATCCAATATCTCTTTCATTCTAGACACCAAGATTTTGTTAGTGCAGTGTTATATGATATTAGTTTTTTTTTTTGAGAAGACACTGCTGTTTACTCACATTAAGTTGCAGTCCAATAGAACATTCATAGAACTTTTTACATTCATTATCATCTAGCCATCTTTATTTCATCATGACTTGCAAAGTTGATTTTCCTAATGCAAATGTCAGGCTTTATATTTGTCCTTATTCGATGCCATCTTATTAGATTTGGTCTATCATTTTACCTTCTCTGATTCTTTTTTGATCCAATCTCTGTTGTCCAGAAAGGTAGCTCTTCCTCTCACCTTTGAGTTAATAATAAATTTGATTAACCTGATTATCCACTTTTTTCATCTAAATTATTGATTAAAAAAAAGTGGTAGACTAAAAAAAACAGTCTAGAGACCATGATAGGATGATGCTGTACTCCATTAGAGACTACCTTCCAGATTGCCATCAAAGCATTAGTGATCACATTTTATATGTGAGTAATGAACTATATATAAATCTAATCCACACCATTCCATCTTGTCCAGGGAGGTATATTGTGAGAGATTTTATCATGTTTTTATTTAGTTAGCTTTTTTATGGCATTGGTGGGACCTACCAGTTTGTTGTTGTTGTTTAGTTGTTTCAGTTGTGTCTGACTCTTCATGGCCCTCTTTGGGGTTTTCTTGGCAAAGATACTGGAGTGGTTTGCCATTTTTTCCTCCAGTTCATTTTACAGCTGAGGAAACTGAGGCAAACATGGATAAGTCACTTGTTCAGTAAGTGTCTGAGGCCAGTTTTTAATTCAGGAAGATGAGTCTTCCTGACTTCAGGTCTGGCACTCTATCCAATGCACAACATTGCTGCCCTAGCCATCAATGTCTAATAAAGAAATGAATTTAATATGGCATGATAGCCTGAATTGTTCTTAATGAATTGGATTGTAATAATTGCCACTTTTACTACTCTGTGATCCCAACACATTTTTAAAATAATTTATGTCACTTATCTGAACTGATGTAAAGAGTTTTAAGCAGAACAAGGAGAATATTGTACACAGTAAAAAGCAAAATTGTATGATGATCAACTGTGAGTGACTTAGCCAATCTCAGCAATACAATGATCCAAGACAGTTCCAAAGGACTTAAGATGAAAAATGCCATACACTTTCAGAAAGAGAGAACTGATGAAGTTTGAAGGTTGAAGCATAATTTTTTATTTTATTTTTCTTGCTTCTTTTTTTTTTTAAATAACATGGGTAATGTGGAAAGATGTTTTGCATGATCTCATATATGTAATTAATATCGCATTTCTTTGCTTCTCAATTGATGAAAGATAGGCAGACCTTTGGAATTTGGAATTTAAAATTAAAAAAAGAATGTTCAAAATAAATAAATAATACACTTATTTAAAAATAATGATGCATTTAGAACTTTGCTTGGATTTGGAGGAAAGCTCATTAGTTTACAGCTTGAAATATGTACTTCTTCCACTTACTGAAAATTAGGCCCACATTTCCTCACATCTTCTAATGTGGTGCCTATCCTGTTCTCCATTACAATTCTAAGAAAACTGACTCTGGTGAGTTATATCCACAAATTCTTTTATTATTCTGCAATATGGTTCATCAGGATATAATACATTTAACTGAGTCAGTGATGCTTGGCATTATCCTTCTATTTCATCATTTTAGCTGGAATCTCAACTCTCCATTAATTATTTTTGTTCAATGTCAGAAGATTGTTCTCCTTGGTAGAGAAAACAGAAACAAAGTAATAGTCAGGTGGCAGAGCCAAGATGGCAGAGTAAAAGCAGGCACTCTCTTAAGCTCTCCCCAAAACTCCTCCAAATACTTGTAAAAAATGACTCTAAACAAATTCCAGAATAGCAAGACCCACAAAAAGGCAGAGTGAAACAAATTTCCAGCCCAAGACAACCTGGATGGTCAATGGGAAAGGTCTTTTGTGCTGGACTGGGAGGAGAGCACAGTTCAGCATGGACTACACAGGCAAAGACCAGGGTCCAGCAAAACAAGAGTAGGGCTCAGGAGACTGAACCAAAGGGAGCTATGGTGGTTTCCAGACTTCTGAACCCACAAACACCAAAGACAACTTAGAAGGTCAGTGGTAAAGGTCTGTTAGACCTGGGTGAGAGAGGAGCACAATCCAGCCCTGCTCCTAGAAAAGCTCCAAGGTGGTGGCCACTGTGGCAGTGGCTGCTTTGGGAGCTCTCGGACCACAGATGGTGGGAGGATCAAGCAGTTGATCAGAGGGAGTTGTAGGAATCTCTTTCCTGGTGCTGAGGCAGGATTCTCTTGTTTTGTCCATGCTTAGATCTAAGTCCCAGTCCTGGGTGGCAGTCCTGGGACAAGAAGGAGCACTGGCATAGCAGAGCTTGTGGCAGCAATGAAGAGGGAACCCTCGTCTCATTTCCAGGGCAGAAAAGAGTGCTTGTGGTCACTCACAAACCAGAACCCAGGCCAGGAGAGGAGTAAACACTTCTCCTTAGAACATACCATCTTGGAAGAACTGAAAACTAACAGGTCCCTAGAAGTATCTCTGAAAAGAGCTGCACAAACCCCTGAAGCTTGGGACAGTACACCCTCCACACTGGAAGCAGAGCTTACCATAACAAAGAGTTAAAAAGTTAAGTGAGTGGCTGGGAAGATGAGCAGAGGAAAAAAAGTCAGACTATAGAATCTTACTTTGGTGACAAGATAAAAACATACAACCAGAAGAAGACAACAAAGTCAAAGCTCCTACATCCAAAGCCCCCAAGAAAGATATGACTTGGAAGAGCTCAAAAAGGATTTTGAAAATCAAGTAAGAGAAGTAGAGGAAAATTTGGAAGGAGAAATGAGACTGATGCAAGAAAATAATGAAAAATGAAGAAAATAACACCCTAAAAAGTAGACTAACCAAATGGCAAAAGAGGTCCAAAAAACCAATGAGGAGAAGAATGCTTTAAAAAAGGAGAATTGGCCAAATGGAAAAGGAGGTCCAGAAGCTTACTGGGGAAAATAATTCCTTAAAAATTAGAAGGGAGCAAATAACAGCTAATGACTCTATGAGAAATCAAGAAATTATAAAACAAAACCAAAAGAATGAAAAAAAAAGAAGACAATGTGAAATATCTCATTGGAAAAACAACTGACCTGGAAAAATAGGTCCAGGAGAGATAACTTAAAATTATTGGACTACCTGACAACCATCATCAAAAAAAGAGCCTAGATATCATTTTTCAAGAAATTGCCAAGGAAAACTGTCCTGATATTCTTGAGGAGGGACAGGGACAAAGGAGAGAATAGAATAAACAGGTGGTGGGATAGTATGGAGGGAAATATAGTTAGTCTTTCACAACATGACTATTATGGAAGTGTTTTGCATGACTATATATGGATGGATAGCCCATGTCAAATTGCTTGCTTTCTTAATGAGGGTGGGTTGGGAGGGAGGAGGGGAGAGAATTTGGAACTCAAAGTTTTAAAAACGTATGTTAGAAATTGTTTCTGCATGCAAGTGGGAAGTAAGATACACAGACAAATTGCTATAGAAATCTATCTTACCCTACAAGAAAATAGAATGGGAAGGGGATGAGAGAAGGAGGGTATGTTATAGAAGGGAGAACAGATTAGGTGAAGGGAGAATCAAAATGCAGGCCATCAATGAGTGGGAGGAGAGCAGGGACGGGGAAAATTTAGAACTCAAAATATTGTGGAACTAAATGTTGAAAACTAACAATAAATAAATAAATTGGAAAAAAAAACAAGAAAGTAATAGTCAGTTGGTTAATGATATTTTCTCTAATCACAGTCCTACATGCTCTAACTACTGGTAACTTTTCTTTGATTTCATTTTGCAACTCTTCCTCTACATCCCCCCAGTGCACAGCACAACAGCTAAAATGCTCCTATTTGTTGTCCTGAGTCTTCATCTCAAGCTTCAGCTTTTTCTAGTTCATAGCCAGACCTAATTGGTCTTAGTCAATTACATTCTTTTCTATTCATTCACAATTGCTTGGTTTTTTTTTGTTGTATTTTTCAAATCTGAGGAGGTTAATGAGGTTCCTCTATAGCTGCATTGTTCTCTCTAGATGGTTCCCATTTTTCTTCCTCATGAGAGGCCTTTACAATTGTGCCATTGCAATTTTCTTCTTGTGAATATGCTACCCCCTTGAGTCAATTTTTATTTATAAAGAATCTTATGTCATGATATCCCATCTGTCTCTTTGAAATGCCTTCTCCCAAGACTTGGCTATGAATTCAACTATCTTTGGCATTCCCTTCTTGAGGGTCATTTTTACCTCAAAAATCAAGGCATTTCTGCTTATCACTTAGAATAAGATCCCTCTGGGGAGGTAATTGTCCCTAAGGAAGTTGAGAATTTCTCAGCTGCTTCATTGTTAACAGAGAGAGAGACTTCTATCACATGTTCTGGTAGCTGAAGTGCCCCATTGCTATTCTATCCTATTTCCATGCCAGCTTTGTGGTACTCTAGATGGAACTCCCTATTGAGTTTCTTTTGGTAGCTGGGCAATCTCTTGCCAGAGTCTTGCTCCAATTTATCTTTCTCCATTCATCCTTTACTAAGTGCTTTCTACTATGATTCTCTATTCAGTTGGAAGTTTTCATGAAGCATTTTATTTTCTTGATGTTCTAAGCTGCCATTGCTACTGCTGCTGCTGCCACCACCATCACCACCACCACCACCACCTCCACCACCACTACCACCACCACCACCACCACCACCACTACTACTACTCTTCTACTGCTACTACTACTACTACTACTACTACTACTACACTATATTTTATTTAATTCATTCCTTTTGAAGAAGGTCTGTATGTTGTCAATTTGCAGTCACAAGCTACATCCTATTACTATGTCTTAGTTATACTTATCAGGTTGTATTTAACTCCTATGTTGTTGTAGTTTAGTCATTTCAGTTGTGTTTGACTTTTTGTGATCCCATTTGGGTTATCTTAGCAAAGACACTGGAGTGGTTTGCCATTTCCTTCTCCAGTTTATTTTGCAGATGAGAGAACTGAGGCATTTGTGGTTAAATGATTTGCTTAGGGTCACATAGAAAGAGCCAAATTTGACCTCAGGTCATCCTGACTGCAGAGCTGGCACTCTATCCTCTGAACCACCTACCTGCCCCATTTAACTCCTTACATTAAGATTTTAAGTTCATTTCCTTTTTTAAAATTTGTGGGTTTATGCATAGATATATAGAATGATGTGTAATTATTACCCCTGAACCTGGATATTGGCATCTGTGAATTACTGAGTGTCTTCATTGTTCGTATTCTTATATCATGCCTACTACTAGTATACTACTAGCTAGTATAATTATTTAACTGGGCAGTTCTCTTTTTTCTCTTTAATTTTCAGTTCAAAACCCATCTTTTGCAAGAAGCCTTTACTTTTACCCCTTAATGCTAGTGTCTTCCTTTTGTTGATTATTTCCAATTTATCCTGCTTATAAGCTGTTTGTACATGGTTGTTTGTGTATTGTCTCCCCCATTAGACTGGAAGCTGCACCTTTCTTTGTATCTTCAGTGCTTAGCACAATACTTGGCACATAGCAAGTATTTAATACATTTACTCTTGCTCTTCTCTGCAAAGTCTCTCATCAAATATATTTTCTTGGCCTTAGTTAGATAGATGTATTGCATCCCTAGTCAAGAGCCTTTCCTTGTTTTATCTGAAATCCTGATTCAGAAATCCAAATCCTGTTCTTTGACAATATCTTTACTAACTATTCACCTTAATTAATCTTTCTTCATTAAGTTATGCCAAGTGATGAAACCCTCATCTTTCCCTTTATGGTTTTCAGTTAATTTGCTGGGGCTTTCCAATGCTTAGGGATATATTCTAGCATAAATGAGATTTTATTGCTAGACTCCACATGTATTATCAGAAATGGGTACAGGTCTTCAATTCTGATAATTCTCAGGGTTCTTTTTTGCCATGACTCAGATACACATCTGAAAACCCCTCCAGCATATTTCCTTATTATTCATGTCAATCTGGCACAGGAATACCTCTGTATCCCTGGGTAGGAAGTCATTAAGCATCATGGTTTATCTCTTTTTCTTGTATATGATATATTCTGGGAGCACCTATATATCTTTATAATCCTTTTGCAGCACAGGAAGCTGCTACCTCATCAGACAGTCCTAGTCTACACACTTGCAAAAAGCCTTGAACCTGATACATAGCTCTAGTAGTGCAATAGTCCTGTATTTCCTTCTCTGTGCTGTATTCCTTCACAGTACAACTTCTTTACTATTTTTGATGCTTTTCTGTGTCTTCAGATTATTTTTCTTTTTGTTTTTCTATTGAAGAATTTATTCTATCCTTTCAGTGATTTCATTCTCTTCAATGGCCCACTATCCCTTTAACTCTCCTCTTTTAGAAGAAAGAGCAGCCTGTATCAATTAATTCACTCTGGAAGTGTGTTAGTAATTGATTCTGGAAGAATCACATGAATAGTGCAACATCTACAGTAAAAAATCCTCTTGCCTTCTTCACTGTGTCACAACTACCACCATTATCTCCTCCTCTTCCTTCTTCTTTCCTCCTCCTTTGCTTCTTCCTCCTTTCTCCTCCAACTTCCTCAATTTTCTTCCTCCATCCTCCTCCCTCTTCCTTGTCCTCCTTTCTCCTTCTCTGTCTTCCTCCATACTCTTTTTACTTCTTCTTCCTTTTCCTCCTTCCTCTTCTTCCTTTTCCCTTTTCCTCCCTTTCTCCTCCCTCCTTTTTCCTCTTCCTCTTCCCTCTCCTTTCTTTTCCTCCTCATTCTTCTTCCTTTTCTCTCCTCCTCCTTCTCCTTTTTTTCTCCCTCCTCCTTCTTTTTTGTCCCTTTCCTCCTTCACCTTCTCTTTTTTCCTCATCTTCCTCCCTCCTCCTCCTCACAAAGGAGGAGACATTTTTTACTTGCCTTTTAAAAAAAAGTGGTGAAACAGGTAACTGAAAGTTAATACAGGCTGCTATTACCCATAGCTCATACTTCATATAAAAAGAAAATATTAAGTTTACATAATAGGTATAGGATTCAATTCAATTCAGCTCAATTCAAGAAAAATAGTGAGTACTTGTTATGTGCAAAGCACTACAAATTAATGTCTTTATTTTTAAGAACAGAGATCCTTTTATTTTGGAATATACTTCAGTGCATTTGTGTGGGTGCCATATGCTGATAATAAGAAAGTATACTTTGGAAAGTAAGAGTCTTAGTATTGGAAAGACATTTAAATATTTTAGTGAAGTGTAAAAGACTATATTTTAGCTCCTGATATGTTAATAATCAAGCCTTTATTGAGGTTCTCTTGGAAAATTTGCAAATGTTAAGGTTTTTGTTCAGTGTTCCCACTTAGCCTTTAATTTGTGCTTGGTATCACATGTTCTCTTTGCACTTCGCATCTGAATTTAGAGTTAACCCTTTTTCTCCACAAGATTTATTTGTATCTATACTAAGAAAATGCCCCTAAATTCAAGTAGCAACTTCAGTCAAGTTAAAAAGCATTCATTAAGCACCTACTATGTTCCAGGCTCTATGCTGAACACCAGGGATACTGAAAAGCCACCCCCCCTCAAACCCTAACTACGAAGAAACAAGATATAGACAGGATTTCAGGTAACCTACACAAGGAAGGCATTAGAATTAAGGATATTTGGGAAAACTTTCTTGCAGAAGGTAGAATTTTCACAGAGACTTTAGGGAGCCAGAGAAGCCTGGAGATGGAGATGAGGAGGGAGAGAGTTCCAGGCATGGAATGGCTGATGTAAACATATGGAGTCAGGGAAGAGGGGAGATAAGTATTTATTAAGCACCTCCTATGTGTCAGACACTGTGCTAAATACTTTTTACAAATATTACCTAATTTAGTTTTCACAACAACCCTGAGACATAGGTGTTATTATTATTCCCATTTTCTAATTAAGGAAATTGAAGCATGCAGAGGTTAAGTGACTTTCCCAGGGTCACACAAATAGTAAGTGTCTGAAGTCAAATTTGAATACAGCTCCCTGACTCTGCCCCAGCACCCTATCCATTGTGCCACCGAGCTGCCTAAGGGAAGTCAGGAGATACAGAGTCTCATGTGAGGAACTGTAAGGAAGCCAGTGTTACTGTAGTAAAAAAAAAAAGAAAAAGAAATTTAAGTAGGGGCTAGGTTATAAAGAACTTTACATGCCAAACAGATGATTTGATATTTGATCCTGAAAGGTAATAGGGAGAAACTGGAGTTTGTTAAATAGTTGCATAGAATAGATCTGTGATTTGATTTGATTTGGAGGATGGACTGGAATGAGGAGAAAATTGAGGCAGGAAGACCAAACAGCAGGTTATTGAAATAGTCCAGGAATGATGTACTAAAGGTCTGCTTCAGAGTGGTGGCAGAATCAGAGGAGAGGAGTCACATCTGAGAAATATTAGGAAGGTAGAATTGATAGGATGTGGTAACTTATTGTATGGATGGGGAGGGTGAGAGGAAGGGAGGAGGCAAGGATGACACTTGGGTGTCTGGGAGGATGATGGTGTCCTTGACAGTAATAGGAAAGTTAGGAAGAGGGGAGGGCTTGGTAGGGGAGATAATGCATATGCAAATCCCTATTTTTCCTTATAATAAGAAAAGAGGTAACTTTGTATTAGTTTTAGAATAGCCTTGAAGTATCATATACAATAAAGTGAAGTTTAATTGTTTTATTTTATTTGGTGGGGTTTCTAACATGTCTTGGCCTGTTCTGAATATAGATTAAAATAAATACAACTAACCTATGACTATGCAGTATATGGAAACAAAAAAAAAAACAAGCTGAAATGGATTTTATTTTATTTTATTTTCCAGTTTTATGTATGGGGAACTGACAGACAAGAAGACCATTGAGAAAGTCAGGCAAACTTTTGACAACTATGAGTCAAACTGCTTTGAAGTTCTTCTGTACAAGAAAAACAGTATGTATTATCAGTATGTATAAGCTGTGTAACTATCAACAAAATGTTGATATTTATTTATATCTAGTTCTTTATTGGTAGTATATTTGAGTTAGCTCTAGTTAACTCCTAACATCTGGGGAATTTGGCCAATTAATTTCCTCCCTAACACCCTTCAGGGGCTGACAAAATCTGATAATGATGGAGAAAATGTCTTGAACCACAAACAGAATACCAGGTGAACCTAGGAACTTGGAGAAATATAGACCAGCTTTTAATGATCCATTAGCTTAGTGCCAGGTACACAGCTAATACTCAATAAATATTTATTGATAATATTGCTGATAGAATCATAGAACTTCAGTATTGGAAAAGGCCTCATTGACTCTGTAGTCTAATCCATTACCTAAAGAGAAGCATACCTAACAAATAACTTTTCATTTCTGTTTGAAGTGAATGAGGAGGAACCCTCATTTGGGGAGGAATCCTGATGGGAACCTCCTAAGTCATTCCATTCATTTTTGGATAAATCTAGTTTTTAGGAAGTTTTTCCTATCATGTAGCTTAAATTTTCCTCTTTGCAGTTTCCCATGAACAGTAGAGATGGATTCTAATGGTTGGGGAGTGCTAGCCAGAATTTGATTGGGGAAAATATGTAATACAAAGTTGACTCCATAATTTATTTCCTCTTAGGTTTTAAGGAAATATGATAAGCATAAGTGAGCATATGTATTCTACTAGTTGTGTCATTCTATGTGTATATACATATGTACATGTATATATAATACATATGTATGCATATGTATATAATACATACTTACATATATACCTACATGGAGAAACACCATACGTACTGAGGTCAATCCTTATCTCCTGAGGATATACCATGCTAATACTTGGTAGCACATATAATATAAGTGGGCTGTTGAAAACTAACTTCCCCCATCAACATTTTCAGTGCTGGACTTATAGTCCAGACCAAGGAGTATGTTCTACCTATCATCAAATGTATAGAGAGGTGTGGTAGCTCAGGCATCTCTTACATAAATTCATAAACAGTAATAATATAGATCCTTCTTAGAGTGTGGAGTCTCTTAAAGAAAAAAAAAACCCTAGTATACTCAATGACTAACTTCCTCATTTTGATTCTTTTGTTTTTGTTAATGGTTCAATTTTATCTCCTGTTCCTTTTTTCTCTGCTTGTCCTTCATTTCTTACCATAGTGAACATTAAAGCACCTGGCTCAGGACAGTTTGATTTATATTGAGATGTTGTGTCCTGTTTTTAATTAGAAACAATGGCATAATTCACTAGGATTTCATGGCAGGCTGATGGCAAATTCTGTGTATCATCACATGGACCAGTTCAGGAAGACCTCTGACATTAGTATCAAATTCTTATTTCCAAATGGTGCTGTGTATAGAGAAATATTTTTTGTGCCTCTCTACCTCATCTTTATTTTATGGAGACCGTTAGTAATTGTAATTAAGTTTGCCTTTCAAGAAAAAGTGAGACATTTAGGATAAAATCTCAGATGTTGCCATACCTAGAATATAAATATTTTTTTTTCTGAGTATACTGCCATCTTCTGTCTTATCATTTTCACTTTTATTAAAAATCAAGATTGAAGACAGAACACGTGTTGAAGACTATGGCCAGATCTTAGCTTGCACTGAATTCTAGGAAGGTGATCTATTTTGACTGATTGAAAAAAAATCAAACCAGGAAGGATTGGTGGAGTATTCATCTTTTCAGTCAGATTTGACTTATCACTGGATAATTGACAAAACTGTATTGCCATCTTTTAAATAGTCATTACAAATCACATGCAGAAAGCTTCCAGTTTTCAAATAGATGATTATTTCCTGAATGACCAGGTAGACCTTGAATCAGTAAGGGAAACCATAAGAGCCAAATTAGTAAGGTCACTAGCTATGAAAGTGGGAAGAGCTATCTCTTTCCTGGGTATTCTTCCTCAGCAGAAATTAGAGATTTAAGAGCAACACACTCAAGATTTGGAGCACACTAGTGTGAGACTGGTTCTCATTAGCATCTGTTGCATAATAGTCACACTGCCCGCTTGTATGGGTTCTCCTACCTGAGAAGATAGATCCAGGTCATGAACTTCCATTTTTGAGAAGTCAAAGACAAGAAGCATTATAGTATAGTGGAAACAGTGCTGAATTTGGAGTCAGGGACCTAATTTTGAATTCCACCTCTGATGCTTAACACTTGTGTGACCTTTGACAAATTGTTTAACTTCTCTGGGCTTTCAAAGTGAGAGGGTTGGATTAGATAACTTCAATGGTCTTTTCCACTTCTAAATCATTTTTTTGTATTTTTTTCATAAAGTAGTGTTTATTGGTTCATCCCAAGAGAAGGTGTAGAAATTTCTGAGCAAAGGTGTCTACCTCAGCAAAGAATTCCATGTGACCCATAACACATCACTGAATTAGAACTTTTCATATCCCAAAGAGATGCAGCCAGGACAGCAGGAGGCTCCCAAATCAATAGGTTAAGTGCTGTTGTTCCATTAAGATCCTAAGAACAGATCCTGGAATTTTGCCCTTGTATGTGTATGGCTGCAGAGGCAGTAGTTTCTATCTGCAGTTAAAGTCTTTTCTTGAGGCCACTTGACTCCAACCTGTTCCCAAGTCAGGAGTAGGATGACTTTCATTAGTTTTTTAGACACATATCAGTTCAGTGTTACACAAATGTCTACCTGAGCCCCATCACCTCCTGACTTTGGAGTATGTGATCATTAGGATGGTAAAGCTCACTCATAAGATGGTAAATATAGAAGGGTGCATTCCCACCAATACTGTTGACATAGTATCTAATTATTATAGTGCTTAAATAGTAAGCATACTATTTATATAGTCTTGGGGTTGCTGTCCTAGGTACGAATCATACCCATTTAGTGAAGGCAACTAATCTCTCTTGTGTTTGTCATATGATATGTGTGTTCCTGGGATAGAAGTCATGTTAGCTCCAACTTACCAACTGGTAAGCTTTAGAAAATGGCATTTCAGAAATCACCCCTTAATTCTATACATATTTTCACTCTTGGCAGCAGGGATCTCAAGGTTTTAGCTATCCAAATTTTGATTCATGGAATCATGATTTTTATAACTGAAAAAGATTTTAGAGACCATATATTCCAACTCTTTATATTATAGATGAGCAAAATGAAGTTTGGGTTTGGAAAGTGACTTGCTAAGTGTCATGCTATTAGTAATTACTGTGAAACTTGTCACAGAAGTGGCAATAAGTAGTATGTCTGTGCCAAGAAGAGGTCAGGGAAATCGCTGTTGGTTGGAGGCAGTGGTAGAGTGCATGTAATAAAATAATTAATAATAACTAGCATTTATGTAGTATTTTAAGGCTTTCAAAGAGCTTTACAAATGTTATCTCATTTGATCCTCAATACACTGGGAAGTGGGTGCTGTTTTTAAATTTTTTTTTAAATTTAAATTTTTTTTAGTTTTTTTAATTAACTTATTTTTAGTTTTCAACATTCACTTTTACAAAATTTAGAGTTCCAAATTTTCTCCCCATCCTATCCCTCCCCCAACCCCAAGATGGCATGCATTCTGAATACCCTTTCTCCTAATCTGCCCTTTCTTCTATTCTCCCCTTCTCTTATCCCCTTCCCCTTCAATTTTCCCAGAGGGCAGGATAGATTTCTATACCTCATTTCCTGTATATTTTATTTCCCAGTTGCATGTGAAAACAATTTTTTTAATAATCGTTTTCAAAACTTTGGATTCCAAATTTTCTCCCTTCCTCCCTCCCATCCACCCTCATTGAGAAGGCAAACATCTTGATACAGGTGATACATGTGTAGTCATGCAAAATACTTCCATAGTAGTCATGTTGTGAAAAACTAACTACACTTCCCTTCATCCTATACCACTCCCCCGTTTATTCTAGTCTCTCTTTCTACCCTGTCCCTCCTCAGAAGTGTTTCCTTCTGATTACCCTCTCCCACAATCTGCCCTTGCCTCTGTCATTCTCCTCCTCTCTTGTCCCCTTTTCCCTGTATTTTCCTGTAGGATAAGATAGATTTCCATACCCAATTGAGTGTATGCTATTCTATCCTTAAGCCAAATCTAATGAGATTAAGATTCATTCATTCCTTCTCACCTTCCTCCACTTCCCCTCCACTGTGAAAGTCTTTTCTCATCTGTTTTATGTGAGATAATTTACCCCATTCTACATCTCCCTTTCTCCTTCTCACAGTATAATTCTCTCTCTCCCCTTAATTTTATTCTCCAATTAACACCCCTTCATCTTCAACTCACCCTGTGCCATTTATCTATCTATCTACCTATACATACATATACTTCTTTCCCTCCAGCTACCCTAATACTGACAAATGTCTCATGAGTTACAAATATCATCTTTCCATGCAGGAGTGTAAGCACTTCAACTTTAACAAGTCCCTTATGATTTCTCTTTCCTGTTCACCTCTTCATATTTCACTTGAGTCTTGTATTTCAAAATCAAAATTTCTATTCAGCTCTGGTCTTTTCATTAAGAATGATTGAAAGTCCCCTATTTCACTGAAAGACCTTTTTTTTTACCCTGAAGGATTATACTCAGTTCTTCTGGGTAGGTGATTCTTGGCTATAATCCTATTTCCTTTGCCCTCCAGAATATTATATTCCAAGCCCTGCGGTCCTTTAATGTAGAAGCTGCTAAATCTTGTGTTATCCTGATTGTGTTTCTGCAATACTTGAATTGTTTCTTTCTGGCTGCTTGCAATATTTTCTCCTTGACCTGGGAACTCTGGAATTTGGCTACAATATTCCTGGGAGTTTTCCTTTGGGCATCTCTTTCAGGAGGAGATTGGTGGATTCTTTCAATTTCTATTTTGCCCTCTGGTTCAAGAATATCAGGGCAGTTTTCCTTGATAATTTCTTGAAAGATGATGTTTAGGCTCTTTTTTTGATCATGGCTTTCAGGTAGTCTAATAATTTTAAAATTCTCTCTCCTGGATCTATTTTCCAGGCCATTTGTTTTTCCAATGAGATATTTCACATTGTTTTCTATTTTTTTTCATTCTTTTAGTTTTGTTTTACAGTGTCTTGCTTTCTCATAAAGTCACTAGCTTCCAATTGCTGTGTTCTAATTTTTAAGGAAGTATTTTCTTCAGTAAGCTTTTGTACTTCCTGTTCTATTTGGTCAATTTTGCTTTTTAAGGCCTTCTCCTCATTGGCTTTTTGGATCTCTTTTGCCCTTTGGGTTAGGCTACTTTTTAAGGTGTTATTTTCTTCAGTATTTTTTGGGTCTCCTTTTAGCAAGCTATTGATTTGTTTTTCACGAGTTTCTTGCCTCACTCTCATTTCTCTTCCCAGTTTTCCCTCTCCTTCTCTTACTTGCTTCTCAAAATCCTTTTTGAGCTCTTCCATGGCCTGGGACCAATTCATATTTTTCTTGGAGGCTTTGGATGTAAGAGCTTTGACTTTGTTGTCTTCTGGTTGTATGTTTTGATCTTCTTTGTCACCAAAGAAAGATTCTATGGTCTAACTTTTTGCACAGTTTGCTCATGATCCCAGCTGATTATTTGAGTTATAAACTCTTTGTTAAGGCAGGGGCCTACTTTCAGCATGGAGAATGTACTGTCTGAAGCTGCAGGGGTTTTGTGCAGCTCTTTTCAGAGGTACTTCTAGGGACCTGTACATTTTTAGTTCTTCCAAGCTGGTATGATCAAGGGTGAGGTGTTTACTCCCTTCCTGGCCTGTGCTATGGACTATGAGTGACCACAAGTGCCCTTTTCTGCCTTCGAACTGTGAAGAGGATTCCCCCTTCACTACCACTACAAGTTCCATCATGCCATCACTCCTCCTCGCCCCATGACAGCCAACTAGAACTGTGACCCAAATCCAAGCACAGGCAAAGCAAGAGAATCCTCTACCAGTAAAGAGATCCCTGCAATCCCCCTTTGACCAGCCACTGGATTCCCCCTCCATCTGTGGGCCAGAAGCTATGGAAGCAGCCACCACCCCGGGGCCAAGCACAGGGACTGGGGCTGGGACCAAGCTTCTTTCTCACCACAGTCACAGACATTTCTTACTGACCTAAGTTGTCTTTGAGGTTTATGGGTTGAGAAGTCTGGAAACCACCACAGCTAGCCATGATTCAGTCCTCTGAGGCCTGCTCCAGGTTCACTGAGGCCTGTTTTGCCTTCATGCCCAAGCTGAACTGCATACCTCTACCCGCCTAGTGCTATATACCTTTCTGATCAACCATCCACGTTGTCTTGGGCTGGAAATTTGTTTCACTCTGTCTTTTTGTGGGTTCTGCTGCTTTAGAGTTTGTTTAGAGCCATTTGGAAGGATTTGATGGAGAGCTCAAGCAAGTCACTGCTTTTACTCCACCATCTCGGCTCCACCCCTAGTGGGTGCTATTTTTATCCTGCTTTTACAGATGAGGAAACTGAAGCTGAGAGAGGATCGGTGACTTGTTCAGGGTCATACTCACCCAAATCAGTGTCTGAGGTGGCATTTTAACATAAAGTCTTTAACATAAGTCTTCCATTTCCAAGTCAGGGTAACACAGCAAGTAGGATATTTAAGTCAGTACTCAAACCAGCTATTTCTGTCTCAAAGCCCATAACTCTATAACCCAATACTCTAAACTGTAGGATGAATTGTCTTCTCTGGCTCTTGCAGTTGTGACTCTGGTCATGAGGAAAGTTAGCTGTTAGCTGAAACATTTGTCCAGTTGATCCTCTCTACTCAGTGTAGTAGTTAATATGGTTTTTTACTTCATAATATCCTAAAAATCTTAGAAGAATCAAATTGCCAAATATAAAAGAATAGTTTCATTAAAGAAAGCTAGTTATTAAAGTTTATATAAAATATTTCCTTTTCATTTGAGTTTTTTGTTGAGGGAATAAGAATTGTTTTTACAACAAAATCAAGTTATGGAGCATCAAAATAAATTTACAGCTTAAATCTGGTTAAGTGCCCACACATTCATGACTATTTGAAATTTAATGTTATATGAAATGTTACCACATTTCAAAGAGGCCCCACAGCATATTGAACAGAGAGTTGATTGAAGAGTCAAAAAGTCTTGGATTCAATTGATGCCTTTGACATAAACCTGTTGTGTGATTTTCTGCAATGTAAACTCTCAGTGCCCTAGGTAATTCTCTAAGTCTCTATATTCCAGAGCAGGTGCTGAGGTTTGGAGACAGAGGAAATTTCCTCATTAGGATTTCCTTTATAATATTAATGTTAATTAAATATTACAATAATATTAGTTACCATTTGTAGAGTGCTTTTAGGTTCTGATTGAATCCTCACAACAACCCTAGAAGCTAGGTGCTTTAATTATCCTCATTTTACAAATAAGGAAACAATGAAACAGAGATTTAAGTGACTTGCTCAGGGTCACATAGCTAGTGTCTGAGTCCAGATTTGAAATGAAGTCTTCCAGACCCCAGTTCCAGCACTCTAACCATTGAACCACCTATCTGCCAATGATGAATATACAATAATAATGAAATCACAGGTCCTGTACAAATGTTTGCTAGATGCAATAAAAAAAATCAATGAAACATAAATAAACAATGCTAAAGGAAGAAGTGGTGACACATCAAATACTCCATGTGTGCAATTTTATTTGAAATGGAAAGCAATAAGTGAAACTGTCAAAAATTAGATACCTCATTTACTTAGGTTGCCATAATAAAATCCTTTGACTGGGTATGAGGGGAATAAAAGGGACTGGGGTGTAAAAGAGGTGATTTTTAGGCTACTGAGAGGTGACTCTAAAAGGATAGGAGAGGTATATATGTGGATAGATCATGAAACTGGTGACAAAATGAGAGAGGAGATAGAGGTACTTGTTTCCTTTGCATTCTGATTTTAATGCTGTCATACTATGAGCTGTAGGGAGGCAGATCTAACTGCTATGTTGAGTACCTCTTTGAAGGTACCTTCTCATTATTAGCTCTATATCCACCATAGACTAAGGCTGTATCTTTTCATTTTCCTTGGTATATGTCACTCATTCCATTGTTTCAGCACCCATTTTTATTTGAAAGACTTTTAACATCTACTACTGTTCTTCCTTCCCTTCACTTTCTATTTCTTAACTAATGGATGTATGTTTGAATATCTTGCTATCAAATCTAATTAAACATGGTGAAAATTCCTTTCCTATTTCTTTCCTGAAGCTTTTACTCAATATTGTATCTTCTTCATTCTCTGAGGGCTAGATCTCCAAGGTACCTTTGATTTGTATTGAAACTCTTTTCAAAACTCTTTTGTTCTCTCCTCTTCTCCCTATTTCCCCATAATTTCCCTCACAACCAAATATTTGGCTCAGTCCTCATTCATCTCACATTTGGATCATGAAAGTGTCTCTTCCCTTCAGCTCTTCTGAACTGTTTCCCTTCTACTATATACATCTAAAATGTGGAAACAAAAACTTCATATATCTCTTTAGCCATATCACTGTTGCTTCAAAACTTTTCCATGGTTTCTTTTTGCTTTCTGTATTAACTTCTAATTACTTCTTGTTTTAAAGTTCTAGTCCAGCCTACCTCCTGTGATATTACCTCCATTATTTCCCCTTCATTTTGTCTACACCTATCTCAGTCTTCAGACAAAGCTTTTTGGAAGTTACTGCATCCTCTTCCCCATTCTCATTAGCTTCCTTTAGTCATCTTTCCTTGTAATAGATTTTTCCTCAATTTTCAAACCAACTCTTTTCCTGGACCTACTTTGGACTTGCAACTAACAAAACCAGCATAAACTATATGCTAGAAGAGTAAATCAGAATGAATGAAATGTAAGAAATGAGACATGTCAAGGAAAACAAATATCACTTCATCAGAGTAAGGGAGATTAAAAAGCAGAAATAAGTATGTCAATTTAATAATAGCATATGATGGTTTTTAGCATGGCACTAAAATGGCCTTCATTGTCTGAACTTAGAGTTCGGGTATTTCTTACTTGAAAAATGTATATAGAGTGATTAAATAGACTGTGTAATCCCATGTGGAACTTTTAATGTAACAAGCACAGATACATCCTTCATAAATGCTTCTTGATTGCTGGTCAACTACAAATTTGATGCACAAAGAACAGATACTTGTGGTTTCTTTGAAGCAATCAAAATATTATTTCAATTTTTTTTCCTTTAAGGGAAAAGAAGAAAGTAATTATCAGCATTTAGGAAATTATACATTATATAGTTCTTTATTTCTCTTTCTGTAGCTATCTTTATACATGTCTATCTACTCTATCTATGTATCTATCTATCCATCTATCTATCCTATTTCTCCACCTCTCTATCTCCATCAGTTTATTAATCTATCTGTCTATCTATCTATCTATCTATCTATCTATCTGTCTGTCTGTCTGTCTGTCTGTCTGTCTGTCTGTCTATCTATCTGTCTATCTATCTATTCTAATCAACCTTATTTTTGTTACAGGAACCCCGGTTTGGTTCTATATGCAAATTGCACCAATTAGAAATGAACACGAAAAGGTAGTCTTGTTCCTGTGTACTTTTAAGGATATTACCCTGTTCAAGCAGCCAATAGAAGATGATTCTACAAAAGGTAACTTTGAATGGATTTATTACTCTTAAGATGTGGGCTTCCACCTAATTACCTATTTGATGTTTGTCACTAAATCCTTTTTCCGAAGGACCAAAGAAATGCAGCAGTGGCAGTGGTAAATAATAGTGGTCTAAATGCATATTTCCATTCACCCAGAGACATCCTGATATTCACTTTCTTGTCTATAATTAAAGCATACAATTATGCCAAACATGGAACAATAAAAAACATTCAATTAAAGAGGAAGAGTTGAGATAAAATTTAAATTAGGACTTTTTGATTGTAAGGGTTAATAAAATTCAGAGGGATATTAGGAAATTTCAAAAGCTCCTTCCATAGAAACCTTTAAGAATAGACTTCATAAGCCATTATCTAAAGTAGTTTAGGTTTTGTATTGAATTCATGGTTCTCTTTAATCCCCTCACTTTATTCTGTATATGTGTAGCTTTATGAAGAGAAAAATATGTTAGATTCATTTCTAAACAGGTTGAAAAGGTATTTTAATCATCAAAAATACAAGTAGAAAAATAGAAAAATTGTGACCCCCATGCTTCTTGTTCTGGAGTATAAAATTGAGTTACCAATGTCATTCAATGAGACCACTGCAGAACACCAGTTGCAGGAATTCCAATAGTTATTAAAAAGCCTTTTTTTTCTTTTCCCATCTCATTTTCATTCTCATTTCTCTCTGACTGGCTTGTGTGTAGATTAGAAAGGTGTGTCATATAAAAGGACACAGTCAAATACTCATAAAAATAGTTTTTATTGTATGTTGCTTTTAATAACCTCTTAGGAGATTGAAAATGAAATGGCTTTCTCCAGCAAATTTGTTCTTTTGCATTTGACAAACATTGTCTTTTCTTGCTATCTCCCATCCCCTAGCTTTCTTATTTCTTCCTTCTGCTCCACCTGCACCCAGTTTGTAACCAAAGCATTGATTTTGTTTTATACTGAAATTTCAGTTAAAAATATTGCAACTGGGGGGGGGAGCTAGGTGGTGCAGTAGGTAGAGCACCGGCCCTGCATTCAGGAGGACCTGAGTTCAATTCCAGCCTCAGACACATAACATTTACTAGCTGTGTGACCCTGGGCAAGTCACTTAACCCCATTGTCTAGCAAAAAAAAAATAAAAACAAAAAAAATGTTGCAAATGCTTTTTCCTTAGATGTGAGATAGCATTTGCACCATCTAACTGGGATACTAGCTCAGTCTTTAACATAAACTGTGGCAGTGAATAGCTAAGACAGAGGAGGAGGATGGCTGACATCACTGGTCATTACGAAGTCACTTTGTAGAACAATTAATTTTTGTGTTCCTTAAAATGTTAAAAATCAAATGTCACCTTTCTGGAGTTACATAAATTCTTCCCTGGTTTTCCATAATTTGTCATTAGAACATGGGCCCGGGAACTAGAAGATAGAATATGGATTTAAAAGCCATTAGAATTCAATGACCTGTAAGCAGTTTACTTTTTTCTTGGATAAGCAGGGGGTGGTATAAAGAGAAGAGATTTGTAATAATTCTAAAACATATTAGTCATGACATTCACAGTAATTAATGTCTCCATTATAATCCCCCCCCCCGATTTCACATAGCTCATGATTTCATATCTCTAGAATTCATTGTAATTTATCATCTGACCCATGGCCCAGTCCCCCAGACTCAGGGTTTACACGGACAGGGTCAGATCTTGGCATCTCTCCCTATCCCGAAATCACTATCTTTGACTTATTGTGCTCTGCCCAGAATTGCTTGTGAGAAACCTCAGAATCCACTGAATTCCACCTTCTTCCACGGCTTTGTACAATCCTCCAGAATTATACTGCCATTTTGTGGTTTGAATTCCTTGTGTAAGGGAAACAAACTTGGGAATATTAAATGGACAATCCACTGAAATTCTAGTGAGTCCCAGTTTCACCATAGAGACCTTATGGTACTAAACAAAAGGCCTGGATTCCTTTCCCTTTCCAAATAAAAGGAACTTTGGGCTTTCTAGAGGCAGCAAACTTCTGATCAGACTTGCACCTTCCAAATAATGCATGGCAAATAAAGGAAGGCAAAGCCTGGGTTTTTTACTGTTTAAAATTTTTTTATTGAAACAAATACATAATAAGAAAATAAAAAGAAATACATTACAAACATGTATTAAAATGTAAATGTGAAATAAGAAGAGAAAAAAAAAACATGCCACATACACAGTGGAAGGTAAGAGAGGATTCAAAATATATAGCAATAAATTTCCATTTCAAGAAAGCCAATATGTTAAATACTACACATTGTGTTGAGAGCAGTCCACCTTTTCTTTGCTTCCTTGTAGATTTTCTTTTGTTCTCTGCTGTATACTTTTTACTTTATTCTTTTCCCCCACCTTTCCCCCCTCCACTCTCCACAATTAAACATGGTTATATTTACATATAGATACAGATATATTCATACACATATACATGTATACACATACATACATATATAAACATACACTTTCCCTAAATGATTCTACTCCTAATCTTTGTTTTTATGTTTGTGCATATCTCTTATTTCCTATTCCTCCTGACTCCTCTACTTTACTTTTACTCGATACCTTGCCCTCCTATTACTTAGTCTACCCCTTCTCCAAGGATCCCTTCTTAATCCTATTCCCATTAATCTGAACACCCTTCTATATTCCCCCTTTAACCTATTCCCTGACCTTCCCCTCTAAAGATACCTCCCTTATCCTCTCCCACCTCCCTATTCCCTTAGTATTTTATTTCTTTCTGAATTTAGAAGACTTTTATGTTCTTCTAGATATATATGCATTTTCCTTTCTTAAACCCATTCCCAATGAAAGTAGGTTTCCAGAACTAACAGCCGTCCTCCCTGTCTAATTCCTCTGTGTGGGTTCTTCCTCTTGTACCTCATTTGTATAAGATAGTTACTCTTTTTAGCTGTTTCTCAATTGTTTTACTTTTTGAAGTCATATCATGCTCAGGGCTACCCCCAATCTTTCTTATTAACTCTCCAATTACTAATAACAATCTCAGACATACATTTTACATTTTTCATACATAAAAAGTAAACCTTCAGTCCTTATTGAATCCCTTGTAATTGGTCTTAGGTTGTACCTCGTGTTTCTCTTGGCTCTTATACTTCAAATCTTCTATTATTCTATTTTTTAAACAAAGTCCTGAGAGTGTGAAATTCATTAAATATCCACTTTTGTCATTCAGAATTATGCTTAGCTTTGCTGGGTATGATATTTTCAGGTGGAAGCCCAGTTCTTTTGTTCTTTGATATATAGAGTTCTAAGACCTGTCGTTTTTTAGTGTTGCTACTGCTAGGTGGCATTCTAATTATAGCATTGCCATATGTAAATTGTTTTTTTTTCTTCTTGTTGCTCATAGTATTTTATCCTTGAGCTGGGGGTTTCAGAATTTGGCTATAATATTCCTGTGGGTTTTCCTCATAGGATGTGTTTCAGGTGCTGATTGGTGTATTTTTTTTTTCTATTTCTACTTTCCCATTTTGTTCTAAGGCTTCAGGACAATTTTCTTTAATTATTTCTTTGATTATTGTATCAAGATCCTTTTTTTTGATGATAGCTTTCAGATAGTCTAATTTTTCTTATGTTTTCTCTTCTTGATTTATTCTCCAGATCAGTTGTTTTTCTTATGAGGTGTTTCACATTCTCTTCCATTCTTTCACTCTTTATATTCTGTTTTATTATTTCTGATCTCTTATGATTTCACTGGCTTTCTTTGCCCTATTCTGATTTTCAAGGAGTCATTTTCTTCCTTAAAATTCTGGATATCCTTTTCTAATTGGTTGACTTTCTTTTCATAATCTTGTTTTTCTTGGATTGTTCTTTTTTTTTTTTTTTTTAGTTTTTCCTCAATCTGTCTCATTTGATTTTTAAAGTCTTTTTTAGGTTCTTCTATTAATTCTTTTTGGGCAGGTGACTATCTGACATCATTTGACATTATTCTTTGGGGTAGAAGAGGGTTTCTTTGTGTCACTATTCTCCTCTGAAAATGAACCCCAGTCTTCTCTATTCCCATAGTAACTTTTTATGGTCGTATTCTTTCTCCTTTGCCTGTGCATTTTTTAATAGCTTAGTTTTGGTAATCACTTCTAGTCCTGGGGTATGGGGGATGGTGCCTCTGGCCTCAGATTTTCCTTCAGTTCTCTTTTCTGACTTTGAACCCAAACCAAGACCTCCAGCTTCCTGTAAGTGCCCACAGTCAACTGTGTCCCTATCCCATGGCTTCTGCACTCACCAGATGTGTGCTGGTTACTTCTTGTCTTTGCTTGCAGCTCCTCAGCACAGTTAGGTCTTACATTCTTTGTCAGTAGAGGTCCTCCGTTCCCCCCTCCTCCACCCAACTCAGACGCCCAACGCTCCTCATTGTCCTAGGGGTAAAAGTTCCTGTTGTTGGGCCAAGGGAGCCTCCCCACCCAGCTAACCCCAGGGTTTGTGGCTTGTTGTTTAACAGGTCACTAGCCTGCAGGTGTTTACTACTTACAGGGGCCAAACCTCCTCCTAGGAGTTTTTCTTCAGATCTTCTCTGATTGTCCCAGAAGGAACCCTGTTCTCCCCTCTGTCTTATTATTTTTTACCACTCTATGTTTGCCCAGGGCACTGTTTTATCTTTTTTGTGGAGGAAAATCTTGAGAGCTTGGAATTTTCTGACCTATTCCACCATCTTATCAGAATCCTATCTGCCTGATTTTGTTTTTCCTTGTACCATAGTATAGACTTTTGCTGAATCTCCATTTCCCAGAAAAATGAATGTGATTATCTTCTCCCTAAGAGGCTGGTGCTGTCAAGAACATTCCCACACCTTCTCACTAAAAGACTGGATTCTGGGATGCTTTCTCTCGAAAAGCCCAATATCAGTTAGTAACTACACTCTTTCCAGAAGGCTAAGTACCCAACTTCTGTTACCCAGAACTGCCAAAGATACAACCTCAAAACTGGCACTGCCTAAGAACTTCCTGTATTTCTGGCACTGCCTAAGAACTTCCTGTATTTCTTGCTTTCTTTTTTAACATTTTTTTCAATTACAAAACAAAACAAACAATTTTAACATTTATTTTTAAAAATTCTGAGTTTGAAATTCTCTCCCTCCCTTCCCTCTTCCCTCTCTGAGAAGGCAAGCAATTTAATATAGATTTTACACGTGAAATTATACAAAAAATTTCATATTGTCCATGTTACAAAAGAAAATGCAGACCAAAAAAACCCCAAGAATAATAAGGAAATTGAAAAAAGTATGCTTCAGTCTTCATTCAGACTCCATAAGTTCTTTCTCAGGAGATGGATAGCATTTTTTCATCATAAGTGCTTCAGAATTGTCTTGAATCATTGTATTGCTGAGAATAGCTAAGTCATTCATGACTGATCATCATACAGTATTGCCGTTGCTATGTAAAATATTCTCCTGGATCTACTCATTTCACTTTGCATCAGTTTATCTAAGTCTTTTCAGGTTTTCTGAAAGCATGCTGTTCATCATTTCTTTTAGCATAATAGTATTCCATCACAACCATATACCATAACTTGTTCAGCCATTCCCCAGTGGATGGGCCTCCCCTCAATTTCCAATTCTTTGCAACCACAAAAAGAGTTGGTTTTTTTTTTATATATATATAGGTCATTTTCTTTTTTCTTTGATCTTTTTTAGGGTATTGACCTAGTAGTGGTATTTTTGGGTCAAAGGGTATGCACAGTCTTATAGCCCTTTGGACATGGTTTCAAATTACTCTCCAAAATGGCTAAATCAGTCCACAATTCCACCAAGAGGTCATCAGCGTCCCTATTTTTCCACTTCCCCTCCAACCTTTGTCATTTTCTTTTTTTGTCATATTGCTCAGAGTTGCTTCAACTTGCATTTCTTTAATCAATAGTGATTTAGAGCATTTTATATAACTATAGATAGCTTTCATTTCTTCTTCAGAAAACTGCATGTTTATATCTGACCATTTATCAGTTGAGGAATGACTTGTATTCTTATAAATTTGACCCAATTCTCTCTATATTTGAGAGATGAATCCTTCATCAGAGAAACTTTCTGTAAAGTCCCCTTCTCTCAGTTTCTCACTTTCTTTCTAGTCTTGGCTGAGATGGTTTTGTTTGTACAAAACCTTTTTAATTTGATGCAATCAAAATTCCATCTTACATCCCATAATGCTCTTCATTTTTTGTTTGGTCATAAATTATTCCCTTACTCATAAATCTGTTATACAAACTATTCCATATTCTCTTATTTGCTTATGATTTCACCCTTTGTGTCTAAATCATGTGCCCATTTTGCCCTTATCTCAGTATACAGTGTGAGATGTTCACCTATACTTAGTTTTTGCCAAACTGCTTCTCAGTTTTCTCAGAAATTTTTTTGTCAAATAGTGATTTCTTGTCCCCAAATCTTGGCTCTTTGTATTTGTCAAACACTAGATTACTATGGAAATTTGCTACTGCATATCGTGTACCTAATATGGTTCACTGATCTACTGTTATATTTCTTAGCCAGTATCAGGTTGTTCTGATGGTTATTGCTTTTGTAATACACCTTGAGATCTGGTACATTTTTTTTTCATTAATTCCCTTGATATTATTGACTTTTTGTTCTTCCAGGGAATTTTGTTATTATTTTTTCTAGCTCTATGAATTTTTGTTTTGGGTAATTTGATTGGTATGGTATGGGACAAATAAACTAATTTAGGCAGGATTGTGATTTTTAGAACTTTATTATATTTGCTCTGCCTACTCATAAGCAATTAATATTTTTCCAATTATTTAGATCTGACTTTGTTTTGAGTGAAATATTTTTAATTGTATTCATATAGTCACTGGGTTTGTCTTAGCAAGTATTTTTAACTGTCTGCAGTTATTTTAAGTGGAGGTTGTCTTTCTATCTCTTGCTGCTGGACTTTACTGGTAATATATAAAAATGCTAATGATCTATATGTGTTTATTTTTTATCCTACAAATTTGCTTAAGTAGTTGTTTCAACTAGTTTTTTAGTTGATTTCCTAATGTTCTCAAAGTATAGCATCATATTGTCTGCAAAGAGTGATAGTTTTGTTTTCTCATTGCCTATTTTAATCACTTGAATTTCTTTTTCTAGTCTTATTATTTAAAGAAATTCAAGTGATTTGTTTTTATACCTCATCTAAAGTATAATAGATTCTGCTCCAGCCTCTTTTCTTCTTTCTTCTTGTTCTTCTTCTTGTTCTTGTTCTTCTTGTTCTTGTTCTCTTCTGTTTTCTGTTTCTTTTTCTTCTCTTCTTCTTCTTTCTCCTCCTTCTCCTCCTCCTCTTCTTCTTTTTCTTCCTTCTTCTCCTTCTCTTCTCCTGCTCTCTCCTTCTCCTCCTTCTCTTTCTCCTTCTCCTTTCTTCTCCTTCTCCTTCTTCTCCTTCTCCTTCTCCTTCTCTTCTCTTCTCTTCTCCTTCTCTTTCTTCTTCTCCTCCTTCCTTCTCCTCCTCCTTCTTCTCCTTCTCTTCTCTCCTCCTTCTCCTTCTCCTTCTCCTTTCTCCTTCTCCTTCTCCTTCTCCTTCTCCTTCTCCTTCTCCTTCTCCTTCTCCTTCTCCTTCTCCTTCTCCTTCTCCTTCTCCTTCTCCTTCTCCTTCCCTTCTCCTTCCTTCTTCTCCTCCTTCTCCTTCTCCTTCTCTCCTCCTCCTTCTTCTTCCTTCTCCTTCTTCTCCTCCTTCTCCTTCTCCTTCTCTTCCTCCTCCTTCTTCTTCTCCTTCTCCTTCTTCTCCTCCTTCTCCTTCTCCTTCTCCTCCTTCTCCTTCTCGTTCTTGTTCTTGTTCTCATTCTTGTTCTTGTTCTTGTTCTTGTTCTTCTCCTCCTCCTCCTCCTCCTCCTCCTTCTCTCTCTCTCTCTCTCTCTCTCTCTCTCTGTCCCTCTCTCTCTCTCTCTCTCTCTCTCTCTCTCTCTCTCTCTTTCTCTCTCTCTCCCTCTCTCTCTATTTCAAGTGTGTTTCTTGTAAACAACACATTATTGGATTCTGGTTTTTGATCCATTCTACTATCCACTTTGGTTTTATGAGTGAGTTCATACCATTATCATTCACAGATATGATTATTAATTATCTATTTCACTCTGTTCTGTTTTTTCCTGTTTATCCTTTTCTTTCTTTCTTTCTTTTTTTATCTATCTCTCCTCTAAAGTTTATTTTGCTTTTGACTGCTACCTCCCTTAATCCTTCCTCTCCCTTTCTTATCCCCTTCCCTTCCTACTTTCCTGTACGGTAATACAGATTTTTATACTTAACTGAATGTGCATGTTATTCTCCCTTTGAGCAATGCTGGTAAGAATATGGTTCAAAGGTGTTCACCCCCCCCATATTTTCCTCTATTGCAAACACTTTTCCCTTTGCACCTGTTTTAAGTGAGATAATTTCCTCTGTTCTTCCTCTCTTCCCCCTTCTCCCAGTGCAGCCCTCTTTTTCACCCCTTATTTTTTTTAAAAAATAATCCCATCATAGTCACCTTGCACCCAAGCCCTCTGTCTATGTATACTTCTTCAAACTGTCTTAATAATGATAAAGTTCTTAGGAGTTACAAGCATCATCTTCCGTGTAAGAATGTAAACAGTTTACTTATTGATTCCCTTATGCTTTCTCTGTAATGTTTAACTTTGTATGCTTCTCTTAAGTCTTGTATTTGAAAATCAAAATTCCATTCATCTCTGGTCTTTGCATTAGGAATATTTGAAAGTCTTATATTTCATTGAATATTATTTTTTCTCCTGAGGAATTATACTCAATTCTGCTGGGTAGATGATTTTTTAATTATAAACTACATGGTACTTTTTATTATATTACAATATTGACTTAGATGATATAACCCAGTAAGAAAGTACAATGTCACAGGTAAAGACCCATTTCATCATAAAAGTTCCACACATATATGTGTGTATATATATATATATATATATATATATATATATGTCATTTATTTAGTATTTCCCCCATTTATTTGTAAAAATCTTCAATTTTTAACATTCATTTTAAAAAGTTTGAGTTCCAAATTCTCTTCCTTCTTCCCTCCCCAACCCAATTGAGAAGGCAAGCAATTCAATATAGGTTATACATGTGCAGTCCTGCAAAACACATCCATAATAGTCATATTGTAAAAAAAAACATAGACAAAAAACCCCTCAAAAAAATAAAGTTAAAAAAGTATGCTTAAATCTGTATTCAGACATCATTAGTTCTTTCTCCATAGGGTAATATAGATTTAACATTTTTCAGGATGAGTGATGAATAGCATTTTTCGTCATAAGTCCTTCAGAGTTTTCTTGAATTATTGTATTGCTGAGAATAGCTAAGTTACTCACAGCTTATCCTTTTAGAATATTGCTATTACTTTCTACATAGTACATTTCACTTTGCATCAGCTCATGCAAGTCTTTCTAGGTTTTTCTGAGAGCATCCTGCTCATCATTTCTTATAGTATAATAGTATTCCATCATAATCACATACCTCAACTTGTTCAGCCATTCCCCAACTGATAGGCATTCTCTTAATTTCTAATTCTTTGTCCTCAGAAATGAGCTGTTATAAATACTTGTATACATATAGGTCCTTTCAGTAGTATTGCTAGGTCAGAGTGTATGCATGGTTTTATAGCCCTTTGGGCATAGTTCCAAATTGTGCTGCAGAATGGTTGAATCACTTCACAGCTCCACCAACAGTGCATTGAAGTCTCATTTTTCCCATATCCCCTTCAACATTTGTCATTTACTTTTCTGTCCTTTTAGCCAATCTAATAGGTATGAGGTAATACCTCAGAATTGTTTTAATTTGCATTTCTCCCATCAACAGTGATTTAGAGCATTTTTTTCATATGACTATAGATAGCTTTGATTATTTCATCTGAAAACTGATGTCTTTTGATCATTTATCAGTTGGGAAATGGCTCTCATTTTTATGAATTTGACTCAGTTCTCTATTTGTTTGAGAAATGAGACTTTTATCAGAGACATTCACTTCAAATTTTTTTCTGCAGTTACTATTGCTAATTGTGTTTTCCTACATCCTATTCTTCCCCTCCCCCCATTTATTCTATTCTCATTCACCCTGTTCCTCCTCAAAAGTGTTTTGCTTCCGGGGGGCAGCTAGGTGGTGCAGTGGATAGAGCACTGGCCCTGATGTCAGGAGGACCTCAGTTCAAATCTGGCCTTAGGCCAAACACTTGACACTTACTAGCTGTGTGACCCTGGGTGAGTCACTTAACCCCAATTGCCTAAAAAAAAAGTGTTTTGCTTCTGACTCCCCCCTCCCAAATCTGTCCTCTTATCAATCCCTCCTTCTCTCATTCCCTTCCCCTCTAATGGTTAGGTGATTCTTTGTCATAATCCTAGCTCTTTTGCCTCCCCCCTCAGAATACTATATTCTAAGCCTTTTGATCCTTTATTATAGAAACTCCTCCTTTTTTTAATAGACAAGTCTTTAAGGCAGGATTCTTATACTGACTGTTGTTCCATGATATTTCATTTTTTTCTTTCTGGCTGCTTACAACATTTCCTCCTTAATTTGGAATCTTTGGAATTTGGCTATAATATTCTCAGAAGTTTTCACTTTGGGATCTCTTTCAGGAGGCAGAGGACTTTTTTCCATTTCTGTTTTACCTTATGATTCCAGGATATCAGAGCAATTTTCATTGATAATTTCTTGAAAGATGATGCCTAGGTATTTTTGTGGGTTTTTTGATCCTGGCTTTCTTAATTGCTTTCTTCTTAATCTATTTTCCAGATCATTCTTTTTTCCAATGAGATATTTCACATTTTCTTCTATTTTTTCATTCTTTTGTTTTTCTTTTATTGTTTCTTGGTGTCTCATGGAGTCATTAGCTTTCACTTTCACAATTATAAGTTTGCATTTTTTTAAATAATTTCTAACTTTCATTTCTAAACTGAAAATTTACATGTTCCTAGAAGTATCTTTGAAAACAGCTGCACAAAGCCCCTGAAACTTGGGACAATACATCCTTCACACTGTAAGCAGAGCCGTACTTTAATAAAAGTTAAAAATCAAGAAATAAGCTGGGGAAGATGAGCAAGCAGAGAGAAAAAAAACTCAGACTATAGAATCTTACTTTGGTGACAAGGAAGGTCAAAACGTACAACCAGAAGTCAACAAAGTCAAAACTCCTACATCCAAAGTCCCCAAGAAAAATATGAATTGGTCTCAGGCCACTTTTTTGTCTGTCTGTCTCTAGGAACAACCTCCTTTGTGGTAGGGCATTACCTATACAAGTAGGAGACAACCAAGTAAGCGGATGTGGTATGTTCATCCATCCCTAACTGATGAGGTACATTCAAAGTCCCAAAGAAAAATCTTAACAACCTGAAAGGTATTCACATGAACTCCCCTGATCAACTTCCATGCAAAATTAGGTGTGTATGTGTCTTATTTCCCCATTAGACTATAAGTTCTTTAATGAGTAGGGACTATGCCTTACCTAAAATTTGTGCCATGCACCAACCTACTAAATGCTGTTAAATAGAAATTTTACAATGAGCATGAGAAAATTGATTCATTTTTCAACATTCACCAAATGCCCACTATTCAATAGCAGTGCAATAAAAACAATGATAATAATACATCTTTATATAATGTTTGAATATTTGTGAAGTGCTTTCTGTACATATCTTAAGTCCCTTTGGTAGTTTCTTATTTCTGAAGGTGGATAATTTGGGTTCAACTCTCACATTGCATACATATTACTTGTGTGACTTTGGGCAAGCCACTTAAATGCTTAGCTCTGAATTTCTTTATCTATATAATGAGTGGATTGGACAGATGATTTATGAGGTCCTTTTCAATCTATGATCTTAATGGGTGCTCAAGTCTGATTATCTACATTTTGAGCTAAAGTGAAAAAAGATAGTCATTTTGAGATAGTGATCTATTTATAAGTACTGGAATTTACTACAATAACATGCACTAAGCTCTGGAATTTGTTATAAGATTGGCCTATCTTGGACTTCATCCAAGGAGGGTGATTACTGAATAGATCTCATCATAACATCATTCCTTATGGCATAGACACCCCACAGAAACAATAATGAGGCTCCCAATATTTTACTGGGAACCTAAAGTTACACTTAATTTAAGATTTTGAGCCAAGTCTAAGAAATTCAGACTTTTAGATTCCTATCCAAGTATAATTAAGGTCCGATCTGCTTAATGTATTTCTATGGGACTGATGTTATATGTATTTTGTGTTATGTTGTAGAACGAGCCTAATTCTGGGAATGTGATGCTACAGGTACCTCCTGTAACTGCATTTAGCTCCTCCTCTTTAGGTCTTTAAGGTAGGGCTCAGGCCAATTGCTTGAGGCCAGACCTTGTAGTAGATTTAAGACAAGGTACCTTTAGATAGTAACTTGTGGCCAGACCAATGGAGCATGGCAAAACTCCTCTGCTAATGGGGGGTTCACTTTTAGTATAGGCAAGATAGGAAGAACCAGTCTCCAAAAAAACAAAACAATAAAGGACTTGGTAATTGTTTTTCTATTTTGTATTCATTTCTATCAGGTATTTCATAGGGCAAATAAAAATCTCATTAACCTTTATTTTACCTTCTTTTAAACTCAGAACTTATATTTGACTCTCAGAATATGTACAATCATTTACTTTAGTTCTCAAATCAAGAAACTTTAGGCAGAAGGGGCATAAGGAGAAAGCCAGAAATTGTCTTTTGGAAGGGAGCACAAGTTCTCCTATAGTGAAATATTCTTCATGTGGTCATGACAGAGGGTCCATGGAGGTCATCTGGTGTGACCTCCTTATTTTATGTATAAGAAAAATGACACTAAAGAAGTTAAGAGGCTTGTTCAAGGTAACACAGATAGTAAATGGCAGAGCTGCGATTCAAGCCCATGTCTTCTGATGCCAAATCCAATGCTCTTTTCACTGCATTTCATCCCATAAAAAGTTTTAAAGTATCAAGAAAATTGAATTCCCTATAATGCAACTGAATCCTTTGGAGAATTTCCACAGTGAGAACATTAGACATGATTTCAGAGTCCAATAACACCATTAAAATTCACCCTTTTTCTGTGCCCTGTATGACAAAGTGAGAAATTGTGGTTCTGCTGTGAATTGTACTCACTTTATTCAACAGCTGTAGTGCGATGGAAAGAGCACTAGATTAAGAGATGAAATAATTGGGTTCAAATTCATGATCTGACACCCACTCACTGGGCAAATCAGTTAAGATGAAAAAAAATAACTTAAGCTTTCCAGATTAATACCCAATTGCCTCTCCCACAGGGTCATTATGAGAATCAAATGGGGTGATGTAGCTATAAAGCACTACATAAATGTGAATTATTATGGTAACTTGAAGGAGAATTTTTTAAAGATGAGATATAGACTCCTTTCTGCTATTAAAGTGTTGGCTTATTGCTTGGATCTATTCCTTTTTTTTTCCACTTTTACTATCAAATGGATAGGGAATACTGGACAATTTGCTTAGTTAGTCATAATGGTCCAGAACCTGTGCTCCTTCTCCTGATCCTTGCCCCACAGAAAACACTTAATGGGGAACCACTAATTCTAGTAACATATTCTGATTTCATACTCTGATTAATAACATATTCTGATTTCATGAGTGTATATACTTTTTTCTTTCTCAGTTTTTAAGAATAATTCATGGAGGAGGGCTGGACCAGTGATTTAATTGGTATAGGGAATGGTAGCATTTGGAAACTCCTACTAATGTAGTTCAACACCTCATCAATTTAATAGTCTTATTAGAGAGTGATCTAGCAGTTAAAAGGCTTGCCAAGGACTATACAGGCAGCGCATTTCAGAGGTAGACTTGAACTAGGTTCCTAGGTCTTCTTGGCTCTGAAGCCAGATCTCTAACCACTATGCAATATTGCCTTTCAATTTATGTAGTATATCTTTAGAAGTTCGATAGAGTTCTCTTTATTCAGCATAATAGTTTACCATAGTTTAATTCTATCTTGAACTGAATTCTGTTGCTCCTGACAACACCATATCAAGAAAACAGAAGAGAAAATTCTAGGGTTTGAATGCCACTCTCCCAAACAAAAAACAAAACAAAACAAAAAACAAAAACAAAAACCACAGAGCCAACCAACTTACTTTATTTCCATTTAAATATACTATCATTATAAGTTTTCCAAGATGGTGTTTTTTCCTCCTTCCCTTTGCTCCTGCATTGAAACCCTTATAGAAACAATCATCAAATTTTTTTGTCTGGAGGTACTGAATGGTACTTCCTCCCCCCCCCCCCCAGACTTTTAGGAGCTTGAAACAATCATGTGTAATTCAAGCTCAAGTATTGTTAATCATACTTTGTTTTTGTTTGATGAAAAAGAGACTGCCCTTTATAGAGAAGAAATGAAAGAGTGCTTTTTCTTTGGGGGCTTTGTAATGAATGGTGTGGATTTAGTCTTATATCTGACCAAAATGAATTTTATTTTGTAGGACGAAAAAGAGAGATTATTATGATGCAGAAATAAATATAACATATGAATGAGCATGAAGGAAATGTAAAAAAAAAGACATCAAAATATTCCAGATTGTGTTACAGACACAACTTTGGAATATTTGGTTTGTGTCTCCTTGCATTTAAAAGAAGCAGTTTAGTGAATTATTGTCTCTGCTACTTCTCTGTACATTCATTCAAAATTTATTAAATGATTTATATACAAATGCACTGTGCTAGGCACTGGGCAAATACAAACAAAAGGATGAGACAAATTGCTTATTTTTGAGCCACTTGAAGTCTATTAAGAAGTGATAAGCAATATACACAGATAAATACAGTACCAATTAGACTAGGAGAAGGTCATTAGAGTCTAAAGCACTGTGTTATCTGCATATGTAGATGTGAGACATTTATCAATTAGACCACAGATTAATTCTTAATCAATGGTTTTCAAAGTGTGGTCTGCAATAGCCCTCCAGATGATTTCCAAACATACATATTACAACATTAATTTGTTCGTGTCATTCAGGGTTAGTGAGACTTTTGTCCCACTGAACTGGTAGCATACAAATGAAGAAGAGTATTGCTCTCAATGATTGTAAGCAATTCAATGATTGCTTATTTTAAATATTGGTGGGTTTTTCTTATTAGTCATTAACCACAAATATGCATGTGTGTATACACACACACACACACACACATACATCACAATTGGACATAATTTTTCTTTTTTTCCCAATATATTAATATTTTAATTTAAAGTTTTTAGTTCCAAAATCCATCCCTCTCTTCCTCCCCTCCCCTCCCTCCTCCCTGAGATGGTAAGCAATCTGATATAGGTTTTTTATGTGAAATTATGGAATACACTTCCTTTTTAGCAATTTTGTGTAAGAAGATTCAAATAAAAGAAAAAATGAAAGAAAATGAAAAATAGTTTGATTCAGTTTGTATTCAATCAATATCAGTTCTTTCTCTGGAGGCATATAGTTTTGGATTGTTTTGGATCATTTTATTGCTGAGAAAGTCATTCACAATTCTTCATTGAACAATATTGCTGTTACTGTGTACAATGTTCTCCTGGTTCTATTCACTTCACCATGCATCAGTTCATGTAGGTCTTTCCAGGTTTTTCTGAAATCATCCTACCTGTCATTTCTCATAGCACAATATTATTCCACTATAATCATATGCCACAACTTGTTCAGCCATTCCCCAATTGATGGGCATCCCCTCAATTTCCAATTCTTTGCCACCACAAAAAGAACTGCTATAAATATTTTTGTACAAATACATCCTCTTCCCTTTTATGGATGTCTTTGAGATACAGATCTAGTAGTGGTATTGCTGGATCAAAGGGTAGGCACAATTTTATAGTCCTTTGGGCATACTTACAAATTGCTCTCCAGAATAGTTGAATCAGTTCACAACTCTGCCAATCATGCATTAGTGTCCCAGTTTTCCCACATCCCTGCCAACATTTATCATTTTCCTTTTTTCTTTTTGTCATGTTAGCCACTCTGATAAGTATGAGACGGTACCTTGAAGTTGTTTTAATTTGCATTTCTCTGATCAGTAATGATTTAGAGCATTTTTCATATGACTATAGAAAGCTTTGATTTCTTTGTTTGAAAACTATTTGTATCCTTTGAGCTATTATCAATTTGGGAATGATTTATATTGTTATAAATTTGACTCAATTCTCTCTATATATTTGAGAAATGAGGCCTTTACCAGAGCTATTTCTTACAATGTCCACCTCCCTACCCCTGCCAGTTTTGTGCTTTCCTTATAATTTTGGTTGCATTCGTTCTGTTTGTGCAAAAATGTTTCAATTTTATACAATCAAAATTATCAATTTTACGTTTTGTAATGCTTTCTATATCTTCTTTGGTCCTAAATTGTTCCATTATCCACAAATCTGACAGATAAGCTATTCCATGCTCTCTTAATTTGCTTATGGTATCACCTTTTATGTGTAAATCATGTACCCATTTTGACCTTATCTTGGCACATAGTATGAGATGAGATGCCATACTGTTTTCCAGTTTTCTGAGCATTTTTTTGTCAAATAATAAGTTTTTGTTCCAAAAGCTTGGATCTTTGGGTTTGCTATATACTAGATTACTATAGTCATTTACTATAGTGTAATTTGTACTTAATCTCTTCCACTGATCCTCCACTCTAATTCTTAGTACCAGATTGTTTTGAAAATTGCTGCTTTATAATGCAGTTTGTGACCTGTTACATCTAGACCACCTTCTTTCACATTTTTCCCATTGATTCCCTTGCTATTCTTTAGTTTTTGTTCTTCCAGATGAATTTTCTTATTTTTTTCTAGCTCTGTAAAGTAATTTTTGGTAATTTGGTAAGGGACTGAATAAATAGATTAATTTAGGTAGAATTACTTGGCTTATCCATGAGCAATTGATATTTTTCTAATTTTTTAGATATAAAGTTTTTTATGTCGAAAGTGTTTTTATAGCTGTTTTAACATGGTTTCTGAGTTTTTCTTGGCATGTAGACTCCCAAATATTTTATATTGTCTACAGTTATTTTAAATTGAATTTCTCTTTCTATCTCTTGCCGCTGGACTTTGTTGGTAATATATAGAAATGCTGATGATTTATGTGGGATTATTTTATATCCTGCAACTTTGCTTAAGTTGTTCATTTAGTTTTTTTTTTAGTTGATTCTCCACGGTTTTCCAAGTATATCATCATATCATCTCCAAAGAGAGATGGTTCTGTTTCCTCATTGACTATTTTTATTCCTTTAATTTCTTTTACTTCTGTTATTGCTATAGGTAACATTTCTAGTACAATATTAAACAATAGTGATGATAATGGGAATCCTTGCTTAACCCCTGAGTGTATTGGGAATGCTTCTAGCTTATCTCCATTACAGATAAAGCTTGCTGATGGTTTTAGATAAATACTACTTATCATTTTAAGGTAAGCTCACTTGATTCATGTGCTCTCTGGTGTTTTTAATAGGAATGGGTTCTGTATTTTGCCAAAGGCTTTTTCTGCATCTATTGAGATAATCATGTGATTTCTGTTGATTTTGTTATTGATATGGTCAATTATGCTGATGGTTTTCCTAATATTGAACCTGCTTTCATGGTATAAATCCCACCTGGTCATATCCTTGTAATATATTGCTGTAATCTCTTTGCTAATATTTTATTTAACATTTTTTTGCATCAATATTCATTAGGGAAATTGGTCTATAATTTTCTTTCTCTGTTTTGGCTCTTCTTGGTTTGGGTATCAGCATCATATTTATGTTGTAAAGGAACTTGATAGGACTCCTTCTTTGCCTATTTTTCCAAATAGTTAATATAGTATTGGGATTAATTGTTCTTTAAATGTTTGGTAGAATTCACTTGTGAATCCATCTCATCCTGGGGATTTTTTCTTTGGATTCTGAAATTTATTGGCATATAATTAGACAAAAGAGCTCCTAACAATTGTCTTAATTTCCTCTTTATTGGTGGTGAATTTATCCCTTTCATTTTTTGATACTAGTAATTTGATTTTCTTCTTTACTTTTTAAAATTAAATTAACCAATGGTTTATGCATTTTATTAGTTTTTTCGTAAAACCAGCTTCTACTTCTATTTATTAGTTCAATGCTTTTCTTACTTTCAATTTTATTAATCTCTTCTTTGTTTTTCAGGCTTTCCAATTTGCTTTTTAATTGGGGTTTAATTTGTTCTTTTTCTAGTTTTTTTGGTTGCATGCCTGATTCATTGATCTGTTTCTTTCCCTCTATTTTATCGATGTAAGCAATTAAAGATATATTTCCCCCTAAGTATCATTTTGCTGCATGCCATACATTTTTGTATGTTGTCTCATTGTTGTCATTTTCTTTAATGAAATTATGATTGGTTCTATGATTTGTTCTTTGACCCACTTTTTTTTTTAAAAAAGATTAGATTATTTAATTTATAATTAATTTTAATCCTTCAATTGTCCATTATTGAATATAATTTTATTACATTAAGATCTGAAAAGGGTGTGTTTACTATTTCTGCTTTTTAAGATTTTTATGTCCTGATACATGGTCAGTTTTTAAGTACCATGTACTGCTGAGGAAAAAAGACATATTCCTTTCTATTCCCATTTAGTTTTCTTCAGAAATCTGTTATATCTAACTTTTCCAGAATTTTATTCACCTCCTAACTTCCTGTTTAATTTTTTGGGTTAGATTTATCTATCTCTGAGAGGGGAAAGTTGAGGTCCCCTACTAGTATAGTTTTCTTATCTATTTCCTCCTGTAACTCATTCAACTATTCCTTCAAAAATTTAGATGCTATACAACTTGGTGCATATATGTTTAACATTGATATGACTTCATTGTCTATGGTACCTTTCAGCAAGATAGAGTTTCCTTCTTCATCTCTTTTAATTAGATCTGTTTTTACTTTTGCTTTGTCTGAGATCATGATTGCTACCCTTGATTTCTTTGCTTCAGCTGAAGCATAATAAATTCTACTTCAGTCCTTACTTTACCCTGTGTGTATCTCTCTGATTCAAATGTGTTTCTTGCGAACAGTGTGTTGTGGGATTCTGGTTTTTTAATCCATTTCACTACCCTCTTCCGTTTTGTTGGTGAGTTCACATTTCTAGTTATGATTCCTTACTGTGTATTTCCTGCTATTTTTTGTTTGTTTATCCCTTTCTTTCTTATCCCCAATAGTTTCCCTCCTCACATGTCTTTTTTTTCTGATCACTGCCTTTCCCAATATACCCTTGTGTTTCTAAGTCCACTCTTCCCCTTCTATTATCCTTGCCCCATTTTACTTCCTAATAGAATAAGATAAATTTCCATATCCACCTTAGTGTGTATGTTATTCCCTCTCTGAGCCAATTTTTATGAGAGTAAGGTTTAAGCTTTGCCAGACACCTTCATTCAGTCTTCCCCTCCACTATAATAACTCTTTAATACTTCTTTTATGGAAGATAATTTACTCAATCTCCTCTCTCCTTCCAAGGCAATTTTCTTTCTTACCCCTTTATTTTATTTTATTTTATTTTATTTTATTTTATTTTATTTTATTTTATTTTATTTTATTTTATTTTATTTTATTTTGTGGAGGATATCATCCTATCAAACTCATCTTATATCCACAGCCTCTGTCTACATATACTTTTTTTTTCTAATTGCTCTGATAGTAACAAAGTTAAGAGTTACAAATATTAGTTTATCCTTTAGAAATGTAAACAGTTTAATTTTTATTAACTTTCTTATGTTTCCTCTTTAGTGTTTCTTTTTTACCTTTTGATGTTTCCCTTGAGTCTTGTATGTGGAGATCCTAATTTTTATTCTGCTCTGGTCTTTTAATTAAAAATGCCTGAAAGTCCTGTATTTCATTAGATGTCCATGGTTTTTTTTGCCTGAAAGATTATATTCAGTTTTGTTGGGTAGGTGATTCTTGATTGTAATTCTGACTCCTTTGCCTTCTGGTTCTTTAATACGGAAGCTGCCAAATCCTGTGTAATTCTGACTGAGGCTCCACAATATTTGAATTGTTTCTTTTTGGCTGCTTGCAATATTTTTTCCTTGATCTGTGAACTCTGGAATTTGGCTATGATGTTCCTGAGAGTTTTAATTTTGGGATTTGTTTCTGGCAATGATTGCTGGATTTTTTCAATTTTCATTTTGCCCTCTGGTTCTAATATGTCAGGGCAGTTTTCTTTGATAATTTCTTGAAAGATATTGTTTAGGCTTTTTTTTTTTTTTACTATTATGGCTTTCAGGTAGTCCATTAATTCTTATATTTTCTCTCAGATCTATTTTCTAAGTCAGTTATTTTTCCAATGAGAAATTTGACATTTTTTCTTCTTTTTTTCTTTTTTGATTTTGTTTTACTGTATCTTGATGTCTTATAGAGTCATTAGTTTCCACCTGTTCAATTATAATTTTCAAGGAGTTATTTTTTAAAAAAATTTTAAAAAGGAATTATTTTCTTCAGTGAGCTTTTGTACTTCCTTTTTCATTTGACCAGTTCTATTTTTGGGGAGTTATTTTCTCAGTAAATTTTTGTATATCTTTTTCTGTGCTATTGACTCTTTTTCATGATTCTTTTGCATTATTCTCATTTCCTTTACCAATTTTTCTTCTACTTATCTAATTTGCTTTTTAAAATCCTTTTTAAGCTCTTCTAGAAATTCTTTTTTTGGATGTGAGACCAAATTACATTTTTCTTTGAGGCTTCACCTGTAGCCATTTTGATACTGTTGTCCTCTTCTAGGTTTATGCCTTGATACTCTCTATCACCATAGTATATTTTTATATTCAAGTTCTTTTTTTTCCTTTTGGCTCATTTTTTTTTCTGCCCTTTTTGTGACTTGGTGTTTTTATATGAGCTTGGGCTCTGGTCCTGCACTGTCCCAAGCTTTTTGTGCTGGGACTCTGGGTTTTCACTGGGCTTCAGGGCTTAGGTGCTTGCTTTCTCTGGAGGGTAGGCTTCCCTTCCAGCTTGTGTACTGGGGTATGGGGCTTTTGCATTGGCCTCCCCTGGGTGTGGCGTTTAGCTGCTGGTCTGCTCAATGGGTGGAACCTTGCTTCTGGATTGCTAAGGTAACAGAGTCTTTACGGTTGCTGGCCCTGGAAGAGGGATCTAGTTGCTGATCTGCCCAAGGGGTGGGGCCCTGCTTCAGGGTTGCTATGGAAACAGGATCTCTCTGTTGGTAGGTCCCAAGGGTGAGGTCTAGCTGTTGGCCAGCCCCAAGGTGGGGCTTCTTTTCTGGTCAGCAATGGGGTCAAGGCCTTGTTGGTGGCTTATGCTAGAGATGGGGTCACTGGGTTGGGGCCTTGCAGCACTGCGCAGACTGCTCACTTGCCTAGGGACCTGCTGGCTTGAAGGAGAGTGGGGCCTCACTGGTGGATTGCTCCAGGCTTGAAGCCTTGTTGCAGACTTCCTCCTGTGAGGCTAGCTGCTGCTGCCGCTCATGGATCTTGCTCCCCTCACACCCCAGTGAGGCAGACCATTTCTGCTGGGCTGATAATCTGCTTCCCTGCTCCTAGATCAATTTTGAGGCAGTTTTCTAGTTGTTTGAAGGGGAATTTTGGAAGGTTTCAGAGTGTTCCTTACTCACTCTGCCATCTTGGCCCTGGAAGTCCCCTCTTTTTTTCTTTACAAATAAAACTTTTACTGAAATACTATGATTTTCACAGGTGGGGCAATATTATAGTATATTTTGTTGTAATTGATTCAATACCATAGCTGAGAAGAACCCAGAAGAGTACTTTCTAAAACTACTAACCTGCCAACTGAAAGCGCAGCTAATTACATATTCCATTTATGGAAAAAGAATGTTGGCAGCATTATTTTGTTACTGGTGCTTCCATTTTGGAGGGGGGTCTCAGGTTGGCCAACCTTCACACTCCTTCTTGTCTCTGCTGTTGATTTTTAAACTTTGACTCCTGATGCAGATACTTTTCTTTTCCTACCTCAATATCCTCTCAGCTCCTTTTTGTATATTATGTACAAATGAATGTAAACTCTGTGAAGGCAGGAACTGTCTGTGTATGTACCCTTTTTTTTTTTTTTACCTGTATATGTATCCTTAGGGCAATACTTGGCACATAGTAAACACCTTGTAGATTCTTGTTGTCTTCCCTTACTTTGCCTTCTGGAATAGGGAAAAAGATATAAACCTACCTTAAGGTTTACTTTTATTTCTCAAATGAATGCTCCTGCATTGTCCTGGTGAATCAGAATCACATCATTGTTTTGTTAGACATGATTACTTAGGCAATGTATAATTCATTCTTCCCAAACATAACATTGTAATAAGCTTCCACATACTCAGGCCACTTTATTTTTGAATTATTGGTTGGATGGATGGACATGTAAATTGCAATATACCGGGAAAATCAAACACCATTGAGAAAAATATTAGAGTAAAATATATCTTTCCAATGTAAGAGTTTGTAGAGGAAGGATTGGTTTTTAAATAGTCTTTTATTTTGAGATTCTGCCAGACCTGCAAAAATATATAATACATGACTAAAAAACCATTTCATAAGGTAACTGTGAATAGTATCTATGTACTATTTTCTATTATTCATGGGCATTATAAATATATTATGAAAAATTCAATAGAAATAAAATATTTATGCTCTTATATAGTCATGGGTTCTAGTTCCAGCTATGTGTCTGTGGATGGCCCACTTCCTCTGCTGTGGGCTAGATGATCTCAAACATCTCTTTTAGGAAAACATTACATGGCTTTTTTATTTCTGGGCAGTCTATAATCCTCAAATGAGTAATAATAATAAAGCAAAATGTTTTCTGGCATTTAGCACTGTGGTTAGCACTGGAAGGAGAGAACCCACACTTTGGTAGCTTTCAACATAGGCCAGAACCCTTGACCCCTCCCTAAGAGGGAGCTGGTTAAGGTGAAAGAAAATGCTTGATATTTCTGGGGAAATAATTTGACTGTACTTTTTTGTTTTAATTGTTGCATTTCAATTGACTGAATACCAAGAACATTTAACATTAATAATCCTTAAAATAGTGAGGAAAGAGGAAGGAGTTATGGCTTGTGGTTGTTGTAGATGAGGCATTGGCATCCATTGGAAAGAGTTTTGGGCTGAAAAGGGCTGGATTCTAGTCCTGGCTCTGAGAGAAACTGGTTGTATGAGTGTGAGGACTTTATGTCTTTGAGCCTGCTTCCTTGTCTATAAAATGGAAATAATTATATTACCTTACAGGGCTGTTATGAGAAAAATACTTTATAAATCTTAAAGCCCTATAGTAATAAGAATGCTAGATATTGTTATACTGGTGTAGCTGGCAGCATAGGCAAGTATAATTTACCAGCTGAAATACATTATATACAAAGAATTATGAAGAAGGAGAATACAGGATGTCATCAAAGAAACATATGGGATAAAATACAGATTGGCTGCTAACATGGCAGAAGTTAGGGGTGACTGCTGTGAGCTCCATTTATGTCCTTCTAAAAACAGGGGAAAGCTAGGAATGCCCTTAGGACTTTGGGTGGGCTCTCTGTGGTGAACTTACAGGAGTCACATGGAATAGGTGGTCATGGAAGGGCTGTAACTTGTATCTTTGGTGATGGTATCGCAAATCCCTTTGATTATTAAATGAGAGGAAAAGTATAGGATTAAAAAACCCACTAGCTAAAGTTTGAAGGAAATAATCTAGAGAGAGTTATCTGAGAATAGAGAAGAAAGTTCAGAGTCATTAACCCTGTACAGTATTCTATATAGTTGTAGACAACAGAAAGAGGTAATGTTCCCTTTTCCTAAGCCTATTATGAGAGGTTACTCTTATTCTCTGTCTTTACCTGAGTCTCTCTTTACTTGCATTTGCAGTCTCAGTTTATGCACACGTAAAATGGATTTAATTAATGGACTGAGGATTAATTAGATGATGTCCTCTAAAGGGCTAGAATTTCCCAAGGGAATTTCAGCACTAGAAAAAAGGATTCTCTGACTTAGCTATTTTCTGCTCAAGGCTTGTGATGATCAGAATCCTTTCAGGTCTCAGGCTTATTTTTAGCAGAGCAGCCATCTATCCTGCAGAGAGCAAACATTTCTCCACATTTTAGGCCGAAGTCTCATGGTATCTGACTACTTTCTTATGCTACTGTCATATTGTTTCCTAAGATGCCACTGAGGATGTGCCTGAGACTCAAGCTTATACTGAAGAAGGGTAAAGAAACCTGAATTTGCTTTCAGTGACCTTTTCCATAGTATGGAAAAAGAAGTAAGCCTTAGTTTCTGGGATGGCTAACTAATCTTCTAACTAATCTTCTCCTCTAAAACCAAATACCACTTACCAGTCATCTTAGTTCTCTTTAACCATATGATGATATGTTATTTCTAGCCGTACTTTTTGTGGTACCAAAGAATTGGGTACAAGCTAAATGCCCATCAATTTGGATCTAGCTAATCAAATTTTGGTATGTGATAGATGGATCATGATAAATAGAGAAGTGGATGGATGAAAATAAAACATTTATTAAGTACTTCCTGTGTTCCAGACACTGTACTGTGGCACCTGAATGTAATGTGTTACACTGTTTCAGGCACATGAATATAATGGAATGTTACCGTACCCTAAGAAAGAGCCAAAGTGAAGAAATCAGAGAAATATCTCTATGCATTGATGCAGACTGAGGAAAATAATATACACAAGGATTATAACAATGTAAATGAAAAGGCTCCCCCAAACAACCCTGAATTCTGTATAATTATAATGACCAAAACTCTCTTTGAAGAAGAAATAAGAGCATGAACTTTCCTCTCTTCACTGAAGAGGTGGGGGACTGTGAGGGTGGATCATTGCATATATACTGTACCAGCAGACTCAGTCAATATATTCATTATTTTTTCTGAAAATTTTCCTTTTTTTGTTATTGCTGTTAAAAGTGATGGAGTACCTTTTTATGGAAGGGGAGGGAGATATTTGGAAATGAAGGTAATGCAAAAACAAAAGATGACAAAATTTAGAATAAAGAAAGTAAAAATCAAATGTTAACAACTCAGGGAATTTTCTAGCTTCAGAAATATGCCCCTGAAACAATATTCTATGTATATAAGAGCTACTTTGGATTCAATTCACTCACTGTAGATGAAAAAGACTAAGTTTTGTTATGCATTTTTAATTTATCCATATGAAATTTTTTTCTGGCATAGATAACAACTCAAGGAACTGAGTCAGAGAGTTTAAATTGCTTGCCTAAGGTTATAACATGTAGACAAATAAAGTTTCTGTGAGTTAGGGCTTTTATTATCTATCTGGATGGGTGATCTAGTGTGCTGTGTGCTATAATATATATTTGTAATGTCAGAAGCTTAGTTGCCTACGTTGTATATTTTCTGTCCCATGGATTCCATCGAAAGTCCTATAGTTGGTTTTTCATTATAGAGTATCAAAAATATGTATTGAATAGGTATAGGAAGGCCAACTAGATAATATATCAGTTTAATTTATGGCCAGTTCAATTTATTAAGTTGAATAAATTTCCTTAATGCAAGGTGCTATCTGCTATCCTGAAAACCTGGACAATTCAGATAAGAAGTTAGCATTAGTTGTAGGTGGCTGGACGAGGAGGCAACAATAAGGCTATGATCTGAGCTTGGGCAACAGAAAAGATGATCAAAGCCTCACTTAAGCCAGTTAGGTGATTAGGTATATTAATTTGCATAGGCACAGTATATAAAATTGCTGTGAGTCCTGGGGGCAAGACTGAGGTCAGACTCTTAACTAATTAATATTTATATTATAAATGTTATCTCATTTGATCCTTACAACAACTCTGGGAGGTACATACTAATATTATCCCCATTTTACAATTGGGAAAACTGAGGCTGACAGAGATTAAATGACTTGTTTAGTTTCACACAGCTAGTAAATGTCTGGATTTGAACTCAGGCCTACTTGATTTCAAGTCCAGCACTCTATTCACTGTGCCACCTAACCAGCTGCCTAGAACCGGGGCTGTTTGGCTAAAAAAGTAAAATAACAAGTTTCTGAGTCCAAATAAGTGGGACAGGATTGATAATGATTACTCACATTTGTATGAGGCTTTATGTCTCATTTGAGCCCCACAGCAACTTTATGAGGTGAGTGCTATAGGCATTATTGGTCTCATTTTACAGACAAGGAAACTAAGGGTCAGAGAGATGAAGTGAATCAAATGAATTTCATCCAGGTCACTCCTGATTTCAGATCAAGCACTCTTACCCTGGCATTCTCCAAACTAGATTATGAGGGGAAGGGAGGAGAAGGAAAGGTAGAGAGGAGGGAGAGATGAGTGGAGAGAAGAAGAGTGGAGAGGAGAGAAGACAAAAGAAGAGAGGAGAGTAGAAGGCATTTATTAAGCACTTAACTATGATGGTGCAGTGCATAGAGCACTGACTGGGCCTAGAATCAGGAAGACTCATCTTCATGAGTTCAAATCCCACCTCAGACACTAACTATACGACCCTGTTTACCTCAGTTTCCTCATCTGGAAAATCCAGTATTTTTGCCAAGACCCCTCCTTCCCTCCAAAAGGGTTCTTACCAAAAAGGTGAAGACTCAGACATGACTAAAAAATGACTGAACAAAAATAATAACAAATATAAGCAGGAGATGTAAATTTAAGCAAGCAAGACTACCCTCAAGGAATTTACATTCTAGTTGGGGAAGATGTGGAAAGAGGAGGTGGAAGTGGGGAGGCGGAAGCACAATTTGAGAGGTGAAGGGAAGAAATAGGAGCACGAAGAGAGTTCAAATGAAAATAAAGGGAAGTATGAATGGGATTTTTCCCCAGAAGAGGCGAAGGAGGAGAAGGAAGAGGAGGAGGATTGCATTAGTGAACAGGAAGGGCATTGCATTTGGCCTTGGGATTTGAGATTCATATATGGAAGATTTGGGTGATTATGTCTACACAATAACACAACCAAAGTATAATTGTTTCATGTGCTGCAGAGTCTGCTTGGCTGCCTAGGCAGTTTTAAGCAGACTTTCTGCTGTGGCCAGATAAAAGCTAGGAGATGGGGATATTCTCCTGATTGAAGCAGGATGAGGCAGTTGCTGGAGTATATAGTAGAACAGGTGTTCCCACATCTTTCATATACTTCCATAACAAAGGGGTTGAACTGGTTATTTATCACTCTTTGCTCATATGGGTAATATAACAAAAATTATATACAAGGCTGAAAGATTCAAATAAGCAGAATGACTGGCAAAATCAATCTGACTGTAACTTTTCAACATGATGATTCATGAGAGCCCATCTTAACTTGAGGGTTCATTTTGGATGGTTGGATGGATGGAAGGAAGGAAGGATGGATGGATGGATGGATGGATGATAATGATAATGATGATGATGCTACTGAAGTAAGTAGTACTGGACCATGTTTTCAATAACCTTTAGTCTCCAAATCATGCTATTTGGTAACAAAATTATTTAGCCCCAGACTTATGATTGGCATGTTTTGTGCCCCTTGCCTTGCTTTTCATTTTCCAACTTCCCTCTCTATACCCTCCTTATTTTGTTCAAGTGTTTGTCTAGAAAGCTGTATAATAATACCTAACATTTATACAGCACTTTGTTTGTAAAGAACTTAGCATATGTTAATGTATTTCATAGTAAGAGTTGGTGCTATTATACTTATTTTACACATGGAGAAACTGAGGCAGATAGGTTAAGTGACTTGTTCAGGGTCACCCAGCTGGTAATTGTTTGAGGCAGGTTCTGCATAATTGTTCTGAGGCAGAACTCAGGTCTTCCTGACTTTAAGTACTACGTTCTTAACAGCTGTCCCTCCTAGCTGCTGAAAATACAAAGATTCTGATAGAAAAATTATACCATGAAGTTGCCATGTAAAGCCAAAATTCTTTAGTGGTAAAATGCACCTGTAGTGGGGGGCCAACTGTATCTTGAACAAGTCCTTTCAACTTTCTGGGACTCAATTTCCTTATCTATGAAATGAGGGTGTTGGTCTATGTGACTCCTCATGTCCCTTCATGTCCCAAATCTATGATCCTGTGATCTCATTTGGATTTTTCCCAGACTTTATCTCTCTCAAGTCTTCTAGTGAACTTCCTCCTTCTCTCCTTTTTTGCTCCTTTTCATGTGCTATCTCCCCTCACTAGGATATAATCTCCTTGAGGGTAAGGCTGATCTTGTTTCTTTGTATTTGTATCTGAAGGGCTTAGCATAGTTCCAAGCACCTTATAAGTTCCAATAAAATCTATCTGTCTATCTATCTATCTATCTATCTATCTATCTATCTATCTATCTATCAATCTCTCTGTCTCTCTGTCTTGTCTATCTCTGTCTGTCTTGTATGTCTAGGTCTGTCTTATCTGTTTGTCTTTGTTTCTTTCTGATTCTAATCAGGGAAATGGGGTTGGGAGTATTCTGGGTTTTCTCTGCTCTAAGAATGATGTCTCAAATTACTATTTAGTAGAACCCAATATCTAAAATAATGTAGCAAGAAGTTAAGATGTAGCCTCGGCATTCATGCCTTTTAGTATTCTTCTATGTGCTATGATTTAGGAAAGAGACACCAAAGACATAAACCTAAAGTTTTGATCATTTATACTATACAGAATGATGTGTTCTCAGGCTGACAAATTCCTAAACTGGGTGCTTCTGTTATGAAATAGACTCCAGTTGTTATATCACCTTTGTGGCAACATCTCACGTAAAAAAACAACAATAGAAAACAAAACCAAAACCCCTCAAAGTCCAAAACAATGAAAGCAGAAGCTTTTCTTATCTTGGGAACCTACAGTTATCTTCCTTTAGACAGGAAGCAACAGTAATATAAAAATAATAATACTGTGTAGCCTCTTTGCCTAAAAGGACTGTTATTTACCTAAGCATTTTTGTTGTAGATTAAGATCTTAGGTTTTAGTCTGATACACGGATTTAAATGCTTTCATTATTTGCTTTCCTTTTAAGATTAGACCCTCCATGATAAAGAGGTTAATTGCAACCCAACAGAGCTAAACTAATGTTTTATTAAGGAGGAGAAGGCATCCTGCACTTTGAGCAGAACAAATGTTCTAATAATACCACAAGCATTTTGCAGAGCAAGTATTAGGCTGTTCACATTTAGCTGTCTATTCACTTTTTTCCCTACCTTGACCAAACCTAAGAAACATCAGTGAGCCATGCTGAATAATCAGTCACATAACTTAGGTTTCTGTAAAGGTGATATCAGTAAAGGTATCATTGGGAAAAGTTAGAACTGCTCATGCTTCCCTTTCCTCTGACTCAGATAGCCTGGCTGCTCAGCTTTCTTGAGGTTTGTCTGAGTAATGCTGGAAAGTGAGAACAAATGAGCAAATTTAGCTGAAAATTAGATGATTGTGCACTACTTAATTAAGAATTTCAGGACAGCTAGGTGGCACAGTGGATAGAGCACTGGCCCTGAAGTCAGGAGGACCTGAGTTCAAATCCAGCCTCAGACCAAACACTTGACACTTACTAGCTGTGTGACCCTAGGCAAGTCACTTAACCCCAATTGCCTTAAAAAAAAAAAGAATTTCAGAGGGGGCAGAGCCAAGATGGTGGAGTGAAAGCAGTGACTTGCTTGAGCTCTCCCCCAAACCCCTCCAAATACTCATAAAAAAATGGCTTTAAACAAATTCTGAAGCAGCAAAACCCACAAAAAGACAGAGTGAAACAAATTTCCAGCCCAAGACAACCTGGATAGTTGATCAGAAAGGTGTATCGTGCCAGGCTGGGAGCAGAGCGCATCGTGGTGTGGGCGCGCAGGCCGCACTGAACCTGGAGCAGGCCTCAGAGGGCTGAATCTTGGGCAGCTGTAGAGGTTTCCAGACTCCTCAATCCACTAATGCCAAAGACAACTTAGAAGGTCAGAGGGAAAACTCTGTTTCTGTGGTGCTGAGACAGGAAGGAGGGGTCTCAGCTCCACTCCCCAAGAGCGTGGCCCTGGGGGGGGGGGCAGCTATTTCCCGAGCTTCCGGCCCATAGACTGAGGGGGAATCCAGTGGCTGATCAGAGAGGGATTGCAGGGATCTCTTTGCCAGTGCTGAGGCAGGAATCTCTTGCTTTGCCCGTGTTTGGATCTGGGTCACAGTTCTGGGCAGTGGTGCTGGGGTGAGGAGGAGTGCTGGCTTGGTGGAGCTTGTAGTGGCTGTGGAGAGGAGCCCCTCCTCACAGTTACAGTACAGAAAGGAGTACCTGTGGTCACAGGTCAGGAAAGGAGCAAACACCTCGCCCCTTATCATACCACCTTGGAAGAACTGAAAATTTACAGGTCCCTACAAGTATCTCTGAAAACAGCTACACAAACCCCTGAAGCTTGGGACAGTACATTCTCCACATTGGAAGCAGATTTGTACCTTAACAAGGAGTTTAAAACTCAAGTATTGGCCGGGATCATGAGCAAGCAGCGCAAAAAGAGTCAGACTATATTATCTTACTTTAGTGAAAAAGAAGATTAAAATGTACAACCAGAAGAAGACAACAAAGTCAAAGCTCCTCCAAGAAAAGTAGGAATCAGTCCCAGGCCTTGGAAGAGCTCAAAAGGGATTTTGAGAAGCAAGTAAGAGAAGTAGAGGAAAAACAGGGGAAAGAAATGAGAGTGATACAAGAAAATCATGAAAAAGAAGTCAACAGCTTGCTAAAGGAGACCCAAAAAATACTGAAGAAATAACACCTTAAAAAATAGCCTGACCCAAATGGAAAAAGAGGTCCAAAAAGCCAATGAGGAGAAAAATGCCTTAAAAAGAAAATTGGCCAAATGGAAAAGGAAGTCCAAAAGCTTACTGAAGAAAATACTTCCTTAAAATTAGAATAGAGCAATTGGAAGCTAGTGACTTTATGAGAAAGCAAGACACTGTAAAACAAATCCAAAAGAATGAAAAATTAGAAAACAATGTGAAATATCTCATTGGAAAAACAACTGACCTGGAAAATAGATCCAGGAGAGACAATTTAAAAATTATTGGACTATCTGAAAGCCATGATCAAAAAAAGAGCCTAGACATCATCTTTCAAGAAATTATCAAGGAAAACTGCCCTGATATAGTAGAACCAGAGGGCAAAATAGAAATTGAAAGAATCACAGATCTCCTCCTGAAAGAGATCCCCAAAGGAAAACTCCTAGGAATATGTAGCCAAATTCCAGAGTTCCCAGGTCAAGGAGAAAATATTACAAGCTGCCAGAAGGAAACAATTCAAGTACTGTGGAAACACAATCAGGATAACACAAGATTTAGCAGCTTCTACATTAAAGGACCGCAGGGCATGGAATATAATATTCCAGAGGGCAAAGGAGATAGGATTACAACCAAGAATCACCTACCCAGCAAAACTGAGTATAATCCTTCAGGGGAAAAAATGGTCATTCAGTGAAATAGAGGACTTTCAAGCATTCCTGATGAAAAGACCAGAGCTGAATAGAAAATTTGACTTTCAAATACAGGACTCAAGTGGAACATGAAGAGGTAAACAGGAAAGAGAAATCATAAGAGACTTATTAAGATTGAACTGTTTACATTCCTGCATGGAAAGATGATATTTATAACTCATGAGAATTTGTCAGTATTAGGGTAGTTGGAGGAAAAAATTATATGTATGTATATATAGATGGATAAATAGAGGGCACAGGGTGAGTTCAAGATTAAGGGGTCATATCTGGAGAATAAAATGGGGGCATGAGCCTTATACTCGGATTATACTTGGAGAAGAAGAAAGGGAGAGGTAGAATAGGGTAAATTATCTCACAAAAAAAAAACAAAAGAAAGTCTCTTACAGTGGAGGGGAAATGGGGAAGGTGAGAGGGAATGAGTGAATCTTATTCTCATAGGATTTGGCTTAAGGAGGAATAACACACATTCAATTGGGTATGGAAATCTGTCTTACCCTACAGGAAAATAGGGGGAGAAGGGGACAAGAGAGCAGGGGGATGATAGAGAGGAGGGCAGATTGGGAAAGGGGGTAATCAGAAGTAAATACTTCTGAGGAGGGACAGGGTCAAAAGAAAGAATAGAATAAATGGGAGGGAAGGATAGAATTAAGGGAAATGGAGTTAGTTTTTCACAACATGTGCACTATGGAGGTGTTTTGCATAACTGCATATGTACAACCTATATTGAGTTGCTTGCCTTTTCGATTAGAGTGGGTGGGGAGGGAGGAAAGAGAAAATTTGAAACTAAAGTTTTAAAAATATGTTTAAAAAAATGTTTTCACATGCTACTGGGAAATAAGAAATACAGGAAATGGGGTACAGAAGTGTATCCTGCCCTATAGGAAAATAGAAGGGGAAGGGGATAAGTGAAGGGGGGAGAGATAGGAGAGAGGACAGACTAGAGGAAGGGATATTCAGAATGCATGCCATCTTGGGATGGGGGGAGGGGTGAAGTGGGGTGAAAATTTGGAACATAAAAGCTTGTGGAAGTGAATGTTGAAAACTAAAAATAAATAAATTTATATTAAAAATAAATAAAAAATTAAATAAAAACGCAATGTAAATGCTTAAAAAAATTCAGATTATGAATGACTTCAGTGGGCATTCCTTCCACTGACATAAGATTGCAGCACCTCTACACCTTAAAAGACAATGTCACATTTCACCCTGGCTCCCAAATTCCTTGTCTCCTGGTCAGGCTCTAGATAATGAACCTCAACAAGCATAATTAGTTGGTCCTTGGATGACTCCAAGTCTTTCCATCACGGTAGAGCTTGTACCATGTTGACACTCCCTTTGCCAACCCCAACATTACTTCCATATTATGATGACACATTGGGGAGTCTAGTGGAAGGTTGTTGACTTATAAGACTCTTAACAGAATGTTAAAATTTAAGGGTAGTGTTACACAGTGCTAGAGCACTAGGCCTGGAGTCAGTAAGACCTGAGTTCAAATTTAGCCTGAGACACTTAGTAGTCTTGTGTCCTTGGGCAAGTCATTTAACTTCTGTTTGCCTGAGATTCCTAAGACAAAAAGTAAGGATAACAATAGCACTTACCTTCCAGGCCTGTCATGAGAATCAATTGAGATAACTTTGTAAAGCATTTAGCACAATGCTTGGCACAGAATATCCACTTTATAAGTCCTAGTTATTATTATTATTATTATATTTATAAAGTGATTTGTAAGCCTTAAAGTGTTGTGTAGCTATTATTATTTAATTTTGCCATAATGGATCTGGAAGTTTTGAGGCATTTTTGAAGACAGCCTAGAGGTTTGCCTGGAAAAAAATTGCAGTAATTCATGGCTTTTAGAGCTGTTTAAAATAATTCAGTATTCAAACTTGCCTTTATGCAGGGGAAATGATGGAAATCATCTTAATTCTCCTGGCATGGGATTGGAAAAATGATGAAGTAAGATGTTTGTCTTTAGTGTGTCTCACTTTTGCCTATCTTTTACTTGTCCTGCTTTCATTTTTCCATCTTTAGCTCCTCTGAAAAACCTGGACTAAATTTTGTGCATAATTTAATTTAACCCTTAAATTTATTCAGAGGAGATGACATAACTGCATATAATCCATTGCTTCTCAAATCTATTCTGTCTCTTGCTTTTGTCTTTTCTTCTATGTTGCATCTTGCTGTTGGAATCTGTTAAGGTGGTTAGTCAGTTTTATTTGAATTCTTCCTAAACTTGATCTTTTCATACTTATGCAATTGCTGTTTTTAAACCCCAATATAATACTTCTTCCCCCTCTCCTTTTTTTGCTTATTTTAATCCATTGGACAAGCCTGTTGGGATAATTTTGGATTCCAATTCTTTCATCTATTTCATTAGCTCTATTTCCTAGATGTGTCATATGAAAATTTGATAGAAATGACTTCTACATTATACTTGTGTCACTGATAAAAATGTCAAACAAGAATAGGCCGTGGTAAGAGTACTGTGGCTTACATAAAAAACCCTTGAGTTTGACACAGACATTAATCTTCACCCTTTGGGTATTATTTTTCATTCAATTACAAATGACCAATGATACTATTATTTCACTCCCTTATCCACAAGAATACCACAGGAAAGTTTGTCAAATGCTTTATTAATAATTAAAGTAGACTATGTCTCTGATATTGCCTAATAATGCCATTAAGATGGAAAAAGGAATGCAGTTGGTATTGGTTTTGATTGTCTTGTCTCCAGGGGCCAGGCCATGTCTCTCTCTATTCTTTATACACAGGATGGTTAATTCTTTTATTAAATAATTTTTCTTATTTGAATGAATTTATTATGCTAGAATGATGATATGTATGTATATATACACATACATATATATCTTTAATATGGTATTTTTAAAAGTATTTTCCCCCTTTTTATTTTTCCAAATAAATGTTCGTAATGTTCGAAAACAATGTAAGAAAGATCATGTGGCTTGGGGCTCAGGGACATTGCATCCTATAAATGTCTCTATCTTGTAAACTATATCTGCCCTCTTAGACTCAATGCCCTTATATAGCATCCCAGATTTACGTGGCTTCTTACTGTTGTATTCTCATCTGAATCTGCCCTCTCTTAGAACCACTTTTTGTTCTTTGGCATTCAAGGTTTATTGCTATCATGCTCCTGCCCTCTTCATTTAACTCAGTTCAGCTCATCTAAGCTCAACTCAACTCAACTCACACTTATTAAATACCTATTATATATGGTACTGTGCTAGATGCTGGACATAGAAAGACAAAAAGAAAATATTCCCAGCTCCTAGGAAACTTACATTCAAGTGGGGAGATGCAACATATACACAAATAAGTAAGTCCAAGGTTATTTGCATAGAAAAAGGCCATTAATAAACAGGGGATCATAAAAGCTTTGCATAGGACTGGTGGCAACTGACCTGAAGCATGAAGGATTCTGAAGATTCTATGAAGTGGGAGGTGAGGAGGGAGCTTATTCTAGGCATGGGATTCAAATGTGTGGAAATAAGTACATAATGCTATGATAGAGGTTTACTTTGGATTGAACATAGAGTACATGAAGGGGAGTAATATAAAATAAATCTAGAAAAGTAGATTAGAGTCAGATTGTGGGAAGCTTTAAGCTCGTGGTTGAGGAATTTGTATTTCATCATTATGAAGTACCAATAAATAATTCTGAGCACTAGAGTAGCATAGTCAGACCTGTGCTTCAGAAAGATTACTTTTAGTTTTATGGTGGATAAATCAGAGAGGAAAATTACTACAATTAGGAAGCCACTGGAGTTGTATGAGTAAAAGGTGATGGGGCCTTAACTAGGGGAGTAGTTGTGGGAGTAAAGAGAATGGGAATGGATGTGAGCAATATCATGTAGGTAGAACCAATAAGACCCAGTAACTAACTGAATATAGGGTAAGAGGAACAAAGATGAGACAAGTAGGAGAATGAGGTTTTGAATCTGAGAGACCAGAGAGAAGGCAGTGCCATCAAAAGAAGTTAGAGAAGTGGTTTTAGGGAGTGAAACGTATTCTTTTGCATATGTTGAGTTTGAGATACCTATGGGATATCTAGTTGGAAATGTGCAATAGGTTGGATGGAAGATCTAGTAAAACAGTAGAAATTTATATGTGAATCTAGGAGTCTATATAGAGATAATTGTTTATAGGTGTAAGATAGTAGAAGATGAGTTCTAATCTTGGCTCTGTCACTAAGTGAATTATCTGCACCTTCAGGTACATAAGGTAATAGTTGCTTATTGTGGTTAACTTATCTATTCTAATGGGCTGCAGGGGTGGGGAACCTGCAGCTTTGAGGCCACATGTGGCCCTCTAGGTCCTCAGCCCTTTGGCTGAATCCAAACTTCACAGAAACAAATCCCCTTAATAAAAGGATTTGTTCTGTAAAACTTGGACTCAGTTAAAAAGCTGGAAGGCCATATGTGGCCTCAAGACCACTGTTCCCCACTCCTGTAGGACAGAAGAGTTTATCTTACCAAAATAGGACCTTCCTTCTCCTCTACATTATGTGCAATTCAGCATAATTTGGGGACCAAAGATGTATTTTTGTTATCTGCCTCCTTCCTCCCACCCTGACTTCAAATTATAATTACTTCAGACTGAGTAGGGGCAGAGGGGAATGCCAGGCGAAGCATGACAGAGTTGTTACATCGGGACTTCAGTGTTTACTAAGTTTTACAGGTCTATGAGTTCAGTGCTCAAAAGCTTTTATTCACCTACTAAAACATCCTCAAGCAAACAAAAATCTATTCCTGCAACTGTGGCATAATACTACCTGTAGCAAGAGGAAGTTCTTTTTGCTTTCCTAGAGGTTTAGATACCTACTTGAGCTCTCACAGGTTTAGAATCACAAATTTTCGTGATTTTTATATTAAATGTCATTTTAAAAATTAAAATAACTAAACTTAAACCTCAAAGATGTTAGTGCTTTTAAGAGACACTTAAAGTTTTTGAAGAAGAAATGTAAATAAATTTTGCATCTTGGGCCATCTCCAGTTATTGATATCTGGCCACCACACCCAGATGGCTCTGGAGGAGAAAGTGAAGCTGGTGACTTTGCATAGCTCTCCCTTACTCCAACAAAATTCAATTGCAAGTCATGTCATCTTCTCCCTGATGTCCTGGTCCTCTTTGAGAATAAAGGACAAACCACAACCACACATAAATAAGCTTACTATTCTGAAACATTGTTTTCTTTCTTCACTAAATGTTAACTTTTATTATTTCTAGTTCTTTCTTTCACTTATTCTTTTTTATTAACATATTTTGATTCCTTTCACTTATTCTTGACCTGGATTCAGAGAAGAGAAAGAGAGGGGGGGGGGTGTTGCAGATGGGAATACTGCCTTGGTTCCTTTCACTCACCTACTTAACTTTCCATTGAAACTCTTGGACTTGTGCTAGTTCTTGAGACTTCAGGCTAGGTTTTTTTTTTTGTTACTACTCTTGTAGGACTGATTTTTTTCAACTGTTTAAGATTTTTTGCCTTCTTTAAGAAAGTAGCTTTTTTTTTTAAAATTATTACTTCCTTTTACATGTCTCTTCCCCAGTATGGTGCCTACATGACAGGTCATTAATTACCATTGACTTTCTTGCTCTATCAACTTTCTCTTAATAGAGTACATTGGGTTTTTCTTTCCCCTTTTTCTTCCTCCCCCTCACTCCCTGCCTTCTTTCTTTCCCAAAATATCTCTCCCATCTCCCCAAACCCACTTTTCTCTCCCGTATCTGAGGTCTTTCAAACTCTAAAAATCTGTGATTATAAAGAAATGGGAAATTTAAGGAGAAGAACATTTGGGCAAAGGTCAAACATAAAATACCCACACACAGAATAAAGAATAAATAGATGAGATACTTAGGAAACAGATCAAAAGCCTGGCATAGAGGTATAATATTAATATTTACGTTAATAATATTATAGTGCTAGGAGATAAATTATGTCATTTGCTGAAATTCTTTCTCCTTGCCAAAAGCAGAAGAGCTAATAATTTTTTTTGCCTTGCCTCAATGATGTAGAATCAATAAGACTCAGTAACTGATTGAATATAGGGGAGAAAGGACAAAGAAAAGACAAGCATGACAATGAGATTTTGAATCTGTGACCTGAAAGATGGCACTATCACCAAACAAAATTGGAGCAAGAGTGGCTTGGGGGAAGAAAATGCATTCTCTAATGATAGTTTCATCCATCTAAGATACGGGTGAACCAAGAAAGGAACTTGATCTGATTGAATTAACAAGGTAGAGCTAATTCCCAAAGCAGCAAGGATGAGAAATTTGAAAGGGATCTTAAATACGTTATCTTAGCACAGTGCCTGATACATAGTAGACATTTAAAAAATGCTTGTTTCATTCCTCTCCTTCTTTCTTAGAATTTTGTGTTAAAGGAGAACATAGTTGGGCCAGTATGAGGAGTACTCTAGATTTTGAGATAACAGATTTCAATGGCTTCAGAGAAAGGATACACAGAATCTCACAGACAATTCTATAAAAGGAAATTCAACCTTGCATGGATAGGGTGGTATTAAGAATTAAATTCCTAAGATACAAAGAGAAACTGTTCCAATGAAGAAGTTAAGGGGGAGTTGTACACTGAGGTACAAGAAGCTTACTGACCAATACAGATTTTTTAAAAGGACATGGACAGAGAAGAGAAGTAAGGGCATGTGTGAAAAAGAATCAATATAAAAGCATATCAAAATCCTATAAAAAGAGTGTTGGTATCAATGAATCTGAGACTGGCTAGGAAACTAATAATAGCAATCAAGAGGTATTAGGGGATGTGAGTTTAAAGGAATAAGACTGCTACTTGGGATACTCAGAATATGATGATGGACAGTGGAGAGAAAATTGACCTGCTCCACTTGTGTTTTGCTTCCATCTTCCTAGCAAGGACATGGACAGAACGAAGATGGAGAATAAGAAGTTAATACCCCAACTAAGTAGAAAAATGGCAAGAGAGCACATAGCTGTGTTTGGTAAATTCAGGTCACCAGACTCAAATGAGCTACATCTTTAGCTATAGAAAAAGCTGACTGATCTGATTCCTGAGCTACTGTCAGTGATCTTTGGAAGATTGTGGAGAATAAGTGAGGTATCATAGGGGCAAGAGAAGAAAAGATTTGTTCCAATTCCTGCCCCCCCCAAAAAAAAAACCAGAGAGAGAATATTCAAAACTATAGGCTGATGAATTTGAGTGTGATTCCTGGCAATATTCTAGATTGTATCATTAAATGTATGGTTATAAAAATAAGACAATAACTCACAAGGAGCCAGCGTTGCTTACCAAGAACAGTCCATGCCAGACAAACCTCATTTTTTGACAGTTACCACATCAATAGATCGGGACACTGTTGTAATATTGTAGCTGTAGTTTAGCTTTATTTTAGCAGACCATCTGATGTCTCTCATGATATACTTGTGGAAAATTTGGTAGAAATGTGTGTTATATTGTAGTATATTAGCTAGTCTCACGTTGAATGACTAGAGCTAAATTATCATTTATTGTTGGTATGAGCCTATTGTACCCTAACAGTCTATGTTAGGTCCTGTGTGATCATTTTTGTAAATGAATTATATAATGGCATAGTTGGTACACTTATTGAATTTTGTATATGAAGTAAAGCTAAATTAAGAAAGCCCTTCATAATCTGACCTCTTCCCATCTTCCCACTCTTCTAACACCTTACTCCCCTACTCACACTCTGGGATGCAGTGACCCTGCTCTCCTTGCTATTCCTCGCACACGATGCTCCATCTTTGGACTCTGCCTTTTCACTGTCCGCCCCTAATGCCTGGAAGATTTTCCTTCCCCATCTCTAGCTCCTATCTTCTAAGTCTTTCTTAAAGTCTCATCTGCAAAAAGCTTTTTCCAGTTCTTTTCAATCTTAGTACCTTCCTTCTGAGATGATAACCAATTTTTCGTATAGATTGTTTATATACAGTTGTTTGCACCTCCCCACCCCACTAGACTGTAAGCTACAGCTTTGGGGAATAGTCCCGCTGTACTCTATCCTAGTCACACTATTATAATCTGTAGTATTATATACGATTGTGGATGCTGCTTTTTGGGATGGGCATTGATAATGCCAAAAACCATCCAAATGAAGGTGAACATGATGATAAAGAACCTTGAGTTGATGCCATAGAAAGATTGGTTGAAGGAACTAATGATGTCTTAGAAAGAAGAGAAAATTTAGGTAGGGCAGCTGTCTTTAAATATTTGAGGACTTTCATATAAAATAGTGATTAGACATCTCTTTGGCCCTGAACATCAGAACTACAGACAATGGATTAAAGTTACAGTAATACAGATTTAAATTTGATACAAGGGGAAAAAAAATCCTAACAACTGCAGCTATCCAAAAGTGAAATGGGCTACTGTAGAAGATGATAAGCTCTCCCTTCTTAGTCTTTAAATAAAGGCTAAATGATGTAAAATATGATGTAGAGGAAATTCTTGTTCAGATATAGGTTAAAACTGTTTGGCCTCTAAGGTCTCTTTAAATCTTAATGTTAGCAGGACACGATTTCTCTTTTCATTTGATTGCACAAATTTACTTGGGGACATGTGTGATTTCTGCTATTACAACAGAACTGGAGTTACAAACTAATTGACATGGTGTTTTTCTTGTTTTTTTTTCTAGTATGTATTGTAATAGGAGAGTGAAATGGTCATTAGGTAAAATCTCAGAGTATCTACAAGACCGAAGAACTCCACTGTCTGAAAAACAAAACAAAATAATATTCACAGGGGCAACTCATTTCTTCTTCAGATAACTTCAGATTAATGACCTAAACTTCTGGGAATAAAATAAATTACTGATCATTTGTTCTCAGAAAATTCAGAGTATGGAATAGATTCAGAAAAAAAAATATGACAAATGAAGGAATAATATAAGGAACTCTAATTCTTGACTGTAGCCTTACTAATAATTTTGGCATCCCTGGTGATATTCATTTTCCTTTTCTCAACAATTACCTAGTAATGAAAATGGCTTAGGGAGTAGTGAAACTCTACATGCTTATATTTGATTGTATGACATTCTTTGCATTCCCAACAGTATGGTATGGCAGATATCCATTTTTCATTATAATGAATTAGTGAGAGTTCTACATGTTGAGAATTTAAATTTACAAGCTACTGAAATCCTAGTTCATATGTAATCAACCTCAAGAATAATATTATCTTAAAAACTTTTATAGGATTTCAGATTTAGAACTGGGAAAGGGCTTTCAGAGACTATTTAGTTAAATTCCCCTTATTTTACACATGAAGAAATTAATTTGACAGACCCAAGATCATATAAATAATTGTAAAAAATGGAATTCAAACCCAGTTCCTTCAAACCCAAGTGCACTGTTCTTTTAACCATGTCATACTCCTCTATCTCCTAGTAATCCAAAGATTGCTCAAAGCTAAAGAACTTGCATTTGCTAGACTAAAACCGATGAATAAGTACTAAGGGAAATCAAATTAATTTTCCCCTAAGAATAGTATTAGATATTAGAGAACATAATATGCTTTGTTTTTTTTTTTATCATCTGTCTACATGTCATTGTCACTAGAACAATGTAAACTCCTTGGTGACAAAGGACATTCCATTTTAATTTTCATATCCCTCATGCCTGGTACATAATAAATGCATAATTTATTAATATCTCTTATTTATTAAAATTTTCTGAGATGCTTGTTTTTTTTAATGTATTTTTGTTGGTCTTTTTAATCATTACATTTGTTTTCAGATATATCCTTTCTCCCTCTACTGCCCAGCAAATCATCTTTTGTAACAAAGATTAAAAAAGAAAGAGGAGCAAAAAAACCAAACCAAACCAAAACAAAAAATATTCAGGAAAACTAACCAACACATCAACCATGTCAGACAGTGTGTGCGATATTTTACAACCATAGTTTCCGAGGTGAGATAAGGTCCTCTGGATGCTCTTGTTTGTGATCATGACATTGTTTTCATTGCAACTAAAGCCAGGACACTACAGAAGAGATCTGTAATTACTTCAAGGGGTTTGGCATGATTACATACAGAGAATGACCAAGTGGATAAAGACTATCTATTGACCAAATTTCAGCATTTATTTATATGAATATACTATAGATCTTGTCCAACAGTATATACATATTGGCTAGATAATACAGATGGATGAGTTGGGTCCAGAATTGAAAAGAATGAGAATAGGCAAATGGCTTTTGGGAAATTACACCTTAATTTTTTTTTTACTCTCTCAGTTTTCCTCGAAAGTATATTGCTATATTTTCAATAATAACATTTACCTGATGTTGCTATATGGAAGTGAGATGTGGAACACTATTTTCACTGAAGAATTCAATATCACAAGACATCAATGGAGAGATGTGTAGTGGATATGAACAGGCTGCAAAATATAAACAATGAGGAACTTTGGAGAATAAAAGATATTGCCAAGGAATCATATAAAAGAAAGAAAAATGTACTGGTTGTGTGGTAAGACAGGTGATAGATAATCAGAAAACTCTAGTAGTACCCTTTTGAGGTCAGGAAAAAGTGAGAAAAGCCTCTAGCATATTGGATAGATCCACTGTATTGAACTTTTGAGACTACGTAAGTATGACAAGAGAGACTTAGATAGGTAGGCATTGATGGTGACCTGTATCGTTGGATAGAAGCCTCAAATAGAAGAGGTAACAGAGATTTTTGAGTATTTGAGTATAGCCCCCTACCTTTCCAGTGAAGGAAAGGAGGTGAGTTTTTAAAGCTCTTATACAGGGCTAAGCTTGGTCATTATAAATACATGGCATTCAGTTTAATTTTATTTTTTGTTTTTTACATAATATTGTTGTAGGGATTATGTATATTCTTTTCCAGTTTCTTCCAATACTTCTCTAAATCCTTCATATTTGTCATTTCATACAGAACAATATTTATTACATTCATATACCACCACTTATTTAACCATCCCCTAATCAATGGTTAGCTACTTTGTTTCCATTTCTTTGCTACCATAGAAACTGCTAAAATGATTTTTTTCACCTGAACTGGTTTCATCGGGCAGTTAAGTGGTGCAGCGGATAGGGTACTGGGCTTGGAATCAGGAGGACTTCCCTTCATGAATTCAAATCTTGCCTCAGGCACTTACTAGCTTTGTGACCCTGGATAAATCACTTAACCATGTTTGCCTCAGTTCCTCATTTGTAAAATGATCTGGAAAAAGGAAATCGTAAACCATTTCAGTATCTTTGCCAAGAAAACCCCAAAATGGAGTCAGAGAGAGTTGGACATGACTGAAATGACTGAACAACAAATGATTACATTTGAATGGGGAGCTTTCTCTACCAATGCAGGTCAATCACTGCTGTGCAAATTATAATTTTAGTGAGTGCAGAGCATTGTGCTAACCACTGGATATTAATAACTGACATTTGTGCAATACTTTGTCATCATTATCCTTGACAAGTAATCACCCAGCCTTTGAATAATTTGTCACAGGGAACTCACATTACTTCAGGAAGCATCTTATTCCATTGTTGGACAGCTCTAATTGTTAGAATGTTCTTCCTTAGTTAGCTGAATCCTGTATCTGTGGAACTTATTTATTTTTAGTTTAACTTGATTTTTCCCACCTTATAACTTTCACACAACCCCAGGATCATATAATTGGAAGCCCATCTATTCCAAGCTATACCTGTAAATATCCCCTCTATAATGCCCTTTATAGGTGGTTATCAATCCTTTGCTTGAAGACCTGTAGTGATAAGGATTCACTGTCTCCCAAAGCAGCTATTTCCATTTTTGAGGATCTTTTATATTTAGGAAGATTTGCCTTCTACTAAATGTAAATCTACCTTTCTGTGACTTCTATCCATTGTTCTGCTCTCTGAGCTCAAGTAGAAACATCTAATCCCTTTTCAAGATGACAGTTCTTCATAAACTTTATCATTCTCATGTATCCCCTAAGTCTTCTGTCATCTAGACTATATACGCTAAGATTCTTCAATTGACGTTCCTGTTGAATGATTCACTCACTTGTCCTGGTCATATACTGCTATAATTACTCCAGTGTGTATGTGCTTTTCTTTAGATGTAGTATCCCAAAGTGGATACCTATATGATCAGTACAGAGCATGGCAGGACTGTTACTTCCTTAGTTCTAAACACTGTCTCCATTTGTGTAGGCTATTGTTACACAGACTGTTTTGATTACCTTTTGTGACTACTCTGTTACACTGTTGACTCATATTAAGCCTGTGGACCATCATTTTAAAAAATCTACTTCTCCTGAATATGTGCAGCTATTTTATTTTTAAACTCAAGTGTTGGGATTTGACATGTCATATTAAGTTTCAATTATTAGATTCAACCTACTGTGTAAGACTTTTAAGAAATTTTTGGATACTGACTCTGTTGTCTAATATTCTATCTATCCCTCTCAGCTTTGTTTTATTTGTTAATTGATAAGCATTTGATCTCTGTCTTCCTCTAAATTACTGATAACAATTTTGAGCAGAATAGAGTCAAGGATAGATTCTTGTGGCATTCCAATATAATCCTCTCTTCAAGTTGACATAAATCCATATTCTTTGGATCTTTCGATCTCTTTGGATCTGATCATTTATCTGGTCCTGAATTTGCCTTCTTTTGCTTTCATCTATCATCTATGGAGGGATATGAGCTAGAATTTTTGTAGCTCTAGATATACTTAATTCTATGATATTCACCTAGTCTATCATTCTAATCACCTTGTCAAGCAAGGAAAGGACATGACACAGTCTGATCTCTTTCTAAGTGTTTATAAAATTTCCCTTTAATAACATATTCTAGAATTTCACCAGGCATCAAAGTTCAGCTAACTGGCTTATACTTTGAAAAAACCCCCACCATTTCCTTTTTGGAAAATGGTGACATTTTCCTCCCCTTTAGGCCTGTAGAACACGTTCTGCTCTTTCCAGTTTGTCAAGATCTTTTTGGATTCTGATTCTGTCATGTATTATATTAATTATGCTGCCCAGATTTTTGTCATCTGCAAATTTGGTAAGCATTTCTTCCTTCATTAAAAAAAAAACCCAAGTATTTATTAAGTATATTGAATGCTGTGCTAGGTCCTGAAGGAGAGCTAGCATTAGATAAGACACAGTACAAGGCTTGAGAGAGCTTATAGTTTGATAAAGAGGAAATGACTAAAACACAGATAACTATAACATATAGTATTACATGATAAGTGTATTGGATAGTTGCAGACTGAAGTCATACATGAAACCCAAGGAGTGTGTGTGTGTGTGTGTGTGTGTGTGTGTGTGTGTGTGTGTATGTGTGTGTGGATAGGTAGGGGTGGAGGTAACTCCTGATTTGGGGAATCAGAAGAGGCCTTTTAAAGGAGATGGCATTTGAGTTGGACTCTAAAGGAGAGAGAGAGAGATTAATCATCTGCAAGTAGCAGTTCACTGTAACTGTCCCAATGCCTGAAATAACACCATTAGAGAACCATTCATTGCTTTTAGTCTTGAGAACTTTTGGAATTCAAGAATTTCTTATTAAAATTTGGAGGTACTGTGTTGAAGATGCCATCACACACACACACACAAACAGACATACACCTTCATACATACACATACATATATACATACATATATCTATATTTCTATATAGATATATGTATATATATGTATGTATGTATGTATGCATGCATGTATGTATGTATGTATGTATGTATGTATATTCCTGCTTCGCAAACTTTATGTTCTAGGGAAAGGGGAATGCATGGGAGTATGAGAGGTATAACCAGAGAAAAAATGCCAAATATAGACAAAGTTATTTAAAATAATTTCAATAGGAAAAAGGCTAACAACTATGTTGGTTAACAGAAAGCTTTTGGTTGAAGAGAGCACTTGAGTTTTACTTTTAAGGAAAATGTTGTTGTTGTTCAGTTATGTCTAACTCTTCATGACCCCATTTGGGGTTTTCTTGGCAAAGATACTGGGTGGTTTGCCATTTCCTCTCCAGCTCATTTTACAGATGAGAAAACTGAAGCAAACAGGGTTAAGTGACTTGCCCAAGGTCTCATAGCTAGTAAGGGTATGAGGACCAATTTGAACTCCTAGAAATAAGCCTTCCTCCTTTTAAGTCCAGTGCTCTATCTACTGTACCACCTCACTACCCCTTTTATGGAAGATAAGGATTTTAAAAGGTGGTGGTGAGAAGAAGCAGGGGAGGAAAGAAATCGTGCAAAAGCACACAGATGGGAAATTATACTTCATGTGTAGGAAAACAGCTAGAAGGCCAGTTTGGCTCATAGAATCATCATTTTAGAGTGGGAAAAGACCTTAGAAGCCATCTCCAATCCACTTATTTTGTAACTATATAGCCAGGACGTGGAAAGATTGACTTGCCCAAGATCACAGAGGTTAAGTTAAGTAGCAGCCACGGGATTAGAACCCAGGTCTTGTGACATCAAATGCTGTACGCTTTCCACTGTACCTTGTTGCCTGAAAGGGAGAGCACATTAATATGGCTCCCTTTCTGATCTTATTTCATAACATTCTCTATGAAGGAGAACTAGACAGTTGTGTACAGGGTAAATTGAATGGAGGTAAGATTATTCTTAACACTTACTATGCCTTCTCCCTTAATCAATATAATAAAATATATTATTAGGCCTAGGACTTTAGAATGAAATTTTAGGTGACTACCAGTAACCAAGTAGTTAGTCATTTTTGTTCAGTGACATAATAGCTTAAATTATTCTTAATTTACCTTTCATTCCAAAGTGTCAAATATGCTTAATTCAGAGGTCAGTTTGCCTTATGTTTATGGTACTTCTACTGACATGAATAGAAGCTGTGTGTTTGCATATTAAGAGACTAGATCACCAAAATAATAATTATAAAAGACATTTCACTTGAACTATTTGCAGAATTCAATTTTATTTTTATTAGCCAGTCAATAAACATTAATCAAGAGCCTACTATGTTCCAGGTACTGTGTTATGAGTGACCATGAATTATTATTCTTTTGGGGGGGAGGGATGTAAATCATGATTTTTTATAATCAAACACTGAACAACAGTCATTCCCCCCCCCCAAAAAAAACTGTATCATACCATAGAATAAAGAAAATAACCAAAGTATTTTTTGTACTTTTGAGTTCGAGAGATTTTTCTTAAAGAATTAGTAAGTTTCCTGGTATGAAAAATAAATTCCAGCTAAAAAGTGTTTTGCCCAGTAGGGTTATACTTACCATTCTTATCCTCAGGCTCTCTGTTCCTTGTACCTGTGTTGCATCCAGGCATCCAGGCAAGAGGACAAGAATCACGATCATGAAATTATAGGGGAGGCTGTGCCCAGAGTAGTTGTACTTACCCAATGGAGTATAAGGGGGATACTTTCTTCAATCCTTTTCTGTATAGGAATTAACCTCCTACCAGGGAAACAGAAGAGAAAGTTTGTCTTCTTTTCCAATGGTGGTGCTCTTACCACTGTCTGTTTTTCTGTCTATCTCTGTTTCTGCTTCTCTCTTTTTCTGTCTCTCTACTTCTATTTCTCTTCATAACGCACATACACATGCACACATACACACACAGAGTCACACATGACATTAGCAAGAGCCTTTATCCTCATATTAATGATTTTTAATAGAACTAGAAATTACACTTGGTAAAAGAAATGATCTCTCTATGTAACTAACCCCCCTCATCTACATAGAAATAAATATGGATCTACCACACATAGCTTTGTGTAATATGTGTTATAGTGATTATCAGTCTCAAAAGAGAGTAGATAAAATGCCATTGGGATGAGGAGTCAATCAACGAATCAATAATAACCAGAATTTATATACTGCTTTCAGTTTCTCAAAGCACTTTATATATGTTAACTTATATGATCTTCACAACAACCCTGTGGGGTATTCACATTTTACAGATAAAGAAGGTGAGGCTGAGAGAGGTGATTTATCCAGGCTCACGCAAGTAAGTGTCTGTGGCAGGATTTGAACTCAGGTCTTCTTGACTCCAAGTCCAACATCCTTTCCAATGAACTGCCTACCTATCAATAGACATTTATTAAGTTCTGTTTTGTTCTGAACAATGTGCTAAGCATTGGGTTATATGAAGAGAAAAATAAAAGAGTATCTATTCTCAAGGAACTTAGAATCTATCAGGGGAGACAATATGTATATGTACAAATATAAAAATATATACAAGATTAATACAAGGCAATTTGGGGAGGAGAAGATACTAGTTGCTGGTGAGGGGAGGGGATCAGAAAAGGCCTCATGTAGAAGGTGGTACTTGAGCTAAGTGTTGAAGGAAACTAGAGTTGCTAAAAGGAAAAGGTGGAAAGGAGTGTATCCCAGGAATAGAAGAGAGATTATATAAAGACACAGAAATGGTAGGTGGAGTGACATGTATGATGAAGAGTAAAAAGGATTATTTAGGGTGGATTACAGAGGATGAATGCATAATAAGACTGGAAATGTAGGTTGGAGCTAGGTAAATGCCAGACTGGAGTTCCTATTTGGTCTTAGAGGTAATAGGGAGGTGCTGTAGTCACTTGAACAAGGGAATGATATGGTGAAACCTATCCTTTAGAAATACTATTTTGGCAGCTATATGGAGGTTGGACTGAAGAACAGGAGAGTGAAAGTAATAATGAGTTAGCATTTAAATAGTGTTTTAAGATTCATGCAGTATTTTTGCTTACTATCTTATTTGATTTTCTCTGCTACCCTGTGAGGTAGGTGCTACTATTATTTCCATTTCATTAGTGAGGAAACTGGGGCTGACTTGCCCAACAGTTACACAATGAATATGTATATGAGGCAGGATTTGAACTAAGTCCACATTCTGTCTACTGTGCCAGCTAGCAGAGTGAACAAAACAGGGTGAGCAAGTAGGAGGCTATTGTAATACTCCAGGCAGGAAGTGATATGAGCCTGAACTAGCATCAAAACTGCATGAATAGGGATATGGTATATGGATTTGAGAAGTGTTGGGAAGTAGAACTGATAAAACTTAACATCTGTTTGGATATGTGCATTGGTGAGGAATCGGGAGAGTGAGGAGTCAAGGATGACTTCAGGATTGCAAATCTAAGTGACTGGAAGGATGGTGATGCCATTGGGAGAAACAGGAAATTTCAAAATCAAGGTAGGTTTTGGGAGAAAGATAAGGAATTCTATTTTGGATATGTTGATTCTGATGTGCATTTAAGACATCCATTTGAAAATTTCTGATAGACAGTTGATACATGAATAGAACTCTAGAGAGAGAGAGACTATTGTTGTTCGGTGTGTTTGACTCTTTGTGACCCCATTTGGGGTTTTCTTGTGAAAGGTGCTAGAATGGTTTGCCATTTCCTTCTCCAGCTCATTTTACAGATAATAAACGGAGTCAAACAGGGTTAAGAGACTTGCCCAGGGTTACACAACTAGGAAGTGTCTAAGTTCAGATTTGAATTCAGGAAGATGAGTCTTGTTGACTCCAGGCCAGGTGCTCTACCTACTGTGCCACTTAGTTGCCCTAGTAATAGAGAAATTAGAACTGATTATATAGATCTGAGAGTCTTCTGCACAGAGATAAATGGAGAATAATTAAATTCATGGGAGAGGATTAGATTACTAGGAGAGTGAAGAGAGAAAGAGAGACAAGAGAGAGAAGGCTCTGGGAAAGAAATTTGGGGTACATCCTTAGTTAGGGAGCCATCATCTGGATAATGATTCAGCAAAACAGAGCTAGAAGAAGGAGTCAGGTAGGAGAACCAAGAGAAAGCAGAAAGATCTGGGTTCAAATCTTACCTCTGCTACTTATTAACTGTGGGATTATAGACAATTTACTTAAGCTCTCTGAGCCACTATTTCATCAGCTCTAAAGCAAGGATGTCTATCAAACCTATTTCATAGGATTAATGTGAGGTTCAAATGAACTAATGTATATAAACTACAATATAAAACCCAGCAATTATTACCATTATCCATAGATTATCAGAGTGATTGTTAAGTATCAATTCAGATAATAGACTGTAGCTACACACCTTAAATCTTTCTACACACCAGCTAATTTTTTCACCTATGTTATTATATGTATGTGCATATATATATATATATATGCACATATATATGTATACACACACACACAAACTTGTTTTATGTATATATACACATAATATGTTTCTATATAATAGCCCAGATCTAGTGATCATTCTAGAAAATAATAATACTCTTCTCCAATTTCCCAGGTTACAGCACTCCATGAAAACATGGAAATTTCATGATCTAAAGATAATGGACCCCTCTTTGTACCCCATACCTAGAGTAAGATAACAGAATGAGTCAATTTGCTAGCCAAACATTGGCAATCTAGCTTGCCAAATTACTGAATGAGACTAAGAAGGGGGATAAATTTAAAGAGCAAAATGGATTCTATTCTTAGTCAATGAAGTGGTTTTCTTTTTAAGACAGAGAGGATATTTGTGATCCAAACCAATCTTAATAATTAATTAACAAAATGTGCAGCAACTTTAGCATACACATGAACTGCTATGCTATGAAATCCTTTCCCCTCCCTTCCCTCCCTTCCCTCCCCTCCCCCCTGCCCTCCCCCCTGCCCTCCTCCTCCCCTTCTCCTTCCCCTTCTCCTTCCCCTTCCCTTCCCTTCCCTTCCCTTCCCTTCCCTTCCCTTCCCTTCCCTTCCCTTCCCTTCCCTTCCCTTCCCTTCCCTTCCCTCTGTTTCTTTTTCTTTCCCTTTCCTTCCCCAGCATAAATTAAACATAAAATACATTAATGTAACTCTTTATTTTAACCCTGGTTCACATTTTCTTTTTCTTTCTTTTTCCTCCAGGGAACATAGCTCTGTGGTTTCATTGGTATAGGGAACTCCTGGTATGGAAACTTCCTTAACCAATGTAGAGGAGCAACTCAGTTGCAAATGATAATCTTAAACAGTTGCCTTGTCCCTAAGAGTTTAAATGACTTGTCCATGATCACACAGGCAAGATTTGAAACAAGGTCTTCATGTCTCCAAAGCTAGTTCACTATTTACTATTCTATGCTGCCCTTCTTTGATCACATATGATGTTGGAATAGACCTTGGTACAAGGTGATTATACCACGAATTAGCCAGCCCAAAATGGCAAAAAAATTGTACAATAATCAAGAAGACTGGGTTTCTTCTTCACACGACCAACTTTCTTTCCTTGGGAGGATAGAGAGCATTGGTAAAGAAAAGTAGGACTAGGAAGCACCTAGTTTGACTTATGGATACTTCGTTAAGGTGAAGGTGGAGAAAAGTGGTAATAAATTAGAAAACAGGAGTAGTGTCCTGTTCTGCCTTTTTACATCTTTTTAGTTCATCTGAAAAGATGACAAGCATAATAATGAAATTAAAGGATATAACAAAAGGTTTCAGATTTTTTTCTTCTTAGATTTACCCACTCTCTCTTCCCTCACTTTTACACATTACAAACTCTTCAAAGATTCTAGAGATGGCAGGGACATTAGACATCATTCAGTCAAATTCTCCCATTTTGCAGATGAGTGAAATGAGGCCCAGAAAGGTGAAGGGATTTCCTCAAGGTCACACAGGTAAGTAACAGAGCCAGGAAGCAAATCTAGGTCCTCTAAATCCATACAATTCACTGCCTTTCCTTACATTATAAGGCAGACCTTGTGAGTATAATAAAATTTTCTATGTTTACATTAGAAAACATTTGGAGTCAGATTTGATGATTTATGGTCACTGAGAGCCAAAAATAAGTTTATAATTACTATTCTGTAAGGCACTGAGATTTTATTTCCTCCCCTTTTTAAGGTTGGACAAAGTTTGCCCGATTGACCCGGGCTTTGACAAATAGCCGAAGTGTTTTGCAGCAGCTTACTCCAATGAACAAAACAGAGGTGGTCCACAAACATTCAAGATTAGCTGAAGTAAGTGTGTCATACGAACTTTGAGCTCCCAACCCAGCGAGAATTGAAGGGGGAGAGACTGTCTTCAAAAGGCACTGTTTTCCAAATATGGCTAATATGCTAACATTTTTCCCCCTGCCAGAAGAGTATGTTTTCTTGACAAGAAATTACTTTTATCTCCTACTGCTCTTGAAATAGCAACTCACTTCTACTATGAATTGTACATGCTCACGTGAGGAATTTCCTTTGAGCAAGGAGAAATGAGGCAGGAAAAACTCATGTATTCCATATTTCTTTTGCCATCATCTGTTATAAAAGATGTCCTCCATTTTTTTTTTAAATTTAGCTACCAGAAATAGTATAAAGCCCATAGTAGGCACTTGATAAATATTTGGTATTGCTTAACTAAAAATATCATTCTTTATCACTCTAAGCTTGGGAGCCTTTGTATAGAATTTAGTGTTAAAGACTCATGGCAACATTTAATGCATTTGGAAATTTCTTTCATTTTTATGCATTTTCACATAAAACACTGGCCTTAAATCTGTTAGCATTTCTCCCCCATTTGTGTTGACATCAGGAAAACTTCAATTCTCTAGAGCTGTTGGAGTTAGAGAATTGTGTGCTGTTGGCATATCCAAACATAAGATATAACAGAATGGAGCAAATTTCAGATACGAAACTATTTTTTGAAAACGTGTGATGTTACAGAATGTAAGTTTATAATGCAATATAACATAAAAAACCCCTACAATATTTTTATGTTTGCACTAGTGTAGTGAAATAATTCTTATGTAGATTACAGCAATTCTCATGATATTATCCAGTTGGTATGAGCCAGCTGTATTTTAAAATGTGCCTAAATAGTTGCTATGACAAGTTTTGACCAGCTAAGGGTATTAGATGTGCTATACAGTTGCTATCTGTTCCTCTTTTCTGAAAGGTGAGCATGCATTTTTGTATTTAAAGTCATATGTGCCCAAATTTCTGAGCCAGTTGTTAATTTTAAGGATTAGAATCTCTTTTTCGATAGCTTTTTAGTTTTCCATGTGAATCTATGTCTGCCTTCAGTGTTTAACCTTTGATTGGTTTGGTTCAGGCTCCTTTAGAGTCACAACTCTTAGATCTTCTAAGAATAGCAGTATTATATCTATGAGTACAAATATTTATAAGGCAATGCTTCTTATGAGAACTAAAAAATGAGGTTATTTTGTTCATGATGCAACTAAAATCTAATCAAAGAGAAGAGCTAATGTTTTCAAGAATATAGCCAAAATTCATGTGAGCTTCTGTGTGTGAGATGAGTCAAAGATTGAACCAATTGAGAGGTTCTATGAGAGTAGATCATTAGTGGTTCTCATAGTGTGGCCCATGAACCTCTGGGAATTCTCAAGACCTTTTCAAGGAAGGGTCTACAAGTTCAAAGCCATTTTCATAATAATATTCCACTCTTTTTCAACCATATATCTGTGTGCTAGATTTTCATTATATACTTCAACTAAATCAACATATCACCACATATTAAATACAGAAACAGGTAGGAAAATCCAGCTGTTCATTAAGCCAAACATGAAAGAAATTTTCAGAACTATATAAAAATGCTACTACTATAATTATTTATATTCCTTCATACTATTTTTGAAAATGCAGCTTTAAAATATTATTTATGTCAACACATTAAGGGTTTATTCATATTATTTCAAAGTGAATTAATATACAAATATTTTTTAAAATGTCAGTTTTATTTTTTAGTATAGAAAATATTGATAGATATAACCATTTAAGGAAAAGCTCTTTGGACTCCTTGATAATTTTTAAGAGTGAAAGGGTGTCTGCTCTATGGATTCACCAACATCATCAGCCACAATCATTTCAATTAAATGAAATTCAACAAGTAGTTTTTAAATGTCCACCTTGTACTAGGCTCTGGGGAGACAAAGACAAAATATGAAACAGCCCCTGTCCTCAAGGATATTCATGTATTGAATTGAGACATCATACTAGGAACTAGTATACAGAAAAATATAAGACATGGTACCTGATCTGGAAGAATTTACAGTATGCAACTGGGGTAGGAGGTGATTTGATACTACCTCTAGAAAAATTAATATAATCACTCATTTAGTAAAGTCTGATTTCTTTCTGCACCTATAGCCATTTAATACATTGGCTTAAATAACAAATGATGAACAGACATGGAAATGTAGGAAATTTTAATATTTTGTACTGGGCAAGTTATATTGATAGAACAGCAGTGTGATGGATAAGAGACCTGATTATGTAGGCCCTTGATTTAGGAGAGAAAAAAATAAAGTTGCCTATAATATTTTTGTTATTACTGCTAAACTGCTTCCTCTGAAGCAGTTTTGGTAGTTCCCTGTGACTTAGTCAAGAAGAAATGAAAACACAAGATTACTGCCATTGAGATCCTGGGGATACAGCCTGGGTCATTGGAGGTGTAGCACTGCTGTCTGAGGTGCTAGGCATAGATGAGGGAGGGATGACCGTCATTGTTTGTCAAATGGAGATAGCTTGACCACTGGCAGGACTTGCAAATGAAATGTTTTCAGCATTCTTTGAAGCAAAATGTTCACATAGATTGGATAGCTATGACTGTTAGGAAACACAAGCAAGATTGCAAATCAGTTTTATTGTGCAGCAAGCAAGCAAGTTGGAGTGGATCAATCTGAGCAAAATCTTGGTCTGACACATGAATCAAAGAGTCAGATCCATTAACAGAGACTTTGTTTTGGGGAGGGGGTGGAGGGGAAGGAAATGGCCATAACAACCACATTCTAAGTTTCTATGCTGAGGAAAGTACATCATGTTCACTTTGCAGCTATACTTATACAAATAACCAGCACCACCTTCTGATCTGAAGAGCAACGTAATATGCTTACTTCTGAAAATTACCTTTCCTCTTAAATACAGGTCATTAAATACAAAGTGCTTTTCTTTCATGTGGTAATGGCCAATTATATTGTGGTTATTGTCCAGTGGTTGCTGGATTTCTGGGAAGATACTTTGTATGGAATCATTAGACTTCAATGGATAATATATTTTCTCTCTTTTAGGTTCTTCAGCTGGGATCAGATATACTTCCTCAGTACAAACAAGAAGCTCCAAAGACTCCACCACACATTATTTTACACTATTGTGCTTTTAAAACGACCTGGGATTGGGTGATTTTAATTCTTACTTTCTACACCGCCATTATGGTTCCTTACAACGTTTCCTTCAAAACAAAACAAAACAACATAGCCTGGCTGGTGCTGGACAGCGTGGTGGATGTTATTTTTCTCGTAGACATTGTTTTAAATTTCCACACGACTTTTGTTGGTCCTGGTGGAGAGGTCATTTCTGACCCCAAGCTCATAAGGATGAACTATCTAAAAACTTGGTTTGTCATAGACCTGCTGTCTTGTTTACCTTATGACATCATCAATGCCTTTGAAAATGTGGATGAGGTAAGCTATCTCCATATGCAGGAAACTTGGGACACCCAACTTTTACTTAACTCTGTTCTTGGCTAAATGGCATCCAAAGATTATCTAAGACACTCATTTTAGGCACCTAGATAGCACAATGGATAGAGCATTAGGCCTAGAGTCAAGAAAACTGGAGTTTAAATCTGGCCTCAGCTACATATTACCTAGGTGACTCTAGGCCATTTAAACTCCATCTGCCTCAGTTTCCAAACTTGTAAAATAGGGATAATAATGGCATGTACCTCTGACGGTTGTTATCAGGATCAAATGAGATAATATTTGTTAAGTGTCTTGTAAACCTTAAAGCACTGTATAAATGCTAGCTATTCTTAGTTTCCACTGTCCTCTACCAATTCCTACCTCTACTTTTTGTTAATCAGTTAATTATTATATTTGATTAACTTGAGGTATGAGAAGCACTTTACAAAATACTATTTCATTTTATTCTTACAACCCCAGGAGGTAGGTACTAGTGTTATCCTCACTTTTCATGTATGGAAACTGAGGCTGTCAGAGGTTAAATAATTTGCCCAAAGTCACCCAGTTAGTAAGTGTCAGAAGCCCGATTTGAACTCAGGTCTTTTTGACCAGGGGACCATCACTTTATTCACTGAACTATCTAGCTGCTTGTAAAAGAAAAAAAGAAGCTAGTCCATGTATAATTCACAAACTAAATGCAGAAGTATTTTCTTTTAACAACTGTAATTGAACTTTCCATCTTTAGTTTCAAGTTGGTTAAGAGATGTTGAAACTGGAGAAGAGGCATCTATGGATTTTCCTCTTTTTTTTTTTTCTTCTAACCCCATCTCCAAAAACTGGATTGTATTCCTATCAAAGATAATCAGAGGCTCTTTTGCTTCATCTGTGGCGAGTGCAGTTATATTTAAATGTTGGCCATGTTTATTCCTATCTTTAATTATCTTTTCAAAATAGAATGTTTAATTCTACTTTAAAGTGGTAAGTAGTTAAGCACATTTGTCAGTGGAAGGTTGGACTAGATGACCCCTAAGGTGTTTTTTAATTGTATGATTTTAATGTCCACATTATAGGTTTGTAAACTGATGCTGTTGCTCAGTTGTGTCTGACTCTTGGTGACTCCATGGACCATAGCGTCCACGGGTTTTTCTTGGCAAAGATAACGAAGCGATTGGCCATTTCCTTCTTTAGTGGATTAAGGCAAATTTGAGGTTGAATGACTTGCCCAAGGTCGCACAGATAGTATTTGAGACCAAATTTGAACTCAGGTCTTCCTGACTCCAGGCCCAGTACTCTACCCACCGAGCCATCTAGCTGTCTCTAATACTTAAGGGTAAATCTTTAAAAAGTCACTAAAAAATTCAGAACATTTTAGCCTTTTACTTAATAACATATGAGATTTCAACTTGCCAGAATTAGCAAAGAAGAAACAACCAGTAATCATAGCTAATAACATACAAATGATTTGGTGTAGGTAAAACCTATTATTAAAATGTGTTCATAATGATATTATTACTAACTTAATTTCCCTATAGGACCTTCTCTGTTTCAGTAGACCATGCAGATGTGATTATATTCATTAGTGTTTTGGGAAACTTTTCACCTGCTTTTCCCCCATGACCAGTGCTAGTGATCTTATATGTAAGATAATAAGAACCAGTGGATTTTTAAGAATAAATTAACTTGTGCATAAAGTGGCCTCAATCTCATCCCTATTATTAAATACTTACTGCCTCTTTACTAATCATTCTTGAAATTCCTCATCTTTTGGTTGAATAGACTCCTCTTAGTGTAAAATATATATGATAAAAATGATTACTTTTTGTAATGTTTACAAACTCCTTGGAATTGATCAGGATTATACTGGCCTATAGAGCAAAGAGAAATTTTTCTAGAGGGTCACCTTGGACAAGCAGAGGAAGAGAACAAGTGTTTGTTTATTAAGTGTCTACTATGTTCCAGGTACTGTACTAAATGCTTTACAAATATTAACTCATTTTATTCTCACAACAGCTATAAGACATAGGTACCATTCTTCTTTTTTTCCTTTCAGCATTACATTGTTGACGTAACTTAAAAAATACATTTCATATTAACTCTTTTATTTTTATATAACTAAAATTTCCCCCAGTATCACACATCCTCCTCTCCAGAGAGCCATCCAAATAACAAATACTACATTTTAAAAGAAAGATAAAAGAAAAAGAGGAATAAGCACAATCAGTAATCAATACAATCCATTGAAAAATATGAAAATGTATTCAACGCACCACATCCGTGGACCTCCCACTTCTGTAAATGAGTGACATCATAGTGACTTATCACATCCGTTCTTTGGGGCCGTGCTCGTTCTTTGTAATTTTCCAATGGTCACTTTTGATTATTGTGTGGTTGGCATTGTTGGTCAGTCATTTTAGTTGTGTGCATCTCTTCATGACCTCTTTTGGAGTTTTTTTGGCGAAGATACTAGAGTGGTTTGCTATTTCTTTTTCCATATCATGAGGAAACTGAGGCAAATAGTTGGTTAAGTGACTTGCCTAGGTTCACACAGCTAGTATATGACTGAGGCCTGATTTGAACTCAGGTCTTACTGACTCCAGGCCCAGCATATCATAATACCACCTACCTGCCCTGTAGTTAGCCTGTTCGTTTTTACTGTTATAGACACTGGGTATATTGTTTTCTTTCCTTCCTGTGCACACTTCAATCTGCATCAGTTCATAGAAGTTTTCCCATCCTTCCCTGTATTCAGTGTATTTGTAATTTCATACTATATAGTAATATTCAATTACATTCATGCACTACAATTTGTTTAGTCATCTCTCAATCAATAGACAGTTACTTTGTTTCTAGTTCTTTGCTACCAAAAAATGTATTGCTATAAATATTTCAGCATATGTGGGGGCTTTCTTCTGTTATCAATGATCTTCTTGGAGTATACTCCTCAAAGGGTATTGATATTTTAGTCACTTTATTTACATAATTGTAAATTGCTTTTCAAAATGATTGTAGTGATTCCCAGTTCCACCAGCAATTCACTAGGGTGCCAATTTTCTCACAGTCTTTCCAACATTTACTCTTCCCATCTTTTTTCTTCTTTGTCAGTTTGCTAGGTATAAGGTGAAACCTCAGGGTTGTTTCGATTTGCACTTCTCATATTATTAAGGATTTGGAGCAATCTTTCATATGATTGTTAGTTGGTAATGCTTCTTTTGAGAAGTGTTTGTTCATTTCCTTTGATATATTAGTCATTTCTGATAATGAAATAGCAACCCATTACATTCATGTATTACAACTTATTCAGCCATTCTGTAATTGATGGGCACCAATTTTAGTTCCAGTTCTTGTTCCATTCTTGGCTCTGTGATCAAGGCATTCATTCTAAATAAAATAGCTTTTCCCTTCTATTCTATTAGATTCATTCTCATTACTTCCATCTAGTCTGGTCTTAACACCTTTTTCAGGAAGTGTTCTCAATTTCAGACCCTCTTTTGCTATTTTCTCTCAGCATTCACATACTTCTAATTTAATATAACACAAAATAGTTGACTTTCAAATATTTAAAGGTACTCTATTATCTATCAAAGATAGCTTCTACTCCCTTCTCTACTATTAATTTTATTTTTCTGGACCTCAGTTTCCTCATCTATAAAGTGGAGTTAATAATTTTTTTTTACTTTGCCTTTTTACCTTACAAGGTTGGCTTAAATGGGAAAAGAGATACTAATTTACTTTGAAAAACACAACTCAACTAACATTTATTAAGTATCTGATGTATACTGATGTGCATTGTACACAATGTGGACATTGTGCACTGCAAATATGAGCTATTAATTCTATCCTCATTATCATTATTTCATTCATTTATGTCTTGTTTTCCCAACTAGATTGTGAAAAATATGACAGACTCTCATTTTTTTTTAATATTCCTGTACAGTGGATACTAACTAATTCAAAGCACTGAAGCATTAACAAGGTTCATATAAATAATGTAATACCCTAAAGAAAATATAACAAGGAGATTGTGAGTAAGTGGTCGGGAGAGGCTTTGAGTTTCAAAATTACACTTTGTTCACATATTTTGCAGCTGCACAATGACCTCAGGACTTCACAGAGGCCTTCCTTTTCAAAGGTTGACTTGAATGTTTCCTGCAAATTGTATGATTTACTAAGAATATCTGTGGATAAGATGGAGTTCTTTTGGGGTGAGATTATGAAGAATGACCAAAATTGTATTAAAAAAAAAAAAGCTGTTCTATGTGAACCATGAAGACTTGGTAGCTACAGTAACATACTGAGTATAAAAGATAAATGATGAAGCTATCAATATTCATAATAATAGGTTTAACTTTGAGCTGGACTTTTGCTCTTCTGATACTAAGGTAAGGTAGGATAGCTTATGCTAATATATCCAGTTTTAGCACAGGAAGGTTTAGAAAATTAAATTATTAGATAAATGTGTTATTTTTGAAATGATAAAACATAATAGTGCCTGGGTAATATAGGACTTTAGTGCAGGTGGATTAATTTGTGGTAAAATAAGTAAGAACAATATGAGGTGTGAGAAAAAGAAACAAATTCTTATAGATGCTGTGTTTAGAATACGCAGGATGGATGCATTTAACTATAGGTAACGTAACAGTGGGAACATATTTTATACTACAAGACAGTTTTTGTAAAGACATTACAAATATTAGTTCTTCTGTTGTTGTTTATAATTCAATTAATAAATTATTAAGCATCTACTATTCTAGGTGCCCTTTGGCATATGCTACAGAGTTATAAAGATTTTAAGATGGCATTTTCTGATCTTAAGGAGCTTATGTTCTCCTAGGAGACAACAATGTTCATAGATATGTATAATACTAAGTGGATTGTAATAGGAGTTAATGAGAGATCCAAAATGCTCTAGGAAAATTTGAGAAGGAAAGGATTCTTTCAAGAATAGGTCACACTTGAGATTAACTTTTAAGAGTGACCAGCATTCTGAAACAAGGATGTTGGAAATGTGGAAAGACTGAAATCCAGAAATGTTGCTGTGGCTGTTCAGTTATTTTCAGTTGTGTCTAATTCTTTGTAACCCCATTTGGGTTTTTCTTGGCAAAGATACCGGAGTGGTTTGCCCTTTCCTTCCCCAGCTTGTTTTAAATTGAGGCAAACAGGGTTAAGTGACTTGCCTAGGGTCACCCAGATAGTAAATGTCTGAGACTAGATTTGAACTCAGGGAAATGAGTCTTCCTGACTCCCAACTGTGCCACCAGGAGTGAGCACAGACTATGTCACTGTGCATAGTTGAGAGACCACATAGTGGCCTTGGAGAAAAATTAGTAATCATATCAAGAATAGGGAGCATCTATAATATGACAATTTGTTGTCTTGCTTTACAATGCTTTATAAAAGAGAAAGAAAATGTACTTTTACAAATTATTATGTATATCACTGAATTTCAAAAAAGGTGAATACTTCAAGGATTGATGATAACTTCTTGAGTCCTTATAGCACAGGAGCCTGGGACCATTGGTTGGAAGTGGATTGCTTTTTCTTTTTCTCTCCATTCACAGACTGGTCACTAAAGAAATTAATTAGCATAATAGTTAGCTATTTAGCATATTGATTAACAAATGCCACATTATAATGATAAAGAGATTCCAGATTTATTTTCCATAAACATATAGAGAATTCAGAGACTATCAATGGTCTTAAGCAGTTCAGGTTAAATGAGTTGCCTTTTGTCTGTATTAGTTTTCTTAATTTTAAACATTTAATGTTTTGGAAAATAGCATAGTTTTCTCAGCTTTGGTCAACATGAACTTTTTAAATTTTCTATTAGCAATCTTCCGAATTGGGAATGAACCAAATGTTTTAAGTACACGAAACTGTGTTGTCAATATTCATTCTTAGGTGGTTAGTTTTTAGTCTCATTTTGCACAAAACTTATGAATTTTGCTGTTACCAGTTCTTTGTTATCTTTAGAATAATTTTATTTTGTATCCTTTGGTTACCAGGTATAGAACTTTAGGTAAAATCTTTTGAAAGCTTACTAAATAAAACATGCCCTTTGTTGTTTTCTCTTCAGTGCATCTAATAATGCTTTCTCAATAAATTTTTTTTTCTGAAATGTGGCATGAAGATCAAAGCCAAAGAAATGTTCTATTTTATATCATGTGTAGTCTACGAGGCTCACGATTCTCTTTCTGATAATGGCCCCAAGGGATGTTTTATGGGAATTCTAGGCTTCCATCCATGAATTGAACCTCAAAAGATTAAGGATGGATTCTGAATATACAATGGTTCCTTAATAACTTATTATTGAACTATCATTCACAAATTTATCTACTCATTTTATACTATACTGTCTCAGGAGCAACAATGTTCGTAGGCTGTTTATAGCAAGTACTCTGGTTTCCACCAGGTTAGGAACAGTCTCATATTTACACTTTTAATGTTCTTCAGTGCCTAGTGTAATGCTCTACATACAGTAGGTATTTAATAAATATTTTTGAATAAATGAATGAGAACTAATTTTAGTAGCATTATGTTAGTGTACCAAGAAAATCACACACACACCACACACACACACACACACACCCTTTATCTCTAGTAGCTTATAAAACAACATAATGTCTGCCCTATGTAGAAAAAGATGAAAACCAATAACTCAATAGTGCGCTTTCATTGAAAAATTTAGAGCTTTCTTTTTCATTTACAAACATTTATTTTCTCTTCCTTCTACTTCTCTCCCCCATTGGAAAAAGGGAAAAAAAGGAAAACAAAATCCTTGTAATAAATATGTGCAGTCAAGCAAACAAATTGTCATGTTTGCCAAATCAAAAAAAATGAATGTCTCATTTTACATATTGAGCCCATCACCTCTCTGTCAAGAGGAGGGTAATATGCTTCATCATCAGTCCTCAGGAATTGTGGTTGGTCATTGCATTGATTATATTTAAGTCCTGCAAAGTTGTTTGGCTTCCACAAAGTTGTTATTTATTGCTTAATTATTCTTCAGCTTCTGCTCACTTCACTTTGCATCAGTTTATATAAGTCTTCCTCTAGTTTCACTGAAGCTGTCTCTTTTGTCATATCTTATGGCACAACTGTATTCTATTATATTCATATACCACAGTATGTTTGACCATTTGATGATTGATGAATCTCCTCAGTTTTTAGTTCTTTGCCACTGTAAAAGGGTGCTACAAATAATTTTTGTACCACGTTTTCCCCTCTTTATCTTATTTGGGGTGAGGACCTAGTAGTGGTATCACTGGGTAAAAGTGTAGTAACTGTAGCAAGTTTTTGGGTATGTTTGAAATTACTTTCCAGAATGACAGCAGGGATGGGAAACCTGTGGCCTTGAAGACACATATGGCCCTCTAGGTCCTCAGGTGTGGCCCTTTGACTGAATCCAAACTTCATAGAATAAATCCCCTCAATAAAAAGGATTTGTTTTGTAAAATTTGGACTCAGTCAAAAGGCTGCACCCAAAGACCTAGAAGGCCCACGTGACCTTGAGGCTGCAGATTCCCTACCCCTGCTGGATCAATTGATTGCTTCAACTATAATGCATTAATAAGTCTATTTTTTCCTTCAACCCCTCAGACATTTGTCATTTTCTTTTTTCATCCATTTTGTCAAATGATGTGTTATCTTAGTTGTCTTAATTTGATTTCTCTAGTTATTAATCAATTGGAATATTTTTCATATGGCTATTGATAGCTTCAATTTGTTCCTAAGATGAATGTCTATTCATATCCTTTGAATATGTATCAGTTGGGGATCAGTTTTATTCTTATACATTCAAGCCATTTTTATATATTTTAGAAATGAGACATTTAGCAGAAAATTTTCTGCAATTTTTTTTCTCCAGTTAACTATTTCTCTTCTACTTTTAGCTGAATTAGTTTTGTGTGTCTGTGATGGACACACAATTTTATGTCATTAAAATTGTCCATCTTATTTTCTGTGACCCTGTCAACCCTTTATTTGATCATGAACTTTTCCATTATCCATACCTTAGAAAGGTGATTTCTTCCTTGCTTTTTAAATTTATTTGTGTTATGTATTTGAATTTATCTTCCTATATGGTGTGAAATGTTGTTCTAAATCAATTTTCTGATGGACCACTTTCCACATTTCCCTGAAATTTTTTTAAATTAGTGAGCTCTTACCCCTTGTTCTGCTCTAGTTGAGTTTACATGTCACTTCTATTATAAGCTTTCCCTTTAAGTTTGTTTCCAATGATTATGATTTCAGTTATTTGAGAAAAAGAATAGTGGAATGGTTTGCCATTTCCTTCTCCAGCTCATTTTATAGATGAGAAACTGAGGCACACAGGGTTAAGTGACTTGTCCAGAGTCACACAGCTAGTAATTGTCTAAATCAAATTTCTGATGGACTACTTTTTACCTTTTCTTGTAATTTTTTTATAATAGTGAGTCCTTACCCCAGTAGCTGAGATGAGTTCAACAATCAGTCAATAATCCTATATTAAATACCTACAACATTCCAGGAATGTACTAAGCCCTTAGGATACAGAGAAAGGCAAAGAACAGTTCCTGATCTGAAGGAGCTCACAACCTAATAGAGGAGACAACATGCAAATAACTGCATGTGAACAAGATAAATACAGATTAAATTGAAAATAATCAGCAGAGAGAAAGTATGAATTACAGGGGCAGGAAAGCCTTCTTGGAGAAAATAGGATTTTTGGTTGGGACTTCTAGCAAGCAAGAAGGGAAGGAGACAGACATGGAGAGGAAGATAATTCTAGGCGTGGGGGACACCCAATGAGGATGCAAGAAATTGGAAGATAGAATATTTTGTGTGAGAAGTAAGAAGGAAGCTAGTACCACTAGATTGCAGAGTACTTGGTGGGGAGTAAGGTGTGGGAAGATTGTAAAGACTGGAGGGGGCTAGGTCATAAGGCTTTGAATTTCAAACAAAGGATTTTGTATTTGATCCTGAAGATAACAGGGATTTTATTGAATAGGAGGGCAACAAGTTCAGACATTTGCTTTAGGAAAATACATTTGATAGCTGAGTGGAAGATAGACTGGAAGAGAGATTTGTGGCCGGGAGACCAAGCAGAATACTATGGCAATAGTCCAAGCATGGGACTCCTCTCTTTTACTTTGAGTGACTAAGTCATTTTGACTACTATAAATACACAAATTAAAAATAAAGGACATATGAAGAAAGAAACTATCTGCATCCAGAGAAGGAACTTATAAATAGAAGTATGTTTAGAGTAATTTTACACACACACACACACACACACACACACACACACACACACACACACACACAATAATGTGTGTGTGTATACATATATATTATATATATACATATATAATATTTATCTATTTGTGTCTCATGGTAGCCATCTCTAGAATGGAGGGTGAAGGGAAGAAGAAAAAAAGAGAAAAAAAGAAATTTACATGATAATTTATTGTATATTTAAAAGGAATTGTAAGTTGTACACAATAGATTTGCAGTTTCATGTGTAATTATCTTTTTTTTTATTATACTGTGTTATGGAAATACTTGTTTTATTTCATAAACTAAAAATAAAATAAATTTTTAAAAATACTCCAAGCGTAAGGTGCTAAGGGTCTGCACCAGGATGGTGGCCTCTATCAGAGGAGAGAAGGGGGGCATATAGGAGAGATATTATGAAGTTAGAATCAACAGTCCTTGGCAACAGATTGGATATAGGGGATAAGAGAGAGTGAAGAGTTAAGGATGATACCTGGGCTGTGAGCCTGAGTGACTGGGAAGATGGTGGTGCCCTTGATAGCAACAGGAAAATTAGGAAGAGAGTAGGATTTTTGGGAAAAGTTAACAAGGTGAATTTTGGACATATTGAGTATAAAATGTGCAATAAATAGTTGAAGGTGTGAGATTGGCAGTCTGAAGAGAGGTGCTGGTCTCTCAGTGTCCTGGTAGAGGCATGCTATCAGTGGGGGTCCCATGACTGTGGGTCACAGATGGGAGCCCAAGTGGCAAGTAAAGAGCTTTACTAACATGCCAAGAATTCTAGTCTTGCTGATAGCAAATTCAAATTCCTGGGATACAGATTTGGTTTTTTTAACTTTTACACATCCATTTAGAGTTCATAGCCATTCAACAGCATTCTGTGGCAGCTTAGCATATAAAAAGCAAGACATTCGAGGAGAGAGAAGAGTAACAAAAGAGGAGTATGAATCAATGGAGAAAAGAGAAGTATTTGGAAAGTGTCATGATTTATTATCAGAATAAAAATAAAATTCCATGTTCAAGGGTAGATAGGTAGACAAGACCGAATACTTTTACAATTGTGAAGGCAGTTCTTTTAGACAAACATGCAGGGGTTATTACTGAGGACAACAAGTAATTGTGACAACAATGGATGAAACCATCTACTTTACTGTGCCCTTGTATAATATACTTTCTGTTATTCCTCCACAGAGGTCAGTACTATATAATCAGATCTGAGAATCAGCATGGACATAATGGTCTTTGGGTTTATCTAACACTAGGCTGCTACATTTGATTGTACAGTACAGTATGTTATATACTCATTATTTTCCACTGTCCACCTTTATTTTTTGGCCATTACCAAATCTTTTTGATGATTATTGCTTGCATACCAGTGTGAAATTTGGTACAACTGGACCCTGTTCCTTTCCATTTAAAAAAAAAAATTATTTCCCTTGATATTCTTAATCTCTTTTTCTTATTTTTTTTTCAAGCTCTGTGAAGTAATCTTTTGGTAGCTTGATTGACATGGCACTTTAAGTAAATTTAGATAGTATCATCATCTGTGTTATGTTGGCTTGACCTATTCAAGGGTGTGCTTTCTTAGTTATTCGTTATTGTTCAGTCATTTCAGTCATATCCAACTCTTTGTCATCTCATCTGGGGTTTTGCTGGCAAAGATATTGGAATAGTTTGCCATTTCCTTCTCCAGCTCATTTTACAGATGAGGAAATTGAGGAAAACAGGCTTAAGTGACTTGCCTAGGGTCATACAGCTAGTGTGTGAGGCCAGATTTAAACTTATGAAGATGAGTCTTCCTGACTGGAGTTCTTCTAGTGCTCTATCCAATGTACCATTTAGCTGTCTTAGTTATTTCTTAGCAGTATTAACATACTTATGACAATATCTGTATTCAAGCCATGAGAAATTTTGGGGTCACAGAACAAAGTGAATCTAACTGGCCTAGCAAGAAGAATGAATCCAAGACCTCAATCTTTAGAATTTCAATCTTAAACTATGAGGCAACTGTCTCCATTTAACCTATACATATCTGTCTGTCTGTCTATCTATCCATCTATCTGAATACATATGCATATCTTATGGTTTAAGAATGATACATATAGAGCCAAGATGGTGGAGTAAAAGGGTAGTCGCTCTCACTCTCCCCTATCAACCTCTGAAAACCCAGAAAATATCACCCCAGAAAGAAACCCTGGAACAACTGAGCTAGAAGAAAGACTGGGAGCAGCAGTGCAGCAGCCCAGCAAATGGCTCTCCCAGTGCGTCAGGAAAAATAAGGGAGGCAGAACTACAAAGGGCCCCAGGCTGATAAGCACCCTGCAGCATTCATCTGAAAGGAGCTGAAGAAAGCAACCTAGAGTCTTCCTAAAGTCCCAGTCTTGCTGATTCCAAACCAACACCAGGTAAGCTGTCAGAACCCTACAGCTTCCAACTGTCAACCAGGAAGAGATCCTGAAGCCCAGGTGGTGGAGCAGGTAAACACCAACACCTGGACCTCTGAGCGCCTCAGTGAGGGTGGGGGAACCAGTGGAAACCAGCTCAGAAAACCACCAGGTGCCTCAGCACTCTACAGCAAAGGAATCTCCCAGTGCATTAGCAGAAACGAGGGAGGCAGCACTGCAATGGGCCTCAGGCAGATAAACATCCTGCAGAACCCATCTAAAAGGAGCTGAAGAAAGCTAAAGGAAAGGAAAAGCAGGCAACCCATAACTGCCTGAAAGTTTCAGCCTTGCTGATTCCAGCCCAACACAAGGTAAGCTGCCAGAATCCTACAGCCTCCAATTGCCAACATAAGAGGCTCCAGCACACAAAGCCAGTGACCAAAACCTAGGCTCCCAACACAAGAAGCTTGAGTCAGTGCCTTTTGTTCCCCAGTAGGGCAGCTCAATCTCTTTAAAGGCCAGAGAATAAAGAAACCATGAATAAAAAGAAATGTACCATAGATTCATATTATGAGAAGAGTGAAGATCAAGACAGAAATTCTGAAGAGGACAACATTGTCAACAAACCCACATCTGCAACATCAAAAGGGAATATGAACTGGTCTGAAGCCCAAAAAGCCTTCTTAGAAGAGCTCAAGAAGGATTTAAAAAATTTTGTTTTGCTTTTAGGCAATTGGGGTTAAGTGACTTGCCCAAAGTCACACAGCTAGTAAGTGTCAAGTGTTTGGTCTGAGGCTGGATTTGAACTCAGGTCCTCCTGACTTCAGGGCCAGTGCTCTATCCACTGCACCACCTAGCTGCCCCTCAAGAAGGATTTTAAATGTCAAATGAGAGAGGTAGAAGAGTCCTTAAAAAACACAGTTGGTCAATTGGAAAAAAAAAAGTGCACTAAAGAAAACAAGTCCCTAAAAAACACAATTGACCAATTGAAGAAGGACGTACAAAAACTAACAGAAGACAACTATCTGTTAAAAACTAGAATTGGACAAATGGAAACTAATGGCTCTATGAGAGAGCAAGAATCAGTCAAAGAGAAACAACAAAAAAAGAATGATACTTATGCACACACATAGGAAATAAGTACTATAAATCTAAATATTAAACCAAGTCATGACGAGGTTATCAGATGCATTGTAGAATACTGGTAAATGTATTTTAGATGGAGAAACATGAATGCTTAGACTACAACCTTAATTCAATTTTTTTTTTTGCTACTGTAGTGATTACATATAACATTTTTGCTAAGGACATGTCACCTGAAATATAAAATACTTCATTAAGTGATAGAGCACAAGAGAGCTAGTTAAATACAATGAATTTCTTTACAACAGTTTATGCTAAATTAATATTCAATTTATAATTTTATATTTTAAAATGAATCCAATACAATAAAGAGCCAAGGAATTTCAGAAAGTTTCAGAGCAGAGTCTTTTCAAAGAGGATGTCACTAAGGTAAATTTATATGTCTCTATGAGAGAAGCAGCTAACATTTAAATGGGTTCTCTCATGATGTTTATAGGAAAATTAGAAAGAAACAACACGTAAGGAATTGATTTACAAATTGTGTGCTTTATAATCTAACATAACCCCTATTTTGGAAATATTTTTGAGATCATGTGAAAAATTAATCTTGGTAAAGGTCGCATCCTCAGCACAAAATGAGATTTAAAAAGACTGCTTAAGTTAAAAATACTAAAATTATAGTTTCGTGTATTTGGAATACCTTGTTGGTACCAAATTGGTAAGATTCTGTGGACAGGAAAAATAAGACTGAAAAGACTGAGGCTGGGAGGACTATCCATAGCCTAAATTTCTATAAAAAATTTACTTCAATTGCCCTGTCTCCCATCCTCCCAAAAGAGATCTTATGAGATCTAATTCCCAAGCAGAGGAAATAATTTTAACGCTTAAAAAACAACAGCAGTATATTTGTATATTTAATAAATTCATCAGGGGCAGCTAGGTGGTGCAGTGGATAGAGCACCAGCCCTGGAGTCATCAGGACCTGAGTTCAAATCTGGCCTCAGACATTTACTAGCTATGTGACCTAGGCAAGTCACTTAACTCCAATCACCTCAAAAAAGAAAGAAAGAAATTCATCATTAGCAGTAAGTATCATGATTTAATGACAGCTTTACTATTCTTCCCAAGTGATTGGTAAGGAAACCTGCAAAACATCATTATTGATTTTTTTTTGACATGTTGCATTATACTCAGTGGCATGGATGCATTTCTGAACAGAATGAGTATGGTGCTATGAAAAACGTACTGGATTTGGCTATAGGAAATCTGGCTCTATTTACAAAATATGTGAAATATATGAAATGCAACAAGTCACTTAATCTTTCTTAGTCTCACTTTCCTTATCTGAAAAATGTAGAGTTTGGACTAGATGAGTTCTTGGGTCCCTTCTAGTTCTGAATCCTTGGGTAGATGACTTTTTCCATGAGCCATTTAAAATTAGAAAAATCATATTTCTTCTGAGCTACCCAGAAAAGCATGCATAGTTAAGGGATTAAAAATCATTTACACTGAAGTAGTGTGTACTAAGGTTTTCTGGAATGTTTGAGTTTGTTTACATTTTATATTGACTGTGGACATCATGGATATTCAGAGGGAAAAATACTTCCCTCACAATGGAATATTTAAAATTTAATGTGCTATGGATATTGCAGAGGTAAAAAGATGTTACTGGAACATATTAAGTAATATACCATCTTCCAGGGGATCAATTTCTGATAGATTTCTCGATAGCGTGATACAGAGAAGTGAGCTGAAAACAGTAGAGGCTTTTATCTGTTACATATCAAGAATCAAGGTAAGTTTTTAGAATTAAAAATAAATGACAGCTATTGTTACTTTTTATGAATGAAAATAGAAGAGTGTGCACAAAAAAAAATCTCTCATGGATAAAATGTAATCATCTTCTAAAATTTGATTGGTTCTCATTAGGTGGATTCTTTTAAGTTGCATCATAGTGTAGTGCTCCACAGGGTCTGATAATCATCATTGGTGGTGATAAGACTGGAGAACAGGAATCAGGAAATTGTAAAAAACAGAAGTTAATTTGGGATAACAATAGCAAACATTTATTGGGCATTCTTTACATGCATATATTACCTGTGGACCAGTGGGAGTGAGGAAAAGGTGTTTCTCAGAAATGGAGCTCTGGATCTGGTCTCACTTGAACTGGGAAAGGTCATCAGGGAGTCTGACCCTTAGAGGAAGAGAGTCAAGCTTTTCCTATACCCTCTGACTTATTGTCCCGGCCTCAGTATTCTGGGGGAGAATTCACCAAAAAAAGCTGAAGTATTGATCATGTCTAGGATCTTCCATAAAAGAGATTTAACAGGCTGCAATTCAGGAAAGGTAATCAATATAACATATATATATATATATATATATATATATATATATATATATATATATATAATCAGATACAGGAGAGTGTTTCATCCATTTTTTCATCTATCTATCTATCTATCTATCTATCTATCTATCTATCTATCTATCAATCTATCTATCCATCTCATCTATCTCAAAATAAATGCCTAAAACAAAAAAAAAAACACCTTATATGCACTCATTATTAAATACTTGAAACCCAAAATGACAACCTCTTACAGCAATTTTATTCTCCTAAAGGGAAAGACACTTTGTGGGACTATTGAATGCATATTGCTTTTACGTCTGAACAATGTCTATGCAACTACCCAGCCAGGGTATGGCTTGAGTTTCCGAGTTATTTTAGGTTCAGCATCCTTCTGGCAATTTCTTCTGGTGGGTTATGCATCTTCTCCTCTGAGAAGAGGCATAGTTGCAGGAAATAACTCTTTGTGGATAACCTAACAATGATTCAGGAATCCAGAAACTCTCAAACTCATGTGATAGCCACCAGTGTGAAACACTTATTTCTTAGAATCCCTATTCAATGACCTGTATCCAGGGAAGAAATACAAAGCAGGAAAGGTTATCACGAAGCTGATGTCCCAACCAAATTTACCTAGGTAGCACATGTTCTTGCTTCTTCTTGCTCTAGTAGTAGCCATCATTACTCCTTGGGGATGAAAAGGAAGACAAATCCCTTGTCTTTCTTGATTGAATTCCAGGAGAGAGCTGATAGAGTATCAAAGTGATGTATTTAAAGGGAGACAGAGGGAAGCAGAACCTTTGTCCTCTCCTTTAAATGCTTACTTATAGGGCCATCTTTTCCTGGCTCAGTTTCCTAATCATCATTGACACAGCTCCATCATCACAGAGACCAATTAAGGATTCTGAATTCATCTCAAAACACAAGTACTTCTGTCCTGAGGCAAATTGCATGTCTATCTTCACAGAGCTATGGTATATTCTCCATGCAATTTTTCTTGTTATACATATATTTAGATGCAGAAAAGATATTTTCTCTCCCCGTATGGAGTTGTGTCTTTGATATGGACACTTTTCAAAGGAGCATGTTGACATAGTGAATAGAGAGCTCACTTTTTGTTCTTGAAGCTCTGGGTTCAAGTCCTGCCTCTGAAATACACAGGCTATACCACCCTGGAAGAGTCACAAAACCTCTCATGCTCCAGACAACTGCATATGTTGCAGAACACCTAATAATATTAATCCATACAGGGAGTTTTCTCACTGAGAGTTCCCTATGCCAACGAAACTACAGTTCTAATATCTCCTTCCCTCCAAAAAAAGGACACATATACCCATAAACTTAAGCAACAAAGACTTGTGATATCCTTTTGTGCTAAATGAAAAATATGAACAACATCTGACATTCACATTTCTCATATACCCATTCCAAATTTTCATTAAGCTCTGTAGTTTGTCCAGACTATTTTGGGGACTTGAAGGAAATTCAGAACAAATAGAAGGAAAAAGCTGTCCCTTGGAATGTAATCTCCATACAAACAGATTGTTTCATTCTCTGTACTTCAATTCCCAACTCTTATCACATATAGTATATATGGCATATAGTAGTCACTTAATAAATGTTGATTAATTGATTGATTAAGCAGTTTGAGGCAGTCTATGAAAGGCAGTAAGTAAAAAAACCAATCATTTATTAAGCTCCAATGTGCTAAGCAATGGGAATATTCCTTCCCTCAAGGAGTTTATGATCTAATGAGGAAAAATAATGTACAAAAGAAAGCTGAAGAGTGAGGGCAGGGGAGGAAGAGGGATAGGTTCAGGCTGGGAAATAGTGGAGGCTAAGTCCAAAAGGAGTGTAAACAACTGGATGTGAAATGAGATGTCTGAGTTTTCCCTCCTGTCTCCTTTCCTCAAATAGAGGTTGAGAATCTTACCCTCAGATCAGAGGACAGAAGGTTCTGATGAAGTATAAGTGCCAAGGCTGATTGGATCTTGCCAGATGATATTTGCCAGTGATGAATTTAGTGAGAGCATGGTCCAAGTCTAAGAAGTGCAGGATGAATGTACAACATATAAAGCTGTGTATAGATCTACAGTGGGACTTCTGGACTACCCTTAACCAGTTAGATACGTAAGTGTGTGCTGCTTATATAAGATACACACACACACACACACACACACACACACACACACACACATTCATATTGTATGTCTAGAGAGGTGGAGGCATTGATAGATATGTTTGGGGTCTTGCCTACTCTTCTGTAGGTAACACTATGAATCCTGTCTTGAGGAGAGAAGAAGGGACCACAAGACTGGTCTCATTGTTCTCTTTTGAGAGAGAGGTAAGAGACTTGAATTAAAGCTTTCTGTTCCCTTAAACATTGTTGATCTGGGGGCACAATTGAATAAAAATCTACTTTCATGACCACTATCTCTTAAAGGGGGAGAGGACTCCACCCACTGGCCTGCCCTTTCATTCCAAACTTTTCAGGTTGCAGAATAGTCACAAAGAGTGAATAGAGAATAAATCCATTTATCAAACCAAATAACAAACAGAAATTAGAGAACTCATATAAATTAGAATATATCAGAAAATACACAAGAGTGAATGAACTCTTTTCCCGAGAGTGAGATATACTTGACCACAAGAGAGGCTCCAATCTCACCCAAGGAGAAATTCTCCAGAGACTGTAGGGAAGCAAGCTGGAAACCAAGGACATGTTGAAGAGCTAGCTCTCACTACATGCCTACAAGAAGTCTTTTTCTTTCTCCTTCCTAGTGCCAGTTCCAAAGAGAATCTGAAGCTTCTGGACTGTTAGAAACTCATGAAATAGACAGATAGATGGATTAGATGGTAGATAAAAAAATAAATAGATAATTTATAAAGTGTTTATTACGTGTCAGGTACTGTGCTAAGCACTGGGGATAAAAATATAAGTAAGACAGTTTCTGCCTTTAACGAACTTACAATTCTAATTGGGGAAGATAACACATAAGAGGGAGCTGCAGAAGGAGTGCTACGTGCATGGCAATATAATTTAGAGATTGTGGCCAGATATGAAGTGCAGCCTTTGTTTGGGAAAAGTTAGGGGAAAAATTCACCTACTAGACTCTAGGATGAATCTGGGGCAAAGCCCAAGTTTCTAGTGGAGAGGAAGTGTGGTGATGCCCAGGATGGAGGTTGGCATATATTGGAGCTATTGGCAGAGAATTTTGCAGACTTCCTCACATGTATATATTTTTCAGTTTAAAGTCTGATGACATGAAGTTGTACCATATCTGTGGGGGTACACACAAAAAGCAGCATGTTTAATTTAGCAATTACTAGGTACCTACTATATACCTATCACTGTGCAAGGCTCTGGGTGTACAAACAGAACAATCCCTGCCCTCAAGAAGCTTACATTCTACTGCAATAGAACATGTTCTTTGACCTACAGCATGCATGGAAGGCAACATTGGACTAGGCTTCAAAAGATCTGGGTCTTAGTCTTAGATTTGTTACTTACTTTTTATTCATTATTATTATTATATTTTATTTTTCCCAATTATGTGTTGAAGAAATTTTTAAAATACTTTTAAAAAAACTTTTGAGCTCCAAATTCTATCCTTTCTCTCTTTTCTTCCACCTCCCAAAACAGCAAACAATCTGATATAGTTTATACATGTTCATTCATGTGAAACATTTGGTATTAGTCATTTTGTACAAGAAGCCTAAATAGAAAAAGAAAGAAAGAAAGAAAGAAAGAAAGAAAGAAAGAAAGAAAGAAAGAAAGAAAGAAAGAAAGAAAGAAAAATACCATGCTTCAGTCTGTATACTTCAGTCTCTTACTCTTTGTTTACTGATAAGTTACATAATGTCGCTGAAGATCAGTTACTGGCCTATAAAACATGGGGCTATGAGATTGGAATAAATTAACAAAGTGTGCTTATATGATGCAAAATACTCTACAGATGAAAGGTCTTATCAAATAGAATCCCTCCTTTATTTTCTTGGTGTGAGTATGGTAGAAAGTTATCTAAAGACACAATAATATATAATAGTTCAATATATCCTCAGATATTCTTTTCTTCATGTGTCTGGCCACAGGGGCTTGCAGACTTTGCAAACTGACAAGCTGAAAGAAGAGGAGAGAGGCTGCTGAATACAATTTCTCCCTTAACTTATTGCGTTTTAATTTGCCTTCAAGGTGTTTGATGCTGTCAAATTCATGTTTGATGTTAGCAATGAGGGTTTGTTTGTTAGTAACACAGTGGTTAGGATGGGAGGCGGGGTGGTGGTGTTGGTAGAAAGCATTACAGAACATGGATGGAAAAGGAAGATGTGGGAAGATAGACTAAAATAGAAAATGAGTGAAATAGTAAGAGTGGAAGAAAGTGCACAAAGACTATTAAAAATGAGTAAGATTTTATTTCAGAAGGTCATTCTGTCAAATGAAATAATCTGACAAAAGATGGGCTAATGATGGGGACCAAGATTCAAAGGAAATAACGACAACATTAACAACCATAACAATAACGTCACTTGTTTAATGATAGCTCTTTACGGTTTGCAGAGTGCTTTAAAAATATGATGTCATTTAATCTTCACAAAAGTCCTGGGAAGTGGATGCTATTAATGAGGGAACTGAGACAAGCAGAGAGTAAGTGACTTGCCTAGGCTCACACACCTAGGAAGTGTCTAAGGTTGTTTTGGAATTCAGGTCTTCCTGACTCTAGATCCAGCATTCTATCAACTACTCTGTATCAGCCAGCAGAGAAAAATCTGTTAGTGAGATAAAATGTTTAATTTTTTCCTCCCCCTCATCAGAAACAGAGTAAAATGATGACACCAATAAACATGAATCATATTCTATAGTAAATCATATTTAATTTACTTCAAGACATCTATAAATAATTCCTTATTTCATTGGTAGGGGAACTCCCTCCCCTAACTCAGATAAGCCCTAACGCCTTTCATAACTTGATCTTATGTGTTTCTGTAGCCCAGAACTTTTATCATCTGGAAGTAAATCCTCTGCAAATGTTCATTGCCTTAAGGAACTTACGTTAGTACTCAGATAGGAGACCTACGGTTGGTCATTGGGTCTATACTTGAAGAACTTTCAGATTGCTTGCGCCTGGTAGATATTGAACTCATTGACATTGCCTTTGGAGCCATGTCCACACCATGCTGAAAAAGAAGAATAGAGTACTAATGGAGTGTAATTAATATATTCATCTGAAAAACCTGCAGGGTGCCTTAGTCTTTAAGATTTTTAAGTCATCAATGCATTTAACTTCAGGTTATAATTAAAATCACTTCATTGAATTATATGAATTATAAAATAATGAATATCTTAATAGTTGAACTGTGATTTCATATCAAAACAAATTCATTTTGTTATAGTTTTTTTATTCCTTTTAAATAACTTCTCAAGATTTATAAACCAGCAAGTCTTGAGTGATATACATATACTGCTGCATTTCACATTACTTACTCCTAGGATCTGACTTTTCCTTCTTGTGTTTTGGTCCCTAGTTTCATTTAAAAAATAATCAACAACACATTTATTAATTGTCTACTGTAACAGAACACTGTGCTAGACACTTGGGGAGGTAGAAAGACCAGATGTCAATTAGGACATCTAATTAAGATCGGATTCCAATAGTTCTTGTGTTCTTGATGTTTACAGTATATGAGCAGGGAATTACACCCACACAAGTTATAGTAACACAGAATAATGCATGAGAAGGGTACAAAGGGCTACATGAGGCTGAAGGAAGGAATAATCACTACTAACTAACTGGATGGAACTGGAGAAAAGGCGTTTGAGACACAGGGAATGGTAAGAGCTAAGGCTTAAATGTGAGCATAGGACTCCTACTTGGAGCATCGAGTAGTCCAGGTCATCTGTTGCAGAGACATCTGTTGTGGAAAAGAGTAGAAGATAGTGCCGATTGATGGAATGGGACCAGTCTATGAAGAGCCACGTTAAGAAAGCAGAATATATTACCTATATTTCATAGGCAATAAGAAGCTATTTAAGGGTCTTGAGCTCGGAAGTGACATGACTAGACTTCAGCATAAGGAAGATTTGATTAGCTGTTGTGAAGAATGCATCATAAAATAGAGAAAGAAGAGGTTGGAATAATGTTGTTGCTCAGTTGTTTTTAGTTGTGTCTAGGTCTTTGTGAACCCATTTGGTTTTATGTTTTTTTCTTTTTTGGCAAAGTACTGAAGTGGATTGCTGTTTCCTTCTCCAGCTCATTTTATTTTATTTTAATAGTATTTAATTTTTCCCCAATTACACGTCAGGACAATTTTTAGCACTCATTCTTACAAGATTTTGAGTTCCAAATTTTTCTCTCTCTCTCTCCCCTCTCCTTTTCCTAAAATGGAAAGCAATTTGATATAGTTTATACATGTGCTATCATGTAAAACATATTTCTGTATTTTTGAAGGAAGAAACAGACCAAAAGGAAGAAAAACACAAAAAAGAATAATTTTAGTGAAAAAAAGTGTGCTTTGGTCTGCATTCAGAGTACATCAGTTCTTCATCTGGATGTGGATAGCATTTTCCTTTGTGAGTCCTTTGTACTTGTCTTGGATCATTGTATTGTTTAGAAGAGCTGAACTGTTCACAATTCATCATCACACAGTGTTGCTGATACTGTGTACAATGTTTTCCTGGTTCTGCTCATTTCACTTTGAGTCAGTTCGTACAAGTCTTTCCAGGTTTTTTTGAAACCTACCTGTTCATTTCTTATTGCACAATAGTATTTCATTATATTCATATACTACAGCTTGTTCAGTCATTTTCCAGTTTATGGACATCCCACCAATTTCCAATATTTTGCCAACATGAAAAGTGATCCTTTTCTTTTTTTTAAATTATCTCTTTGAGACACAGACCTAGTAGTGGTATTGCTGGATCAAAGGGTATGCACAGCTTGGTTGCCTTTGGGCATAGTTCCAATTACTCTCCAGAAAGGTTAGATCAGTTCACAACTCTACCAACAGTGCATTAGCATCCCAATTTTCCCACATGCTCTCAAACATTTATCATTTTCCTGTTTTGTCATGTTGGCCAATCTGACAGGTGTGATGTGGTACCTCAGAGTTGTTTTAATTTGCATTTCTCTAATCAAAAGTGATTTAGAGCACTTCTTCGTACATTATAGCTTTGATTTCTTCATCTGAAAACTGCTTGTTTATGTCCTTTGATCATTTGTCAATTGGAAGATGGCTTGTATTCTTATGAATTTGATTCAGTTCTCTATACATTTGGGAAATGAGGTGTATATCTGAGACATTTGCTTACCGGCTTTCTGCTTTCCTTCTAATCTTGGTTGCATTGGTTCTGCTTGAGCAAAAGCTTTTTAATTTAATATAACCAAAATTATCTATTTTACATTTCATAATGTTCTCTTCCAGCTTATTTTACAGAAGAAGAAACTGAGATAAACAGGGTTAAGTGACTTGCTCCAGGTCACATAGCTATTAAGAGTTGGAGGCCAGATTTGAATTCAGGAAGATGAGATTTCCTGACTCTGGGCCCTGCACTCTAGCTGCTCCACCACCTAGCTGCCTAGGTGGGAAGAACTGTTGCTGTTCAGCAGTTTTTCAGTCACGTCTAACTCTCCATGTCCCCTTTTTGAGGTTTTCTTGGCAAAGATGGGAGTGGCTTGCTATTTTCTTTTCCAGCTCATTTTACAGATGAGAAAACTGTGGTAAACAGAGCTAAGCAACTTGACCAAGGTCACACAGCTAGTAAGTGTCTGAGGTCAAATTTGAACCCAGGGTTTTTCTGACTGGAAGCCTGCCACTTTATTCACTGTACCACCTAGCAGCCCAGATGGGAAGAACTTGTAGGAATATATTTAAATAGTCCAGAAAAGTGATAAGGAAGGAGGGCTTGTGTTATGATAGTGGCAGTTGGAATAGGAAGAGAATTGGATATTAGAAATAGGGAATTAAAAACTCATGGGAATTGAACAGATATGAAAGATAAGAGAGAAGGAAGATTCAAGGGTAACATCAAGGCAACATTGTTGGTAGACTGTGAACTACGATTCTACTGAAATGAGAAAGAATTATGAGGAAAAAAGATAATCAATTCTAAAAATTAGTGTAAGTTCAACAAGGCAATTAGCGATATAACCCATCTGCACACACACACACACATAGACATATACACACAAATATGTATGTATGTATGTATGTATGTATATCTTGGACAAGCTGCAAGTTGACCATGAGTTAGGCCCAGATTTGTACAGAAGGAGGAAAGCAAATTAGATCCCTTTTGGAAATTGCAACATTGTTTTAACAACTTCAAATTTCTTCCTAAAACAAAGATCTGGCTTTTTAAGATAAATGTTCTTTTGAGATGTTGTCTGACTGCAAGTCATATAGTTTCTGAAAGTGTTAAGTTGAGGATCTCTCAAAAGGTAGCAGAAAGGTGTATGGCAGAGTGAACAGGCTGCAACAGATTACAAACAAAGGATTGTATAAAAGTGGTATAAATAATATAACACAATAAATCTATAATCAAAAATAAGATAGGACAGACCAGTAATGAGCTACCTGTTATCCTCATGTCAGGCAAGTTAGAAGCCATACCTTGGTCATACCCAATAGGGAAAAATTGTGGGAAGACAAGTGTTAAATAGGATAGTTTGTGTTCTATATTGTTGGAGGGAATGTATCTTATCAATGAGCACAGAGATCTATTGCAATGCTGGAGTGTGTTAGAGTTGTAGTAAGTGTAAATGTAAAAATTATTTGGCAAAATCTTAATTTGATATGGTTCTCAGTGTCAGTATTCCATCTGCATGAATCTCAGAATATTATTATTTTTTATCTATTTTGTAGTATTATTATAACAAATAAAGAACTTTGAAATGCTTTAATAATTTAATTAAGTTATATGCTCTACTCATCATAATGTAGTGGAAAGACCACTGCACTCAGAGTCAGGAGACCTAGGGTATTATTTGGCTCTACCACTAACTAGCTGTTAAACTTTTAACATTCTACTTTGGTTCTCTAGGCCTCTATTTCTTCATCTTTGTAACAAAGGGATTAAATTAAAAATAGAAAATTTGATTGCAGAGAATAACTTTAGATATGATCTTGTTCAAACCTGTCATTTAAAATATGATAACTTTTTAGGTCTCTCCCATTCTGAAAAATTTTACGATCCTAAAATTCCATTTCTGTCTAAAACCTTTCCAGTTTGTGTAGGTGCCACCTATATTGTCTTATCTCTTTTAATGTTTAATTTTAACGTGTTTGCATTAGGGTTGAAAATTTTAGCATGCATTTTTAACTTTGTATAGTACCTGGCTCATCTCTGCTTTTAATAGCTCAAGGTCACTTAATGAACAGAATTTCAAGATGATGTTGAGAATAGCATTTGTTGGTTCCTATATTTAGCTACTGTATTTATGAGGGGAATAAGAGAAGGAGAATTAAAATGTACTTTAGTTGAGGCAAATCTAACCAAAAAAAAAGTCACAGGATCATAGGGACATCCTGTGACTGAGAGTATCATTACCAAGGTCACTTAAAACTGAAAGAATCTTCTGCTGATTGTTCTTATGGATGATAGCTGTCAGTCAGGTAGAGTAAAAGAAAAAGAGGTAAGAGGTAGGCAGGGTTGGGATCCTGAGAAAAATATTGAAATGGTCAGGTTGTCTTTGGTGCCCACTACCTCACTTTTGGGTGTCCTTTTATCTCATTGCAAGATTTTTTTCCACCTCCTTCACTCCCAGCACTTGGGCTTTTCATGCTATTCAGACTCTTTTCAAAACTGTTGTGTGTGCAATTGTTCTTTTCAATTTCAATCAACAAATGTTAATTGTGATTTTATTTTAATTGCTGAATTATTTGTTTCACATTAAAAATAAGTAGAACGCAAGTAGGAAAAATAGAGAAAGGGACAGCCTGCTGGTTCTCATTGGTATCCTAAAAATGTGAAAAGAATTCAAGGAAGTTTTTGCTACATCAGGTTGACACCTTGTAATGAATTTATGGACAGCAACGAAAGGGTAAGCAGGCATGAATAGGTTGCAATCTGTACTGGAAGGAAAACCCTCATTAGTGAGATGATAGGTTTGTTGGAATTTTGGAGCAGATGAAACATTTCACAAAGTACATAACAGGTACATAAGTTACTAAGCTGTTTTATGTATGTTTGAATGAATCTTCCACAATTTAACAAAGTAGAATTCACACACTTATATTGTAGTTTATGTATTCATAGCTTGAGTAGCAAGATTCATTCGTTAAATGCATAAACAAGCCAGTGCTTACCAATTCAGATTTCCACTTCAAAGGCAGGAATATTTTAACTGATCTAGGTTATATGAATTAAAAATGAAAAAAAGAAAAATGATACATATGATGAGTTCAATAGAATTTTAATAACAATTCAAAATGAAGCCAATTTATTTAAAGCTCTCATTTCTGTAGATTTGTCACATAGCCAATTCTTAAAACTATCTTTGTTTAATCACTCTATTCAACTAACTTCAAGCCAGATATATTTATAAACATATATATTAACATATATAAGTCCTAGGAATTTGCCTGAGACATAAAAAGTTTAGATGATTTACAGTACCAGAGACATGATTTAAACCCAGTTACTTCTGACTCCTGATCTAGTACTCTATCCACTAATTAATAATAATATCTAGTATTTACATAGCACTTCGGCAGTTCTCTATCTTCACAGATAGGTGGCAGCTAGTTGGCATGGTAGATAGAGTGTCTAATCTTGGAGCTGGGAAGATCTGAGCTCAAATTTGGCCTCAGATATTTATTAGCTGTCTGACCCTGGGCAACTCACTTAATGCTGCTGCTGCTGGTGATGATTTTAATACTTTTTTTTTAAAAGAAGATCAGGAAGTTGTGGCTCTGTTATGATTACAGTGTCCTGAACACAATAACCTTTTGGAACTGGTATCTTATGATTCCACCATCCATACTCTTAGACTGACTCATCAGTCCAGTGATAATCACCACATTTAATCTCAAGGGAGCATCTAGCATGAACTAGACATAGACATAGAAATGTAGCAGCATACCATTGGATACCTCCAATAGAGTGCATAAGTTGAGCTTAAGTGACATTTTATCTTGGTTCCTCTTTAGAAAGACTTAATAATAGAAAACAACATGCCTATCCGTAGCCATTCCCTTATAGACTTTATTTCCCCCATGGTACAGCCCTGATTTCCCAGGTTGACCTCAGCAGGGAAAAATTATATGTTAGCAGAGGAAAACCAATATACAATTGATGCATTGGAGGTATGGAAACACTATTTGGGGAGAATTTAGTACCTTATTGTTGTTCATGCTGGAATTTAGAGAACTCTGTTCATTAATACAGTGAAATTCACTGGATGGTATTTAATAAACAAAACAAAACAGATATAACACTATCATATCCTTCATTTTGCAATAATGCAAACAGCAGACAGATGTACTTTTACAGAAACTAGAATTTGGACACCCAGTGAATCAGCTACCACAATCAGTCAATAAAACGTTAATAAGGACTTCCTATGTTCTAGGCACTATGGTAAGCCTTGGGAATACAAAGAAAGTAAAAGATAGCCCCCACTCTCAAGGAGCTCACAGTCTAATGAGGAGTCATGGAAGACATTCATGTAGAACATACCAATTTAAATTTACATAGTGCTTTGAAATTTATAAAGCATTTTGTTTATTATCTCACCTGACTCCAGAAACAACCCTGTGAGGTAGGCAATGCTCAACTATCATTATCCCCATTTTCCAAATTGGGAAACTGAGACTCATGTAGGTGTATAAGTAATAGAGCCAGGGCTTGGCTCAGTTCAATACTGGCTACACTTACTAAATCTCATTCACCAGCAGCAGCTGTGGAATACCTGTGTTCAGACCTCATTGTAAAAATTCCAAGCTGGCACAAATCGATACCTCCATTTCTGCACTTTTCTGCCTCCACTCATGTTTACATGTGTTCCCTGGAGAGACCTAATGGGCAGTGCTGCTCCTCACCTTGGCCACTAAAGTTTCAGTTGCTATTTGAGCCTGGTTGGAATCTTAGATTCTGTTACTCTGTAGTTTTGTTTGCCACTTGCTAGGACACATATGTGGATAAAGTGCAAACCTGCGAGGTGTGTGCCCAGACCCAGGGTTCTATGGGGAAACTGGCAGGTTTGTTAGAATCTCTGTTGACTCTCCATCATTCTAGAGGGATGAAGATGCTGGATTTTTTTTCCACGAATTTACCCCCATCCCAGAGATATGATGTCATCTTGGAAGTTGTTGACACTTGGACCAAAATGGGTGATTGTTCTCTTCTGTGCCTGCATTCCAAAATGGAGGCCTCTTGCTTCTTCCCTCAATTACTTTTTGGGTTCCACGGTCACCATTATCTCTTCATTTCTGATCAAGGTCTCCAATTCATCTCCAACTTTTTTTCACAACACTACAGATGAAAAAATTCACATGTGCCTATTATATCATATCACATATGCTAGTCCAATAGATTCTCACTACAAACAGGAAGGCAAGGCAGTTGATTTTCTGGGTAGGAAGGTAGCAACAGCTGTCAGTCACCCTAATGAGAGCGCTAGCCGCTCTCTACCCTGAGGGTGCCTGTATACAGTGGACAACAGAAGGGAGAAATTAGTCTTTTGGGCTTGTGTTTTGTACTGTGATGATGTAGCAGTGTGTTTTGTAAGGAAGGGGAGTCAGAGACACAAATAAGACCTTTCTGTGGCTGTCATTCAGCTCTGAGGAGTCTAGTTAACCAGGCAGCTTTCTCTGTGAACCTATGTTGTTGCCCTTTTGTGCATGTCACTGGGGAAAATATTGCCTCCTGAGTTATGCTCTAAGCTGCTTAAGGTCTTAAGCACATAATAGATCAAAGGACTGGGCAATGATGCCTGTGTCACAAGGTCAGTGACAGCTGCATTCTCAACAATACCTTCTGAGCCTTTCCCTGTGCTTTAAGGGATGACTGGGTCAAAGGTTGCTGGATCCCTGCAGGCAGTGGTCTGAACAGTGTACACTAAATGGATGTCTAAACACTGTGTCAGGTACTGTACATTAGAAGCATCTTGGTATAATGAAAAGAGTGGTATTTGGGGTCAGAAGCCATGGGTTCAAATCTCAGCTCGGCCACTTATGCTTTCTGTAACCTTAGCCTACTTTTTTCATTTTCCTGGGCCAATTTCTTCACCTTGAAATGATAGGATTGTAATAGATCAAGGGTTCTTTACCTTTTTCTGGTGGGGTCAATCCCTTTGGCAGGCTAGTTAAGCCTGTGGACCTCTTCTCAGATAATATTTTTCAATGTATAAATTAAAATACTCAGAATTACAAAGGAAATTAAATTTTATTGATATAGTTATCAAAAAAATTTTAAATTATTGACTCCCTGAAATTTATCCATGATCCTTAGGGGTAGAGAAGGCACATGAACTCCAGGTAAAGAATTCCAGGAACAGATTATTCTAAGGTCCCTTCCAGCCCTAAATCCTATGTTCCTATATCACTAAGATCTCTCTGCTGCCATGGTGGAACTCTGCCTGCAGAATTCACTTACTCATTGATCCAAAATGCCCTTTCCCACAAACTGAAGTTCTTACCCCAATTCACCCCTGCATTCACACTTTTCACTGCAATTATACTCAAGAGGGAAGTTATAGACTACTCAGGACAACTTGTAACAGTGGTAGGGCTATAGGGGTACTTATACCTAGGAAGCTGATGGACATCACACCCCTTGAATCAATCAATAATATTTATTAAGTACTTATTGAGCCCCAACTAATTATGTATGGGCAAGAGGGTCATGTAGCTCAGGACACCCCAGACTCTTTACTTATTATATACTAAGTACTTGATGAACTGGTCTGGCTGTGAGTTTGAGGAAGCAACATGGAAACTCACACATAAACTGCATACCTGCCATAGGCTAGGTTAAATGTTTTCACACAGATATCCCACTGAACTACAGCCTTGAGCTTTGGGGAGGTATTATAAGAAGTGGGATATTAGCTGTGTTGCCTTTAATTGAGTTGGTGGGCACATGAGGAATGCCATCTTCATGAAAGGATGCTGCTTCAATTTCATTTTGGTAACTTTTATAAACTGGGCCTGTGATTTTATTAGCACTACTATGAGACTTTCTTTGCCAATCCAAGTCGGAACCTTCTATGCAACTTACAATTTTAGAGGGCTGTCTAGAACACTCAGAGGCTAATTGACTTACCTAGAGTCATAAAGCAGTGCGTGTTTGTGCAGAACTTGAACTGGGGCCATCTTGCCTCAAAGACCATCTCTCTGTTCCCTATACTATATTGCCTCCACCAGATTTTGAATCCATCACCCTCGAACATAGATGACATCCTTCATCCTAGTTCCCTCAGTCTTCCCGTACCTGGAAAATTACTACTAACTTCAATTATTATTGGATTGTTATCTTTTGCCCTTATTGAGCCCTTGAATGGGGCACTTACACTTGGATTGTGCCCGTTTCTGCAGGCATTCTAACTCTCTTCTCACTTGTTAATTACCCATTAATCTCCATTCTTGGATGCGCTGGCCTATATCCCAGAACTTATTCTCTTCAGATAGCTGTGACACGTAAGAAAATTGATACTTTGCCTCCTGGATCATAAATCCCTAACTAAATTTTGTCTCAGTATAAAATCTTTTATGTGAATTCTTTTAAAACACCTTTCAGAGTTAGCCACGTATCTTTATTCTTGCTCAATAATGAAAATGAAAGTATTATTACCTTTCAGGAGCAACTTACATACTCCTTTTGTTATTCACATCTTTACATTTGATTCAACATCTATTAATTTCCTATTATTTACATAATAAGGCACTGAAATAGGTTCAGGGGATAGAAAGACTCAAATGAAATAAAACAGTCCACTAAGTTCTATTGGGAATGGGAGGTGGGGTACAATATGTACACACATTAATTATGGTACAAGAAAAATGGTGGAGACTGAGAGCTTTGACTACTGGAGTGGATGTGGGAGAGTTGATTGCTAATGGAAAACAAGGATCCTAGAAAACAGAAATGAGGAGGGTGTGTATTTCAAGCATAGAGCATGGCTTGTGTTAATGTGCAGAGGTGGGAGATAAAAGGGTTGATTTCAGGAAACAGCAAATAACAGCTCACTTTCTCTGCTGTATGGAATTTGTGGCTTCCTTTAAGTCTCAAGTAACATCCCAACTTCTACAGAAAGCCTTGCATAACCCTTCTTAATTCTAGTGCCTTCCCTCTGTCAGTTATTTCCTATCTGTCCTGTGTATAGCTTGTCTGTATGTATTTGTTTCCATGTTGTCTCCTCCATTAGATTGTGAGCTCCTTGAGGGCAGAGGCTGCTTCTTGCCTCTTTTTGTATCTCTAGTACTTAGCACATTGCCTGACACATAGTAGGTGCTTAATAAATATTTATCAAATTATTAAATTGAATTGTGAAAGGGAGTAGTGTGAAATCTGGTTGGAAAGGTAAGTGAAGCCAAAATATGGACGTACTTAAATGCCAGGTTAATAACATTACTGATGAGGGAGCATGTGACATAGTAATTAAGTGCACACCTATAATTTAAGAAGACCTGAATTTGAACCTTGACCTGGACATTTTGGAGTTGTGTGGCCTTGAGCAAATTATTTTACTTTTATGAGCCTTATTTTCTACATTTGTAAAATGGGGACAATAATAATTGGGTTGTATTTAAGGTCCAATGAGGTAATATACATTAAGAATTTTGCAAACTTTCAAACATTATGTAAATGTCAGTTAGAGCTATTAAATGACTGGCTCAGAAGTTTGTATTTTATTCTCTAGATAAAGGAAAGCCACTCTCCTATTTAAATAGGAGAGAGATAAGGTCAAACCTATATCTTTTAAAACTGGATAAATAAAATACTTATCTTGTTAAGAGGCTACTTTAGTCTTTTATAAACAAATTTAGAACTGTCACAAAGCAAACAACAGGACATTTTGAAGTATTCTTGAGTCTATAAGATTAGGGCACATATTATCATTATTATTAATGCTTCAAAACAAACTTCTACATTTTGAGAGATTAAGTCTAGATAGTGTCGATTAATCAATTAATTAATAAACATTTATTAAGTACCATTAATGTGCCAGGCACTGTGCTTAATGCTCGTTTATAGCAAATGTCATAACATTTAACATGCAATATTATAGCATCCCAGTTTGCTTGACTCAGTTAATAGAGGATTTATAGTTAAAAAATATTGCCCATCCTATTTGAACTAATTGATTTTTTTGTCTAAGATGTAATTGCCTAAATTAATGAGACCCCTAAGTAACACTGGAAGGCTAAATTTGTGTGTGTGTGTATGTGTGTGTGTGTGTGTATGAGTGTGTAAGACCTAGAATATTTAGAAAGGTTCATGAGGAAAACTTTATCTCTCCTCTGTAGAGGTGATAACAAAAGCAAGTGTATTTAATGCCCTTTCAAGTGTTCTAAAATGACAAAAGGAGAAGCAAATGAAGGAAGTCTTAGGTACAGAGGAGGTGTTAAATACTTATCAGTGTTATCATTATAATATCATTGTTATCACAGCTATATAATGGAGACTGCTTGATTAGGTTACCTCCAGAGGTGATGCTACTGCATATTGTAAAGCAATACTTTTCGTAAAAGAATGCCACTGAAATAGTCCTCAGATCCCAGTTAATATCTATCTCCGTTGTTCTTGGGGAAGATGGTATTCTCCTGAACAGTTTCAGAATTCTATTTAGTTCTAGTGCAAGGGTGAGAGCCCATCCTGTCCCAACAGAACACAGAAGGCACAGATTTTTCAATGAATTAGTCACTGAATCATATTGTAAACTAGGTGTGAACAATTCCTAGATGTTCCTACTGACTCATTCAAAGGCATAAACTAGATGCCAAAACTTCTTAAGTAATTTGGAGGTGAAATACTTTGAGACGATGATACAGAATTGGTTGAAATGACTCAGTCAGGGCTCATGGAGCTTAGACAGCAGGCCAGACTAGTGTTGGAGCATCTAGAAACAAGTCCTTGAAAGGGAATTACTTATGGAGAGGAGGGTGAAGAGAGAGAGCACCTATGGTCTCCCTCTCTATCCCATTCCCCAGAGGAAAGTCTTATGACCTTCAAAAGTCAATCAACAAGCATTTATTAAGCACCTACTGTGTGCCAGTCATGCTAAGTCCTGAAGATACAAAGAAAGTAAGAACAAAACACCCCCTCCCCACAAACCAACCAGAAAAAAATACTCCCTGCTATCAAGGAGCTCATAGTTTAATAGGGGAGACAACATGTCAACTAGGTACAAACAAGATATTTAGGGTGTCCCAAAGGTCTTAGTGCAGTTTCATGCTTTAATACCCCTAAGCTTTAATAGTTTAATACTGCACTCAGACTTTTGGGTACACATATCCTGTGTACAGGATACATTGTAGATAATCTCAGAGGGAAAGCACTAAGATTAAAGAAGACTGGGAAAAAACTTCTTGCAGAAGATGGAATTTTAACTAAAACTTGAAGGAAGCCGGGAAAGCCAATGGATGTAGAAGAGGAAGAAGAAAATTGCAGAGGAGCCCAGTGTTGGATCACAGAACGTGTGGGAGAAGGAGAAAAGGGTAAGAAGATTGGAAAGGTGGGAAGGAGCCAGATTATGAAGGGCTTTAAAAGCCAAACGAGTTTATATTTGATTCTGGAGATGAAGGGCAGCCACTGAGATTGACTGAATGGGAGGATGGGGTGATGCTTTTAAGGAAGATCGCTTTGACAGCTGAACTGCATTGGAATGGGGAGATTCTTGAGGCAGGGAGGCCAAGACCACCCACAGGAGACACAACAGTCCAATGAGGGAGTGCACCATGGCGGTAGCAGCGTCAGAAAAAGAGAAAAGGGACAGGTAAAAGACATGGTACAGCAAGACCTGGCAACTGAGGGCTGAGAGAGTGTAAGGACTTGAGGATGACATGTAGGTTGCAATCCTGGGTAACTAGGGGAATGGTAGTACCCTCAATAATAACAGAGAAGTTAGGAGGAGGGGAGAATTTGGGAGAAAAGATAATGAGTTCAGTGTAGATGTGTAGAGTTTAAGCTATCTATGGGATATCCAGTTTGACATGTCCACTAGCAATTGAAGATGCAAGTCTAGAGGTCAGCAGAGATGTTAAGGCTGGACAAATAGATAAACAAAAGATCAGAAGGTTTGGATGAACTTCTTATTTTAATTTATGAAATAAAACATTTCCATAACACATAAAAAAGATGATTGCACATGAAATTGCATATCTATTATGTACAGCTTACTATTCCTTTTAAATATTTAATAAAGTTATCCTATAATTTCTTTTTTCCCTTTTCTTCTTCCCTCCCCCTGCCCTAGATATGGCTACCATTAAACACAAATGTGTGTGTGTATGTGTGTGTGTTGTACACGCACGCACACGCCCACATATCTTTCTGTACATACTGCTATTTATCATTTCTTTCTCTGGATGCAGATAGAGTCTTCCTTCATGTGTCCTTTGTGATTAATTTTGCAAACAAGGAAACTGAAGGCTGAGAGAGGTTTATTGACTTGCAAAGAGTCTATACAGCTAATAAATGTTTGAGGAAAGATTCAAACTCAGGTTTTCCCAAGCCTGGCACTTTATCAAATGCCACAGCAGTGGCTGGTGGAATTAAGTTCAAAATAACCACTCTGAGGAAAGGCATTTTCAACACTCTAAATGAATCCATCAGAAAGCTATTACCTATAGAGAACTTCATGAGGACTCCACCAAAGGGGCAAAATGACTCCCAATAATCAGGCACTGTGAGGATACTCTTGTGCCATGTGAACTCTCTAAGCTTGAGACCACTTTCATCAGGAGTCTGTACTCATTGGAAAGTATATTTCACACTTCAGAGAAATATTTTTGTTCTTATAATATTCATTTAATAAATGCCCCTAACTCAAAGCTATTGAACTCTAACTTGTTAATTAATTTAAACTGATAGTTAATGGAAAGCAAAATGGTGGAGTTAGCAAAAGTACCAGAAAACCAACCCAAGGTCCCTCAGGGTTACCCTTTGAACCCTTAGAGTGAGAAATAGAAGTTCCCCCTCCCCCTACCTCAGAACTAGCCCACCAGTTCCAGTAGGAGTTATGAGAGTGAGTCCAGAGACTGTGCTACACTAGCAAATTTGCCATTAGTCTATTTGTTTTTTTTATAGACATTTTCAGTTATACATTTTCTTTTTAATTTAATGAGAGTAAATTACATGATGGATTGTGTAATATTAATGGAAAATTGTCCTTTGTTCTTGTGGCTTATAGCTGTGGGAAGACTAAATTAGTAATGAGGACAAATTTAAACAAATTTAGTGATACTGAGCCACTCATCTCAACATCAGCTAAATTATTTAGCAATTTTTAGATTTAAGTGAGTCTTCACTACACTTTTAATAGGATGGTGTTTCTTAGTCAATTCAATTCAATTTAATATACATTTTAATACACAATTTAATACCTATCCCTACTATCCCTACTATGCTAGCTGCTAGGGATGCAAAAATGAAAACATATCCTCAAGGATCTTACATTTTAATAAAGGCACTCATTCTTCTGCCTGTTAATTGAAGAGACAAAAATAGGAATTTTCTTAGATCGGTTTCCTGCTTGAGGTAAGATTGAATAGGTTTTAAGTAAATTCTAGCTTCCTTATCTAGGTGGCTTAGTGGATTGAGCACTGCACCTGGTGTTAGACCTGAGTTCAAATATAGCGTCAGATTTTTTCTAGCTGTATGCTTCTGGGCAAGTTAACCTCTGCCTGCCTCAGTTTTCTCATGTGTAAAATGAGGATAATAATTGCCCATATCTCCTAAGGTTGTACAAAGGGTAAGATGAGATGATATTTGCAAAATGTTTAGCAAACCTTAAGGCTCTTAGAAATGCTAGCTATTTTTAATTACTGTTGTTATTTTTATTCTAGCTATCCAAGTGTAGGGGCTGGTAGCATTTTAGCTGCAGTAGGAGACAGCAGGGTTAACAGTGATGTTCTCTGCAGGGTGTGATATTCAGCTCAGCCATATCTCTTTTTCCAATATAGCTATTTCTTGTCAGTTACATAATCACACAAAATCACATTGGGAAGGCCACATGGTACTACCCATGATTGAATAAGAATCCCTTTGTATCATATATTCAATACTACTCTTAAGACTTTTGCTTGAAAATGTCCAATCTAGGGAAACCCATTCCTTCCTGAGGCAACTTAAGCCTTCATTTGGTTGGCTACTTAACATAAAGGCTAAATGTGAACTTTTTGACTTCTGTGCTATTGTTCCACATATGAAAAAAATGAAATAAGTCCAATTCCTCTTCCATGTGACAGCCCTTCAAATATGTGATTTCAATATTAATACTTGCTAAATACTTGGATATAAGGTTGTCACCTCTCCCCCTGCCCCCTTCCTCCCAAGATTTCTTTTTTCCAGGCTGCTAATCATCCCTGTTTCTTTCAACTGACCTCCACATGGCAGGCTCTTTAGTCCTTTGCTATATCAGTTGCTCTCCTCTGTGTGCTCTCCAGCTTATCAATAGCCTGCCTAAAATTCAGTGCCCACAACTGAATACAGTCCTCCACATCTGGTCTGGCAAGGGAAGAACACAAAGAAGTTATTACCTCCTTAGCCTGGGACACTGTGTCTACCCTAATGCAGCCCAAGACACATTAATGCTTGGGTGCCATACCAGATTGCTGACTCCTATTGGGCTTGTGCTACACTAAAACCAACAGATCTTTTACAGAAATACAAAAATAAAACTAAAAAAACAAACAAGAAACCCTGCTGCCTAGATATATAATTGCTATTTTGCTCCTATGGTGTTGTAATTTTCAATTCAAGTGTAAGACATTTATCCTTATAAAATTTCATTTTATTAGTTGTATATCACTATTCTAACCTTTCTCTTGTAGTCCTTTTGGATCCTGGCACACCCATCCCTCCCAGTTTTGTATTATCTGCAAATTTGCCATCTATGATTTTATTTAAGTCATTTTTACTTTCTTTGACATTTTTTTTACATTTGTCATTTTTACTTAAGTAAAAACTTTTACTTAAGTCAATGACATTAACTCATTAAGTAAAACAGGCCAAAGATAGATTCCCTAGGGCAAACTTCATTGTGTTTGCCTTTCCAACAATGCTATTGTTCTCTCTTGGCACGATATAAGATAATGAAAATAGGCCATTTAGAGGACAAGCTTCATAGGAAATAGAAAAAAAAAGCATGTGGATTTCCACGTTGATGAGTTCTACACTCTTCCTAGAGATTATTCTAATTGCATTTCTTTTGGTCTATTAGGTTTTTCATTTATGTAGACCTCAGTTCCAGGAAGTGAGAGATAATAATAACCATAATAATAATAGTAATAAAAATTAAAATTAAGATTTATATAATACTTTAAAGTTTGCAAAACAATTTAGACATGTTAACTCATTTGAGTCCCTATTTAGCCTGTGAGGTAGGTGCTATTATTGTTCTTATATTACAGATGAAGAAATAGAATATGAGAAAGATTATGTGACTTGCCTGGAGTCATACATCTGGTAAGTATCTGAAGCAGGATTTGCACTCAGGTTATCTGACTCCAAGAGGTGGCTAGGTGGTGCAGAGGATAGAGCACCTAGAGTCACAAAGATCTGAGTTCAAATCCAGCCTCAAACATTTACTAGCTGTGTGACCCTGTGCAAGTCACTTAACCCTTATTTACTTCAGTTTCTCATCCATTAAATAGGACACACAGAAGAAGGAAATGACAGACTACTTTAGTATCTTTGCCAAGAAAACCCAGAGTTGGACATGACTGAATGACTGTACAATAACTATTTGACTCTAAGTCCTGTACTCTATATACATACTCTATACATCACCAGGCGGCCTTAAGTCAGAATCAAATTTTAGTTAAGACAAGATCTCTTGCCCTTTTGAAACTCTTTGCTTTTTTGAAAAGAATCTTGCTTTTCCTTTGCTAACAAACATCTGCTGTATCTACTAATGCACAAAACACTAATTTATTTTAAAAAATTCCTATTTTAGAATACCTCCTTTATTTTTCAGGTTCTTTACTTCATGGCAAGTTAAAGGTCCATTTTATGTGTCTGTTGTCATAGTATAAATGGATCTTGACATTCAAGGTGAGTCAATGCATCACATACATTTTCACCAGGTTTTTAGAAGTCATTCTATCATTTCTTTCTTTTCAGGGGATCAGCAGCCTCTTCAGTTCTTTAAAAGTGGTACGTCTTTTACGCCTGGGCCGGGTTGCTAGGAAGTTGGACCATTATCTGGAATACGGTGCTGCCGTATTGGTGCTGTTGGTATGTGTGTTTGGACTAGTCGCTCACTGGCTAGCCTGCATTTGGTACAGCATTGGGGATTATGAAGTCATTGATGAAGTTACGAATCGCATCCAAAATGATAGCTGGCTTTATCAGTTGGCCATGAGTATTGGGACGCCTTATCAGTACAATACCAGTACAGGGGCGTGGGAAGGAGGACCCAGCAAAGACTCACTGTATGTATCCTCGCTCTACTTTACCATGACAAGCCTTACCACGATAGGATTTGGAAACATAGCTCCAACCACTGACGTGGAGAAGATGTTTTCGGTGGCCATGATGATGGTTGGCTGTAAGTAGTTTTCTCTTCCTTTGTTAAGATCCTTAATCACAGTTCTTGAAATATTAAAATAAAGCCACTCAGGCTTTTTAAGGAATTTTAAGACCCTGGTCTGTTACAACCATCACTTGGTACTATGGTACTAGAAAAGTTGTTTTTGCTACTTTTATTCTATGTATAGATAACTTCTATACACAAAGAAGTGCAAAAGCAGAGTCAGGATGATCTGGATTCAAATCTTCCCTCTGCCACGTATTATGTGGTCCTGGGCAGGTCACTTGACTTCTCGGTTTCCCCAGACAACTCTCCAAAACTGTAAGATGCAACACAGTTGTTTATTGGCATTGGAAAAGGGAGTTTCCTTATGGGTATTATCTTACACCGTCTTATACAGGTCTGATAAGAAATTTCAACATACACACATAAATACATGTGCATGTATATTGAAAATTGCCTTTAAAATGCAATATAAAGATAGATATGTGGTAAATGTCTTCCAGTTGTATAATTTAATGTAATGCTGTTATAATTTTTGGTGACTTAGATGAAGAAAAAATTTGTAAGTGGTACAAGACTGGAAAAGAAAATGAATTCATTGCTTAATAGAACCAAGATTCAGAAATGCAGCAGGGTGAAGTTCACAAGATAAGCTTAACAGGGATAGATGTAGGCCTATAGCTAGGTTCCAATAATCACCTGTACAAGTATAGCATTGAGTGTGATGGGTAGGGTAGGTCTAGAAAGCAATTCATGTATAATATATTGGTTCTAAGCAGACAGCAAGCTCAGTATTATGTGGAATTTTGATGAAGGCAAATCAAAGAGCTCATGCAATCCTAGAATGCAATAATGCAGGCATATTGTGTAGTGATAGTGGTATACAGACTCAGCCTGGGTATCCTGTCCTGTTTTGGGATCCACATTTTATAACGGACAAGCTTGAAACGTTTCTAGAAGATAGTGGCTGGCAGAATAACATGACTAGCTAACTACATGATTTAAGGATTATTTGGAAGAATCAGGGATATTTAGACAAAAAGAAGTAAAATAAATAATTTAACAATCTTCAAGTATTTGAAAGCTTTTCATATGGAAAGGTATTCAATTTGTTCTTGACCCTAAAGGGTATAGCTAATGGGTGGAAGATACAGGAAAACAGATATCAGCTCAAAATAAGGAAGAAAATATTAAGTTGTCCCAAATTTTAGTGGATCCTTGAGCTTCCTGTCATTGCAGTTGTTTAAAACAATCATGTCAAATGACCTGTTGGCCAAATGTTGCCCACAATACCTCTAAGTGGGGCCCAAATCAGATATAATCAATATAATTTTGAAATATTTAATAAAATAAGTAAAAATACAAAAAACCCCATAAACAATATAATAATTCAAAGCTAAATCAGTATGCAAACCACTGGAATCTTTAGATACTGATGAATGGCCCCCATTTCTATTGAATTTGACACCACTGGTTTAAAGAAATGTAGTATAGAGAAAAGAAAGCTAGATTTGCAATTAAAAAAACCCTAGGTTTGAATCTAATCTCTGACACTTACTAGCTGTATGATTTAACCTCATTAATTCTCTTTTTTTCCCATTGTACGATGGATGATACGATGCTTGCAATACTTAACTCACAATATTGTTGTATTTTATGAACATTAAAACACGATCAATGCATCAGCAAACATTTATTATGATCCTTCTTTGTATCAGACACTATGCTAAGTTCTGGGAAGTCAAAAAAATAAAAGCAAAAGAAGTACCCGTCCTCAAGGTCAAGCCAGGGGAGCTAGCATATACATATCTAGGTATAGACCAAAGAGATATTATGTGATTTTTTGGGGAAGACCCCATTGTTGGGTGGTGATTACCGAGAAGGTGGTCACCAAGGAGGTGATCAGTAAAGGCACTTGAGGTAAAAGCCTTGAGGGTGACTAGGAATTATGAGAGCTAGAAAAGAAGATATAGTGTATCCTAGTCATGGAAGACAACAGAAACACAGTTACAAGTTGTAGTATGAGGAGCAGAAAGAAGCCCAGTTTGTCTGGATCACAGTGCATGTGAAGGGGTGCTATGTTCAATAAGGCTGAAAAGGTACAGTAGTTTGGGGCCAGGACTTTAAATGCTAAACAGAGGAGTGATATTTGATTCTGGAAGTAATAGGGAGCCAATGGAATTTATTAAGTAAGGTAATATGTTCAGATCAGGAAAATCAATTTGGCAGCTGTGCAAAGGCTGTTTTGGAGAAGTGAAGGACTTGAGTCCAGGACATCAATTAGGAGGCTGGGGCAAAAGTCCAGGTGACAGATGGTGAGGGCCAGAGCTAGGGCAGTGTCTATGTCAGAGGAGAGAAGGCGACAGATATAAGGAGTCTATATACCTCATATTTAGTAAGCACTTAATGTAGTTTGTTGACTTGAATTGTGGAGATGAGCTATTATTGATTTATAATGAGATTAGCTAGTCATTTTGTCAGGGATGCTGTAGGTAGCAGTCATGATTTGAAAAAAAGTGAAATACATGCTTATGTTTTAGTGTATCTCAACTGGATTATGATTAGACTTTTGTAAAACATCATAATATTTTATGATCAGTGACAATGATGATGTCCTCATTACTAGTAAAACAAAGGTCTTCTGATTTTTTAAAGCTATCTAACACTAGATAAGCAAGGAGTTAAATTTTTTAAATTAATTGTCTGGCAGTTTTGAAAAAGAACTTTCTTTTCCCTTTATATAAAGATTCATATAATCTCTTTCTTGATTTATTTGGTAAACACTTTGTGTAATATTTTTGGGAAATATCTTGATTTTTGAATTCCTTGTTATCTGAGTTGGAACTAAATGTTTGTGTGCCCTAGGAAAGGTCTGGGCTTTGTATCTTATTTATGTTCTTGTTCATTGGGCATTTTGAGTCTTCACTCTAACAAAGGCAACTTGCTTTTTGCCAGCTTCTTTCCTATGAGACCCAGAGAGTAGAATTTCTTGGCATTAATAAAAGTATATTTCAAAAGTAATATTTTAAAATATCTTTCATTGTTCCCCCTCCTTCCCTCTCTGCTTGCCTCCATCTTTCTCTCTCTCCCTCTTCTCCTCAGACTCTTCCTTCCCACCTCTACCTCGTCCTCTCTCCCTCCCCCCCCAAGTGGTACTGTGACAGATTCATATATGGGAACATATAATACAAATTAGAAACTTATAAATTCATGAAAGAAGCATCAAGTCTGTGAAGTGAGAAGAGGGAGAAATCATTTCCTTGTTCGGAGTTCAGGGAAAGCTTTGAGAAAACAGCATTTGAACTGTACTTTATAAGGTAGTTAGAATATCAGTAGGCACAGATTGGTTTAAGGTGTGGGTATGATAGGGGATGGTGCTTGGTAGAAGCCACATAAAATGTATTTATCTACTTGCATTTATGAAATCAAAATTAATAGGGTCATACTCAAACTTCTTTAGTCAATAAGTTATCATCTTTGTCATCATCATCATCATCTCATGCAATGTTTACTGAGCACCTACAGTGTCCAGAGCCCTATGCCAAGCTCTACATTACTGACATGTGAATTAACCCAAGTCTGTTGATTGTTTAGAATAACAAGATGAATTTCCACACAAGCTTCTAGTCACCTCCCTCCATCCATTCGTTGTGTGATCAGTAAATAAAACTAACTTTAATGTAGATGTGCTTCATTTTTGACTGATAGATGTGGTCCTAAAAAGTTATAATTAAATCTAACTCAAAAACTTTGATTTGTACACTTTTTTTCTTTAATATATGTAGTTTTATTTGAACTGAACTTAAATCAGTGCAAAGATGTACTGCCCCTCCTGGAAATACTGGTGCCAATCTTATTGAATTCTTGGGGAGACTATAAAAAGCCTTTATTCACCTTGTTAGGGATCAAGGAGGGAAAGGAGGGAGGCATTATGTCTCTGATAACTAGGAAAAATGAATAAGTATTAAGGAAGAAGATATAAATTTTAAAAAAAGTTACACAATTTACACATAAATGATGTTACTACTTTCCCTTCTCCCCCTCTCTTGTTCAAATTTATGTAATTAGCTTCTTTTGTAAAGCAGGGCAAAAGACTGTCATAGAGCTAAGTAATTCCATGTAACAGTGCACTTAGGAAACCCATAGTGTGTGTGTGTGTGTGTGTGTGTGTGTGTGTGTGTGTGTGTGTGTGTGTGTTTTACCACAGTAATGCCATTACTGTCCATTGCTCAGATTCAGTCATTCTCCATATGGAAAACACTGCAAAGATTGTGAGCTATTCACAGTGGAAGCTTGCCCCCAAAGGGTTGTAGATGTCCAGCAGGAAGAAACCTCAGCGGCCATCTCCTTCATTTTCTAGAAAAAGAAATCAAAGCATAGAGAGGTTGTGAGTCGTCCAAGATCAGACAGCGTTTGAACCCAGGTCCCATGCTTTTTTTACTGTACCACACTGTCTTGTTCAGAAAAACAAAGAGACCAGCCCTGAAGTCAGGAGGGCCTGAGTTCAAATCCGGCCTCAGACCAAACACTTGACTTAGTAGCTGTGTGACCCGGGGCAAGTCACTTAACCCTAAATGCCTGAAAAGAAAACACACACACACACACACACACACACACACACACACACACACACACACACACGCAAAAAACAAAGAGGACTAGGTTAGTATCACAAAGGAGAGCTTAAATAAATACTGACATATGTATTATGTTAATTGTGACAAATGGTAGATGGACACAGCAAATTGTCCTCAGACAACTTATTACTGAAGACTTTCTCATTCCTATTTAACTGACTTGCTAGTTTTGTAGGCCACAACATGGAAGGTTCTCATTTAGCATCTCAGACTATTCCTGCTCTGACCCTATCTCTGGATAAAGCCAAGGGAAACACTCAACCACTTCTCATCTTGTGGAGGAGGGGTGTAGGGTCCAGCTAGCTACTAGGGCACATAAAGTAAACAGGGGCATAGGAGCAAAGGAAAATCATAGTCCAAAGACAATGGAGAGAGTGCTCCATTTGGAATCAAAGGACCCTTATTCAGATTCTGATGGACTATTGCTACCTGAATGGCCTTGAGCAATTCTAAAATTGAGGTTGTAGAGAAACTTGGTTATTTCCCTGCCCAGAGTCAAATTTGTGGAGGGGATTAAGGCCAGTTCTGTTTCTAGTCACCCTTCCCTCAGGCACAGAATCTCTTAGAGTCAGAGGTGTGTGGAAGCTGGCTCAAAGTGTGCTGCTTGCCAATTTTCTGTGTGAGCATTTGTACCTTGGAAATTAGCAAAAGCTACAAATCAGGATTTGTTTTGTCGATTGTCTATATTTAAGAAAGTGATAGAGGAAATGTTAATAATGCAGATTAAACTGAAGAGAATGTGAATATTTTGGAGTAGCAGTTGGCTGCTCAGGACATTTCCTCTAGCTCCTCTGGTGTGAGGACTTGCTGGGCCCTTTTCAGAGCTGCTTATCTACCTTTGGTGCTCACTTACCACCCAGCTCTCACCTGTAGCTCTGAGAAATTATAGCATACACAGTGGCCACACCCAAGTAAAGCTGTCTCAGCATAAGGACTAAATCAGGTTGAGGGGTAACTGATGGACTACATTGGTGAGTTAGGGGGAATGTCTACCCCAAACATGGGAAGACATCTTCCGGTGGATGGGTGAATGAGAACAATTTGCTACAGCAGCTATGAAGGTAGCTGAAGAAGGTGCCCTGGAGCACTTAGGGCTTGGTCAAACATCAGACACACAAATACCATTCAACATATTCCAAGTCATCACCAGTCATCCTCACTTCTGTCTTGCCACTGGACTTTGATGACTCTGGAAGAGAGAGTAAGGTTGACCACTTTGTGCAACTTTGCCTTACTTAAATCTAATTCATGCGCAATTCGTGACATCATCCTGTGATGTCACTGGTCCTCTTCAGAAAACCTAGGACAAACAACAGCTGAGGAAATTCAAGTTGCTGCTATTCAGTTATTTCAGTCACATCCAACTCTTCACGACCCCATTTGGATATTTCTTGGCAAAGATATTGGAGTAGTTTGCCATTTCCTTCTCCAGCTCATTTTACAGAAGAGGAAACTGGAACAAACAGGGTTAAGTGACTTGCCCAGGGTCACACAGCTAGCTAGAAAGTGTCTGAGGCCAGATTTGAATCCCTGACTCCAAGCCTGATTCTATGTCTGCTGTGCCACCTAGCTGAGAAAACTCAAGAGGGGCCATCATAGCTGAACGCTCAAAGACAAGTTTGTGATGTTGTTTGTTTTGGCTATGTCTGGTAAGTGGCTTTGGTTGGAAACAGATGCTGAGAAAGAACTTTAAGAATTGCAGTTGTTCAATGGTATTTAATGAGGCTTTTACTTTATGAAGTATTTCTGTCTTATTTTCTAGATCTAGCTTTGATTACTCTGGATTGGTACATATTTTCTTTCTTTTGAAATTAGGTTGGAGAAAAATACATGGAAAAGAACTTCCTCATCATCTTGTTGATCATGTGACCTTCCTTTCCCTTTACTTCTTGACTGGTGACAGCTATTGCCTGTGATTATAAAAGATGATAAGCAGGAACTTATAGAAATAAAGATTTGCCTTAAAAATTTGTAAGGAAAAAATCCTGTCACATGTAAGATAATTTGCAAATAGGATGTAATCAATAGCCAAATCATCCTGTAACTTCCTTTAGTATTTAGCATGGTTTATAATATAGAAAGCAAATTGTTTAGCATATTTAAACATATGGCAGGGACATCTGCCAATGGGATGTTTGTGAAGGGAAAACTGAATTTCCATGTAGCTACTTAAACTGAACTGGGACAATTCACTTGGTACTTTTAAATGTGATTAAGAACCATTGTCACTCTGACATATTATCTTGACCATTCTCTCAAAGGAAACAGAAAGAAGTGGAAAGTGAGCAGGGATTTTCAATATTATGTAATTTAGAATATAGAAAAGGGCAAATGTGACTTTGTGCAAAGCAGGTAAACTTTCTGGGTCTCGGTATTCTCACCTATACAATGGGGGGTATGTGTGAGGATGGACTAGGTCAGGATTTTTTTAAACATATTTTTTTCCCCCTAATTACATGTTCAGACAACTTTTTAACATTCTTTTTTTTTTTGAGTTTTGAGTTCTAAATTCTATCCTTCCCTTCCTCTTCCCTTTCCCCATTCTGGAGATGGTAAGCAATCAGATATAGGTTATACACATGCAATCACATAAAACATTTTTATATTAGTCATTGTGTACAAGAAGACTCAAATAAAAGAAAGAGAGTGAAAGAAAGTGAAAAATAGCATGTTTCAATCTGTATTCAAACAATATCAGTTCTGTCTTTGAAGGCGGATAGTATGCTTCATAATTAGCCCTCTGGGATTGTCTTGGATCATTGTATTGCTGAGTATAGCTAAGTCATTCACAGTTTCTCATTGTACAATATTGCTATTACTATGTGTAATTTTCTCTGTTCACTTCACTTTGCATCAGTTCATGTAAGTCTTTACAAGTTTTTCTGAAATCATCCTTTTCTTATAGTACAATAATGTTCCATCATGAACATATACCACAGCTTGTTTAGCCATTCCCCAATTGATGGGCAAACCTTTGATTTCCAATTCTTAGCCACCACAAAAAGAGCTGCTATAAATCTTTTTATACATGTGGGTCCTTTTTCCTTTCTTCCAAGGATTTCTTTGGGATATAGACCTAGCAGTAATATTTCTGAATCAAAAGGCATGCACAGTTTTATAGCCCTTTGGGCATGGTTTCAAATTGCTCTCCAGAATGGTTGGATCAGTTCACAACTCCACCAACAATGTATTAGTGTCCCAGTTTTCCCACATCTCCAACATCCATTATTTTTCTTATCTGTCACATTAGTGACTCAGAGAGGTATGAGGTGGCACCTCAGAGTTGTTCTAATTTGCAGTTATCTAATCAGTAGTGATTTAAATCACATTTTCATATGACTATAGATAGTTTTGATTTCTTTGTCTGAAAACTGCTTGTTCATATCTTTTGACCATTTATCACTTGGGGAGTGACTTGTGTTTTTATAAACTTGATTCAGTTCTCTATATATCTGAGAAATGGGATCTTTATCAGAAATACTTGTTGCAAATCCTGCCCCTCCATTGCCTTGTTTTTTTGCTTTCCTTTTAATTTTGGTTGCACTGGTTTTGTTTGTGCAAAAAATTTAAAATTTTACATAATCAAAATTATCTATTTTGCATTTTATAATACTCTCTATATTTTGTTTGGTCCTAAATTCTTCCCTCATCCATAGTACATCAAAGATTTTTAACCTTGTTTTTTTGTGTCCTGGACCCATTTGGCAATCTCATGATCCTTATAGATCTGTTTCTCAGAATGGTTTAAAAATGAAGGGAAATGCTAAATTTCACCTAGTTATTAGTGAAAATAAATATATGTATTTTTTCCCACTTAAATTCACAGGCCCACTGAAATCTATCCATGGATCTCTTGGGATCTGTGGACAACAAGTTAAGAACTCCTGGACTGAATGATCTCAGATGTGCTTGCCAGCTGCAATTTTTTATTATTGGTTTGAAGTTATATTACTGTGATTAGATTGGGACTATGTAGAAAAGGGAAAAAACCCCTACTCTTTTGACTTTCAAGGTAGATTGTATTTTCTTTACAACTCCACATTTCTATTTTTTTTTGTCATGTAGAGTGAAGTGTGTTTAGGTTTAATACCTTCTATGCCTTTTTACAAAATGGGAAACAAGTGAATTATAAAGTGTAGTTGTGTGCATGTGTTTTCTGGTGAAGATTTAAAAAGATAATCTGGTATATAATGTTTAGGGGAGGAAGAAATGCATGATCAGTGAAGAGGTCTCTGCAGGAATGGGAATTGAGTTATTAGGGATAGGCAAGGGTGAAAGGTGTTCATCTTAAAATATAGGAATCCTGCTTGGATGTGGTCTGTCCTCTTTGCTAGAAGGGGAAGGAAATATTCTGGGATCAGAATTACAGTTCTGGGATTTGGGGTCTTCTATAATTAGGGTCTCTGATGACTAAGGATTTGTTTTATGAATAAAATGCTTTGGAGATGGGGAGATGAGAGTGGTTTCTGCTATCTGTAGCTAAAACATAGAATTGCCAGGCAATATCTATACACTTTTTAAAAAAAAATGACTTGCTATCCTTTTTTAAAGGTTTGACGATAGTAATAGGATTTGTTGGAAACATTCCATTTGTTGTGCAAAACACTTGATCTGCAAATTAGAAAAGCCCAGTTATATAACTGGCTTCCATTTTAAGGTTATTTCTTGTTGTGTTACTTCTTCTACCATTCCAGGTGTGGAGACGGTGTAGTAAGAAACGGAGCGGGGATGTGCTTCTTTCTTTTCCTGGATTTGGTTTTAGTCAGCTGGTGAAAGCCTGAAGCCTGATGTTTATTTTGGAAACTGGGTCAGCCGTTCACATCTGATATACCTTGGCTTGTAATTTAAAAAAAATGAGCTGTGAGTGTCCTTGTTAGAAATAGGTCTCTGTGAGTCTGCAGCGTAAGGTGGGATTGGCAACTTTAGTGCATACGATTATGTTTTCAGATTTCAAAAACTGGCTGTGTATATTCTTTGCTCAAGTTGTAATATAAATGTAGAAATGTTTTTAATTGCAATAATGATGATAAAATTCACATTTATAGAGGACAATGCATTTTCCACAGACTGTCTCTGAGGGTTGCTTGGTCCTATGCTTTGGCTCAGTCATTTCAATAAAAGACATTGACTATGATTTGGAATTTCATTAAAGTTTCAGTTACCCTAGTTGGCAAAAAAGAGCTTCTTCAGTGGTCTTTTGACTAACCTGAATTCCTCACAGTGGCTTTTTGTCCCTTGAAACTTCTAAAAGTTCTAGCTTTCCTTGTCTTGCTATACGCTCAAGAAAGACAGCTGTTGTAAGGAATAGAGCTGAGTCTAGAATCAGGAAGACCTGAGATCAAATCCAACCTTAGATACTTACTACCAGTGTAACCCTGGGAATGTCACTTATTTTTGATCTGCCACAGTTTCTCCATCTGTAAAATAGGAATAACAACATCATTTCCTTCCCACTTTCTGGATTTGGGGAAAGATAAAATGAGGTAATATTTGTAAAGTTCTTTGCAAATTTTGAAGGGCTATATAATTTATTTATTACAAATGTATTATTATATATTAATTTATTATTAATTATCATTATTATCATCAAAACCTAATGTCTTTCTATAGAAACTAGAGATAAGTTTACCAGGTGCTATCATTTTAGGGACTTAATACAAATAGATAAATAGAACACACAAAAACTTATTGTTTGGTAGTTTTCAGTCTTGTCTGACTCTTCATGACCCCTTTTGGGGTTTTCTTAGCAAAGATATTGGAGTGGTTTGCCATTTCCTACTCCAGCTCATTTTACAGATAGTGTAACTGAGGCAAACAGGGTTAAGTGACTTGCTCAGGGTCACACAGCTAGTAAGTGCCTGAGGCTGGATTTGAACCCACATTTTCCTGACACTGGGCCCAGCACTCTATCCACTGTGCCAAAAAATACAAAGTAGCAATTATTTTTACTGGATATATATGTATAATACACACATTCATTCATATATATGCACGTATATGTGTATATATAAAAATATGTGTATATAACACGTGTGTAATTGTGTGCACATAGGTGTGTGTATATGTATATATACATACAAACATGTATCATATATATACATATACAATGCACATACAGTATCAACTACATTTTAGGAAAAAGAAAATGAACATCAAGCAACAGAAGTGGCAGATTACTGGGGGTGGACAGGTTCCTGTTTTATCAAAGGACTAGTAATATACATGGAGATATGAGCCTTGGGTAGCTAAATCCTTGTGTTCATGTATCAACTCTACCCGGGGAAACTCATACCGGTGCAGGAGACATTCACCACCAACCTGCAGAATAGCTACTTGGGATTATACTTCTAGGGAAAAAAAATACATTGAGGCAATACATTTATGTAAGGGCCAAGAATCAAACAGAGATGGTGATTGTTCTGACGTCAGTTGCTATTATTCTTCTGAGGCATAGCGAATAACATAATTATTCTGGCATTGTTTAAAGATGTGGACTTGAAATCATAGCAAGGATTTTCCTTTGTGACCACAGGATGCATTGGTATTAGGATCTGGCCCTTGATTAAACCTTTGTGTGAGTTGTGTGGCTATTTTGAGTCCTATCCAGAAGGTTAGAGCTGCAAGGGTTCAGTCTTGTCTTCTTTTTTGATTGGTTACAGGAGTAGTTGTAAAGATCTTGACTAGTTATCATCTCTGTGGGAACTGTAAATGGTGATAGATTGACCCCAGGCTAAGTCAAGTAGGACATAAACAAATAGTCTAAAGAGAGGCAGTGTTCCTGCTCAGATTTATGATACGATAGTGGGAAAACAACAAAACTTAGAAAAATAAGTAAAGTTGTGATATTGTCAAAATTACTCCATACAACTATTTTATTAATATGAATTTTTTTCAAGTATGATCTGGGACCATAACTGAATAGGAGGAAGGTAGCAGACTGCATGGAATTGGGAAGTCATGTAAGTACTTTTACTGCACTTTCATCTTTTTTTTTTTGTAGTTAAATTTTATTTTGTTAAATCAATAAAAATCCCCATCTACTCATCTTCCTTCTTCTTTCCTGTCCCTATTGAGAAGGAAATTTAAAAAAAAAAAGCAAATTCCCTGTTACAAACTTGCATGGTCAAGTAAACCAACTTCCCATATATACTCTGCCAAGAGATGGGTAGCATATTTCATCATGATTTCTCTGGAACCGTAGTTGATTATTGTGCTGATCAGAGCTCCTAAGTCTTTCAAAGTTGTTTGTGTTTCAATATCGTTGTTATTGTATTAATTGTTCTCTTGGTTCTAATCATTTTGTGTCAGTCTATACAAGTCTTCCCAAGTTCCTCTGAAATGATTCCCTTTATTATTTCTTATAGCTCAACAGTCAGTTGCTAAGCATTTATTATGTGACTATTATGTGTCAGGTATTGTACAAAGCACTGGGAATGTAAAGAAAAGCAAAGAAAAAAAAAGAAAAAAAGGCTTGCTCTCAAGGAACATACACTCTAATAACAACAATTATGTACAAATAAGATATTACAGGATAAACGGGAGTTTATCAATAGTATTAGGGAGGATCAGGAAAAGCTTCTTGCAAAAGATGAGATTTTAGGTAAGATTTGAAGGAAGCAATGGAAGCCATAAGGTGTATATTAGAAGGGAGAGTGTTACAGGTATGGGAAATAGCTAGTGAAAATGCCCAGAGTCTAGAATTGGAGTGCCTTGTGTGAAGCACAGCAAGGAGGCCAGTGTTACTGGGTTACAGGGTACATGGTTCGGGTGTTGGGAGGGACTAATGAGTAAGAAGGCTGGAAAAATAGGAGGGTTACAGGTTAGGAAGGACTTTGAATGTCAAACAGAGAGTTTTATATTTGATCCTGGAGGTAATAGGGAGCCACTGGCCATGGGAATTTATTCAATGTGGGGGATATATGACATGATCAGATCTGTACTTTAGGAAGATATATTTGACAGCTGAATGGAGGATGACTGTAGTGTAGAGGGGCAAGGTAGAGGGATTAGCCAAAAGGCTATTGCAGTAGTCCAGGTATGAGGTGATAAGGGTCTGTGCCAGGGTGGTAGCAATGTCAGGGAAAATAATGGGGTGTATAAGAGAGATGTTATAAAGGTAAAATTGACAAGACTTGGCAACAAATGGCATATGAGGGGGTGAGAGAAAGTGAAGAATTGAGGATGACACCAACATTATGAGTCTGGCTAACTAGGAGGATGATGTTGCCCTTGATAAGAATAGAGAAGTTTAGAAAGGAGGAGGCTTTGGAAGGAAAGAAAATGACTTCAGTTTTGGACGTGTTGCCTTGAAAATGTCTATGAGATATGCTTGCTTGAGATATGCTACAAATCCAAATACGAGCAGAAAGAAATACAGTCCTTGCTGGCAAGAAGCTTATGTCTTAATGGGTGAAAAAGCCAGAAATTAGGGGATAGGGTGAAAAATGAAGGTATTGTAAAAATGGGACGTTTAGAGAAAGTACAGGAGGAGAATCAGGAGTGTAGTCCAGAGAGAAATGAAGATATGAGTGGCCTGAGCATCCTCCTTAAAATGATAGCTCTGGGAGGAACCAGCCAATCATAAGGGGCTTGAGGTGGGGTGGGAAGGGCTCAGAGTCAGAGGGTATTTCTAGTACGTGAAGTCCAAGGCTGGAGAGAGCTTCAGGTTTCTGGAACATTGCAGAAGATGTCCAGAAGGAGAGTCAGGACATAGGCTGCAGAGCCTTCTGTCCTTGAACATTCATTCACCTAAAATGAAGAAAGAATAAACACAAAGATGATGACAGCTGTGTGCTCAGAGCTACCATGGCTAAATGGGAAACAAACACTCTATCTCTGGCCCATTCAAGTCTTAGGACCAGCTCAAAGTACTTCTGCCTCATTCAGAATTGCAAAGGAATGAGAGCAAGTTACCCCTTTTATGTACTCTTAGTTATGGTTTAGCAGCACCTGAGCCATGACTTCTTCTTTCTCTATGGCCAATTAGAAGACTTTTCATCATCACACTGTACAAATACCTCATCAATGGCAATTATGCCTGCTAGAAATCAGAGTTCTATATGGTAGACTAAATCAAGGAAGGCATATTTATGAATGATCCAAGGACTGTTCCTTCACGGATCAGTCTATCCTAATCATACAAAAACTTAACAGTACTCTGAACAGTAACAAATGTCAGGCATACCTATGACACCTATGTTGATGTCATTAAGAATTCATCGGCTTACAGTTTTAACTTTGTAGATAATTAAATGTTTACTGCAATAATTTCTTCAAATATTTCCCAGCACCTAAATTCTGTAGATTTATATGCTTAGATAATGATAAGATAAACATGTAATATCCAATAGTCTTTATGATTCTTTTTAACAATTATTTTTATCTACCCAGAGAGGTGGTTAGAATACCTGCCCAAACTATGGACTTTCTACATAATTTATTTCTTGTTGATGTAAGCTGTATTTTTGACTTAGCAAATCTTTTCTTTTAAGACATATTGTGTGTAGGTGTGAGAACCTTGACTTATTTCAATCAATGACAAAATTATGAATTATTTTGATCAAGAGAGCCATATATCAAAGAGAGAAGACAGTCCAGGAAACCAACCTCAAATATTTCCTTTATAGCTCCTCAAAATTAGAGTTAACTTTTTAAAAATGGCTAAGGAATGAAAATTCTTTAAAATTCTATCTCCTAGTGTTTTTTTTTTCTCCTCAAATAAAATTTAAATTGCAGTTTTGAATTTCTAGTAATATGGCATTTTTTCTCCCTTTCCTCAAACTTACCAGATATTTTCAGTTGTCAGTTTGTCCTCTTTTTTTTCTATCTTTAGGAAGGTACCTACTTTGGTCATATGACTTTTGTTTTCAGTTTATGTTTTGATTTCAGACTAGCAGAACTTCTTTTTTTTTTGCATCTAGATTCCCTTTAAATTATATTTCTCTAGAAAACTTGATTAATTGGGGTAGATTTGATGGAAAAATCAGGGATAAACCTATGACTAGGCAGAGTAAGTAATCCAGGGTGACCTAAGAATTATTGAAAACTCTCCTACTTTCCCTAAAATTTCCTTCTTCATTAAGCCACAGCAGCTGACATTTCTCCTGCCAAAGTTACTCCTTTGAGATGACATATTAAGTGTCCAGAAGACAGCTATAACTTTCCAAAATGTTCCCTTGGGAATTAAAAACTATTAGTTCCACTTATAACATAATTGTTCTTGTTAGTTGATGCTTTGAAAATGAAAGATTAAAATGCAAATATTATACTTCAAGAGACTGAACTCTTTAAAATCAGGAATTTGGAAGAAGGTGAGAGCTCTGAATCTCTCCAAGATATTGGTTTATTAATAATCATTTCTCTCATAGAAGCTCATGCTGAGTTTGGAAGAAAACCAGGGATTTTAGTTTCAGGGAGGCACATGTGAGGAGAGAGTACATTCCAGGCAAGAAGATAAGAGATGAGAGTATTGTTTGTGAGGAGCAATGAGAATGCTATTTTGGCTCCTTTGTAGGCTGTGTGAAGGGGAGTACTGTATTATGTGGTTGGAAAAGAGTTGGAATCAAATAGTTGAACAGAAGAGTCAAAAGGCTGCAGTCAAGGCATGTGGCCACATGTGGCCTTGAGGTCACAGGTTTCCCACCCTTGCATTAGAGTTGCATATAATATTGATGTGGTCAGACTTGTACTTTATGGATATCACTTTGACAGCTGTGTGGAGAATGGTTTCAAGAGAATATATGTTAGGCAAAGAGAACCTCTCTCTCTCTCTCTCTCTCTCTCTCTCTCTCTCTCTCTCTCTCTCTCTCTTTCTCTCTCTCTTTCTCTTTCTCTTTCTTCTTCAGTAACCCAGACAAGAAGGGATGTGGGCCTGAATTAAGAGGATGGCCTCAGAACAGAGAGAAGGGAATGGATATGAGAGATATTATGGAATTAGACTTAATATTTGATAACTGATTAGAGACAGGTGGGAGGGGGGAGATGAGAAAGAATGATTAATTAAGGATGACTCCAAGGTTGTGATGATGATGTCCTCAATAGAAATAGGGAAATTCAGAAGAGAGGTAGATTTTGGGGAAAAGATAATGAGTTATATTTTAGACATGTTGAGTTTCAGGTGCATTCTGGATATCCAGTTTAAAGTATCTAATAGGTAATGTAGTCCTGGAGATTAGGAAAGAGGACAGATCTAGGAGTTACTTATGTAGAGATGATTCAACCCACAGGAACCGATGAGGTCACTGAGAATGTACTATGAAAGGAAAAGACAGAACAGAGCTCTGAGCTCCACCTATAATTAAGGGTATGGTATGGGTTCAGCAAGACACAGAAAGATCAGGTATACAAATAAGAGGAGAACCAAGAGAAATCAGTGTCCTGAAAACCTAGAGGAAAGAATATCCAGGAGAAGAGGGTGGTAAATGATGTCAAATGCTTCAGGGAGGCAAAAAAAAGATTGAAAATTGAGAAAAATTAGATTTGGAAGTTAAGAGATTGCTGATAAGTTTGGAGATATCAGTTTAAGGTGAGTGGTGAAATTGACAGATTACAAAGGGGTGAGAAGTGAGTGAGGAGAAGAAGTGGAGGAAATGAGAGCAGATGGCTTCTTTTCCTAGAAAGTTGGGCTACAAAGACTTCCCCTTCTGGAAGCCAAGATGGCTGAGTGAAAAGGTAGTCACTCTCACTCTCCCCTACCAACCTCTGAAAACCCAGAAAATATCACCCCAGAAAAAAAACCCTGGAACACCTGAACTAGAAGAAAGACAGGGAGCAGCAGTGCAGCAGCCCAGCAAACAGGTCTCCCAGTGCCTCAGCAAAAATAAGGGAGGCAGAACTACAAGGGGCCCCAGGCAGATAAGTACCCTGCGGCATTCATCTGAAAGGAGGTGAAGAAAACAACCTAAAGGCTTCCTAAAGCCCCGCCTTGCTGATTCCAACCCAACACCAGGTGAGCTGTAGGAGCCCTGAAGCCTCCAATTGTGAAGAAATCCTGAAGCCCAGGTGGTAGAGCAGGCAAACAAACACACCTGGACCTCCAGTGCCTCAGTGAGGGGGGGGAACGGTGGAAACCAGCTCAGAAAACCACCAGGTGCCTGGCACTCCACCACAAAGGAATCTCCCGGTGCATTAGTAGAAACAGGGAGACAACACTGCAGGGGCCCCAGGCAGATAAACACCCTGCAGCACCCATCTAAAAGGAGCTGAAGAAAGCTAAAGGAAAGGAAAAGCAGGCAACCTAGAATTGCCTGAAAGTTCCAGCCTTGCTGATTCCAGCCCAACAAGAGGTAAGCTGCCAGAAACCTACAGCCTCCAATTGCCAGCATAAGAGGCCCCAGCACACAAAGCCAGTGACCAAGACCTAGGCTCCCAACACAAGAAGCTTGGGTCAGTACCCTCTGTTCCCCAGCAGGAGAGCTCAATCTCTTTAAAGGCCAGGGAATAAAGAAACACCATGAGTAAAAAGAAACGTACCATAGATTCAGTTATGAGGAGAGTGGATCAAGACAGACATTCTGAAAGGACAACATTGTCAACAAACCCACATCTGCAACAACAAAAGGGAATATGAACTGGTCTGAAGCCCAAAAAGCCTTCTTAGAAGAGCTCAAGAAGGATTTTAATAGTCAAATGAGAGAGGAAAGAGTCCTTCAAAAATACAATTGGCCAATTGGGAAAAAAAATACACTGAAGAAAACAAGTCCCTAACAAACACAATTGGCCAATTGAAGAAGGAAGGACAAAAACTAACAGAAGAGGACACTGAAGAAAACAAGTACCAAAAAAGCACAATTGGCCATTGAAGAAGGAAGTACAAAAACTAACAGAAGAAAACAATCTGTTAAAAACTAGAATTGGACAAATGGAAACTAATGTCTCTATGAGAGAGCAAGAATCAGTCAAACAGAAACAAAAAATGAAAAAATAGATGAAAATGTAAAATACCTCATCAGTAAAACAACCGACCTGGAAAATCGACTCAGGAGAGACAATTTAAAAATTATTGGACTACCTGAAAATCATGATGAAAAAAAGAGCCTGGACAGTATCTTTCAGGAAATCATAAAGGAAAACTGCCCAGAAGTCCTAGAACCAGAAGGGAAAATAACCATAGAAAGAATCCACGATCACCACCTGAAAGAGATCCCAAATTGACAACGCCAAGAAATATAATAGCAAAATTCCAAAATTACCAGATGAAAGAGAAGGTGCTGCAAGCAGCCAGAAAGAAACAATTTAAATATCATGGAACCACAGTCAGGATTACACAGGACCTTGCAGCTTCTACATTAAAAGACCGCAGGGCATGGAACATGATATTCCATAAGGCAAAGGAGCTTGGAATGCAGCCAAGGATCAATTACCCAGCAAAAATGAGCATCATTTTTCAAGGGAGGAGGTGGATATTCAATGAAATAGGAGACTTCCAAACTTTCCTGATAAAAAGACCAGAGCTCAACAAAAAATTTGATCTTCAAGTACAGGACTCAAGAAGGACTTAAAAAGGTAAATGGGACAGAAGGATACAATATGTTGTTAATAAGGGGGGGGCTGTTTAAACCCCTACAAGGGAATATGAGACTTGCAACCCTTGAGAACTGTATTGTTATTACACCTTGTTAAAGGAGTATACATAAAGAGGGTGGATATTAGTTGACTTTGATGTAATGATAAAAAAAAATCTAATCAAGTGGGTTAAATGGATCCAAATAAGTGGATCAATCTGATCTTAGAAAATACTGAGAAAGGAGGAGGCAGACAAGGGTAAATTACATTACAGGAAAAGACACAAAATCCTATTACAGCAGAGGGAAAGAAGGAGGGGGGAGCATTGTTTGAACCTTACTCTCATCAGATTTGGCTCAAGAAGGGCATAATATAATCAGTTAGGTATAGAAATCTAACTTGCCCCATAGGCAGTAGGAGGGAAAAGGGGGGGGGAAAGAAAAGGGGGGGAAGAAGGGAGGGAAGCAGCAGTAAGACTAAAGGGGAAGAAAAAGGAAAGGGATAATAAAAGGGAGGGACTGAAGGAGGCAGTGGTCAAAAGCAAAACACTAGTGAAGGGGAGAAAGGAAAAAGGAGAAAGAAAAGCAATAGGGGAAAAAGGATGGAGAAAAAGACACAGATAGTAATCATAACTGTGAATGTGAATGGGATGAACTCTCCCATAAAACAGAAATGGATTGCAGAATGGATTAAAAACCATAATCCTACAATATGTTGTTTACAGGAAACACATTTGAAAAAGAGTGACACATACAGGGTAAAGGTAAAAGGCTGGAGCAGAATATATTATGCGTCAGCTGAAGAAAAAAGCAGGGGTAGCAATCCTGATCTCAGACAAAGCAAAAGCAAAAATAGATCTAATCAAAAGAGATAAGGAAGGAAACTACATCCTGCTAAAAGGCACCATAGACAATGAAGTAATATCATTACTAAACATATATGCACCAAATGGTATAGCATCCAAATTCTTACAGGAGAAGTTCAGGGAGTTACAGGAAGAAATAGACAGCAAAACTATACTAGGGGGACCTGAACCTCCCCTCTCGGCACTAGATAAGTCTAACCACAAAATAAACAAGAAAGAAGTTAAGGAGGTGAATAGAACATTAGAAAAGTTAGGTATGATAGACCTCTGGAGAAAACTGAATGGGGATAGAAAGGAATATACTTTTTTCTCGGCAGTACATGGCACATACACAAAAATTGACCATGTACTAGGGCATAAAAACCTCACAATCCAATGCAGAAAGGCAGAAATATTAAATGCATCCTTTTCAGATCATGACATAATAAAAATTATATGTAATAAATGGCCAGGGAAAGACAGACAAAAATAATTGGAAACTAAATAATCTAATCCTAAAAAATGATTGGGTCAAACAACAAATCATAGAAACAATCAATAATTTCATTCAAGAGAATGACAATAATGAGACAACATACCAAAACCTATGGGATGCAGTGAAAGCAGTTCTTAGGGGAAGTTTTATATCTCTAAATGCTTACATAAATAAAATAGAAAAAGAGGAGATTAATGAATTGGGCATACAACTAAAAAAACTAGAAAAAGAACAAATTAAAAATCCTCAACTAAACACCAAATTAGAAATATTGAAAACCAAAGGAAAAATTAATAAAATTGAAATTAAGAAAACTATTGAACTAATAAATAAAACTAAGAGCTGGTTTTATGAAAAAACCAATAAAATAGATAAGCCTTTGGTTAATTTAATTAAAAAAAGAAAGAAGAAAACCAAATTACTAGTATCAAGAATGAAAAGGGTGAAGCTACCACCAAGGAAGAGGAAATTAAAACAATAATTAGGAATTATTTTGCCCAACTATATGCCAACAAATTTGACAATCTTAGTGAAATGGATACATATTTACAAAAATATAAATTGCCCAGATTAACTGAAGAGGAAGTAAAATACTTAAATAACCCCATCTCAGAAAAAGAAATTGAACAAGCCATTGATGAACTCCCTAGGAAAAAATCTCCAGGGCCAGATGGATTTACATGAGAACTCTATGAAACATTTAAAGAACAATTAATTCCAATACTATATAGACTATTTGGGAAAATTGGTGAAGAAGGAGTCTTACCAAATTCTTTTTATGATACAAATACGGTGTTGATACCTAAACCAGGAAGAGTGAAAATAGAGAAAGAAAATTATAGACCAATTTCTTTAATGAATATAGATGCAAAAATTTTAAACAAAATACTAGCAAGTAGATTGCAGCAACTTATCACAAGAATAATACACTATGACCAGGTAGGATTCATACCAGGAATGCAGGGTTGGTTCAATATTAGGAAAACTATCAGCATCATTGAGCATATCAACACCAAAACCAACAGAAGCCACATGATCATCTCAATAGACGCTGAAAAAGCTTTTGGTAAAATATAACACTCATTCCTATTAAAAACACTAGAAAGTACAGGTATAAATGGAGTCTTCCTTAAAATAATAAATAGCATATATCTAAAACAAACCCAGGAACTCTATGAAGACAATTATAAAACACTTTTCACGCAAATAAAATCAGATCTAAATAAATTGGAAAAACATCAGTTGCTCATGGGTAGGCCGAGCTAATATAATAAAGATGACAATCCTACCTAAGCTCATTTACTTATTCAGTGCCATACCAATCAAACTACCAAAAAATTATTTTATAGAGTTAGAAAAAATAATAACAAGATTCATTTGGAAAAACAAAAGGTCCAGAATATCTAAGGAACTAATGAAAAGAAATGCAGGCGAAGGTGGCCTAGCAATTCCAGATCTTACATTGTATTATAAGGCAGCAATCATCAAAACTGCTTGGTACTGGCTAAGAAATAGGAAGGTGGATCAGTGGAATAGGTTAAAGATGCAAGACACAGTAATCAATGACTATAGTAATCTATTATTTGATAAACCCAAAGACCCCAGCTTCTGGGATAAGAACCCACTCTTTGAAAAAAACTGCTGGGAAAACTGGAAAAGAGTATGGCAGAAGCTAGGCATAGACCCAAATCTCACACCATATACCAAAATAAAGTCAAAATGGTTCATGACTTAGATATAAAGGCTGATACCATAAGTAAACTGGGAGAACAAGAAATAGTTTACCTATCAGATCTATTGAGAACAGAAGAATTCATGACCAAACAGGAGATAGAGAATATTATGAAAAGCAAAATGGATAATTTTGATTGCATTAAATTGAAAAGTTTTTGCACAAATAAAGCCAATGCAACTAAGATTAGAAGGAAGGTAGAAAATTGGGAAAGAATTTTTACAACTAGTTTCTCCGATAAAGGCCTCATTTCCTAAATATATAGAGAATTAAGACAAATTTATAAGAACACAAGCCATTCCCCAATTGATAAATGGTCAGAGGATATGAACAGACGGTTCTCAGACAAAGAAATTAAAGCCATCTATAGTCATATGAAAAAATGCTCTAAATCGTTATTGATTAGAGAAATGTTAATCAAAACAACTCTGAGGTACCACATCACACCTATCAGATTGGCCAACATGACAAAACAGGAAAATGATAAGTGTTGGAGAAGATGTGGGAAAATTGGAACTCTAACAGATTGTTGGTGGAGTTGTGAAATGATTCAACCATTTTGGAGAACAATTTGGAACTATGCCCAAAGGGCTACAAAAATGTGCATACCCTTTGATCCAGCAATAGCACTTCCAGGGCTATATCCCAAAAAGATCAAACAAATGGGAAAAGGACCCACATGTACAAAAATATTCATAGCAGCTCTTTTTGTTTTGGCAAAGAATTTGAAATTGAGAGGATGCTCATCAATTGGGGAATGGCTGAGGAAGTTGTGGTATATGAATGTAATGGAATGCTATTGTGCTATAAGAAATGATGAACATGCTGACTTCAGAAAAACCTGGAAAGACTTACATGGTCTGATGCTGAGTGAAGTGAGCAGAACCAAGAGGACTTTGTACACAATAACAGCCATGTTATGCAATGACTAAGATTGTTAAACTGAACCCTTCTCAGCATTACAAGGATCTGAGAGATCTCCAAAGGCCTCGGGATGGAAAATGCTGTCCACATCCAAAGAAAGAACTATGGAAGTCGAATCACTGTCACTCATTTTTGCCTTCTGTTGAGTTTTGTTTCATCTTTCTGATGGTTCCTCCTATTGGTTTTAATTTTCACTTACAACTTCACTAATGTGAGAATATGTTTAATAGGAATGTAAATGTAAAGCCTACATCAAATTGCGCCATCTTGGGGAGGGTGGGGGGGAGGAAGGGGGAAGAAAAATTTTTGACTCAAAAGCATATGGAAGTGATTGTTGATAAATCAAAATAAATCAATAAAAAAAAAGAAAGTTGGGCTACAAAAGGTAAGGAAGATAAAATAGACAATGATAGCTTGAGGGTGGGGAAGGGTCAAGTGAGTCTTCTATATTTTTAATGAATAGAAAAGAGGCATATTTGTAAGCAGGGGAGAAGGAATCAATAGACAGGAAAAATGGAATATTTGAGAAAGAAGATCATTTTGGGAGTATTGTAAAGGAGAAGAATGGAGAGGATCAAGACTATATAGAAAGTAGTTGGCTTTGGTAAGAGAAGGGTCACTGCTTCATCACAGCAATACAGAGCATGCCTGGAAGAGACAGAGACACCTCCAATAAGCTGTATAATTCATATTATGCAAATAATAGGAAGGGGTACAGGATCTGTGATTTAGGGACCTCTTGGATGAGGTAACTCCCTCTAGTAATGTATATTTCCCTACTACTAATGTAGTGCTTTCCCTGCAACTTATAGTCTTGGAGAGTTGTTTAGAGCACTGAAAGATGAAGTGTTTTGCCCAGGGTCGTATAGGTAATATGTTCCAGAGATAGGAACCCAGGTCATCCTGGCTTTGAGGTCAGCTATCTATTCATTATACTACACTTGCAAATGCAATTGAGAAGTCAGGAGAATTAATTACTTTAGGTGTTTCTACATTAAAAAGAACTACACATGTTAAATTTTTGTAGCCTGAAATTTCAGTGCCTTGGAGAAAGCTCTGATTACTCCACCCTAGTTCTAATTCTAGTTGGTACCTTGGCAAAGTACTTTTGTTTGCTGTTGAGCCCAAATGTAGGAGGAAAAAAGAGCATGATTTTCTAAGGGATGGGTAACAGTGTAGTTACAGTAATGAACCTGGGCTGCAATCTTAACTGAGTCCTTGCAGAAATGAGAATGACACACTCTGAATCTTCTCTGCATTAAGATGAGCTTGTAAAAAACAAGACTGTTCCGCGGATGGGGCAGTGGGTGTTTTGCCTAAGTTCTACGTCAAAACCTGCTCATTCTGTTCTATAGAGTATAGTCCAATGTCAGTATCAGCTCAACTTACTTCACAAGCACCAAATATCTCTATTTGGTAATGGGAAGGAGGTGAAGGGTTAGCCACAGGACTGAAATTGCCTAAGCCCCTTACAGAGAAAAGTACTGTTTGAACAGTTTGTTCATTCACTCATCATAACAGGCCATTTTTAGCTGATCCATTTGATTGATAGAGATCACATTCAGAATGAAGAGGCATTAGAAGAGAATTTTCATAGTCTCTGACTTTTAACCATAGACTTCCTCTGGGTGTTGAGTTCCAACAGCTAACTTCAATCATGTCGGTCTCCTGCCCAACCATTTTTCAATGGCTCTCTCTTTCTCGCTACATATCAAACCTAAACTCCCATGCTGGGCTTTCAAGGTCCTCCAGATTTTTGGCCCCACTCTACCCATCCAATTATATTTCTCTCAGCTCTGCAACAAGCACTTTGCACTCCAGTTGGGCTATTTTCGCCACTGCTCTTAAAAAAGATGCTACGGGATTCCCGACTCTGTGATTTTCTTTTACTGTTTCCCTTACTTAGAATCTGTCATCTTTCTCCTCCCTCTATCTTATCCTCTCCAATCCTTCAAGGCCCAGTTCAACTCTGTCTCCTCTAGGAATACTTCCATGAGGTCAGAGTACTATTGTAGCCCCATTGAGCTCGTTGGATTATAGTTTTAGAGGTGACAGATCATCTGGTCCAAACCTTCATTTTACAAATGTGGAAATTGAGGCTTAGAGAGAGTAAGTAACTTTTTCAGGGTTGCACAGATACTACTAGATGGCTAGCATTTGAACCTAGACCTTTGAACTCTAAATATTCAGTTATCCTTCTATATCATGACTTTCCCTATCGCATTTTTGATATCTTGCATATCGGGATAAAGAAATTAAATGAGAATTTTTAGGGAGTTTTGCAGAAGCTGTAGATTACATGCAAAGGCCAGCAGAATGACACAGAAACTTTAGAAATTCAGAAATGCATGACGTATATGTAAGGTATTGTATAATATCAACATATTTTATCTTTTAATACCGTAATAATTCAGACTTCTTCTCTGGTACGAAAGGAGGGCCAAAAATTTTTATACAGATTTTCCAGATCACAATGGCACTGCACCCTTAATGCATCACTCCCCCTGCACCTTCTCTGTGATGTAGAAGGGATAATGTAGTGCTTTTTTCAAGTACACCCATCTCGGGTCCTTTGAATGCCTTTGCGATGCATAATTTAGTGTTTATTTGCATGTAGTCTTTTATTGCTTGCTATTTCAAGTTTGTTAGTTCTCACTGCCCAGTTAAATTGTAAGTTGCATGAGGTCAGGAACTATGTCAACATTTCATTTATGTCCTCCATCTAACCTAGCATAATGAAGGAGTATGAGACCTGGAGTCGTAAAGACCTGAATTTACATCTGGCCTCAGAAAATCCCTAGCTTTGTAACTCTGAGCAAGTCACTCTGTCTGCCTCAGTTTTTTTTCATCTATAAAATGGGGATAATAGCACCTGGCTCATGGGGTGGTTGTGATGATCCAATGAGATGATTTTTCTAAAGTGCTTAGCATAGTGCCTGGCATATAGTAGGTGCTTAATCAAGCACGTATTATCCTTTCCTTTCTTCCCTAGATAATTCATTGCTTGGCCTGTCTTATAAAGTCTTTGCTTAACTAATGCATTCTCAAAACACTTCACTTTATTAAAAAAAAATGGAGTAATGTGCTTTTCATATGTCCAGGTCAGTGGAGCAGACGTTGGTGAGCTTCAGCACCTATAATCTATATATCGAGTTATTGTATGCAAATCTGTCAAATATTGCATGTGTCATTCACTAGGTTTAGTCATATTGCCACATGGGGGGCATTTTTTCTATGCTATTTTCAATTGAAGCAAAGGAATTGTGCAGACTTTGTAAAGATTTCAGAATTCAATGGGATCTAAATATTTGCAGCATGCACAGGGGAAGGGACAGGGGAAGAGTTAGACTTATATTACTTAAAGTGGCTGATATTATAGAAGAGAAGGAAAATTTCTCAGTGAAATTGGCTGCATTCAAAGTAATGAAGCCTGAAATAGTTGCAGTCACAGTGGATTCAATACCCTGGGTATTGTATTTTGCTGACGAACATGTTGTAGGTATTGTCTCTGTACATGGATTGAATTTACTGTCAGGCGATCTTGTTCAGGCAGCTCATACAGGATGAGAACATGTAATGGAAGCTTCTTTGCAGCTTAATTTTTTTTTTTTTTGTAAAATGTTACTGAAATTCCTGAGAATCTGTCTTATAAATGCCATGTTAGCCTTGGTTTTTAATACCATTGCTTTGAGTCCTTTAAATGATTTACAGAGTATGAGAGTCTGCATGATGAGCCAGGGTGAAAATGATATTTTGATCTTCTAGTACCTGAACAGAAATCTCTTGTCAAGCAGAATTTTGCTTACAGCAAATCAAAACATGGAAACTGAGGGAAAGCCTGACTGATGTAAACCATTTGGGTTAGGGGAAAATAATGAACACATTTTTGAAAGCTGTACTTTTGAGCAATTGCTGAAGGCTATGTCCCCATTATAGAGTTGGATTTACTTTTCCTGAAGAATAACTGTTTAGGAAATAATTTGATACTTCATGCCTTATACAGAACAGACCAGAACATGTCTGCACTATTTGCATAGCAAAACTCCCTAACAGGCTCAAAGAAACCAGAGACTTTCCCACATCTATTCCTTATGGTATATTATGCTGTAAGTTATTTATGGTTTCTGAATTTACCAGAGTGGCCTTTCAGTCCCTCCTGATACCATCACACACATTTTATTAAGTATTGGCTTATAGCTGCCCTGCCTTATCTCTCCCTTAGCACATACACTTCCTATTGACGTTTCCTTCGTCTTTTATTGGTGCCTACTGTGTGGTAGGCCCCACAGGAGATCTATGGATAAATAATGCATGGTTTCTGCCCTCAAAGGACTTATGATCTAGTGGAAAGGATAAGCTATTGAATTTTAAGATTATTTAGTTTTAGAGCTGAAAGGTTTTTAGATATTATGTAGCTCAACCTGATCATTTTGTAGATGAGGAGACTGAAATCCATTGAAATTACATAATGTTCCCAAAGTCACATAGTTTATAAAAGGTGAATATGTCTATTCAGTATAAGTGAGCATTTAACCAGGGTCGTAAGAGTTTCAAACATCCATTCTCTGTATGTTTCACCTAGAAGAGGAATGTGGTGGTAGTCTTCATTGCTGACAAATTTCTCCCATTCCAAACTAAACAAGTTAGTTTGTGAGGTGTAGGTCTTGCAAATATATGTATCAGTGTATACAAATTATTTTGTTCATTTACACGTCAACTTTTCATTATCCACATCAAGAAAAGAGTTTTAGTAATAGAGATAATCTCAAAAATGGATAATCAAAAACTAAATCTAAAAAACTTCTGAAATAGATTAATATATTATTAGATTCCTCTAACCCAGTAAATTTGAATTATGCTTAGTTTGAGCTAATACAAGAGTACCTTGCCTTGAGGAAATATGATATTAAACTTTGCATTTATATGAAAATACCAGGGGATTATTTGCAAAAAGATTCACAACTGCATTCTTTAAATAAAAAGTTTCCTAATTTCATGAAAAGTGATTAATTTAATTTTCAAATGTTTAATTAATACTAAGCTTTATGAAAACATTTTTATTGGTTAATAGTGAAGCATGACTATATCAAAGTCAGTTTCATTCCTTGTATATATATAATAGGGGAAGATCCATATGTCCTTCCTCCCTTCCTCTCTCCCTCCTTCCTTCCTTCCTTCCTTCCTTCCTTCCTTCCTTCCTTCCTTCCTTCCTTCGTTCCTTCCTTCCCTCCTTCCCTCCTTCCCTCTTTCCTTCCTTCCCTCCTTCCCTCCTTCCCTCTTTCCTTCCTTCCTTCCTTCCTTTCTTCCTTCCTTCCTTCCTTCCTCCTTTCTCCTTCCTTCCTTCCTTCCTTCCTTCCTTCCTTCCTTCCTTCCTTCCTTCCTTCCTTCCTTCCTTCCTTCCTTCTTTTCAAGATTGACTCCACTATTGGATCAGTCACTTGTCCTTGTTGGGTCTCAGTTTTCTTAATGGTAAAATAAGGTTTTAATTGATGATTCTTAATTGCCTCTAAAATTCCATTCAGCTCTATTCCATGAGCCTGTTTGATCTCTCTCTCTCTCGCTCTCTCTCTCTCTCTCTCTCTCTCTCTCTCTCTCTCTCTCTCTCTTTTTATCATTTTGGAGGGATTTATCTTTTCTTACCAGATATTAGTTCTTACAAATGTAGCCACTAGATCATATTTTCTAGTCTTGAAAACCTTAACTAGAAATTTAACTCAATAAGTTCCTGTTGTGTGATTACAAAAGCTGCTTACAGTTGCATAGTGCCTACATGATGGATGTCAAAGGCTGTACTTGCCAGATAACTCCTAATCAAGAATATTTGAATGATTTAAAGAAATAGGGGAAGTAGCAGATGAAATTGTCCTGACCCATTTTTTATCTTATAAGCACATCATCTTTGCTCTGAGGCAAAGAGCTTAATGAAACAAATTATAGTAGTCATACATTCATTTAAAAATAATTTAGCAGGCTAAATGTAGTTATTTGCCATTAAAGAATGGTTATGGATTGAAAACAACTAGAACTCAATGTTATTGGAAGGCTTATTTCAAGACCACAAAGAAGGAGGAGGAAATAGCATAAATTTGAAAAAAATCACTAAATGTAGGTTACAGTATATAAAAAAAAGAAGCTCTCATGCTTTACTAGTTTGTCTTAAACCTTTGTGGCTTATTTGCAAGATAAAATGAGTATGTGCTTTAATTAATTTTTAAGCAGAAAAGGAAAGTATATGAATTTTACATTTAACACAAACTGATTTGCTCATGATTTCCTCTCTGTCAGCCTTCTGGTACTAGACAGAAACTGTGGTCAACTGGGGAAAAAAATGTGATTAATAGAGACCAGTCTTCACATCCCTCAGTCCCTCAGTTTGCCTTGGACATATAGTATGAAGGTCAATTTTCTCAAACTATTTTTTTGCCAGACTGATGCAGAAAGAATCTTTGGGAAGGTTATTGAAGTCAAAAAACCTTTGCAAACCTAGAGATCATCAAACTGTTGCATACTTCCAAATAAAGAACATATTTTTGTTCCTAATTGCTACATATATAATGTATTGTTTTTCTAATCATTACATAACTGATGGATAAATCAAATCATGTATAGGCCTGGTTTCAGGTTCCATTTTGTAAATTCCTAGAACATCTACATTTTGTAAAGACTAGACCTTGAGATTCCAACACAAAAGCTAAATGAAGGTATTGTAGATCCAATCACCTGAGCTGTTTGAAGCCTAGAGAGAAATCCATTCTGAGGCCAAACCCATTCCTTCATTGATTAACAAACTCCCACCAAGTTATACCCTCCCCATTCCTATGATTCTGCCCCCTGGCTGTCTTCCTTCATACTCCATTTTCCTTCTCCCACTGCCTGATTCTTTATTTACAGGTTCCTAAACTTAACTCTAATTGTCCCACTCTAAGGCTACACTCTGCTTTCCACTTTACTTTCTTCTAGGGAGTATTACCAGCTCCACAGATAATAAATTTGCTTTCATCTTAAATCTTTTTCTTAATAAATACGCAATTTTAAATAGAAAAAGAAACACAGAATCTTCCTATAGAAATAGGAAGCAAGTAAGTAAAAAAAACGTATATATACATATATATACAGATATACACCTTTCTCTCTCTCTCTCTCTCTCTCTCTCTCTCTCTGTCTTTCCAGGTGGTGGTGCAGTGGAGAGCACACTGGGTTTGGATTCAGGAAGACCTGGGTTCAAATGTGACCTTAGATACTTACTAGCTGTGTGACCCCAGGCAAGTCACTCAACCTTGTTTGCCTCAGTTTCCTTGTCTGTAAAATGAGCTGGAGAAGGAAATGGCAAACCATTCCAGTATCTTTGGCAAACAAAACCCCAAATTGGGTCACAAAGAGTCAGACACAATTGAACAACAACAATCCTGTTGATTATCTTTGATTTATCTTATATATCTTTTTAATAGTTATTTTCATGTTGTCTCTTCCATTAGACTCTGAGTGCCCTGAAGACTACCTTGCTGGGACATGATAGGTCAGTCACTTTAGTGAGTACCTACCTGGGCAAAAGATTATAGATGTTTAAAAGATGCTTGTTGATTGACTAAATAACTTATAGAGAGAGCTTCTATAATGCTGAGGGTTTTTTTTTTTTAATTATAGGAGGAAGCTCTCTTTTAAATAAATAAAAACTATTCTGTCCTACTTACTCAGAAGTATCACATAAATGCATTCAGGCACACAATATAATGACAAGGCTATGTATTTTTAAATCATAGTTGCATTGCATCATACTGAATCCATAGAAGCTCAACCAGTACTAATGAATTAAATGACAACATTACAGTTCATTTGACTCATAGATGGAAAAGATGATTACTTAATAATATGATTTCAGAACCACCAAAAAGGCCCCTTACCTCACAATTAACTGGTTTATTGTTCGAGGTCTCATTGTCTTTGGTTCTTTATTCTTTTAATTGTTACTGGAATAGATAACCTGTTAACATATTTAAGAGGAAGATGTGAAATCAGATCGCTTTCCTCTTACTCAGGGATCTTGGAAGCTGCCTAAAAGTGGATTGGGTGGGTAGTGAAAGGGAGTAAATGAGACAGAGATGTAATTTGAGGATCCCCTAAGACAAAGCTCTTTTATTACACCATTTCATTTAGAACTAGGCTTGAAATGAAACAGAATATTTTGTTTAGTAGTAACCTTCTATTTGACACCCCTCTCATCCTGGCTGCCTGTTATTATTATGGAATCATATATTGAAGGACCAGATGTGAGATGACCTAGATTAATCCCTTGGTTTTAGATTAGATCAAGATTTCCTTGCTCCTTCATGAATGTCAGAATCTATATCTTAGATATAGATATCTATATCTAAGATATAGATAAGAGATGCCATTTATTTCAGTATTTTTCGATATGAAGATTTGAAGAATGTGGAATTTTTTTTCCTTTTGGAAGAATTGGGAAACAGAAAGAGTCTAAACCTATGATTTCTTCGGTTATTGTTGATTTAATCATATCCAACTCTTTTTGGCCCTATTTGGGATTTTCTTGGCAAAGATACTGGAGTAGTTTGCCATTTCCTTCTCCAGCTCATTTTATAGATGAAGAACTGAGGCAAATAGGTTTAAGTGACTTGCTCAGGGTTATACAGCTAGCAAGTGTCTGAGGCCAGATTTGAACTGAGGTCCTCCTGACTCCATGACTGGTGCTGTATTCACTGTACCACATATGTGATTTCATTGGCATAAGGTTCTTTCTTGAAAGTGAGGAACTTTTTCACCAATGTGGATTTTTACAGATCAGTAACTGTTCTGTAGCTAACAATCTTAGAGAATTAAGTTGGGCACTTGGAGGTTAAGTAACTTTCCCAGACTCCTGTAGCCAGCCATTATGTGCCAGTAGATAGAGTTGAACCCAGGCAATATTGACTCTGAGGCTGGCCAATTATGCTGTTTCCCAGGGGCTGCCTTTCATGATGGGTTGTAGAATTTAACGCTAGAAGGGACCTTCATTGAAAGGAAGCTAGTTTGATCATCTTGTTTTTAGGTGAGGAAATCATAAAGGTTAAGTAACTTGTCTAAAGTCACACAAGTATTAGTGCCTGGTACACAGTAGGCACTTAATAAATGTTTATTAAATGAGTGAAGTAGTGGCAGAGTAGGTATTTGCAAATCCATTGACACCAAATCTCTTTATGGCACCACCATCCTCTCAACTACAAATTTCTGCATCATCTTCTCTTTTATCCTTTTTTTCCCCCACCCTCTACATCCAATCAGCTATTAAGTCCCATTAATCTGTCCCTTCTTCTCTACTCACACTACCACCCTTTTTCAGGTCCTCAGTACCACTTTTTGGAACTATTATAATCTCCCAATTTTTGTCTTAACTATTGTATCTCCTAACTTCAATCCACTTTTCATAAAGATGCCAAATTAATCTTCTTAATGCACAGGTATGACCACTTTATTTCCCTGCTCAAAAACCTTCAGTTGACACCCATTGTTTATATATAAATATAAACTCTTTAGTCTGTTATTTAATGCCTTCTACATTTTAGCTCCAGTTATTTCAGATTCTTTTATCTCTATTCCCCTTCAAACATGTACATTTTGGTAAATTGAACTACTATTGGTCCATTCTTTTCTTGTACTATCTGGTTTCCATGTTTTGTACAGGTTCTCTCCCATTGTCTGGACTAAACTCTCTCCATATTTCCGTATATTTCCCTTCTTATACCTGATATATGCTGCAATCCTTTATTTACTTCAATGCTATTCAGGTGCCACCCCATCTATGAAGGATTTTTTGAGATATCGAACAAAAAGTGACCTTTCTCTTCTCATATGTCTAAGAGCCCTTAGTCCAGATCTTCCTTTGCTCATATTAGATGCTGGATAAGTTTCCTTCCAACTGTCAAATTCTACGTTCTTTTGTTCCCTCTTAATGTGATAGGGCAAACTCCCTGAGAACATCATTGCATCCTCAGTACCTAGGATAGTGCTTTCTACACAATGAAAGATTGTTGAAATGATTGAATTAGATTCTTAGACTCAGTGTAAGCATATTCTTCTACCATCAGTCCAATCAAAATTCCTGCTTCATGTTTTTATCGTAACAGCAAATACTATTCCTAAGAGACTTTTCCTTGCTTTTTCATGGAAAAGTTCAAGATGGCAGGAGAAAAAACTGGCAAGTTTCAGATATTCAGAAAGACATTAAAAGAGCAACATTGTACTTTACACTTTACAATGGTCCTTTTGTCCCTAAGGATGTCAGAAAGTATTTCTAACTTCATAAAGTGATAAAAAATAATATTCCTTCAGTGTTGAAATGTAGCCATCTTTGAAGGAAAGAAGAGAGAAGCTATTTTAACAAGGTACAGAATCACTGCACTTAATAATTAACATCCCTAATATTTTAGATCCTTCACAATTTGTAAAATGCTTTTACATACAATATCTTGTTCAGTTCTATGATATAAGCAGTGCGTAGTATTATTATCCCAATTTTACAAATTTAAAACAAAACAAAATTAAAACAAAACAAGGTTCAGAGATTTGACCAAGGTTACAAACTAGCATTATCTAGATTGATCTCATGTTATCCCTAATCTGGAGGACTCCTAGGAATCCTAAGTCACTTCCTAGGTCATGTGTTGAGAGAGAAGGATGAGAGTTAAGAATGAGTAAAGTAGTTTAATTTGGGATGTGTTGTCATTTTGGATTAGACATTATCAGCCTTAATCTTACCTGAACTTGCTTGCAGTCTTCTGGAAGGAAGATGACTTAGAATTTGGCCAGTTGGGAGTAGATTTTTCCCACATTTTCCCTCACCCACACTTAAAAACACATGTTTGGGTTAGAACCAATGAAACCTCTGGATAGAATGAGGTGATTGGGCAAAGCAAAGATAAGGGGAAAAAATTTCTGAGCTACTTTTTTCTTTGGGCATTTAGTGATTTGTCAGACACATGGATTGTTGGGATTATGACTGAGATCTTATCCATCACATCATTTGCAAGTTTCAGTTGTTTTTCTGCAGTACTGAACTTGAGTTAAATTTATTTTCCATTCATTCAGAAAAGTTGTAGACTCATGTTACTTAGTTTTTCTTGAACATTTGTCAGATTTTTCAAAGCAAGAAAAGTAAACTGCATGCCCCTGGCCAGAATTTGACTATGGCTTACACTGAGTCAAATCTTACCATTTGCATTGTATAGCATGCAGAGGCAGATTCTTCAGTCCTAAAACACAATGAAAGAGGATGAAACAAGGGGATAAAAAGGAAATATCTCTGGATAGAGATGCATTTGTAGGAATGACAAATTACAAATTAATTGTATTATTACCGAGTGATAGCAGAGCAATTAAAAATTATTGCTTTGCTGGAAACACAAGCTCTTCCACAATTTGCATACTTTCTTTGTGTAATGAGAATAAATGTCATAAATAATGCACATTAAAGTATTACCCATGATTTATTAAAGCTACATAAGTTCTTTTGATATTGGCAAATGATATTCTCATTATAGATCCAGTCCTGAAGTTCTAATTAAAAGAATTATTATGGGATGATAAAACAAATGTCTTCTCTAGAATCTGAACCTCTTGTTGATTCAGATATAATGATTAAATCATCAAACATTTGCTTTTAGGGCCAAGATTTTAATTCTCAGAAAGAAAACATGCTGACTGGATGATCTCTAGGGTTCCTTCCAGGTGAAATACTATGAATGAACCACCTCTAAGAGACTTTTCATTCTTGTGTTTCAATTTAGACATTTTGCTCTTGCCTGTCTTGGAAGGGGGAAAATGGGTGAAAGTTGCTAGCCCACTCTACTCCCTGAGTTACAGTGAAAAGTTACAGTGGAAAGATTATGGGACTAGGAGTCTGGAAGTTTGTGTTCTCCCTAGGTACCTTCTAGTAACTTTTCTACTAACTATTTTAATTTCCCTTGGCCTTGAGATGAATTCAAGTCAAAGGGCTTGAACTACCTCCTGGGGTGCTGGGAGAACTGGCAGAAGTGATTTTCTGAGTTAGTCACTGATTGAAAGATTATGGCAAATGACAGGAGTACAGTGATATTAGAGAATGGGGAACATCCTAGTTTTCATGAGAAGGAGGAGAATGCAGTCTGTAATCTGTAGATTAGTGAGATTTACTTCAAATATTGACAAAGTTTTATTATGTATTATTAAATGGATGATTAGTAGATATCTAGAAAAGGAAGCAGTGATCTTCATTAAGAACAGATTTTACCAGACTAACTTCATTTCCTTTTTTGACAGGCTCATTAGACTGATAGATAAGGAGGCTGTAAATATAGTTTATCTACATTTTGACAAAGCATTTTTCAAAGATTCTCATGCTATTCTTGGGGAAATTGCAGAGATGTCTAGGTCATTCCATAGTACAGTCAGATTGATTTGGAACTGATTGAATGTCCAGGCTCAGCGAGTATGGAATGATATGTCTTGTAGAGTTTCCCAGGGATTTGTTCTTAGCCTTGTGCTATTTAATATTTTTATCATTGCCTTGGATAAGGGCATAAGTGGCTTGTTTATCAGATTTACAGATGGCACAAAGCTGGGAGGGATAGATAGCATGTTGTATGACAGTAAGAATCTAAAAAAATCTTGAAGGCTTAGAAAGCTAGACTGGCTCTAATAAGAGAAAATTTTGTAGTGGTAAGTGAAAAGTCTTATGTTTAGGTTAAAAGCCAATCTCATAAGTACATAATGGGGACAACGTGTCTAGATAGCTGCTTATCTAAAAAAGGAATAAATTACCTCAAAAGGGAACAGGTTCTCCTTTACTAGAAGTCTTCAAGCAATGGCTCTATGATCATTGTTCAGGCATCAGTTTGATTAGATAGCTTCCTGATATTCCTTAAGCTCTGGGATTCTGTTCTGCTTTTCTTTTCTTTTTTTTTATTCTATGAAGGTGTTGGAATAGATGGCCGCTAATGTCCTTCCCAACTATATAATTTTATAATCTACTTTGTAGACGTCTCATGCAAAATTGCTGAAGATTATCTTGACCTTTCCTTTCCATAAATTGATTTTGGGACTTTAAAATCAAATGTTACTTGAATAGTTTATAGATTTGTTATTCACATGGTTTCTCAGAGCTCTTCTAATTCAACCTTTGTGCAACTTGTTGGGAATTCAAGCTATTGGTAATTTATTTAATCTAGTGCTAGTCAAATTAAAAGAATAGATTAGATAGCCCTCTTCCTCCCCAGTGGGATTAGAACACTCCTCTGCACCTTAGTGAAGAGGCAGTCTTGTATAGTACAACTCAATTCAGAAAACATTCATTAAGTCTATATTATGTGAAGGCCACTGTGCTAGACACTGGATTTGCAAATACAAAAATTAGACATGTGCTGCCCTCAAAGGGTTTACTTTCTGCTGGAGGAAGGGAAATATGACATGTGTATAGAATAGTATAATTCCAAGGTAGGAAGTGAATCAAAGGAGAGATTAAAATGAAGTATTACAGAAATGTATGAGAAAGGAGAAAGTACAAATAGCTCATGTGTGTATGTATGTATGTGTGTGTGTGTGTGTGTGTGTGTGTGTGTGTGTGTGTGGTTTGTTTTTAAGCCTTCATGGAATAGGTAAGATGAGCTGAGACTTAAAGGAAGATAAAGAATCTTAAAGAGGAGGCAGTGGATTGTAGGCATTTGAAATTACAGAATACCTCATTTTGGCCAGAATATGAAATGCATAAGGGAGAAAAGGAAAATAGTAAAATTGGCGAATGAATTTGGACCCTGATTGAGGAGAATAGTAAATGCTGGGGTAAAGAGTTTGTATTTTATCCTTGAGGCAGGACAAAGACATTGAAGATTTTCAAGAATAGAGGTGAATTGGATTTAAGTGAGGCAGAGCTGCACAAAGTCATCAGCCTCACTCTTTCGTCTAGAGTCATCAGAGTCCAGTGGTAAGGCACAAGTCAAGATGACTGGCCACAGCCCAGGAGGCAGTAGGAGACCTTGGCCTTTTTAAGCTAAGGTCTTTCTCAGGTCTCAGTTTGTCTGAGGCAACACCCATTCAATGATTAAGGGCTAGGTAAGAACTGAGACAAAAGATGGCCTAGTTTGCCATCACAAAAGAATCAGTCTAGGAGGGGAGGACTCTCAGAGTTTCTGGCTGGAACAGAAAACAATTGCTATTTACACTCACTCTGAGCCATCAAATGGGGTTTTGATGATGGTGTTCCTCCCAAAGGTAGCTGTCTCATGCCCATTCCAGGGGCCAAAAATTCTACTTATGACTCTTTTGGAAGTGGCAGAGTCAGAAACCAGACTGCAGGCTATTTAGAATAATACGAATGAAGAAATGAAGGCATTAAATGTAGAGTACTTTTTCTAGGAGACTAACAATGATGGAGAAAAGAGAATTGGATTGGGATCTGAAGAGTCATTCTATTTACCAAGTGCCATACATTTTATCTGGCTGTTCTGGTTCCTTTCACTGAAATGCCCTTTTCTGTCTTTTGACCCCTCCTGATGATTCTTACCAAATTTTAAAGCTTAACTTAAATACTATCTCTGTGAAGCTGTCTCTGAAATAGACTTTCAGTTGCTAATCATCTCTCTCTCCCCATCTCAACTAGGACTTAACTTGTGCTCTTCTAATTGACTTATCATGTATTATTTTGCATTATAGTTATTTGTGTAACCCCTGAAAACAGAGAGATTGTTCCTTATTGTAATCTTCTTTTTCTCAGCACACTTAGCAGAGGGTTCTGTACCTAGTATACATTTCATAAATTTCTGTTTGATTGACTTGATCATGATTCTGTTATTGACTCCCTATCTGATGTTGGCTGAGTTATTTAACCCCTCTGTTGTTTCACTAGTAAAATGAAATTAATAATACCTGTCCAACACATGAAATTATATATGTGAAAGCATCTTGAACATTGCAACAAATTGTGTGAATGCAAGTTATTTTAAAGGTCAATCATTAGAATTTTTAGCAATCGGCAAATTCTAATGGGAAATACCATGACATAGTAGATACAGAACTTGCATGGAAGTGGGGAAGGCCTTGGTTCAACTCTGGCTTCTGACACCTACTGGCTGCATGAGCCTGGGCAATTTTTTTTAATACATTTTTTAAGCACCTACAATTGAACCAATATTGTAAGCAATGTATTTTCTGTGGTTTTCATGATGCAGGTAGAAACCCTCCAAATTTGGAAACCATCCATTAGGTAATTCTATTTTTTAAGGAGTTGTTTCCTTCAGTCAATTTTTGTGCTTCCTCTTCCAAGCCTTTGACTCTTTTTTCATAATTCTCCTACATAGCTTGCATTTCTTTGTCTGATATTTCTTCTACCTCTCTTACTTGATTTTTAAGATCTTGTTTGAGCTCTTCCAAGAGGACTTTTTGGGCTTGAGACCAATTCATATTCTCCTTTGAGGCTTCACATGTAGGATTTTTGACTTGGTCTTTTTCTGAGTTTGTGTCTTGATCTTTCCTTGTCACCATAGTACCCTTTTATTGTCAGGATTCTTTTCTGTTTCTTACTCATTTTCAGCCATTTTCATGACTTTTAGAGTTGAGCTCTGCTCCTGGGGTGCAGAGACCTGGTCACTGGCTTTCTATGCTGGGGGCACAGGTGTCTTGTGGCCTGACCACTGCACTGGGGGTGGCCTGGCCTAGTCATTCCTGTTGTGTTGGGGTTCTGGGGCTCACAATTTGCTGTCTGCACTGGGACTGAAGGCCTCACTGCTAGCTTGCTAAGCCAGGACCCAGGGACCTCGGTGCTGATCTGTGCTGCAACTAAGAGCCTCCCACTGGCTTGGCTGGACACCATCTGCACTGGGCTGTGCTTCTCTTTTATTCAAGTAAGACAGATCTTTCCTGAAGTCCTTCTAAAGGTTGGAAAATTGTTTCACTCCATCTTTTTGTGGGTTCTGTCACTCTAGAATCTGTTTAGAGGCTAGGAAAACTGAGGAGAGCTCAGGCAACCTCCTGGCTTCTTCTCTCCACCATCTTGGCTCTGCCCTATATATTTTCATTTTGACTGACTTATTGTGTACATCTTTTCACTTGTGTACTTTTTAGTTGTTTTCTCATAGGAAAGTTATGAACCAATTATTTCCCAAAGTTGTATATTGCATTTTTGGTGAAGTATATTCCAATCACTGAGGGAAGGGAATAAGCATTTATTGAGCACCTTCTCTGTGTTAGGCACTTTGCTAAATGCTTTATAGATATTATCTCATTTGATTGTCACAACTCTGAGAGTTAGGTGCTGTTAACATCACTGTTTTATAGTTGGGTAAACTGAGGCAGACCTAGTAGTTATCTGATATATGAGTTTGGGCTATATTTGTCACTAGTTTGTTGTATGACCTTGGGCAATACCCTTCTCTCTCGTCCTTGGTTTTCTTATGTGTGAAATGAAGAGGTTTTACTAGATGAGCTCCGTGGTCCCGTCTAGCTCTATCATTTGGTGATTATATGTTAAAAGAACTTTTCATCCTCATGTTTCATCTTTGCCTGGTCATAATTCACTCTTTTCTGTATTTTCTATCAAATGAAACCATTACAATTCACAATTCTTGTTCTCCAAACCTCCATCTGTACCATTTTTTGGCTTGGAGATATTTAGTACTAAATTCAGCGCTAATGCAGAATTGGGGAAATGGATTTCATTTGTCAGTAAAGCTTTAAAAGGCACCATAGTGGTACAATTTTTCAAAGTAATAAATGCAAAAAAAATTATGATGGCTCACTGCCAGGGGCTTTTTCTTTGCAGTTGATTGCTTTTCACATCAGATGCTTGTTTATCAATCAAGGATATTAAGAAGAAATAGTTTTTGAGCAGCGAGGGTAAGGGACTCAAGTGTATTTGTGTGCACCAAACCTGTGTGGTCATTACTCTCAGCTTCATGACATTTGGTACTACTTCCCAAGTCCATGAGCTGCTCACTGAATTTTACCCAATGACAAGTTTGGTTTTGAAATGCTTTTTGGAAATAGGAACATTTTTCAGTTGTGTCCATTTTTTACCCTTTAGCTTAAGTTCGATAATTATTTGGTCATTATGAAAATAGGGATTTTATTGGTTACAGGGAACTCCAAGGGAAGAACATTCCCTTGACTAACTTGCATGTGTCACCTAGAGCACTGAGCCTTGAAGTGAATTGCTCAGAGTTCCACAGCCAATATGCATCTCAGGCATGACTTGAAGCCAGACCTTTTTGGCTTTGAGGTTGGCTAAATCTCTGTTCAGTGTGCCATGCTATATCTGCCTACCAACAATAATATAATAATAGCCAACATTTATTATAGGCATTTTAAGTTTTGCAAAATGCCTTGCAGATATCTCATTCGATGCTCCCAATAATCCTGGAAGATAGGTGCTATTATTATTCCCATTTTACAAATAAGCAAACTAAGGCAGAGGTAGATTAAGTGAATTGCCCAGGCTGAGTGTCTGAGGCAGCATTTGAACTCATGTGGTCCTGAGTCCAGTGATTTGTGCCACTTAGCTGCTCTATAAAAATAATAAATGTTAGAGTTTTTTCCATGTCTTTAGTATCTAATCTACTTGAAAATCTGGAATAAAAGGCTCTGAATTTTGTTTTCTTATTCTTTTTTGTTTGTATTATTTTAGTCATTGTGTTTTCTTTTTTACTGGTTCTGCTTACTCTACTCTGTATCAGTTCATTTGAGTCTTCCCATATTTCTCTGAGTTCCTCATAGTTGTACTTTCTTATGGATTGATATTATCCTTTTACATTCATATACCACCATTTTTTCAGCCATTCTTTAATTAATTAATGGTCACTCACTTTCTTTCCAGTCTTTTTTTTCTATTATAAAAAAATACTGTTGTGAATATTTTGGTATGTATGAGACCTTTCATTTTTGCATTTGACCTCCTTAAGATATGTCCAGAAGTAGGATCTCTGAGCCTAAAGGTATGGACAGTTGAAGGTGTATATGATATTAAACTCTTTAATTATAGTCCAGATTAGGAGAGAGGAAATCCCAAGTGAAGATACTTATCTTTAACTATTATCCTCTAAATGAGATTTAGGGTTGTTTTGTCTTGGCTAGAACTACTCTTTCCCTTAACTAAGTGACAAGGATTTAACCTTATATTTAATATCTCCATATTGTTGTTGTTCAGTTGTATTCTACTCTTCATGATCCCATTTGGATTTTTCTTGGCAAAAACATTGAAATGGCTTGCCAGTTCCTTCTCTAGCTCATGTTACAGATGAGGGAACTGAAGGAAACAGGATTAAAGTGACTTGCCCAGGGTCACAGCTAGTAAGTGACTGAGGCTGGATTTGAAATTATGTCTTTCTGACTCCAGGTCTAGGGCTCTATTTACTGGGCCACTTAGCTGCCCTGATAGCTCCATGGTACTTCTCTTAATCATAAACACTTACAGTCAGATCTCAGTTATCTATACTGGCAAATAATAAACAAAAAGAGAATTACTTCCACACATATTCCCAGAAAATTTAAACTGAGTTTTCCGAGATTGGACTTCAGGAAATTTATCCCCTATAATTCCATTTCTATCTGGATCGACTTCTATAGAATAAATCCACAGAATGGGAATAAGAAAAGCATAACTTATCTTTTGTATAGCACCCTCCAACTCTCTCCCCCCTACAGTGGGCTGCCTCCTTAGATGGCGATTACTACTTTGAAGTTCAAAGGGTATTCTGTGAATCTGTACTCCTAAGGTGTAGCTTACAAGCATCCATTGCTATGCTTCCCTATAACAGTTAGCTGGAAGACACAATTGTCTCAAATCAAAGGCATTTAGTAAGGTGGACCGAGTAAGAACAATAGCTATAAAATGTTCTACCCATAAAGTTGGAGCGGATTCTCCCACAAGTATGCATAATTTCTATGGGTAGAGAGCAATAAACTTAAATGTAATGATAGCAAAGTAGTGATAGGGAACACAGGTGGCCAAGGTGACTCATGAAAGCTCTTCTCTTCCTCATGGAGTCCTCATATATCTCAACTATCAATTTGGCTTGAAAGCAGGGTTGGTTCCTTTCTCTACTGCCAGGTGTCTCTTTTCTTAAAGGTACTTCCAGCCTTTAGTGACTACTCCCTTGTAGCTATGTCTTTAAAAAGATTATGTGTCTCTCCTATCTCAACTGTGTCTTGAACTCTATGTCTCCAATTGCCCTACTGGACAAGTTACTCTGGTATTAGATGCCAGGGCTGATGGAGATGAGGAGAAGTTTTTTCACCCCCAAATAAAGTTCCTCATCTTTTCCCCTCTCTGGTATAGGTTGAGGGTCACCCTTCACAAAACTTCCTGGGCTTGGATTCATACAAATGGACTCACTCTTGAACTGTTCAACTATCTTTAAAGGCCACCTGGGAACATGGCCAATCTTTCATCCAGACCGTGAGCTAGGATCTCTTAAATTCAACCAATGAACTTAATTATACTTTATAATCGGAATGATGAGCAGGACCACAGCTTTATAATTAAATGGTTTTTGGTCGCTCCTTATTTTCTGTAATTGGATCCTAGCATCCTCAACCTAGGGGAAGGGGGTGGGTAGGGATTGATCAGAGATCAGCTCTCGTACATTAGTTTAAAATCTTAACCTTATTGTGAGTTTTAAAATGGATTTCTTGTTAGTTGTTTTATGTATCTTATACTTTCTTACCTTTCCCTATGTTTATAATAATCTCATTCTTCAATACCCAAATAAGATGTTTCATCTTATATGAAAATTTCCCTGTTCCCCCCAAGTCAGAAATATGCCAAACTTTGAATATCCCTTTCTAGGCCCCTTTTTAGGTGTCAGGGTAACAAGGTAATTTACTCAGTGGCAAGAATGCAGACCAAAAGTTACCCCCCCCTTTTTTTTTTGCTATCTCCCCTTGAGGCTTATTAGAGTTTCAAGACAATTTGCATGGCTCAAATGCTGAGGGGCATGATGGAAATTGAAAAGGAAAAGAAAAAAAGGTATTGGGGGTGCTGCGCCTCAGTATGCTTTTTCTCAGTCTCTGAAAGATTCATTAGGCGGTGTTGATTGTATGTGGGACACACAGCCTCTACCCTGGTGTGAAGAGGCCAAAGGATTTCATTTTCTGTAACCTACTTATGAATGAAGGCTGGGGAGATTTCTTCATGAGTGGTGAAAAAGCAAGGTTTTAACAACCACCAGAGTAACCTTTTTGTGTGTTAGTAAAGTATGATATTGGTCTGGCCAACAAAAGTACTGATACTTATACTAACTACATCTGAGCCCTTTTGGCCCAAGGTGGTCTCAGCTAAAGCAGCAGATGTCAACTTCATGGATGATAACAGTAGTTTGATGGAGAAGCAGTAAAGAATTGAGATGTGGCAAGCATCAATAGAAGGGAACAGGTGATGTTTGTGGAGGAAGAATGGAGCAACAATGTCAGTGCCAAGAGAATCCTGGCCAAAAAAAGCTGTGAGAGGAAGAGCCAAGAAAGAGTGAGGCACCACCACCATCTGGGAGATATCAGTATGGGAACTCAGGCCAGAGAAGCGTTCCATACACAGCACAACTCTTCTTCATCTCAGAGCGTGAATTTCTCAAGATGTTCTTTTCTCTGCTGGCATCAGTATCTGTAGAAGATGGTTTGCATTCATTTATTGGGGGGACTATGAATGATCCCATCATGTGATTGTCTCTTTTATTTACTTCGCTATTCTGTGCTAATTAAATGTCATTGCTTTTTGATTTATGGTTCCTGCCTAGGTTGCTGGTAAAAAGTTCTTTGGAGAAGACCTTGAGCCACTGATTAGCTGTAGTACTTAACTTGAGTATCAGGGTAGATTTCACAATTGAGTGGGATGTCTATTATAAACGTGCTAATTTTGTAGGATAGTTATCTATATAGATTTTTGTGTGTTTGTGTGAGGCAATTGGGGTTAAGTGACTTGCCTAGGGTCACACAGCTAGTAAGTGTCAAGGCTCTGAGGCCAGATTTGAACTCAGGTCCTCCTGACTCCCAGGCCAGAGCTCTATCCACTGTGCCACCTACTTGCTCCCGCTATATAGATTTCTTATCTCATTTCTAGGTTGTGAGGAGAACGGCCTTACCTTAACCAAGCTTGTTATCTCTTTCAGGGACTAGCATAGTGTACTGTACCTAATATACACTTAATATATGAATTTTCCCCATTGTTAGAAGTGAGCTGGAAGTCTATAGGTTAGTGAAAAAAAATGATTGCAGGTTAATTTCAAATATGTAAACTTTGAAGTGGAAACTGGTTTAAAATGCCCACAAATTAAGGTGATACTGATAAAACTTATTATCTTCCCTTTTCCTATTCTTCTCTTTGATTTCAACTGTGGTTTCATTATCTCTCATGAAGAGTGCCAGTCTTGGAACCAGGAAGACTCATCTTCCTGAGTACAAATCCAGCCTCAGACATTTACTAGCTGTGTAACAATGGACAAGTCACTTAATCCTGTTTGCCTCAGTTTCTTCATCTGTAAAATGATTTGGAGAAGATGGCAAACTACTCCAATATATCGGCCAAGAAAACCCCAAACAGGGTCATAAGGAATCAGACGTGATTGAAATGACTCAATAACAGTATAACCATGAGTCTTCTCTTCCTTAGTTATCATATAAATTATCAATTCCAATAGATTATACCTCTTTAAGATTTCTAGCAGTTTCTCCCTTTTATTTATCCCCACATTTATTATCTTAGTACACCATGACATCAGGGAGATGATGACATGAATTGCAGTTAAATTTGATTTGATTGAGGGAGGGATGTGCAAAATCATTAGCCTCACTTTCTCTTCCAGAGCCCTCTATAATAATCTTCTTAGACTACAGCAATAGTCTCATAAACAAGTCTTCCTAACTCTAGTCTGTCCCTCCTCCAATGTTTCCTTCATATTTCTGCCAGAATAATCCTTTGCATAGATCTGGTCATGCCATCCTCAGTTCAAATATTCTCAGTGGTTCCCTATTGCTTGCCAAAGACATTTCAAATTCCTCTTTCTGTCATTTAAGGCTTTCTGTAATCAGGGGCTACCCTACCTTTTCAGCCTCATTAACTCTCCTCTATGTACTCTATGTATTAGTCACACTATATTTTCTAGCCATTGAAACTCCTGACTCTCTATATATCATTGCATTTACTTATTCCTGGAATGTTCTTCCCTTTTCTCATCTGTTGAATTACTATCCATCTTTTGGAGTGTATGTGGTGTTTAGGAGGACTTGCACCTCTGGTGTGAGGGCTTCCTACTCATCCTCCTTTGGTGTGTACCTGTCATCCAAATCTCACCTGCGGCTCTAAGAAGCTGTAGCATGCGAAGTGACTGCACCCCAGTAAAACCATCTTTGCAAGTGGTTAAGGCTAAACTAGGTTAAGGCTAAACTTAAAGGGCTAAGCTCGGTTGTTCAGCAGGCCTCAAACCCATTGGTGAGTTAAGGGAATGTTTACCCCAACCGTGTGAAGACTCTCCGTGGCAGAACAGGCAGATGAGAACAATTTGTTCCAACAGCCATGAAGGTGGCTGAAGCAGGTGCTGTGGAGCACTTAGAGCTTGGTCAGACATTGAAGAAGCCAAGGTCATCCAGGTGCATCATCAGTCATCCTGACTTTTGTCTTGTCACTGGATTATGGTGACTTTGGAAGAGCGAGTAAGACCGATGACTGTGTAACTCTGCCTCACTTAAATCCAGTTCACACACAAGTTGATGTCACTGGTTCTCTTCAAAAATGAAAGATGAACAATAACCCATTTTATAAAACCCAACTCAAATGCTCCCTCCTGCATGCTAATGTCATCCTTAATTCTTCCTTTTCAAAATAGCCTTCTTCCTTTGGAGCTTCATTTTGCAACTTTCTAAAGCACTTATCATATACCATTGCATATTATAAGCTTCTTCAGGTCTTTTCTCTCTCTTAGACTTTAAGCTTTATGAGAGGATGGATCTTATCTAAAATTTTAATCCTTCCTGTTGCCCAGAACATTGCACACAGAGATTTCTGATAAAATTTTACTGAATGACTTAATGGACAAATGGAGACGGTAGCTCCATGCTATTCATTTTTCTGTGCATATCTTGAAAGACAGACTTTTTTGTTGTAGTTGTTGAACTGTGCAGTCATGTCTGACTCTTCATAACCCTGTGGACCATAGCACACCAGTACTGTCCATGCAGTTTTCTTGCCAAAGATACTGAAGTGGCTTGCCATTCTGCAGTTTGTTAAGGCAAACAGAGATTAAGTGGCTTGCCCAAAGTTACACAGCTAGGAAGTATCTGAGGCTGGATTTAAACTCAGGTCTTCCTAACTCCAGGCCCTGTGCTCTACCCACTGAGCCACCTAGCTGCCTCCTGAAAGACAGATAAGGAGCATCTTCCTACTCACACAAGTTCTTTCTTGCATGTCCAGTGAGGAGACTTCAGAAGTCCTTCGCTGATTTGTGGTTCCTTAATCTAACTTACTCTTCCCATAGAAAAGATAGGAGAAGCAGATCCTTTTTTAGTGTTTTCTGACATCGCACTGATGTCTGCTACAAGTGGTCCCTTTGTTTTTGCTGCCAGAACATTTTAAAAATCCCTAATATTTTCTTTTATTCAAATCATTTCAATGGGTATTTATTGAACTCCTCCTACCTTCTTGGCTTTGTTCAAATCACATAAGTTATATGTAAAGCTCTTTGCCAACCTTAAAGTGATATATCAATACTATTAGTGTTATTATTAATTACTATTATTGCTTGAAGCACAGCTTCCTTTATAAACTTTTAAAAATTATTATTTGTTTTGTGTGTAAATACAGAAAGTATTTTCTCCAGTGGTCTATTTACAATGAATTCATATCATCTAATCAATTTGAATTATAAGGACTATTTGGTTCTTATTCTCTCTATCTCTATTTTATTTATCTGCGTGATTAAATGTTTGTCTGTGACCTAGCTACCAGTTACATGATAATATGCTTTTATTTCTTCCTGATATTAGCAGTGGTTCATTTAGTTATTTGCATAAACTGATTCGTATGGTTGAAGAAAATGCCCAAGACTTTCTCTACTTGTTAATCCTTAAAGAAACAATTTACATTTTAAAACTGAGTTTCAGGATTGTACAGAAAGCAAGTGTAAGTGAAACTCTGAGGGCACATTACCATTTTATAATGATACACTAACATAAATGATGATTTATTATGATTAACTTAATTCAAATGGTTATTAACAAGTTCTATTTTGGGAAATTAGATACAGTTAAGACTTGAGACATATTTCAATAGCAAACATGATTTTCATAATCTATCATATGCTACTCAGTTTTAAGGGAAAAAAATAGAAAGGTGTTCATTTGTGCTCAGAAAAAACAGTATTTGTTTTCCATATTCATTTATCCATTGCAAAGAATAATATCCTTTGGTCAAAGCTTCATGAATGTTTCGTGTTTTGTATCTGTGATAGGTGCTGTTCCATGCTCAAAGCCCAGACATCCTGCCATTATGAAGCAGAAATTAAAAGGAAGCAAGATTTCCTTGAACTACTATTGAGGTGTATTTTTATTCAAACTCTGTGGGAAATTAACTCTGCAAGTTCTTTATTTAAATTCTGTAGATGCAGCTCACTACCTGAATCTATTGGCCAGCATGTGATATGTGACAGTTTCACATCCCCTGGTTCTGTTCTTCCAGTTTCACTGGCATGCCTGCATTAGCACCTCCTGAACATGCATCTTTATTTTAATCAGTTTCACCCCTTCCTAAGCCCACTCCTATTCAATTTGCCTGTCTCCTCGACCATTCCATTCTGAATTTCAGCATATCTATTCTCTTCTCAAAAAAAGTCCCCATATCTTTGAAATTGTAAGCCAATGTTCTTTCCTTCTGCCTCTTCACTTTCACTGAGAAGTGATTACCCCATTCCACTGACATAGAATTTTCTATCTATTGCAATTTTTCCGAACATTATTCCATCCTTATTCTCTGATCCTGAAATCCGTAAGAAAGGGTGGGCATGCCCTTTGCTCCCCATTACCAGTTTCAAATCATTCTTCTACCATTAACTCCATTGTTGGGAAGATTGTTTACTGTCCCCCCCCCCACCCAGCTTACTTCTCCGCTCTCTATCTTCTTGCTCTCCTTTTTGTTTTGGCCTCCCTTTCAGAGATTCATTGAGGAGAGAGAAAATCTGCATGCATGAGTGAGAGAAGAGAAGAGACAGACAGAGACAGAGGGACAGAGATAGAGAGACAGAAAGACAGAGACAAAGACAGAGAGATAGAGACAGAGAGAGAGGCAGAGAGACAGAGACAGACAAAGACAGAGAGATAGAGACAGAGAGAGAGGCAGAGAGACAGAGACAGACAAAGACAGAGACAGACAGCAAATAACAGAGGGACAGAGACAAAGACAGAGACAATCAGAGAACAAGATACAGACATAAAGGTAGTTGGAGGAGAAATGGGGGCAATGGGTTTTATCAAACTTCTAGATTGATGGGGAGTTTTCAATTGAGTGAGTGCCTAAGATAAAAGGGAAAACAAACTTTGGAATTACTAAGTCTCAGTCTATAATGGTTTGGGGGCCACCTGGATGGCTATTTTTGTGATACCTGGGTGACTTTCTGGAGACAGCTCAGGAAATTCATCATGAGGACACCTTGTCTTGACCCTGTGTTAGAGCTGTGAAGACTGTGCCCTCTTCCAAAACAAGAAAACTCTAAAATATTCAGTTCTTTAGTGTCTGTATGGGAGTCCTCATGAGAAAGAATTTTCTTTTGGTAAAGGGTCAGTGATGCCTAGAGGGCTATACTCTACAGAAGTGCCAGAAAAATGAGAAAAGGGGAACTGATGAGAGTGAACCCCAATGGGAAGCCATACCAGCAACCCCTCCTGTGAGGCACAGGAGGATCCCAAATGGGAAATGACTCCACCATTTCAAAGCTGCCTAGAACTACAGGGAGATCCAGCAGCCGAGGATTCCATCTACACTTCTGTGGGAGGGGGCTGCTTGCAGGTAGATGTTAGTTTTCCATGAACTCTGTCATAAGTTCTCTTTTTTCCCCTCCAATCTGTAAATAAAATGTTTCCTCTTTGAGTTATGTAAAGTGAGTGCTTGCAAGGATGTGATAACACTTTGGGTTGTGGGTTTTGGACCCTTTGAACTTTCCTGAATTCCAGGAACCCAGCCCCTGAACTCAGATCCCTGGAATTCCCCCAAGGCATTTGGCAAGTAATCCTTTTAGCTGCCCTTTTATTGTGGCCTTTATTGTCTGCACCTGGCTCCACTCTAGACTGTCATTCCTTGATTTCATCTAGACCCACTTCTTGTCCATTCTATATGTGTCCATCTTGCCCCCATTAAATCACTCAGATTCCTTAAAACTCTGGCCAGGTTGTAAATACAAGCATCACAAATGCAAGGATTCTTAAAATCTCACCCATCTCAACCCATGGGTTCATCGTAATAAACCTTGTCTCTGACTGAAAGAAGGTTTGAGTCGAATTCTTTAGAAGCAGGACCCACATTTTCTGCCATTGAATTTTGGGGTTCCCAACATCCCTAGACCTCAACAAGTTTTCCATATTTTCTAGGTGAGAATAATAAGTAGGGGTGAGAAATCCCCCAAAATACACCTGTGCCATCTATGTCATGGAAAAAAATCTCTGACCAAAGGCAGAAATTTTGAAATCTATGTGATGCATTTATTTATACTACACTTTCATCTTGCTGGTTGCTGTTAGCCATCAACCTGTAGGACCTTTTTCCAGCTTTTTCTGCTACTTTGGTACCTAACTCCCCTTCATCTTTCTCTCCAAAGCAGGTCTTGCCATCATCCTCAAGATATATGTTACTCATTGTTATCCTTCTAATAATCTGATCAAACAGCTTCACTCCAATGACCTTCTCCTTCCCAATTTTATTCTGTTAACACTTTATACTTTTATCACCCTTCAAAATTTTATACTCTAAAATCTGAAATTTTGAATTTCTACTTTCCAACCACAATCTCCTATTAATCCACCTTTCTCATGATCTATCCTGAAAAAGCCCCTCATTTGATCCTTCTATCCCCACTAATTATCATACTATTCTACTGTTGTGGCTAAACTTTGAAAGCCTGTCTACAAAAGGTGTCTTCACTTTCTCTCCTCTCACTTTGTTCTTAAACCCTCACAATCAGGCTTCTAACCTCTTCACTCCAGTGGAACTACTCTCTTCAAAGTTCTCAATGATCTCTTAGTTGCCAAATTCAATGGCCTTTTCTGTCTTCATTCTCCTTGACCCCTTTGCAGTCTCTGATGCTGTTGGCTATCCTCTCCTCCTTCATAATCTCTTCTCTCTAGTTTTTCAGGAAACCGCTTCCTCCTGGTTCTCCTCTGACCTATCTGTCTGCTCCTTATCAGTCTCCTTAGTTGGCTTCTCACCCAGATCATGCCTTCAAATTGTGGGTGTCCCACAGGGTTCTGTCCTGGACCCTCTTCTTTTCTCCCTCTACAGAACTTCACCTGGTGATCTCATCATTTAGTTACTGTATGTATCAATGCTGATGATTCTCAATTCTGCTTTTCCTATCCCCATCTCTCTACCGACCTCAGATATTGCATCTCCAACTTAACTTCCCAACATCTTGAACTGGATGTCTTGTAGATATCTTGAACGAATTATAATGCAAAGCAGGGATTCATTATCTTTTTCCTCAAACCCACCCCTATCTCCATCTTTCCTATAACTGTAGAGGGCAACACCATCTTCCTAGTCCTTGAGGCTCAAATTCTAGGAGTCATCCTGAATTCCTCATTATCAACCCCCAAATCCAAGCTGTTGCTAAGGTCTGTTGATTTCACCCTTGCAACATCTTTCTGATATTCTCTCTTCTTTCTTTCTTCTCTCCTCTGACATTGCCTCCATTGTAGTACAGGCCTTCATCACTTCACCACTTGACTACTGCTGCTGGGTCTGCCTACCTCCAATCTCTCTTTATTCCAATCCATGCTCCATTCAGCCAGTAAAGGTCACACAGATCAAATCATGTCACCTCCTCCCTCCCCCCAACACTCAATGAACTCTAGAGGCTTCCTATTACCTCCAGGAGCAAATGCAAAATGCAGTTTGGCATTCAAAGTTTTTTAAAACCTAGCCTGCTCCTACCTTGCCAGTCTTCTCACTCCTTTCTCCCTGACACATCCTCTTTGATCCAGAGACACTGGCCTTTCAGCTGTTCCAAGAACAAAACACTCTGTCTCTCAACTTCAGGCTTTTTCTCTGGCTACTCCATGCCTGCAATGCTTTTTCTCCTTCCCTCCAGCTACCGACCTCCTTGATTGCATTTTCATCCCAACTGAAATCCCACCTACCGCACCTCTTAATTCTAGTGCTTTCTCTCTTAATTATTTCCCATTTCTCCTGAAATAGCTTGCTTTACATGTATTTGTTTGCATGTCTCCTCCATTAGATTGTGAGCTCCCTGAGGGCAGGGACCATCTTTTCTCTCTCTTTTGTCTCCCTAGCACTTAGTACAGTACCTGACACAGAGTGAGTACTTGATAAATGTTTATTGATTGATTGATTAATCTTATACAAAGTCTATTTTTGTGGTATTCCTTGACCCATTCATAGTCTTCTAATCCACCGTCTACTATTTTGGATTCACTTGCTTTCACACCCAGTCTTGGGCCCCAAGCATCACTAGGTGCAACCCTACATTACTCTCCCCCCACCTTCTGTTGTTTAACATACGCATCTTTAACTATTCATAACTTCTGCCATCCAATTTATTTTTTTTTCTCATTTAGGGCTTTAGAGAGTTGATGGAGAAAGACTCTCTCTGTCTCTCTGTCTCTGTCTCTGTCTCTCACGTACTCTCCCTTTTGCTTTCACCCTTGCTCTCTCTTTCTCTATATGTTTTTGGTAGGGGAAAGAGTAAATTTTTATTGACATAGGGAATCCCAATGAATAAATTCCCTGGGACACTGAAAAGATATGTGTCAAGGAGGAAGCTTGAAACCAGATCTCCCTGTCTTTGAGGCCAGTTGATTTTATTAATTACAAATAAACTCACTGTACCCCTGTCCTTTTGGACTCTTTCTTCAAAGCTGTAGATCCAAACGTTTTTCTTTTCACCTCTGTCCCCAACCACACCCTGCCCCCACTCCTTCTTCTGGTCCTGGATCCTGAACACCCACATTTCACTGAAACTTCCCACAGCATCTGGTGACCTGGAACATCCAACCCTGGGGTCTTCTCAACCTGAAACATCCCTCAGTAAAACCTGCCCCCTTCTTCCATTGGTCAGTTCTCTTAGAGCTTCCGTCTTATCCCAGACTGGCCTTCATTCTTCTCCCCACCCCCCCAATCCCACCCCCACACCCTATTTTTGGCTTCTGGACTTCAAAACTATGCCCCTGAGTTGGGTACTTATTTTTTTTTTAAACATGATTGACCATCTTTTACTGGGTGCTCTCCTTCTCCATTGGCTTCAGAATTAGCATATTTCCATGGTTTTCCTAACCATTTCTAACCATTTCTCTGTTTTCTTTACTTGCTCCCTGTACTTTTACCAACCTTTTAATTTGTATGTTACCCAAGGCTTTGTCCTATTATCTCTTTTCTTACTTTTTTTACGTTTTGTCTCTTGGCAATTTCATTCACCCTCATAGTTTTGACTATCACTTCTAGGCATTTGACTCCCACATCTCTATCTCCACTCCCAATTCCTTTTTTTTTTTTTTTAGTGAGGCAACTGGGTTTAAGTGACTTGCCCAGAGTCACACAGCTAGGAAGTATTATGTGTCTGAGGCCGGATTTGAACTCAGGTCCTCCTGAATCCAGGGCTGGTGCTCTACCCACTGTGCCACCTAGCTGCCCCTCCCAATTCCTATCTTGAGTATTAGTTTCATAGCTCCAATCGCCTATGGGACACATCTATCATCCAAGTGGATGTCCCCAAAACTTCCAACGTATCCAAAACCATTTAGCTCTTGGGGTTGTTGTGAGGATATAATGAGATAATATCTGTAAAGTATTTTATAAGCCTAAAACACTATGTAAATGCTAATCATTATTATTATTGCTATTTTTATTAAATTTTCACTAAAGCTTAGTTCTGTTTTTTTTCTTTTGTAAGTTGTTTAATTTTTTTTTTTTACTATTTCTTCCTGTTGCACAACCATTATTCTCTTTCTCACATTTAAAACCATGGACTAATCTCTTATTTATTCTTTTCCTGAACATAGACAGTTACAAAGTTTTATGTATTATGCTTCTGCAACATTTTAAAAAATTTTACATATATCTATCCCCTTTTCATTATGTTGATGTTTATTTTTGTCTGCACTGTAGTTGTGTATGTGTATGCAAAATAGTTGTTGTTCTCTCCAAAGCCATATTCTGACGGAACAAAACAAATTTCTTTCATTCTAGGGTTATGAACAGCTCTATATTTATCTGCATGAATGATTAATAAGATTTTCTTTGAAGAATCATGTTGTCCTAGTTCTTAGAAATAAAATAAACCAAAGGCACTTTTAGTACATAAGAAAATGACTTAGTTCACATGTTTTTATTTTAAAGTTATTGTTGATATTAATTTTTAACTTATGTAAATCACCTAGCATTGTCTATTGTAAGTAATTAGACACAGCCTCTATCAATTAGATATTTGCAAATAAAAAAAGAATTTGTGATTTTTTTTCTCAGAATGGGAAATTCATAGTGTGGGAACTCCTTCTATGCTAATAAGCCCTTGTGACTCAGTAGATAAGTCCTGGAGAATTGCCTTAGTTACAGAAATAGATTGATTTCCCCAGGTTCTCTAACTGGCATAAATCACAACTGGAATTTGAGCATAGGTTCTCTTATCTTCTACATTATGTATATTTCATCTCTGAGACACACTATTGGTGAGTTACCTAAAAATCTGAATCATTTTCTCCAGTTAAAATAGGGGTGCTTCTATTCCTTCCAAATTAGTTCCTCTATGATAGGATCCTCTCTTGATTACAGCTCACAGTTTCTTTGTGACCCAGTATGGGATTTTCCTGGCAAAAGTGGAGTGGTTTGGCATTTCCTTCTGCAGTGGGTTAAGGCAAACAGAGGTTAAAGTGATTTGCCCACTGTCATACAGTTAGTGCATATCTGAGGTCAGATTTGAACTCAGGTCTTCTTGACTGCAAGCCCAGTACTCTATCCACTGAACCATCTAGTTGCCTTGTTGATGATGTCATAGTTGTTTATTTATGCTGAGCTGAAATATTGGGACTACCTGCTTCCTGTTCTTCCTTTCATTCTCTTAGTCTACAACTCCTATTTTCCCTCATTGGTATACACTCAATTTATTTTAATTCATTTAGGAAAGTGAAGTGAAGCATGGCATTTCAGTATGAAATATATATATATATATATATATATAATTTTGGGTTATTTAAGGATACCACTGTTCCCCTCCATTAGTACAGATAGGAGTTGATCTTAGCTCTCTTTTTATAGCTTCATGTTAGTCTTCAGTTTCTTCTAATAGACAGGGAACTCTAAACATTTTTCTAGGTCTACTCTTGATAGATATTGTTATTTGAGAATACATTTAAGCCTGGTAGGTATCGCTTGTGATTTAAGAAAAAAGCCTAGTTTACTAGTGTGTTTTCTATAGTCATTTATGTTCCCAGAGGGAGTTTCATTTTAAATAGACTCACGAAGCTGCATAGTGTTAATGTGCTCTGTGAGATTTTAAAGGAAATATACCTTGTCATGTGAAAATTGCCTTCATCTTAAGGGTCATTTTACCTTCAACTTTTCACTTTCTGTATTCTCACCTTCTAATTCATGTAACATAAGTTCTAGAGAACCCATTATATTAGTCTCATTCAACAACATGGAATTTCCGAACATTGGAAATAGTTCATCTGATCTATAAGTAATGGAATCATAAAAGGCACAGAGAAGGGCACTGGGAATGAACAAAAGGGTAGAGTGGCTTCCACAGGAGGACAGGTTAAAGAATAAAACTTTCAGTCTGTAAAGAGGAAAACAGAGATGAGATCTGATCAAATAGGGATCTGATTCAAACCTGTAACATCAAGAAGAGTCATATCAGTACTATCTCTGGATCGATGGAAAACCAGCTGGCTCAATGTTCTGGGAGTATTCAAAGCATCTCTCTTCTAGTCAATAGTTTTCTCACTTCCACTGACTTTCTGTGTATTGCGTGGGTAATTGCTTAACACTCCTATTTTAACTCCTCTTTTGCACTTAGTTTATTCCCTTCCTCTGGTGACGTGGACCAATCTCCTGAGGAAGGATTTTGACTTGGACTTTGTTCTTTTTATTCCTCAGTGTTACTCACCCCTGGAAGCTAGGGTACACAATGGAGAGAGTTCTGGGTCTGGCTTTAGTCAAATCTATCATTAGACATTAGCTGTGTGATCCTGGGAACGTCATTTAACCTCTGCTCCAGTTTTCCTCAATTGTAAAATGGAAATCATAATAACATCTGTCTTCTGGGGTTGTTGTGAGGGTCAAAGGAGATAACATTTGTAAAGCACTTAGCATCCTGCCTGGTGCATAGTAGGAGCTTAATCAATGCTTGTTTCCTTCTTTCCTTACCTTCTCTGTGGGGTGTAGTGGGTCTTCAGGGAGGTCTAGCACCTCTTGTGTGAGGCCTTGCTACCCCCTTTTCAGCATTTGCTGTCCACCTGACCCACCCAATTCTTACCTGTGGCTCTAAGAAACTATACCATTTACAGCAGCCATAACTTGGTAAACCATTTTGGTAGACAGGCTAAAACCAGGTTGAGGGTAACTGAGGAGTCTCAAACCCTTCGGTGAGTTACAGGGGGATGTCCCAAGCATATGGAGACTTCCCCTGGTAGAATGGGCAGATGAGAACAATTTGTTCCAAGTTCAGTGAAGGGCTCAGACCTTGGTCAGACGATGAAGAAACCAATGTCATCCGCTGTATCCCAAGCCATCACCAGTCCTCTTAACTTTTGTCTTGCCACTGGACTTTGATGACTGTTGAAGAGAGAGAGGCTGACGACTTTGTGCAACTCTGTCTTAATTAAATCCAATTCATGCACAAATCAAATGTTATCCTTCTATGTCTTTTTCTAGTAATTGAAAACTGATTCCCTGGGCAAAGACTAGAACTCAGGATGCTTAACATTTGTTCATGTCCACCTGCTAGAAGTCATAGTCTGGCTAGGCTGTTGCAGGTATGATAGGGTAAAACATGGGTGTGTTTATAGGATCCTAGGACAGGGGTAGGGGGCCTGTGGCCTCAAGGCCATATATGGCCTTCTAGGTCCTTGGGTCCAGCCTTTTGACTTAGTCCAAGTTTTATGGAACAAATCCTTTTATTAAGGGGATTTGTTCTGTGAAGTTTGGATTCAGTCAAAGAGCCACACTTGAGGACCTAGAGGCCACAGGTTCTCCACCCCTGGGATATCATTAAGGGGCAGCTAGGTGGTGCAGTGGATAGAATGCCAGGCCTGGAGTCAGGAAGACTCATCTTCCTGAGTTCAAATTTGGCCTCAGACACTTACTAGTTGTGTGACACTGAATTAGTAACTTAACCTGGTTTGCCTCAGTTTTCTCCTCTGTAAAATGGGCTTGAGGGGGAAGGTGAGAGGGAATGAGTGAATCTTTTTCTCATATGATTTGGCTTAAGGAGGGAATAATATACAGGGTGGGGCATGGAAATCTATCTTACCCTACAGGAGAATAACAGGGGAAGGGGACAAGAGAGCAGGGGGTTGATAGAACGGAAAGCAGATGGGGTGAGGGGATAATCAGAAGCAAACACTTCTGAGGAGGAACAGGGTCAAAAGAGAGAATAGAATAAACGGGGGGTAGAATACGATAAAGGGAAATAGAGTTAGTTTTTCACAATATGACTACTATGGAAGTGTTTTGCATGACTGCACATCTATAACCTGTATCAAGATGCTTGCCTTTTCAATGAGGATGGGTGGGGAGGGAGGAAGGGAGAAAATTTGTAACCCAAAGGTTTAAAAACACATGTTAAAAATAAAAAAAAAAATTAAAAAAAGCAATGAGCTGGAGAAGGAAATGGCAAACTGCTCCAGTATCTTTGCCAAGAAACTCCCCAAATGGGGTCAAGAAGAGTTGGTCATGTCTGAAACAACTGTTCAACAGCAACAGGATGTTATTAAAAATATCAAGGAGGCAGCAGAGACTGATTTAAACCCTCTCTCTCTGACTCCAGAGCCTGTGCTCTTTCTGCTAGTGAAAAGTCTTAGGTCTCCAGCAGTGGAAAGTGCACAGACTATCGAGTCAAAAGACCAGGGTTTTAATTAGTCTCTGATGTTTAGTGTAACATTATCTAGTGACCCTGGGCCAGTCTAACTTCTCTGAGTCTCAGTTGCACACTAGAAAATGAAAAGTCTTTGGGGTCCCTTCCAGCTTTAAGAAATAGTACGATGTAGTGGACAGAAATTCAAGCTTAGAGTCAGGAAAAGTTGGCTAAAGTTCCACTTTTTATACATAACAGATGTTTCTCACTATTCAGTTGTTTTTCAGTTGAGTTATGTCCAACTCTTCATGACCCCATTTAGGGTTTTCTTGGCAAAGATATGGGAGTAATTTACAATTTCCTTCTCCAGCTATTTTATAGATGAAGAAACAAAGGTGAACAGGGTTAAGTGACTTGCCCAGGGTCATATAGCTAAGAAGTATCAAAGGCTAGATTTGAACTCAGGAAGATGAGTCTTCTTGACTCCAGGCCCAGCAGTCTATCCACTTCACCTCTTAGCTTCCCCAGTTTGACACTGAGCAAGTGACTTAACCTCTTAATGCTATTGGCCATTTCCCAAAGTCTGTAAGTGTAGTTGTTGTAAGCTACAGAGAAGGTACCAGTTGGCATTAGTAGGAGGAATTTCATCAGCAGAATAATTCCCTATGCCAATGAAATAAAAGATCCAGTTAAAACAAACAAAAAAGGTAGCAAGATATTCTTCAAGCTTAAAGGAGGGACTTTTGGGGTGAATTAAAAAAAATACAACATATAGTAAATATGTGGCATTTCCACCACACAGTTTGAAAATATAAATAATTTTAAGAGAAGTTTAAATGTCAGAGAGAATGTATGCATGTGTATACAGATAGGTTGAATCCTTTTCATTAGAAAATAAGATATAGACAATTTTATCAATGATAACTCTGACTGAACAAAGGGGATAGGGCTGTTCTGGGCCCATGCAAGTGGCCTGAACTAGGTTCAGCCCTACAGAAACTTGGAACTCTAACGAGAGGGGTTAGGTTCCTTTTTATTTCTTAAAAATTAAAAATTCTAAACTTAGCAAACAACCAAACAAAATAAGCATTGCCATATAATGCAATGATGATAATAAGAAGTAGCCTTTGTACAGCATTTGAAGATTTCACTACCTAGCTGGCATGTGCTATGTATGTAGTAGAGCCAAAAAAAGAGGATTGCGCATGAAGCTGCAGATTTCTTTTATGCAGAAGAAGTTGCTTTATTTTTAAGCACATGCATTCACTTTCAAATGTATTGTGTTCACCTCTGCTTGCTCTTTTGTTCTTTTCTTTGTATTTTAAAAATTGTGCCTCAATGATGCTCTTTTCTTCCTTCCTTCCTCTTCTTTTTTCTTCCTCCTTCCTTCCCTCCTTTCCTTCCTTCCCTTCTTTTTTGCTATGCTATCCTTATTCCCCTTCACAGTCCTACAATGCCCATTTAAAAAACAAAAAGAAAAACAGTCTTTTAGCCAGTACTCATAGTTAAGCAAACATTCACATTTCTGTGTCCAAAAATGTGTCTTGTGCTGTGTCTTGAGTCCATCGCATTTTTTGTCGAGATGGATAGCATGCTTCATTGTGAGTAATCTATAATTGAAATCATTGCATCAATCAAAGTTGTCAAGCCTTTCAAGGTTTCTTTTTTAATGTATAAATTGTTTTTCCTGTTTCTGCACACTCCACTCTGAATTAGTTCATTCTGGTCTTTGTAAGTGTCTTTGAAACCATCTATTTAGATTGTGAACACCTTGAGAGCAGGAACTGTTTTTTGCCTTTCTTTGTATACTCACCACTTATGACTGTGCTGGTTCATAATAGACCCTTAATACATATTTTTTTGACTGGTTAATTCTTACAGTAGTATAATATTCCAGTACATTCAGATACCATAGTTTGTTTAAGCATTTCCCAAACCATGTGCATCCCTTCAGTTTTCAGTTCTTTTCTACTACAGATAGAACTGACAAATAATTTGGTACATGTGGGTCCTTTTCTTCCTTCTTTGATCCATCCTTGGAGTATCCCATTTATCTCCCTAGGTACTTATTTTCTCTGGCTCATTACATACACACCTTGGCACCTGGAGGAAAATTACTTAAGGCTTAGATTTTGGCTCATGCATACATTTTCCCAAAAAGAGGGAGTAGAAAAGTATTCCATTGTATGATGAGTTAAGTAATTATGTCTAACACTCTTTTTCTCCAGCCATACATTATTAGCTAAATGTCCAAATTCACTTCTCAAATAACTTCAGTGTGAAAGATTCTGCAACCTCTCTTTTAATAGATAAACCTAGTACTTTTTGTTAGTGATGATTTCTAGTTGAAATCCAGTCTGTTTTTATTTCAACTTGTCTCTTCTTGTTAAGGGCATGTAGGTTGCACAGTGGATGGAATTCTTGGGCTTGGAGTCACGAAGGCATATCTTCCTGAGTTCAAATCTGGCCTCAGACATTTACTAGCTGTGTGACCCTGGGCAAGTCACTTAACTGTGTTTGCCTTAGTTTCCTCATCTGTAAAATGAACTGGGAAAGAGAAGGGCAAACCACTTCAGTTATCTTTGCCAAGAAAACCCCAAATGGGTTACAAAGAGTCAGCCATGACTGAAAACAACTGAATTATAACAATAATCTCTTGCTGTTGAAGTCTCCTAGTATGCAAAAAGAAATGCCAAACACAAAATACGAAAGAGCATTGACAGAAAAACTTAAATCAGGATTCCATAATGTAACTTATAACTACTGTTATACTTTCCTGAGAGGTTAAAACTTAAATCCCGTTAGAACATAAGACAGTTTTCCAGAATGCTGAATAAGCATTGTTACATTTCACTTTGACTCTGCACCATTTACTCAAACTACTTATTAGGGCTTAGGCTCCTGTTGTCAGAGTTTATCTTTTCTGATGTAGAAACTTTCCCTGCTATCAGTCAGCTCCTCTCAATGAACCCAGTATTTCTGAACCTCTCAACTGACAAAGTCACATCCAAGCTTAGACATAGGCCTCTCAAGATTACTGTGTGGTCACCTATTCAACAAAAGAGATCCAAAATCAAACAGCCATCATGCCATAGTGGTAGAGGGTACTAGTCCTGACTTCAAGATAAGAGGCTCAAAGTTTACTCATGCATGCACCTTGAAGACAGGAAAAGAGAAGCGTGACTGAGGGAGGGTCACTCCCTTTCAAGATCCATTGGATTATTGGCTCTTCTTTCTCAGTGTCCAAGTAGGAAATTGCTTCATCACTTCTCCTCTACTGAGTCCCACATATGATTGGTCAGAAGCAGCTGAGGAATTCATCATCCCCAGTGTGCCCGTGTTGAGACACACAAGGCAGAAGTATTCAGAAACTTCATCATTAAAATGAATTGGTTGGAGTAGATGGTCTCTAAGGTGCTTTATAATACTGCAATTATGGCTCTATGAAAATGAGCAGTGGTGTTGACAAGAGAGGAAAAAAATGAAGAAAGTAAGGAAGGATTGAAGAAAGGAAGGAAGGTAGGTAGGGAGGAAGGAAGAAAATAAGGAAAGAAAAGAAGGAAGGAAGGAAGGAAAGAAGGAAGAAAGGAAGGAAGGGAGGGAGAAAGAAAAGAAGGAAGGAAGGAAGGAAGCAAGGAAGGAAGGAAAAATACAGACATGAAATTTTTGATTCTGCTTGTATCATTGAATCATTGTTGAGTCAAATGAATCATTTTATAAATAAGCATAGTTTCCAAGAGTGTTTTCTTTGTAGTTGGTAAAAAAATAAAAAATATAGTATGCAATTATTGAGGAGGCTGGTCATCTAAATAGTGGAGGTTAATCAACTGAGGTGCAAAGTAGATGACTGGCAGCAGATAGTTAAATGTACATGACTTCACTTTCTCTTTTTCACCTCTGCGTGAGCCTGATTTCAATAACTGTTGCTCTAACTGAACATATCTTTTATCAAACTAGGTGAGACACATTTTAAAGGCCACACATATCCTTTTGATGTATGAAAGTGACTGTGATCAAAGTCTTGGGAGGACTCTGGAAATCTTTTGTTCATTTTATAATGGTAACTTTAGTTACGTATCTACACTTCCTTGTGTTGGGCAGTAGTTCACTCTGCAGGTAATTTAGATTCATTTACCAGAAAATAGAGATGAGAAATTTTCATGCAAACTGAGTACATTTAGAAGAGTATTTCTTTAAAAAAATCTCCAATGGATGTTATGACTTCATTCAAAGTCTTATCATCATTTGATCTTAACTGTCTTGTGAGATAAGTGCTGTTATTATCATCCCCATTTTATAAAGGAGGAAACAGACTGAGTGAAGTTAAATGATTCGCCCAGGGACACACAACTAGTAAGTATCTGAGGCAGAATTTGAACTCACATCTTTGTGACTCTAAGTCCAATGCTATACCTCCTATGCCACCTAGTGTCTTGATATTCTTCATGTAGATTTCTTCCTTATTGTGAAGAATGGAGGTTTTTTGTGTTGAAGAAATAGTTACACGAAAAAAAAATCCAGACGCTTAATTTAATGCTGTTTTGGAATTGAGACCGAGCCAGATCCAGCTGCATGTGAGTTTATGTATGTCTGAGTACATGTGTACCTATGAGTTCTTCTTTCCTTTCTAAAATTCTATACAATGTGTCTCACTCATCATGTTTCGTTTGTACAGAAGCAGTGCCCTCAGATTGCCATTATGCAAAAGAGCACCAGATGTTATCCTTTCAGACTAAAGCCTGAACAAGACAGAATGGGCTTAATCTACAGTTTAAGGGATTTAGCTTTGACAGAAGATTGGATGCTAAAAATTGCAACAATAGGGTTGAGTTATAGTGGTTCAAGAATATTCTTTGCATGTCTTTCCAAAGGAGGCAAATAAGCCCCTGCTTATGCTTTTTTTTTGGGGGGGTGAGGTAGGGGTGGGGATGAAGGTTGGGGGAGATTTGCCAGTCCACCCAAAGGGAAGGATGGACTCATTAAATTAATTAGAATTAAATAGTAGTAGATATGGCTAGATTACCTTTAGGAAACTGTGACACTCCTTTCTCCAAGAAACAAAGGTTTACCTTTTAATACCAGCTTCAAGTCATGTAATATACTCACTGAAGAATTGAAAATGAGTATCCCTTAGCAGGCAGTGGAGGGGCACACGGTGCATGTGAGCTATTGGCAGAAAGGAATTACAGAACAAAATCAAATCAAAGGATTTTAAATAAGATTAAAAAAAAGGTGTGGTGGTCATGCAGCAAGAGTGAAAGATAACTGCTGGGAAGTCTGTGTGATACACTGAAATCTTAATATTATCAAGAGAAAAATTATAAATGTCTACCATCAGCAGTCATTTAAAGCTGCAATATGTGCTTTGTGACTAGATAATTTAAAAACATCATAAGTGGGAATAAAATGTACTGCTTTCTATACTTAACCCAAGTCTAAATCCCTAAGGGGAAAACTAAACTGTGACGTCTTCACACAGTAAGAAATTGTGATGGAACGATTAAGCATCTTGGATGTGTGTTCTAAAGTTGAAAAGATAATTTTGGTTTGATAGAAAATTCAGAGACCCTGGACTAGACTAACTAATTTGGCTGAATTGTATCTGTTTTATCTGTTTTTGCCTGAGTTATTACTCAGTTATTACTGAGTAATTAGAGTACAAATATGGCATGATTCAACCAATAATAGCTGACTTTTCAATTACACTTTATAGTTTAGTGAAAAACTTTCCTCACATCCCTGAGAAGTAGGTAGCAGCTAGACATCAAAGATGCCAAGGTCATGCACTGTGTCCCGGGCCATCCTCAGTCATCTTGGCTTTTGTACTGCCACTAGACTTTGATGACTCTGGAAAAGAGAGTGAGGCCGATAACTTT